>NW_023425524.1:5893454-6618454 GCF_014108245.1 Pipistrellus kuhlii
TTGGCTCAGTGAAGAGAGCGTTGGCCTGCGGACTGAAAGGTCCCGGGTTCAATTCTGGTCAAGGGCGAGACCATGAGCAATTAAAATAACCAAAGAAAAGTTTCCTTTATGTGGGAGACAGGTAAGCTGTCATTTTAATGATCACAGACTCTGATGAAAGTGACGTTTTTGGGGAGAAAAGTTGATTTCTGCAGTATAAAGGAGCGCCCCTAAAATGGTTGTGTGCCCTCTTTATACGAGGCATCACTGTGTCAGACAAGACCATTAGCCTTTCCAGGCGCCAGGCAGAGGGGCCTTGGCAGGTAAGCAATCCTAGAGGCAGGCTCTTCCGTTTCCGTTACACCGTTTTCAATTAACACTTACCCTCCGGAGCAGCCTGCGTCCCCCCAAGGTGATGCCACGGGCGGGTAAATGATGAACTGGCCTTCCCAGACTCCCCGGAAAGCGCTGAACTATTTTAATTGTTGATCTGCGCGCAGAGATGATGGATGTGGACGAGGAGCCGGAGTGGCTCCCCATCCCGCTTCATAAAGCCCCCTCCCATTTATCATGCACTGCACAGAAGCCCTCCAGATTAGTTTTGTTTAAAGATTATTTGCATTTAAATCGTGAGGGTGTAATAGAGCAACTTGTACTGGTGACTGAGGTTAAAAGCTGAGGTCATTAGTGGTTTAATCTTTTTTTTTTTTTTTTTTTTTAAATACATACACACATACACCATTATTCCCTAAAGCAAATCAAAGCATTGCATATGCTACAATATTTAGTGGAAATTCTTACAACTAGGGGTATAGTGTGGAATCAATAATGTAAAAGAGCCAAAGCTGGTTTGGCTCAGTGGATAGAGCATCGGCCTGCGGACTGAAGGATCCTGGGTTCGATTCCGGTCAAGGGCTTGTGTCTTGGTTGTGGGCACATCCCCAGTGGGGGGGATGCAAGAGGCAGCTGATCGATGACTCTTCATCAATGTTTCTAACTATCTCTCTCCCTTCCTCTCTGTAAAAAATTAATAAAATATATTTAAAAATAATAATGTAAAAGAGAGAGGGGGAAAAGGTGTATTTCCTGAGAGGTTGGAGCCAGAAATATATTGAAGTAGAATAATAGTCCTTGATGTGAGCTGCTCTCCACAAACAAAAATGAAGCTTTTTTTTGTTATTTTCTGAAATTGCAATTGTATAAGCCAGTTTTGTTTTTTTTCTCCTCAAGTGTCACACAGAGTTAATTGACTAACAGCAACCTAAATTATGTTGCTACCTTACCGTTCAATTTCACATTGTTAAGCGGAGAAATTTGGAAATGCCCACATGAAAACATTAGGCACGAAATAGACTGTACTATAACGTTATAACAACTCTAAATAGATGGTACATGATGCAGGTTGTGGATGTGAATGAAAAACACAATTATCTATATTCTTCCATTCATTTCAAAGAATATGGGGTCGTTCATATCAAGTAAACAATCATGCTTTTGAGTGTGTGTGTGTTTTTCTTTTTTTCTTTGTGTGTGTGTGTGTGTGTGTTTACTAGTAAAGTATCTTATTGGAAAAACTCTTGAAAGCCCCTCCTTTTTTTTTTTTTTTTTAAGAAGGTTTAAGACATATATGAAATCACCTATATAGAATTCTTCAGAAAGAACTAATTTTATGTTCACTTTTAAAAATATATATATAAGTTAAAGGATCTTGTTTCATGTTTAAAAATTGTTTAACGACAGGACTATTTGATTAGGCCTAAAATGGTCTGAGGTTAGGACTGTTTATACCTCAAGTAAATTCATAAACTCCAAACTGACCCCTATTTTGAGGAGGAGAATGGTATTTACTTTGCCAGGTTCATGCTGGCTTACTCATTGTTATATGAAACATAGTTATCTAAAATCTAATTATTTGACATTATCATGTTAAATAGATTCTATTAAAGATTATGTTTTAGCTCGGCCAGTGTTGCTCAGGGGTTGAGCATTGACCTATGAATCAGGAGGTTCAATTCCTGGTCAGGCCGCATGCCCAGGTTGCTGTGGGATCAATCCCCAGTGTGGGGCATGCAGGAGACAGCCATCAATGATTCCCTCTCATCATTGATGTTTCTCTCTCTCTCTCCAGCTCCCTTCCTCTCTGAAATCAATGAAAAAAAAAAATTAAAATAAATAACATAAAATGCATTGCCAACATTCACACTGACTTACAGTTTCCAATTTAATTTTTTAACCTGATGCATGTAAAAAATATAACACATTGGTTTCAGCTAACATTTCCCTGATTAAACAACTTCTTGAATAATGGACAGGATTTAAAAACCTATCTTAATATTCTTCATTAATCACTTAACTAAACCCTGGTTACCACATTCATCAGCATTGAACTTTTCTGCCAAAGGCAACCCCAAGTCGCTTACCTGGTAATCCATGGTCTGATTGTCCCCTGCCTTAGACCTGCTCCTGGTTTCAGAGAATAATGGTTTTTCTTTCTGTTTGTGGGTGAGGGAGGCTTGAAGCATCATTTCCCTTATTCTACCCCATTGAATGTTCCCCGCCATGCTCTGCCCTTGTGTCCATAATTGGAAAACAGCCCTCCTACTAGAATTACCATTCGAGTGGAATACCTCTCTCATTTAACCCCTAGAGCATGTCTGCTTCCTTTAATCCCACCCAATCTAACCCGAATGGGGGACATATCCAGAGAGAATTGATGGCCCCAAGCTTCAAACGCCATTTCTCAGTGCAGTTGGATATGGTTTCAAAATTGATGTTCCCTGAGATTTTTAGATAAAAAATATGGAGCAGAGATGAAGCCAAGGTCATGACTAGTCAGTTCACAATCATTTCTGTGAAAGCTCCCCTACGGAGAGTCGCCCTGCTGTGCTTTGTGTTTCAAATGATGAATTAACACGAGAAGCCTTATGAAAGGACCGTGGAATATGGGCCCGTGATCCGGGCACAGAGACACGCAGGCTGTGGACTCCCTAATTAAGCCACTGAAGGGAGGTGACAGGCAGGTCAGACGGGTTGAAAGAGTGTCTAGAACTGAAATAGCAACTGGGCTCAGGTGGGCACGCACACAGCCGAGTGACAGGTTGGAGCAATAATGTATGTATTTTCAAAAAGTCGAAACTGTTAGCGTGGCTTTTCTGGAAAGTTCTCAGCCATACTGCCACCAGAAGATCGCTTTCTTTTTTTTATAGACATGTGATAAGCATTTAGGGCCCATTGATAGCCCAAGTCCACACTATCCAAGGGTTACAAAGTAGATGGGGTGATGTTATCTTCCGTTCGGGGGCCCCAACCGAGGTCCTTCTGCCCAGTGACACTGGCGCCAATAGAAAGAGACTGAGCTGAGTGAAGCAGAGCAGAACTTGATTCTTTGAATGAGAAAAGGAGAAGGATGAGCTCAGGCTCCAGGATCCTCCTCTATTCTGTGGCTATGGAGATTCAGTTCTCTTAGTCCAGCTCAGTCGTTCTATTGCACTTGGCTCTTTTGCTCATGGCCTTTTATGCACACAGTGCACCTCCACCATCTTGGTTTTTACTTAGAATCCATGGTCTTTGCACCGGACACCATGGTCTCTGCACTGGTCACCACAGCCTTTGCACTGGATACCTTGGTCTTTGCAATCAGCACCTTTGTCTTTGCACTAGGCACCATGGCCTTTGCACTGGGCACATGGTCTCTGCACTGGGTACCACAGTGTCTGCACTGGGCACCTTGGTCTCTGCATGGTCTTTGCCCTTGGCCACCTTGGTATTTGCAATCAGCACCTTGATCTCTGCACTGGGCACCATGGTCTTTGGTCTCTGCACTGGGCACCATGGTCTTTGCAGTCAGCACCTTGGTCTCTGCACTGGGCACCATGGTCTTTGTACTTGGCCACCTTGGTATTTGCAATCAGCACCTTGATCTTTGCACTGGGCACCATGGTCTCTGCACTGGGCACCACGGTCTTTGCAGTCAGCACCTTGTTCTTTGCAGTCAGCACCTTGGTCTCTGCACTGGCCACCTTGGTCTTTGCAATCAGCACCTTGGTCTCTGCATGGTCTCTGCACTGGGCACCTTGGTCTCTGCACTCGGCACTCTTCATTTTCTGGTGGGGAATTTTTTTCAGTTCCTGCCATAGTTTAGAAGTTGAGAAATGTTAGGGTTGAGGATGATAGCCACGTGACCTGTATCTTACCTCTTCTGTATGTAGTGTATTCTTGACTTATAATGAACTTACATTAATGTCCATATACACAAAGTCCAAATTTATTCCAAAATTTTAATGAGATGGGAAAGAATTATATGTATGATATTTCAACTAACTATAATTTGTGGAAATAGGAAAGGGAAATTAGGGACTAGTACACAGTTTCTTTCTAATTGTTGCATTATTTTAGACTTCATCACCCCCATGGCAGAGAAAAAACATCATTTACTTTAAAAAAAAAAAAATACCACATTGTCTTCCCATATTTTTGCCTCAGAGTGTATCTGACAGCTTTCTAAGATATGTATTCTTTGACTCTTTGTGAAAACTCATCCAGCACATATTTGTCTGATTCATGAACTGTGAAAAATCATTTTTGACTTTTTAAACCCAGGTTTGAGATATTATGGGTCAGGCAGGGACAAGATATCGGCAAGTCCATAAAAACAGCAATGCGGAGCATGAGGGATTGAGCCAGAGAAAATGAGCAAACCAAAGCCCTCTAGCTCTCACTTTCTTCTGTGTGGGATGTACTCACGTTAAAATGAGGAAAATACTAACACGGCCAGTGTGAGAGCATGGTTATTAAAGTAAATTAATTACCTAACAGGATCTACTCACCATTGCTGGATGTTGAAAAAGCAATTTTGCAAATGTCTTTTCCCCACTCAGGAGAAGCAAATGAGAAATTGAGGGAAGCTGGATTCTAGCCGTCACATTATGTGAGTCAGGGACTGAGAGCATAAGCATAGAATCAGTTTAAAAAGTATGAAAAAGCCTTAGTTTGCTTGACTCAGTGGAGAGAGCATTGGCCTGTGAATTGGAGGGACACAGGTTCATTTCCGATCAAGGGCATGTACTGTTGCTGATATTTATAAGATAGTTTTCTTTTTCTTTTTAAATATATTTTATTGATTTTTTACAGAGAGGAAGGAAGAAGGATAGAGAGTTAAGAAACATCGATGAAAGAGAAACATCCTTCAGCTGCCTCTTGCACGCCCCCTACTGGGTATGTGCCCGCAACCAGGGTACATGCCCTTGACAGGAATCAAATCCAAGACCCTTCAGTCCATAGGCTGATGCTCTATCCACTGAGCCAAACCGGTTTCAGCGTGATATTTATAGGATAATTTTCAATCCCTTTATCTGGGAAACTATTTTCAAAATACATTTATGTTTTACTTTGATTGATATAAAGATGAGCTTTCAAAACCTTGTATCTGCTTCCATTTTGATGTCTTAGATACAATATATTTTTACAATAATACGTTTATTAATCATCATTAATAATAACCACGTACATCCTGTGGACGTTTTATTTATCGTTACTGAGCATCACACTCAAACAAAGCTAAGTATCTTAAAATCCCATTTGGGTTCAGATAGCAGATTACAGAGGCCAAAACATTTCTATTTTCTGTTGTGGCAAAACTTCAAATGCCTCTCTGTGGATCTACTTGGTAAACTATAATATTTCAGAGAGTGACACATATTTGCAAGGTATTCCTAATGAAAAGTCCGAGAATTACATTTCCATAAATCAGATTTCCATAATAATAATGCTAAATGGCCGAAACCGGTTTGGCTCAGTGGATAGAGTGTTGGCTAGGGGACTGAAGGGTCCCGGGTTCGATTCCGGTCAAGGGCATGTACCTTGGTTGTGGGCATATCCCAGTAGGGGGTGTGCAAGAGGCAGCTGATCGATGACTCTCCCTCATCGATGTTTCTAACTCTCTATCTCTCTCCCTTCCTCTCTGTACAAATTCAATAAAAATATATTTTAAAAATAATTAAAAAAAATAAAAATAATAATGCTAAATGGACTTAAAGTGACAACTCTGAAATAATGGCGGGAATGGTGTTTCTCAGCCATGGCCATCTGCTCTCTTTGAAGTCCCACCATGGGCACCTTCCCTAGCCCTGCTTGCTCCTCCACATGTGCTCAGGGCCTGGACTGCATCCAGATCCCCACCTGATTAGAGAGCTAGCCGGCTTTCTTTGAAGATGCTGCAGCCTCTGGGACAGAAATGGCACGTCCTCTGCTTCGGCAGGGATGCCAGAGGATGCCATGCTGTCTCTTAGGAAGGGACCACAGCCCTAGGTCTTTCGAAATCCAAAAATGCATCAGATGGAATGTATAGCAAAGACAGAAATCCATACGTATGATTCAGAGGCCACTGAATATGATGGATTTTTTTTTTCATTGAGATTGTGATCCTTCACCTGGCATGTATATGAGTCTTTGAGAACCTTTAGTAGATAAAGGTCACAACATACGAATCCCTGCATTGAAAAGGACTCTCCCTGCCTGGCCAGTGTGGCTCAGTGGTTGAGCATCAATCCATTCACCAGAAGGTCACAGTTCCATTCCTGGTGAGGGCTTGATCCCCAGTAGGGAGCGTGCAGGAGACAGCCGATCCATGATTCTCTCTAATCATTGAGGTTTCTAACTCTCTCCCTCTCCCTTCCTCTCTCTCAAATAAGTAAAAACATTTTTTTTTTTAAAGGAGTCTCTCTATGAATACAACACTGCATTTTCTCAACAAAGAAATAAAGGGTCTTTGAACAAATTTTTTTTTTAAGTTTAAAGAATATCTTTTTAAAACAAGGTTTTCGAAATTTTAAAGAACACACTGAGGCTGAGAGAAAAAAATAAAAGAGCCGCGGTTTGTACAGCACATACTTTTGTGTGTGTTTGTATCTGACATTTTCCTAATAATTCAGCTCCATTGTCCTCAGGCATTTCATTAGATTCATTTATTTTTGTGTAACATCCAACTTTCAGGCAATGAAACCATCACAATGGGATAAGAGAAAACAATGAATTGCATTTGTATTATTCTTCCAAGAAAAGTATTAGAATAAATTTCATAAGGACAGACAATCATTTTTTAAAACATTTCTGAATCTAGTAAAGGACTTGCATATGAACGTACAAGGGAAGAAAAATAAATCGTACTCAATATTGCTCAGGACAAGTAACCAGCCTCAAATAGCATTCTGTGATTGGGTTTATATTCTAGCTGGTATTGATTGATAGTCTTGTTTTGCCAAAATGAAGAATTATACCAATGGGAAAATACAGATAAACATTATACCCCCTGACATAATGCACAGGAAATGCACTAGACATCATGATACACTGGGCTAAATAGAAAGGATTTTCTTTTGGCTGTCACTTAAATGGTTGTCCTTAATTCTAAGTACATCCTATAAGACCCCAATCTGTACTCTTTGATGTGTGAATCTCAAACTCCTGCCTGGACTATTGCTGTAAATGGTACTAAGCTAACTTGATTGCCTTTTGATGTTATCAATTGGTTAGCTTAAGTAGCTTCGATGCCTTTCCAGGCCAGAATGACCTGGAGGGTTAAGGCCACTGGGCAGTCAACATGAGGACAGCCTCCTCACTCTCACTCTGATATGGACTAACTCCACCTCCAAATAGATCAGCAGATCCCCACCAAGGCCAAACTCAGAGGCAATGATCCCAGAGAAACGGGGGTGTTCTGCCGAAACCAGTTTGGCTCAGTGGATAGAGTGTCGGCCTGTGGACTGAGGGGTCCCAGGTTCGATTCCGGTCAAGGGCATGTACCTTGGTTGTGGGCACATCCCCAGTAGGGGGAGTGCAAGAGGCAGCTTATCGATGATTCTCTCTCATCGATGTTTCTAACTCTATCTTTATCTCTTCCTCTCTGTAAAAAAATCAATAAAATATATATTTAAAAAAAAAAGAAAAGAAAAGAAAAGAAAAAGAAATGGGGGTGTTCTGAAATCCTGCACATGTGCTGCAGGTCACCGGCAGAGGGCGCACTTTCTAATGGTGTCTGTAAAGGCGCAGGCATGAACCTCTTTCATTCTTAATACAAAGGTGATTGCCTCATTGTTCCTTCACTTTATTTTATTTTAAATATGTTTTTATTGATTCCAGAGAAGAATGGAGAGGGAGAGAAACATCAATGATGAGAGTCATTGATTGGCTGCCTCCTGCATGCCATCTACTGGAGCAATCCTTGGCATGTGCCCTTGGCCGGAATTGAACCAGGGACCCTTCAGGCCGATGTTCTACCCACTGAGCAAAACTGGCTAGGGCTGCCCCCTCATTTTAGATGTCCCAAGAAAAACCAGTACGTATTTGTTCTACCTTTCTCAAATGGGTTTTCCAAATCCACATTACATGAAATATTCCCTGTAATAAACCAGGACTGTAGGGATAGGAATATAAATACCAAGTCCTCGTTACATGTTCAAAGTTTTTCTAATGATCTGTTCTTTCTCCAATGCTTGCCTGTAGAACTCCTAATTTTCTTAAAAAAAAAAAAAAAAAAAAAAAATTAAAATAGATAATTACCCAAGGAGCTGACATATTGTGTGAGCTTTTGGCTTCTCTGATTGTCTTATCTGTAGAGTTACAATGAAGCACATCTATATTTAATTAATATATGAACTATGGCATCTAATACCTTGGGGAAAATTAGGAGAATTGTGCACAAATGGCTAATTATTTCAATGTACATTGAATCATGTACATTTTTTCTTATCCCATATTTTTCTTATCCCATCTCTCGATTAATAATTATTCTCCCTGCTGCCCTCCCTAAGTAGCATATCTTTCTGAATTTTCCTGACTGTAATATCCGTAACAGAAAGGGACTCGACAGGGTGGCTCAGGAATGTTTGTGAAATGCTGCTCAGAAATGACCAATAAAAAAATACACTCTGATATCAGTATGGGCTTTTGTAGGCTATGGTGAGCGCTCTCCTCCCTCTCTCTCTCTCTCTCTCTCTCTCTCTCTCTCTCTCTCTCTCTCTCTCTCTCTCTCTCTCTCTCTCTCGTTCTCTCTCCTTAATGGACTTTGCCCCAGGAAGACTGTACCAAGAAGGGGCAGCCAAAATTGCTTCTTCTCCATGTGGCTGGAGTGTCTTGGACAAATTAAGAGCCCCACAGAGCTCAAAGGAGGACTACCCACAGGGCTGTGAAATGTCCTCATTTTTAGCCCTCTGTTCCTTTGTCAGGGACCTTTAAAGATTGAGATTTGTTGTGGACTTGAAGTAGCAGGGGAAAGGATTACAAAAAAAAAAGAAAAAATTGCAGAACATTTTTTGATATAATAGGCGCCATGTTCATATCTTGTTAGTGAGCGTGTTGACAGCGGTTGGAGGTTTTGGGTGTAGGATTTGGGTAAATAGTGTCCCCCACAGAGGACAGGTTGTGCGTGGGGAGAGACCATGCCGAGCAGCTTGGAAAAGCCTCCATCCCAAGAAATGCTTTTTCTGAACCCGTACACGGGCCGCAAAGATATAAAAGGCTTCTTTATTGGCAGTGACAGAACTTTAAATAACTTTCAGGTGATCTCTCTACAAAAACTCTTAAATTGAATCATAATTCAAAGTTTCAATTTGATCCAGTAATCCGACGCCGAGCACAGAGAGAAGGCTTCTGATGTGATAAATCAAAATGGAATGCAGAGTTGACACTGTTTTCTGGCAAAATATTGGATTTTTTTCTCAGAGTACTACTGTGTATAAATAGGTAAAAAGAAAAAAATCAAACTGAATTTGAAAAACACTGTTTATGCACCAAATATGCCTTACATACCCCCTATGTGTAAGCATAGTTTTGGGTGCTGGAAATACAATAAAAAACAAGCATAATAGCTGAGTTATGTTCTATTGGAGAAGGCAGGCTATAAATATATAAGCTAATACATTTTGAGGAGTGATATGTGTTATGAAGAAAACTTGAGGAAGGGCCCGCTTTGACAAGCATGTCCAGAGAACTGATAAGATGCGTAAGATTTGAACAGAGATGTGGGAGAGAAGAATTTAAAATACACAAATATTTTGAGGCTGCAGTGAGTTCATATACTCTGGAGATGGAAAAAGCTCCAGGGTAGCCTGAATATTACATCTATTGAGTAGAATATTGAGGGAGGTTAAAGCAGAAATGAGCGAGACTCGGCTTCTCAAATAATGACCTAAGCTGCCAAACATCTACACAAAATTAAGGAAATAGGTTAAAAATATGGAATGTGACTAAAGAAATCTCCCACTTTCTTCAAAAATCATAGCTAACCAAAACTAGGGAAAGAGTGCTTCAAAGATTATTTTACCTGTATGTTATGGTTCATGTTATGTGTTGACTGAGGAATACCCAAATAACATATGCAATTGTATTTTTGGGTGTGTCTGTGATGATGTTTCCAGAAGAGTGTAACGTTTGAGTCAGTCAGTAGAATGAGTGGAATAGATTTGCCTTCACCAATGTGAGATGAGGCCATCTAATCCATTGCCTCCTGCAAGCCCCCTACTGGGGATCCAGCCCTAAGTGCAGGCATGAGGGTCTGACTAGAACAAAAAAGCAGAGGAAAGGAAAATTCTCTGTCTTCTTTGGCTGGGACGTCGTCTCCTCCTGCCTCAAACGTTGATGTTCAGGGTTCTAGGGCCTTTAGACTGTTGTCTGCCTTCACCAACACTCCCCCAGCTTCTCAGGTCCTCAGACTCCAACTGAATTGTATCACCAGCCTTCCTCTTTCTCCAGCTTGTAGATAGCAGATCATGGTATATCTCAGCATCCATAATGTTGTGAGCCAATTCCCACAATCAATCTATCTATCTATCTATCTATCTATCTATCTATCTATCTATCTGTATATGTATCCTATTGGTTCTGTTTCTCTGGAAAATCCTGACTGCTACAATATATGTAAATATCATTTAAAGTAACTGAGCTGCTCTGAATTCCATTTCACTACATAGCGATAGAAATGTAGGTAAGAGTGAAGGAACAGTAAGAGTCTTCATGATGGAGGCATGTGTGGCATCACCTGCAGAAGCAAGTCTCAATCCTGAAAAAGGAAGTATTGAGAAGCAGCCTGAGAGCCAATGGGTCAGGGCATGGACTACTAGGGAGTCAGCAGGCTGAGTCCGGTGGTGTGTTTATGGTTACAGTAGTGTTTAGAAGGCACCCTTTTGAGGGAAAAGAAAGAAACTGGAAGAGGAAGGCATCCCTGAGAGGCTTGACTGGAGGGCTGAGGGGTGAACAAAGCAGGAAATGTATAGTAATGGTCCCCTCACAAACTCAGAAGATTCACCAAATATCCCTATCCAACACACACACACACACACACACAAATGCCATGTGTTTGAGAAGTTTCTTTTAACTACCAGCAGAAACGGTACCGGGAATGTCAAACTTTCTTTAGAAATCCTTAATACTTGTTGGGCCAGAAAAAACAAACTGGTACAAATTAAAATAAATGGGGAAACTCAAGCATCATCCCTAAAAAAGAAGCAATAAGAGTGAAATGGAGGAAGATAATCAATATTAATTAGCTAATAAAAAAAACACTACCCAAACATTCGACCACAAAGTGGGGAGAGCGTTTCTAACCTACTATTTCAAAACTAATTAATTATCATTAAATCAGCAATGGAAGATGTGGCAGGGTACCAGCCATTCAAAAACTTAGGATAGCCGAAACCGGCTTGGGGACTGAAGGAACCCAGGTTCGATTCCAGTCAAGGGCATGTACCTTGGTTGCGGGCACATCCCCAGTAGGGGGTGTGCAAGAGGCAGCTGATCGATGACTCTCTCTTGTCGATGTTTCTAACTCTCTATCTCTCTCCCTTCCTCTCTGTACAAAATCAATAAAATATATTTTAAATAAAAAAACAAAACAAACAAAAAAAATTTAGGATAGAAATACACCAAAAAAATAAAAAATAAATAAAAAAAAAATAAGAAAAAGGTGTGAACTAAGCTTTGCTAGCACTCAGGAAGGAAATTAAATAAGAAAAAGATAACAAGTTATCCCTAAGAGGACACGCAATGGAAGGTGCCCAGGGAATCATCCTCAGGGAGGGGAAGGACATGTTTAGGCTGATGGAAGTCTGCCTCTCAGTGATGGTGACAAGTCTATCCACCTCGGTCAGAGCTGCTCATAGGGCACACTTAGATTGAGTGAACTTGATTCCATGGAGATAGGTCTCAATAGACACATAAAATTTCCACTTCCAGAGAGGATGCGATACAGTGCAAGGTTTCAACACCATCACAGACCCTGATAAGGAAATTCAGATACACTGTGACCATTGTATGCTCCCCTGGCAGTGGGATCTGTAGAGAGAGCCCCTCTCCCCTGGGTGGGTTGTGGCCTTGATCCCCGTAGGGGGCATGCATGAGGCAGCTCAGCAATGATGCTCTCTCATCATTGATGTTTCTCTCTCTCCCTCTCCCTTCCTCTCTGAAATCAATAAAATTATATTTTTATAAAACATAAACTACTTAATCTGAAGATAAAACATATAGTATGTTTCCAGGGAGTATTTAAATTTATTTATTTGTATTATTTATTTTATCTTAATCCTCACCAGAGGATATTTTTTAAATTTATTTATTTGTATTATTTATTTTATCTTAATCCTCACCAGAGGATATTTTCCCATTGATTTTTAGAGAGAGTGGAAGGGAGAGGGAGAGACAGAGAGAAGTAAACTTCCATGTGAGAGAGACACATTGATTGGTTGCCTCCCACACATGCCCTGGCCAGTGCCAGGATCAAGCCTGAAACCCAGGTATGTGCCCTTGTCCAGAATCAAATCTGTGACCGACCTTCAGTCCATAGACTGACGTTACATCCACTAAGTCAGTGGTCGGCAAACAGTGGCTCGCAAGCCACATCCAGCTCTTTGGCCCCTTGAGTGTGGCTCTTCCACAAAATACCATGTGCCGGCATACAGGCACAGTATGATTGGAACTTCCTGGCCCATGCACAGAAGTTGGTTTTTGGCCTGGGTGAATCTATTTTGAAGTGGCCTTAGAACACTCAAGGGGCCAAAGAGCCACATGTGGTTTGAGAGCTTTGGTTTGCCAACCACTGCATTAAGTCAGCCTGCTAAGGCTGAATTTATTTTCCCTTGATAGCACACCTTCACCTTCATCCAATTTCTGACCTTGAACCTGTCTAGGTAGGAACAATGACTTCAAGTGGTACTGCGATTCTTATCAGGCTCAACTCATGCCTGGTTTCTAACAGTTCCTGCTTGCTATCCCAGCCACCTCTAAGGGTCTCTTAAATCCCCTTGTTAAAAGATGACTCCTGTGCTGGAATTACCTCTTAAAGATTCTGACTTCTGTATTGTGGCCAGTCATTTTTCACTATTTTATTAGCTAGTTGAAACTTTAAAAGAATTTTATTTTTATCCTCACCCAAGGATGCACTTTTGATTTTAGGGAGAGAAAGGGAGAGAAAGGGAGAGAGAGAGAGAGAGAGAGAGAGAGAGAGAGAGAGAGAGAGAGAGAGAGAGAGAGAGAGAGAGAGAGAGAGAGAAAATCCTCAATTGGTTGCCTTCCCTAGGAGCCCCAACTGGGGATCAAACCTGTAACCCAAGTATGTGCTCTGACTTTAAATCAAACCAGAAAACTTGCTGGTGTATGGGACAATGCTCTACCAGTGGTTGGCAAACTGCAGCTCGCCGCTCTGTTGACTAATGAGTTTGCCGACCACTGGGATAGGAGCTTAATCACAAGGAACAACAGCCTGTAATTATTGGAATGGAGAGTCTAGGGCAGTGGTCGGCAAACTCATTAGTCATCAGAGCGGCAAACCATGGCAGTTTGCTGACCACTGCTCTAACCAACTGAACCACCTGACCAGGGATTTTAAAGACTTAAAAAACTTTTTTGTCCAGATCTTTAAAAATTGTTCTCAGTGTAGTATGTTTCTGAAATTACTGAAGTCACCCAGATCTGAAGTCAGGGATCTCTCCTGGCTCCACACTAGTATTTTATTAAGTGCCTCTGATCAATTGAAGCTCAGTCTTCACTCTTTAGTGTAAGCTTACCCATTCCATCCACCAAGATGTTGGGTTCCATAACAGATGATGAGGGACCTTTGAGTCTTTAATAAACACAGTGTTGTCTGAGATACAATTAAAGCCCTGGCTAGTTTGGCCCAGTGGATAGTGTCAGGCTGCGGACTGAAGGGTCCCAGATTCTATTCCAGTCTAGGGCACGTAACCTCAGTTGCAGGCTCAATCCCCAGCCCTAAACAGGGCTCATGTGGGAGGCAACCAGTCGATGTGTCTCTCTCACATCGATGTTTCTCTCTGTCTCCACCTCTCCCTTCCACTGTCTCTAAGACTCAATGGCAAAATATCCTCTGGTGAGGATTAACAAAACACACACAAACAAACAAAAAACCATAAAAACAAAACAAAAAGAGACACAGTTTGCCAAAACCGGTTTGGCTCAGTGGATAGAACGTCGGCCTGAGGACTGAAAGGTCCCGGGTTCGATTCCAGTCAAGGGCATGTACCTTGGTTGCAGCACATCCCCAGTGGGGGGTGTGCAAGAGGCAGCTGATCGATGATTCTCTCTCATCGATGTTTCTAACTCTCTGTCCCTCTCTCTTTCTCTCAATAAAAAGTCAATAAAAATATATGGGGAAAAAAAGAGATACAGTTAAAGAAGACTGCAGCAATAAAAACTGATTAAACCCAAAGAACCCAAAATAACATTTCCTGACATATAAAAGTAAAGTAATGCAAATACTTATTACAAAGTCATAGGATGTTATTATAGTCAAAGTTTAAGTCGAGCAACATTTAAATAGGATCCCCACAAGACAATGTACAATAACTTCTGTGATTATCTCTGAAAAAACAGTTGTAATAGCATTAGAGTTCAGGTGTTTTTTTTTCAATGGCTTCCTGGTTGGTTTGACTCCACTGAGTTATCAATGAACTCAATTAAAGGAGACTAGTAATTGCTACAGGGATGCTATTTCATTTATAAGGAAACACCAAAGCCAGGGCAACACTGAAGGGAAGACATTTTTTTTTCTTTCTCTCCCTTAAAGCAGCTGGTCCTAGAGAAGGATGGCTCCCTCAAGAACCATAAAACTCTTTCATGTGACAGCCAGGCAGAGAAGGTGAGAACAAAATAAACAGCCCTGCTCACAGGAGCTGTCACCATGATGGATGCTGATGAGCAGTAATTAATGTGGAGTCTTTTAAGCAAAGCCTCGAGGTCTAAGCTGACGTCCACTCCCTTAGATGTGTGGAGGCCAGAAAAGGACCAAAGAGTGCAGAAAGTGGAGGGGAAATTATTATTTTTTTAATGGGAAGTCCCCAGCCAGTGTGGCTCAGTGGTTGAGAGTCTGCCCATGAACCAGGAGGTCATGGTTGGATTCCAGGTCAGGGCACATGATTTGATTCCAGGTGGTGGGCTCAATCCCCTCTAGAGGGCATGCGGGAGGCAGCTGATTCATGATTCTCTCTCATCACTGATGTTTCTATCTCTCTTTCCCTCTTCCTTCCTCTTTCTAAACTAAATAAAACTATATTTTTTAAATAACGGGAAGCAAGAGTTTGAGAGCTGTGTCAAAGCCTGCCCCTCCTGCTATTTGTAAGCTCTGGGCTATTATTCAGTTCTAGAACCAGTGTTCAAAAAAGAGAATCTCAAATATGTGATTACCCTGCTTATACTTATTTACTTATTCACTGTTTGCACTACCCACACATCGCCTGACAAAACTTACAATAATTTTTAAAAATTAACATTTCCTTGTTCATTGTTATGCTATATAGTTTTCATATTGCTAAAGTGGTATTTCTATACCTTAAATTACTTCAGCTAAATTCTGAGGGGAAAAATTGTCACATTAAAAAGAATATTATTATTTTTATGTTAAAATAAGTGATATTTTATAAGTAACTTCATAATCGCATCATCTAATGCCAGAGCCTCAAAATAAATAATAGAGTGCCACTAAAGTCATCTTCAAGGCATTAAATTTCTTCAGCAGAGCATTCTTTTGTTAAAAAAATAAACACAGCAATAACAAAGATTCTATAGGTGAACCATCCCAGACTTAGTCTGAAATTATTAGAATTTTGGCACAGTCTCATTCACCATCACTGAATATGTGTGATACATTTACCAGGTCAGGATCCACACACAGCGAATAGTATTTTCCAATATTACTCCCCCAGCCATTAAAATGTTTTCATTTTTAGTATGATAGAAAAGGAGAGAGAGAGAGAAACATTGATGATATATAAACATTAAGCAGTTGCCTTCTGCCTGCCCCGCCCCCCCCCCCCCCACTGGAAATTGAGTTGCAGCATGGGGAATTGAACCATGACATCCTGGTCCAAGGGTCAGTGCTCAACCACTGAGCCACACCAGCCAGGCTGTTTTACATTTTAAAGGGTTTCATTAGGCTTGAAGACTTTTTGTTTGATTATTTAAGTGCAGGCACAAGGTGAAGTCAGAGAGGTGAGGGCAGTGTTCCAGGGGCCTAGAATTGCAGGCAGCTCCCAAAGGCGGGAAAGATAAGAGCTAGAACTTTCCCAAGAGCCACTGTGTGGCCTTTGGCCCTGCATGCCCCTGGGTTCTAACTTCTTACTTCCGGCTTCCAGAAATGTGTGTGAATAAATGCAAATTGCTTTAAACACTGAGTTCGAGGTCATTTTTTACAGCAGCCACAGGAAAAGGATAGCCACTGACTTCCTATGAGCAGAAGAGATGTTCTGAATGCAAACCAACAGCTAGAGGCCTCAGAATGAATGAGGCAGACTGAGTACAGGAGCCAGGAAGAAAGGAGAGAAGAACTAAGGACCCGAGGGACATGGTTCCTTAATTTCGTTACAGTATTAAGGATGCACTAATTTGCACATGGCGGAAGGGAAATTAATTTCCAGGGTTTTCATACTATCATGCGTAAACACTCAATTATCACTTAAAAGACACAAGTGCAGTGAATGAAGTAATTGAAGTGAATGGGTAATTATTAATACACTTTTGAAATGGCCTTAAATTATTGCTGTGTGCCTAACAACAGGAGTCACTCATGGTCTTCAAAGTTTTCTTGATGTAAAGAGAGACATGAGTGAGGTTGCTAAAAAGGGCATGTATAAATACATATATCTATCACAATGCAATTTTTTTTTTAATATTTAGGGTTTTTTTTTTTAATGTTTTTATTGACTCCAGAGAGGGAGAGAGAAACATCTATCTGCTGCCTCTTACAGGTCCTTTACTGGGAATTGAGTCTGAAACCCTGTCATGTTCTCTGATCAGGAATCGAACCGGTGACCTCTTGGTGCAAGGCATGATAGTCAACCAAATGAGCCTCACTGGCTAGGGATCATATTGCAATGTTATAAATAGATTTAAAATATGGTACTAAAAAGCACAGTGTAGAACTAAAATGCCCCTAATTCTTGGTCCTATTATTCACTAGCTGTGTGACTTTGGATAAATTATCTCGCCTTTCTGTGCCTTGGTTAGCTCAGTCTGTAAACTGCTGGTGTAAATAGACTTCTCTGGGTTGATATGTGAATTACACGGGTTGGTATTTGCACAATACTTAGAACTGTGCCAGGCATGTAGTTCTAAAAATGTTACTAAATACACCAGAGAGACTAAAATAGTTCATTGCCACTTGGGATATAAGCTACATTGATGATGTTTAAAACCGTAGTGATTTTAAGAAGTTTTATCAATTGTATAAATGTGTTCACTTCTGTTATAAGAAGAATGCCATGGCTGAAACCGGTTTGGCTCAGGGGATAGAGCGTCGGCCTGCAGACTGAAAGGTCCCAGGTCCGATTCCGGTCAAGGGCATGTACCTTGGTTGCAGGCACATCCCCAGTAGGAAGTGTGCAAGAGGCAGCTGATTAATGATTCTCTCTCATCGATGCTTCTAACTCTCTATCCCTCTCCTTCTCTGTAAAAAAAAATCAATAAAATATATATATATATATTTTTAAAAAGAATGCCATGGACTGTGTAGCCTAAACAACAAACATTTATTTCTTACAGATCAGGAGGTGGGAAGTCAAGATTAAGGCTCCTGAGGATTCCTTGTCTTCATACGGTTCATAGACAAAGATCTGCCTGTGTCCTCACCAGGTAAGAGGAGTAAGGGAGCTCTCTGGACCTCTTAGGGCACAAATCCCACTCCTGAGGGCCCCACCCTTGTCCCTTAACTGCCTCCCCTTACCCCCACTTCCTAATGCTATCTCCTTGGGAATTAGCTTTCAGCATATCAATTTAGGGGACACAAACATTCAGTCTATAGCAATAAAAAAGACTGCTAATTTTGGAAAAGTAAAAGAAAAGTAAGTTAACTACCATGTTAATGCTACCTGTTGGGAATAACATGTTTCAGAAATGCTGTCATGGAAAACAAATATTTAAAAGAGGAAATAGACTGACCAGGGCATGCATGTCCCTGGTTGGGGTTGGAGACTATGAATCAATATGACTCTTGGTCTCTCTTTTCTTTAGAACCCATATAGGCAACTTAAAAAAAAAAAAATATATATATATATATATATATATTTTTTTTATACCAGTAGTTTACAGATTGAGCTAACCAAGGCACAGAAAGGCAAGATAATTTATCCAAAGTCACAGTTAGTGGAAAAAAGTATATATTTTTAAAGTTGTCTATATGGATTCTGAAGAAAAGAGAGACCAAGAGTCATATTGATCAGTGTGTGTGTGTGTGTGTGTGTGTGTGTGTGTGTGTGTGTGTGTATTTCAGAGAGGAGGGGAGAGGGAGAGAGAGAAACATCCACAATGAAAGAGAATCATTGGCCTGCTGCCTCCTGCACACCACCCATTGAGGATTGAGCCCACCACCCGGGCATGTACCCTTGACCGGAATCAAACCTGGGACTTGCAGGCTGACATTCTATCCACTGAGCCAAACCAACTAGGGTCACATAGGCAACATGAATTTTACGGAGACATCCTTCCTTTGTAAATGGCAATGCAATTGAAAGGGTGATGGCCTTCCTTGACATCATGGATTTTTTGTATAACCTTTTTTTAAATAAAAATTTTTGAATAGACAGGTAAATGTGTTAAGTGTTGATTTTAAGAATCCATCCTCTTGAAAGGTATTGTTTTCTAAAAATTTAGGTGTGCTTTTCTTCAATCCCCAGATTCCATAGGACGAATGCCAATTTTCGGGAATTTAATTTATTACACAAAACGAGTGACCCTAATGAATCGTTCATTGCATTTTCCTTCTGTCCCCTCCCACCCTTCAGCCATCATGGAACAATGGGCATCATGGCTTTGGCCACTGCAGGACTGGCAAACGAGCTGTGGCTTTGTTACTGCAAAAGCCAAACCTATCCGATCACGTACAGGATCCCTTGCCAGTGGAGAGTGGCATTAATTTTTAAATCACTCCCAACAACTGAGGAAATCATTGTGTTCAGCGGCGCTTAAAAACACAATGTTTACTTTCCCCAAATCAAAGCATTGGAACACCAAGTGCCAATTAAACTTCCAAGCGGTGCCAGACACATATGTTCCTCGTTGCCAGGCTATGCCTTGGCATTCCCAAATTATATGGCACTTGCTTTATCTGGAATGTCCTCTCGTGCGCTCCTAATGTACTGCGATCCTGCTCATATTTTGAGGCTCAGTCATCGCCATTGATAGCTGGCAGCCGCTCTCACCCAAAGAGGGCTCTGTCAGTTGAGTCAGTTTGCACAGGAAGTCATAGACAAGTTCAAGTTGAACGAGAACCTAAAGCAAATGTAGCCATAACGTCTATACGGGAGGAACTCAAAGTCCCAGAAAACTAAGCGGCTTGCTTACTGCAACAAGATGCTAAGCACAAAACAAAGTTCCTGACTGTAATTTATTATTGTTTTTTAAAATATAGTTTTATTGATTTTTTTTTTATTTTTTTATTTTTATTTTTTTTTTACAGAGAGGAAGAGAGAGGGATAGAGAGTTAGAAACATCGATGAGAGAGAATCATTGATCAACTACCTCTTACACACCCCATACTGGGGATGTGCCCGCAACCAAGGTACATGTCCTTGACCGGAATCAAACCTGGGACCTTTCAGTCTGCAGGCCAACGCTCTATCCACTGAGTCAAACCGGTTTCAGCTGTAATTTATTATTAAAATAGGATTTTTTTAGTGTATGTTTGCACTCTCGGGGCCCATGGAAATCAGGCAAGAACAACCCAAAAGGTCTATGCCACTGTTAAAAGACAAGGCCTTCACTTCCTTTGTGATAGTTGAGCCTGATTTCAATCAGAGTGCAGGGATCACTTTAAGGGTTTCCATTAGAGGAGAACATCTTATTGGTAAAAATAACAATCAACTACTCCATTAAAACTTAGTTTTTTACCATGTATGTTTACATTGCATTGGTAGCTATTTATCTATCTACCATTTATATGTGCATCCACCTATCCACCTATCGCTAGCTGATCTTTGAACAACTCGGGGGTTAGGGGCGCCAACCCCCCATAGTTGAAATTCTGCATTTAACTTTTGACTCCCCCAAAACTTAGCTGTTCCTTGGCCCCTCTGGGAGATTGGTTCCAGGTCCTCCCCTACCCCCCAAATACCAAACTCTGTGGATGCTCAATTCCTTATGGAATATGGGGTATATTAATGCATACAACTGTACACCCCCCCATTGAAGATAAAAATAGTACAATTATTTATTGGAAAAAAAAAAACCATGTGTTAAGTGGATCCATGCAGTTCAAACCAGTGTTGCTCCAAGGTCAACTGCACCTGAGTAGATAAAAATGAATATATTGCTCCCTGTTGCATGATTTGGATTTTCTTGGCCTCAAAGTGGATGAGAATGCCTTATATCATCCACCGTCCCCCCAGCCAGATTACTCACAACTGTGCAGAATAAATTACGTATTCAGTGTAATTTCTGATAGTGCTGATAATGAGAGGGATGAAGTCAGCCGATGTGGAAGCAGTATGTAAATTGCATCTGTATCAACAGTTTGACACAACTGGCATCAACATTCATTAATGCAATGAATGATTCATTACATCCAATCAAATATCAGAGAAGCGTGTCTCTAAAGCAGGGTACAATGAGCATGTTAAGTGCGGCTTAGGATCACTTCAATTAGTAAACTAACTTTCTATCAGTTTACTTATTCCGCTTTAATTTCTACCTCTAGGAATTAAACATAATGATAATGGAAATTCAAGCATGTGTGTATTGAACTTACATATTTTTATTATGTCAGATTTACAGGGTGGCTTTTAATAAGGTAGAAATAGGTCATTAGTTTAGGTATAACAGGTAGCTGTGTCATTCTGGATTCATGGATCTTCCTTTTTTTTTTTTTTTTTTTTTTTTAAACTCAGCAAGTAAGGAAGGAAAAGGAGAAGAAGGAAGGAAAGCTGCCATGTTCCTAGTAAGAGCATGCAGGGTCCGCTTCATGAATATGCCCCATGAACGATTCCAAGGACCCCACATGGAGAAGGACCCTGGCTTGTCTGGAAGCGCTGCTGTCACCATCTTGAAGTTCTCCACAAGGTAGTGTGTTTTCATTTTGCATTGAACCCTGCAAGCGATGGAGCTGGCTCTGAGCAATGAAGCCAGTACACATTCCTTCTTCTCATTTCCTATTCATCAGAATGTGGCCCTAGGACCACAATGGGTCACACAACATGCTATCTTGATGGGCGTGTTATCTGGATAGTAGCCAGTGCCAGCTGAAACTCAGGAGTTCCAGTGGTAGAAGCATCAGAGAGTCAGTCGTACCTATAACCTAGCAAATTCAGCCACAGGTCGCGTGTTTTCCATTGTTTTGTTCTTAGAACCCAGTGTTAGGGTTTTTGGCCTGTGACGTGGGCTGTGGACAAATTCATAGCTAAAGGAAGAGGTAGATGCTGGGAGAAATTTTGATTTTACCGGAAGAGAAAGGGCCAGTGCATTGCTAATCAATCAATGCAAGGACCAAAACTGCACCTGCATATTAAAATTCTGGACAAGAAAGGGAGGGGGATTTTTCAGGCTGCTGCTGTTGCTGGATGAAATTGAGCAGACATGGTGTGTGTGTGTGGGGGGGGGGGTGTCTTTGTTAGTTCTTTAGGAGGCAATAGGGCAGGTGTCTTAGGGAGGTGTCTTTTCAGTATTTTTTCAAAGCCTGCAAAATATTCTTAGAGCAAAAGTTATGAAGGGTACAAAAGAGGTGAAGGGAAAGGAACTTTGTACTAAACCAGCAGGGAGGAAGGGTGTGTATACAGGAATGTAGCCTTAAAGGTAGCTTATCTTATCCTTCAGTTTGAACAGAGGGACTGATTGGATCAGAGGACCTCACAATCTTGGGGTTTAATTGCCAGGTGCTCCTCATAAATTGTGGAAGGCTAAAGCAAAGAAAAAAACCTTTTTTTCCCATCCTAGAAACTAGCACTATAACAGGCACATGATTAGGGCTTTTTGTGTTTTATTGTTGAATAAATAGATAAATGGTTGAATCACTGCATGAACAGAACGAAAAGAAAGTTAAGTCTTTCCATTTTAGGTAGATCCAAGTCATCAAGGCCATTAAGAAAATGAGACTGGCTCAATGGAGAAATAGTTCATTTTTGGTAAATGCTTCCGAAGATTAGAAAATGTTTCAAATCCTTGTCTCACAATAGGCAAAATATGTAATTAGTAGTCCAGTAGAGTTCTATTTTTATAAATATAAAGCATATTTGACTAAAAGATGTGCTACAGGGATATACAATCTCAGATTATCTAATCACTGAATGCTTCAAATCACTCCTGGAAAGTAATCTTCATTCAGACACATTTAGGTGCCCTAAGTTCCTTTCCATGTCCACCTAATAGAAGAATCATATATGTATTTTTTGAAGGTTTAAGATAACCGAGTGTAATGTTTGGAACCCAAATGCTGGGCTGGTGCTTGGGATATTGGCATGAACACAAGAATTATAGTAATCCAGAGCAATTTAGTATGCAGCAAAGCTAGCCTATGTGCCCAAATGATGACTATGCCTGATAATGTTATTATAACAGCCTAAGGCCATGGTCAGCAAACTGCGGCTCTGGAGCCACATGCGGCTCTTTGGCCCCTTGAGTGTGTCTCTTCCACAAAATACCAAGGCCTAGGCGAGTCTATTTTCGAAGAAGTGGCGTTAGAAGAAGTTTAAGTTGAAAAAATTTGTCTCTCAAAAGAAATTTCAATCGTTGTTCTGTTGATATTTGGCTCTGTTGACAAATGAGTTTTCCGACCACTGACGTAAGGTAACTGGTGGTCATTTTGATGACTTAGTATACTTGTTTTCTGTGAAATTTATAGAAAGTTCCATCAAAAGCATTACAGCAACAACAGTTTTAGGCCATTAAAGGAGTATAAGATTTTCATTTCTAGTTAATATTCTTTTAAAAACAACTACTTAGTTCCTGCTAAAGTTACCGAAAACATGAAGCATTTCTATAGTTTGTAAATTGTAAGTGTTGTGCCCATTATTACAAAAGTGCATTAGCGTAATCACATATTCAACTGGAGGAGGCACTGGAGAAATGCAATGCCTGGGAGGTATTACTCTGAGATACAAGGTGAACCAAGATTTTAGAATGACTTCAAATGGAATGGCTTTTAAAAAGTGATACATGTATTTCTCTCTTGGTTAATGTGTAGGGTGGGTATGTAGGATCTGCTCGGAGTATTCATTTCAGCAGTATTTGGGGTTCTTACATGCTTGAAACATGGTTTTCTAGAAAGCTTCGCTCAGGGCCATTCCCAGCCAAGGCGGTGGATAAGTCACAGGGAACCTTGGCCAAGCTTGTTTCAAGCACATGTTTGCATGTTGTCCGGAGAGGATTTGCACTCCTGTTTCATTGGTGAGAATTTATAGAGTCGGAGTCAGTGAGGGAAGGAAAAGTAATTGAGCTGGGAAGCTTTGTACTTAAGGAATAGGAGAAGATGAATTTTAGGGAGTAAACAATAAACAGTAATAATACTTCTGGGAAATATTATTCAAAAGTTGAGATGTTTGCCTGAAAATGATTTGTACCCATGAAATTTTTAATAATACACTGAATATCCCAGGGATTATGAATTCTAAAACAACTTTTATTTTTTTGAAATATACTTTTTTATTGATTTCAGAAAGGAAGGGCTAGGGAGAGATAGAAACCTCAATGATGAAAGAGAATCATTGATCAGCTGCCTACTGGGAATTGAGCCCAAAACCCCAGGATGTGCCCTGACTGGGAATCCAACAATGACCTCCTGGTTTATAGGTCAATGCTCCACCATTGAGCAACACTGGCCAGGCATATCTTTTATTTAGAACAGATTTAGAGTTACAGAAAATTAAAAAAAAAAAATGTGTTTCTTTACCCCACTGCCACTTTTCCCTATTAAAATATTATATCAATGCGGTACCTTTGTTACAATTAATAAATATTGTAACATTATTAACTTAAGTCTCTACTTTATTCAGATTCTTTAGTTTTGACCTAATAACTTTGCTTTATTGCTGATGGTAGCAAGGTAAATTGAATAGTAGAAACCAGTTCTATGTTTTTTCCACCATTTTTCTTTTTTTTTAATGCAGTCTAATATTAAATAATATTATAGTTTTGTATGACATAAATACTTTGGAAAAAGAAGATAGGGAAATAGCCAAGGGCTGGATTAAGAAAGGAATTACATGCCAATTAAAGAGTTAGTTCCCTATTCAGTCAAGATATGTGTACCATTTCCATTTTAATAGGTTTATAATTTAAAAGTTCACACTGGTGACTGGAGGGGAATGGAACTGGAAAAATTACCAGGGAAATTAGAGAGAAAAGATGAATTATGGATTTATAGCAATATGGTAGACTCAACTTTTTTTTTTTTTTTTTTTTTTTTAAGGCTCCAGTATTAGCCACCCTTCAGGGCTGTTTTAGGCCCATAACAATGCTTGTTGGAGGAAGAGTCAAGTTAGAAATCCGTGGTGAGGTTACTATCTTGTCTTGAAATCCTATCCCCTAGGGACAGTGCTTTACTCATGGTAAGTACTGCATATATATTTAATCAAGTATCATGTAGTATAGTTACTATGTGATAGTTGCATTGTACAACCATAGAACGAAATAGCACTTTGGTGATTAAATGGTTAGCCTGATTGTCAGAAACATCAGATAATTTCAAGTGTGGAACTTCTGCTTCAGATTGAATTTCATTTGGATGCACTAATTTACCACATGTCCTCCATATCAGATAATTTGACATGGATATTCTAATTCACAAGCCGTCCGTAGTTCATTAAAAGAGCTGATGCTGCCTTCACGTAAAAGAAATGGAGATGTGAACATTTCCAGCTGACATATATTTATCAAATATTGAACTATTATGGGGTGATTGAATTATAATTTATATTTCTATCTCCAGGAAAACTGGGAAGTAGAAACATAAATCTGACCACACAGATGGGGGAAAGTAGAATATCGATGGCAGTAGAAGGGGAGACAGCAAAATGTCAACTCTCAGGTTTTAAAAATTCAGTCAATTATGCGATAATTGCCTAAGAATATCACAAGCTTAACATCTGTGACTCTGTGGCTTCAAATTATAAAGACCGTATCTATGACCAGAGGGAAATGCAATTTTGCAAGAGGATATTATTATTCTAATTAAATGGTCCAGGCACCAAATCAGAAAGAGATTCTTATCCCAGGCGCTCTGAGCTTGATTCACTTTGTATGTTCTTTTCAGTGGTCACACTGATCTGGGACACCTATCCATGGCTTCTTAGAGACCCCAAGCCACACTTATTATTTAAAATTGTTTTTTCCTATGAGGTTTTCAAAATTCCAGTAATATATAAGAAATGGTAACAAAAAAAAAATGTATTGATCATTTATCCTCTACATCTGCATAACACTTGAGAATCTGCTTGTTCTGTTCACTTACACTGTAATCATGGTTCCTTAGACACAGCGTTTAGAGAGAAGCATTCGTATGACCTCTGTATTTCGGGGGGAACCAGACTAGGATATAAAGGTCACGCTACCAGTGTAACTCAGGCAGCTGGCACTTGGATAATTAGATCCTGACCAGTGGGACCTTTATGCCAACACCGGCCATCCCAGGAGGAAAGCCCCCTTAAGTTTTTACCTGTGGCTGCAGGGTCTTCCCCATAAGCCAGACAGGGCAGAGCGAGTTTCAGGGAGTGCTGCCACCTGTGTCCATTGGGGACAATACATGTTGTGTGGTTGGTGTCTGGCCTAGGCTCCCAAGATTCTTCTTTCTGATCAAGGTCCTCGTGGTAATTCTGACTTTTTCAGACAAACCTGTGTTAGAATCTTGGGCTCTCAACATCTTGGTTTGACTCACCATTTCGAGCCTTTCACAAAAAAGAAGAGGGGGGGGGGGAGTAATAATCTATAACCTAGTGTTGTTGTTAGAATCAAAGGAAGAGACTATTTGATATAACACCAAAATGATGTTTAATAATTGTATATATTTTCTGTTGAACTGCTTAGAAGCTACCCCAAGCAAAATGCGAGATCAGTGCTTTGCTTATGGTAGATGGACTATATATTTATTGTCAGAACTACCTGTGGTTAAAATGTCTGGGAAAGAAAGACACTAACATCTCAAGAACTCGGATGACTGGGTGATGTTTTTGTGGCCAGTCTTAACCCTGTTCATTCCTGTCAAGGGTTCCTGTCTCTGAGCCCTGGAAAATGACAAGACGGCCTCAGCAGGTAAGCAGGGCTTTTGTTTAAATGCTAAGAAATGCTTATGGCACATCTAAGACAAGAGCCCAGTGCTAAGCACCATAACCACACTTGATGGTACATCCAGGCATATCTAAGCAAAAAGTGACCTGGGAGAAGTTAATGAGGGATGTGGTGGGAGGAAGGAGACATATAATACTTTAAACAATAGGAATTTAAATTAAAAATGCATTTTACATCTGCAGAGGAAAAGTTAATTATATATCTAATATTACACCATGGGCAATATGCGAACTCATTTTAAAACAAAACCTTAAACTAAAATTAGTTTTATATTAAAAGGGTGTTTTTTTTAATGTATTTTAGTAATAGTTTATCTGAAAAAAAAGTTTCTTTAGATCAATTATTGATTTATTTTATACCAACACGTCATTATTTATAAGTTCTAGAAGTTATACAATTGACTTTGGTAAAATGTTGGAATAACTAGGTTTTTATACATGAAAATGATTGTGGCATATATAACTATAGGCTATTAGACTTCAAAAAAACAATGGCTGAACAAGTTGCTAAAAAAAATTGAATTTCCTTTGTCTATGATAAGCTTTTGGTCACCTTCTTTGGTACATTTATTTGGGAAACATTTTACCTGTTTGTTATAAGGATCATGTCTCTTGGAATGGTTTGCAAGCACGGGTAACACAAGTAATAATGTGTCAACGGCTTCTAAGCACTCCATCTAGTTGGATTTTCCCTGAAGGCGGTTGAGAGGGACTTTCAAATGTCCCCATTTAAAAAAAAAAAAAAAATCCTGGCGAATGTCCCCCAGTTCCTAACAAGCCATGTATCCAAACAGAACTTATTTCACGGGGGGGAAAAAAAAGAAAAAGAAACCCACGGCACTTCTTTTTAATAACTGTTCAGCTACAAAATTTTATTGGTATCTTTTTTTTTTTTATGTTCCCTCCAGAGGATGTAATGCACAAAAGCATTGGCCACGGAACATAGAAAATTACAAATGAAATTTTATTTGTAAAAAGTACGCTGTCTCCTTAGACGGGCGTCCGTTATATATTTTCATTCATCAACCAACCAAGACTGCAAGTGGGATATATTCGTGGGCAGCAACGGAAGGCCCTCCAAACGGTTTTATCCACGGATAGAAGACAAGATAGTGAAAAGACAACTGGTTTTAAGTAAGTGAACTCTTCCCAACAGACACGGGTCTCCCAAAAAGCACTAGGGGAAAACTCCCCCTGGGGGGCACGTGGGCTTCTTGTGCTTGGCTTATGCCTGGTTTAGCTACACAGTTTGGTGGTGTCGTAGTCCACGGCGTTGGGCAGCTTGGCGTTGAAGGCCTGCAGGGCCGCCTGGATGCGGACCACCTCGCTGGTGGCCAGCTTGAGCCTGTGGCGGAGCAGGCAGGCGAACAGGTCGAGTCTGCGGGGGCCTGGTGGGGACAGCTTGTTGACTCGGTCCCGGATCTCCACCAGCTGCAGCAGCGCCGAGTCCTGCGATCCCTGAGTGTAGGGGTAGTCCAGCTGCAGGATGAGGTCCCGGATGGCCTCGGGGTCGAAGTGCATGCTGTAGCCGAACACCTGGATGTGGTTGATCTTCATGTAGCCCAGGTTGCGCGCCGGGTCCACGAACTCCAGCGGCTCGTAGTACACGACGCTGCTGCTGCTGCTGCCGCCGTCGGTGGCGTTGCCTCCGGGGCCACCACCAGCCCCGCTGGCCCGGACGCGGCTGCGCAGGTAGATGTGCACCGTCTCGAAGAAGGTCTTCCACTTGTTGCCCAGCGTCAGGGACCAGTTGTAACACTGCAGGGGCAGGTCCAGCCTAGTCCGCTCCCAGTCCGGGAAGCCGTCCTCGCCCACGGGCATGTACCAGCTCTCCGAGTGGCTGCCCCCGAACGGGTTGATGTACACGGCCAGCACGGGCTCCAGCGTGCTGTTCTTGGTCAGGCAGATCTGCAGCGACAGGCCCAGGACCATGTGCACCAGGCTGGCCTTGTACTTGTTGCTCTTGAGCGTGAGCAGCATGCGCTTGCGCCACGACGGGTCAAACCAGCTGTTGAGGCGCATGTCGTTGCTGATGAAGATGGCATGCACCTCCAGGCGCCGGTCTGCCCGCTGCAGCAGGTAGCGGAGCTCCAGGTCCTGCAGGTCGGTCTCGAAGCCCAGGTAGTGGTCGGTGGAGTCGGCCACCTCGGGCCTGCAGGCGCCCTGGCTCAGCATGTAGCCCGCGTTGCAGGCGCCGCAGCGTGTGCGGTTGTCCGGGGCGCAGGCCAGGCAGGCGGCCGCGTCGCCCACGGCGCAGGGCAGGGCGGCCGTGCAGGCCAGCTGGTCGCTGGGGCAGGTGCACGAGTGCGTCTCCTCCGAGAAGCTGCCCAGCAGCCCGTTCTCGTTGCAGTAGAGGAAGGACTGGATGCGCGAGAGCCAGTAGGTGGAGGATCTGGAAAAGGGAACAGGGAGAGTCTGGGTCAGTACAGGCATCTTGAGCCCCGAGCTGCACTAGGCTCCTTCTGGCTGGCTCCAGCCAGTCCTTAACAGAGGTAAGAGGTCCAGGGAACCCTGGGCGGGGCTCAGTGGTTGAGCATCCACCTATGAACCAGGAGTTCCTGGTTGGATTCCCAGTTCCAGGATGTGGGCTCCATCCCCAGTAGGGGGAGCACAGGAGGCAGTTGATCCATGGTTCTCTCTCATCATTGATGTTTCTCTCTCTCTCCCTCTTCCTTCTTCTCTGAAATAAAAATATATTTAAAAAAAAAAGATCCACATAGTTAATCATTGAGAAATATATCTGTATATTTGCATACTATAAATTATGTGTATTTAAATGATTATATATATATATATATACTATATAACTATATAACTAACTATATAGTATATACATCTATATACTATATAATCATGTTATATATTGTTTTATGTTTGCATATTTGTATATTATATATATTATTTCTGCACAAGATTGGCCATAGATAATTCCTTCGGAAGAGATTGCATGTGGTCGGCAAACTGCAGCTCTAGATATCATAAAATATCTAGAGGAGAATCAGTGTGTAAATGAGCCTCGATTTGCCAGTCTGATGACTGAGTTTGCTGACCACTGACCTAAGCATTTAAAAGAGGAACACTGTGGCTCAGTAGTTGAACTTCGACCTATGAACTAGGACAGTGGTCGGCAAACTCATTAGTCAACAGAGCCAAATCGAGGCTCTAGAGCACATGTGTCAAACACAAGGCCCGCGGGCCAAATCCGTCCTGCCAGGCCTTGCAATGTGGCCCGCTCCGCGCTGTCATCACTGCACTCCGCTGCGTTTCCATCACAATGACAGTTTATGACTGTTCAGTAAACCATTCGGCCCGCGATTTAGGCTGGATTTTAGATTTTGGCCCCTTCTCTGATTGAGTTCGACACCCCTACTCTAGAGCCACATGTTTGCTGACCACTGCACTAGTATATTTGGAAGCTGATTATGTATAGAGTTGGACCGGTTATTGTTCTGAAAAGATATCTAACAATAGGAAACATAAGTGGCTTTATCACACAATATTTAGAGAAGAATCAGCATGTATAAATGAGGACTGTTCCTTCATTCACCCTTAGCTTCACTTCAGTAAGCCCTCCTGTCACAGGAAGCCCTAAATAGAAAATAAGAAAAAAATAAACAGCTCCAAATTGTCAATCAATGGATTTAAATCCCAGGGTTTTATCAACATTGAAAGAACAAGTACCTACGGAGAGGGAAAATACTATTGAAGCATGTTTGACAATTTCTTTGAGCAGCCTGTAAGTAAAAAATCAAAAATATCTCAAGACCAACTACAAGTTCTTTTAACAAGGGTTAAGTGTGTCGATTTAATGTGTTTGATTTGAATCATTAACAATTTTTTCTCATTTCTTTCCCCCAAAATCAGGCAAATCATGAAGCCAATTTAAGATGTTATTTTCCTTTAAAAAAATTATTTTCCTATTTCTTCACCTTATTGAGACTCTTTTTGTTAATCCTCAACCAAGGATTTTCCACTGATTTTTAGAGAGAGTTGGGAGGTGGGAGAGAGACACATCAATAGGTTGCCTCCCACTTGCACTCTGACCAGGGCCAGAACGGACCCTGCAACTCAGGTATGTGTCTTTATTGAACCCAGGATGCTTCAGTCCACAGGCTGATGCTCTATCCACTGAGCAACACCAGCTAGGGCTCAGACACTCTTGGTGTGTTTACAATCTCTGTACAATAGCCGGGCTGCATGGCTCAGTGGTTGAGCATCGACTTAATGAGGAGGTCCTGGTTAGATTCCTGGTCAGTCAGCGCTTGTGCCCAGGATGTGGGCACCAGCCCCAGTGGGGGGTGTACAGGAGGCAGTTGATCCATGATTCTCATCATTGGCATTTCTCTCTCTCCCTCTCTGAAATAAAAACATTTTTAAAAAAGATCCATATAATCATTGAAGAAAAATATCTGTATCTTTTATACTATAAATTATATATATATATTTAAATATGTTTATATAGTATATATATATAAATATACTATATAATCATGTTATATAATATATAATAGATGCATACTATATTTGTATATTATATATTATTTCTGCACAAGATTGGCTATAGATTATTCCTTCTGAAAAGATTGCATGTGGTCTCACTAGTACAGTGGTCGGCAAACTGCAGCTTGTGAGCCACATGAGGCCTGTGAGCCTCCATCTGCCGCTCTGTTGACTAATGAGTTTGCCGACTGCTGACCTAAAAGTTTAAAAGAGGAACACTGTGGCTCAGGAATTGAACTTCCACCTATGAACTAGGACAGTGGTCGGCAAACTCATTAGTCAACAGAGTGGCAAACTGTGGCTCTTGAGCTTGGTTTGCTGAACATGGCACTAGTATACTTAGAAGCTGATTGTGTATAGAGTTGGATCGGTTATTGTTCTGAAAAGATATCTAACAGTAGGAAATAAATGGCTTTATCATAAAATATCTAGAGGAGAATCAGCATGTATAAATGAGGACTGTTCCTTCATTCACCCTTAGCTTAGCTTCAGTAAGCCCTCCTGTCCCAGGAAGCCCTAAATAGAAAATATGAGAAAAATAGGAGAAAAATAAACAGCTCCAAATTGTCAATCAATGGATTTAAATCCCAGGGTTTTATCAACATTGAAATAACAAGTACCTACTGAGAGGGAAAATATTATTGAAACATGTTTGATTTTTTACTTACAGGCTGCTCAAAGAAATTCTCGAAAATATCTCATTAATACCAACTATGAGTTCTTTTAACAAGGGTTAAGTGTGTCAATTTAATGTGTTTGATTTGAATCATTAACAATTTTTTCTCACTTCTTCCCCCCAAATCAGTCAAATCATGAAGCCAATTTAAGCAGTTATTTTCCTGTGCCTTCGCTTTATTGAGACTTTTTGTTAATCCTCAGCCAAGGATTTTCCACTGATTTTTAGAGAGAATGGGAGGGGGGAGACAGAGAGTGAAACATCAATGTGAGAGAGAGACATCGATAGGTTATCTCCCACTTGCACCCTGACCAGGACCAGAGTGGACCCTGCAACTTAGGTATGCGCCCCTGACTGGAATTGAACCCAGGACCCTTCAGTCCACAGGCTGATGCTCTATCCACTGAGCCAAACCCAGTAGGGCTCAGACACTCTTGGTGTGTTTACAATCTCTGTACAATAGTGGGCCTGCGTGGCTCAGTGGTTGAGCATCAACCTATGAACCAGGAGGTCCCGGTTTGATTCCTGATCAGGGCACATGCCCTGGGTTGTGGGCTCCATCCACAGTGTGGGGCGTGCAGGAGGCAGCTGATGGCATTTCTCTTTCTATCCATCTCTCTTCCTCCCTAAAAATCAACAAAAAATTAAGATAAAAATCTGTTAAATAAGGAAGAAAAAGTATGGCTGTGGATTCAGAAAATTTTTTCTCATCCTAGCTGTATGATCATGGAATATTAGGGCAGGTTGTATAACCCACTTTCTCTTCTCTCCTGTGAAAAATTGGAATAGAAATATCTCCTATATTGTGTTCTTGTTTATAAAACATTTTTTAATTGATTTTTTTAAAGAGAGGAGGGGAGAGAGATAGAGAGCTAGAAACGTCGATGAGAGAGAAACATTGACCAGCTGCCTCTTGCACACCCCCTACCGGGGATGTGCCCGCAACCAAGGTACATGCCCTTGACCGGAATCGAACCTGGGACCCCTCAGTCCACAGACCAACGCTCTACCACTGAGCCAATATATTGCGTTCTTGTGAGCGCTAGTTCGGCTCAGATTGTATGCTTGCACTTAGAACACTGCCTTGTATGTGTCTCAGAGCAGACACAAAAAACTACCTACTTTTGATATCCTACACCTTTCGGTGTTCATTATATAATATACATATTTTATGAATTTCAGAGAGAAAGGAAGAAACGTTGATGATGAGAGAACCACGGATCGGCTGCTTCCGGCACACCCCCTACAGTGGACAGAGCCTGCAACCCAGGTATGTGCCCTGATGGGGAATGGAACCATGGTACATTCCTGGTTCATAGGTGGTTGACGCTCGACCACTGAGCCAGTTAACATAGACATTTAATCTAGTTGTGAAGACCTAACTCTCAAGTTCATTCATTTGCCTCTTCTTCCACCCCCTTTTCACACTTTCTGTAGTTCCGTTGATGGCCGCCTAATATAAAGAATATAAAATATATAGCCGATCTGGCTGGAAAATTACATTTTCTTCCCTGAAACCATAGCATGCATTCCCCAGACAATTCATCTCTCCCTGGAAGGCTCCAATCATCCTTCCAAATCACAGGGACAAACAATGAAACAGGCGTCAGGCTAATGGCTGCTCACAAAACTAGGGCACAGAAGGAGAATCTTTCTCAGAAAAGCAGCGGACCCCAGCTTTCAGTCGCCCCTCATTCCTGCCCCCCAGCCCCTTGCCCAGGCCACAGATGCATTTGGGGGAATGTGCTTCAGTTTTGTCTCTCTGCTCCCCGCGTATGAATATTGATGGGCATCCACTCCAGAGCCCGCGGACCCCGACAGCAGGGCTAGCGCATGGATTTCCTTCCTTACTGCTCTTGTTGTGTTTCCGTTATCTTATTGTACTTTGCAAACAGGAGGTGGAGCACATTTGAAGACGGCTGTGGATTTTCACTTACCTGAAACATCACCAAGTTGTTTTGTCCAGCAAAGCAAAACTTAACTTTTCCTGAAAAATTTTTGAAGTTTAAAAAAAAAAATTTTTTCAAGATGGAAGAGAAATAGCTTTAAAATGAGGCTCTACCACGCCAGCCCGGCATGCTTTTATTTTATTTATTTATTTTTTGCCCGTGTATACACTATTTAAAAATAATATATGTTATTGATTTTTTACAGAGAGGAAGGGAGAGGGATAGTTAGAAACATCGATGAGAGAGAAACATTGATCAGCTGCCTCTTGCACACCCCCTTCTGGGAATGTGCTCGCCACCAAGGTACATGCCCTTGACCGGAATTGAACCTGGGACCTTTCAGTCCACAGGCTGATGCTCTATCCACTGAGCAACACCACTGAGCAACACTGGTTTTGGCTATACACTATTTCTATTCTTTCCATCCCACACTTGTGAGGGCAATCACCATGCATTGTACACGGTACAGTCAGTGGCAAAGGTCTTGTTCCCTAAAGCTGTGTCCATCGTGGCTTATGTGTGTTAATTTTTATCTACACATCACCATAGACTCTGGCAGCCTACATTTCTCCTCCGAATGAATGTTATCTCGCTCCTGCAAAAATATACTCATTGAACATATCTGCCTTTCACCAGTGCAGTTAAAAGCACCCGTTAATAACTGAAAATTGATTGGAGTAGACAACATCTGCTTTTAGGATGTACGGCCCCAACCAGTGTTTGCTCTGGCTGGGGGGGACACACGCCATGCAGATCCGTGATGGCGTGACACCCGCAGGAGAAATGAGCTCTCGGAGTGGCCTGTCAGCATTCATTTTCATAGCCCTGTCATACCTCTGCTCCCAGCCAAGGAGGTTAGGCAGAGACACCTGCTGTCTCTCCAGTAATCCGTGTGACAAATTAAATTCCAGGGAGCAGGCCTGCCTCCTAGCCGGAGAGCCACCCTGGGGTAAGCCTCGCCAACTATCCCCACCATGTCAGTGGTCGGGGTAAACACATTCTAAAGGGGGGACCAGACACAATTTCCAACAAACATGTTTCCATTACCTGTCTTAATAGATTTTCTGATTCAGAAATTGATGGAGACAAAGATGAGTTTTTTATTTATAGAGCAGTTACCTGAGGAGATGGAAGCTACTCAGGTACGTGGCTCTCTGTACAAGAAATGCCTGAATTCTATCGGATTCAATGAAGGTGTGTGCCTTGGTGTTCTGGAGACTTCTGAACACCAGGACAGAGTTTTCCTACAGGACCCAAACCCAGTGCTTGGTTATAGGGACAACATAATCCTCAGTTACTCTTCAACTTCCAAATGTTCTTTTGAAGTTATTCAACTGAAATAACATTTTGAAGTTGAAGAGTAACTTTAAATCTAGCTAAAGCCTAGCCCAGTGGTTGGCAAACTGTGGCTCACTAGCCACATGCGGCTCTTTGGCCCCTTGAGTGTGGCTCTTCCACAAAATACCACGTGCAGGGGATTCACATACAGTGAGATTGAAACTTTGTGGCCCATGCGCAGAAGTCGGTTTTTGGCTCTCAAAAAAAAAAAAAAAGACTGAGTTTGCCGACCACTGGGTTAACAAACTCATCAGTCAACAGAGCCAAATATCAACAGTACAATGATTAAAATTTCTTTTGAGAGCCAAATTTTTTAAACTTAAACTATATAGGGAGGTACATTGTTATTAACTTAATTAGGGTCCTCCTAAGCTGGCCTCTGCCAAACAACTCAAGGGCCAAAGAGCTGCAGTTTGCCAACCACTGGCCTAACCCAGTGGCTCTGTGGATAGGAGTTTTCTCTCTCTCTCTTTTTCCCACTCTTTAAAAATCAGTGGGAAAAAATGTTGTTAGTACTCATTTGAAGACAAAAAGTTAAGATGATCCATTAGCTGACATAGTCACAACTGCCATCATCGCATAACAAAATTAATTTATTGGCAGTGACAAATATCCAGGACATATTCCAATTTACCTGAAAACCTAAAAATAATTATTTTTAATTCTTTTTAAAATATTTTAAAAAAGAATTAAATATATATTTTATTTATTTTCTACAGAGAGGAAGGGAGAGGGATAGAAAGCGAGAATCATCGATCAGCTGCCTCCTGCACACCCCCACTGGGGATGTGCCTGCAACCAAGGTACATGCCCTTGACCGGAATCAAACCTGGGACCTTTCAGTCCACAGGCCGACACTCTATCCACTGAGTCAAACCAGTTTTGGCCACCCCTGTACAAATAAGAAAATGGCACAGAATACACGGGAACAAGGTTAATAAACGGATTTGCACTGGACACAGCTGTCCCCAGAGGGCCTTCAACTGGGCGCTCAGAGAGAAAGATAGGCAACTTTTATTCAGCGATTTTGGGCACTTTACCTAATGCTGTCATGTGACTTCTACCTAATGGAGTCATGTGACCCTCAACTCCAGGGGGAAATATTAATGTTGCTTTTTCCAGGGGAGATCATTGAGCCTCAGCGTGGCCAGGTCACTCTTCTGAGGTCACGGAGGTAATGAACTCCTGGCACGTTAGGGATGTGGGCAAAGGGTTTTCTCCTCCTTAAGCCGATCCCTGAGCACAATTACAGAAGAAACCCATGCCCCGGATAAAAGGCTCTGTGCTTGTAATTCCTTTAAAAAATTTATATTTCAGAGAGGCAGGGAGAGAGAGAGAAACATCAATGATGAGAGAGAATCATTAATCAGCTGCCTCCTGCACACCCCACTCTGGGGATGGAGCCCACAACCTGGGCATGTGCCCTGACCAGGAATTGAACCATGATCAACACAACCACTGAGCCATGCCGGCCGGACATACTTGTAATTCTTTCATTAGGAAATATAGTTCTGTGCACCCAGAAAAAAAAAAAATAGTAATTCAAATGAGGTCATTATAAAAAATGTAGTAGGAAGACCGCATTTTATCATTGCAAGTATTTCCCTTTCATCTTAGCCTTAAATAATGACTTTGTGCATGAGCAAGGGTGTTTATTTGTTAACTGGTGTTTATATTTCAACTTTTGCCATCGAGAAGCGCCTTAGTGAGAATCTAACCTTGCCAGAGCAGCGGGTACTGACTGCTATGTTCCAGGCTTGTTTCTAAGCCCAGTCCCTCAATGAAGTAACTGGATACTCAACACAAAGTGGAGACAGGTACTAATATTGTCTCCATTTTTGCAGAAGAGGAAGTGAATTTGAACATGAACCCTGAAATGGAAGAGCCAGGACTTAAATTATCAATATGAGAATCGTCTGCACTTCTTCATACCGCATTCCCATAAAAAGAGTTCCTTTTTAAAGGCCCAGTAACAGGTAATGGCATTTCCTTCAGGTAGTTACAACTTCAGTCCATTCCAAATGACATGTCTGGACATAAAGGTGGGAAGAATGTGGGCCAGTACCGAGACAGAAGAGATGGGGAGAGAACTAGACAAAACCCAAATTATCCATTTGTTCATTATACAAAAACTTATTGATCCCACATGGCGTGACTCAGTGGCTGACCATCAGGCTATGAAATAGGAGGTCATGGTTTGATTCCTGGCCAGGGTAAGGGCCCAGGTTGTGGGCACCATCCCCAATGGGGGATGTGCCAGAAGCAGTCTATGGAAGATTCTTTCTCATTGATGTTTCTCTCTCCCCCCCCTCCCTTCCTCTCTGAAATCAATAAAAAATATATTATAGTTAAAAATGTATCACTTGAATTCAGTACCTACAGTGCGTCTCTCAGTGTGTAGACCCCTTTCAGCCTTCCAAAACGGTTAAATTATAACATCATACAGAATTTAAATCAAACACATAGGAAAAGGCAAACAAGACCATTTAACATAGCACACCATGTCGTCCACCAAGGTGAAAATGCCGTGAAATGAAATTAAATGTGGAACAATGAATAGATCAGATGAATTTGCAAAACTAAAAAAGTCTTGAAAGGTGACCACCTACTGACTGGAACTGTCTTTTGCTTCCTTAAGGGCTGGCTATTATTGTTATAGCCTCCAAGAAAATGCTTTATTAATATTAGAGATAAAATAAAAATGGTAAAAATGGGAGCTGGATGGCTACCCATACCCATTTGAAAGCAAAACGCCATTGAAAAGCAAAGGAATGTTTCTATAAATAAATGCTCAAAATGTTAGGACCTTGTTCCCCTTTTTTGAAATGTTAAAATTCAGGAAAAATACAGTATTTGTGGAAAGCTCGCAGAAGCATGAATATGGAAGTGTCGTCAGCAAGTACTTAAGTTCTAATTACATATCTAGCATCATTTTAGATAATATTATGTGAGGGGCTTGGGGATCAAAAATAGGAGATTTTGTGAATTCCCAGTGCATGTTACACCAGAAATGCATAAATATATGTAATAAACATGCAATCTAAATAAAAAGCAAATTGTAGGTTGTGATAGTTTACAGCAGGGTAGGAGGAATGTAAGCCACCAGTGTAGGAGGAGATATGAAAATACAAATCATGGGGGTGGAAATAGGTTAAAAAGGATGATAGCGGAATTGAATGTAAGTAAAGAAGGAATACATACGGGGGTGAGATCACATGGGGAGTAATATGTTGCATGGATTACTACACAGTGGCCTGACAACACTCATATTTTTCTCCAACCGCCTACAGGCCTTTTCCACCTTCAGCCCCATTACTGAGTTAAATCAGCATGTCTAATTTGAATCCTGCTGTGTTTTACTTTTAAATAATTTTTTTGTGGATTCCAGAGAGGAAGGGAGAAGGAGGTAGAAGCATCAATTTCAATGATGAGAGAGAATCATTGATCGGCTGCCTCCCGCACGTTCCCCAACCGAGAGGCAAAGCTTGATGACCTCCTGGTCCACAGGCCAACACTCAACCACTAAGCCACACCGGCTGGGCTGGTTCACTGTGCTACCTGTCTCTTGGTCCTCCTCATTCTGTTACCGAATTACATGGTTCCTGAAAACTTATTTAAAAATTATTTTCTAAATGAGCATCTGCCGGAAACAAATTACTATTTCACTACTAGATGTGGACAGGAAGCAGAAAGGCTGTCAACAACCTGAATTGCTCTAATCACTCACCCTTTAGTGGAGACATTGGTAGCTGAAGCAGCCTCCACCTCTGTTTGTCCCACGAAAATTTCTGTTATTGCCTGCCTAAGCATTATGGGTGTTTCCTCAGAGCCTCAATAAAAGGGATGGCAGGGCCAAAGCCATGAGTAGTTCTCCCACTAGAGTTGGACTACCACCTGGCCCCCATATTGCCAAATTAAATTTCTTCTAGTCTCTCTTCATTTGTGTGCGGCCCTTCTCCAGAACCCGAACCCTGAATCACATGAGACCTGAAAAAGGATCCCTCAGACATCCACATCATTGGACAGGAGAGGAAAAATGAGTATCCCTTTCCTGCTGTCAGCTGGTGCCTGGAATTGGTATCTTCCTGTCTGTCTCTGAGCCCTCTCTTCCGAGTGTTAGCTAAACGAGCTCCCTGCCACATCTCTGGTTAAATAATGGCCTCTGCACCTAACCTTGCCAAGTCCCACCCTTCTAAGGACAAGCCTGGGAGAGAATCTCCAAATCACCTTCAGATCCCCTACCCCCTTGGTATCTGAAGCCATTTGATGTATCTCTACACGTTCTATGGTGCACACCCTTACTAAGCCCTTACACAATCCTACATTTTTGATGGCTGATGGCCATATGGCAGCCATCTCTTACGTTTTTATTCTTGAAGTCCAGTCAAATGTAGGATGTGTAGAAGCTGCTCGTTTGCAATGCAAATAATAATGGGAGATGTGAAAATGCTATAATACATGACTCTACTTCAAGACAGCCATTTTGATTTAAACAGTTTAAAACCTATTTTAGAAAGCTCATGTGTTCACACTCTGTTCTATAAGAAAGTTTTGAACATGAGGCACTACTTGAAACAACGTGGGTATTAAAATTAATTTGACACCATTTCACAGCTTATCAGGAAGCAGGGATGTTCAATGTCCAATGCTAAAAGAACAAAGGAAGAGATGGTTGTCCCAAGCAGTGCAGGATCAGAAACTCAACTCTGCCTTTCAGAAAAGCCAGCCCCACAGTTCATACTTCACCGAAATCTTGACACACGCATCCCCTTCTCCAACATCGTGAGGAAATACATTCCATCCAGTCTTGTGACTGTGACTAAGAAAATTAATTAGATCAAGATCAGCATCCACCACGTGCCCCGAGTCAGAGAATCCCGGAAATGAGAGCAGGGTAGGTAGGACCTTGGAGATCACCTTGTCCAACACCTTCACTTGGTGGATGAGAACATGGAAACCTGATTGGTGGGGACCATTTCCCAAGGTCACACAGGTAATTAGTAGTAGAACAAGGTCTGGAACATAAGCACTCAAACTCCTAATGAGGGTCCTTTCGGCTGAATAAAGGTCATGCTGTCCCGAAGCATTAAAGAAGGAAGCAGAATAAAGAGCTTCTCTATCAAGCGCATTCTAAAGAAGTAAAAGTGAATAAAGGCAGTACATAATTATATAAAAATGTATGGAAATGCAGACGTGTGCAATAAAGCATTATGGAAAGATCTGTAGATATATATCTTGGCTCTCTTTGAAAACATTCCTGGAAGTCTAGCTTAGTTCTTTGAAATACTATGTTGGGCATTTCATCTGAACAATCCCTAACAGAAGGCCTTTGTTGATAAGGATGAAGGCAAAAACGGTGAGAATGAGGTAGCTATCCAGAAGGTGTAATTGATTTTCTGCACAGGTCATTGGATGGTAGTTTATGAAATTTGCTATGTTTCCCAACATGGATCAAACACTTGTAAATTAAAATTGCGATGGGATGGTATAGTAGAGGCACCCATTTTTTTTCCTTAATATTCCTTCTTCCCTTCTGTGCACAGTAATGGAAGCCCCTGGCCACTCCATTGAAGCCTGCATCTCCTACCTTCAGTAGACCAAAGAGTGCGTTTAGGTCAGTACAGATTCCTCAATGAACAGTACAAAGAGAAAAATAAATTTAAAATAGTTTATCCAAGCCAGCACAGCTCAGTGGTTGAGCATCAACCTATGAACCAGGAGGATATGGTTCGATTCCCAGTCAGGGTACATGCCCCACTTGCAGGCTTGATCCCCATGTGGGGTGTGCAAGAGGCAGCTGATCAATGAGTCTCATCACTGATGTTTCTCTCTCAACCTCTCCCTCTCTGAAATAAATAAAAATATATATTTTAAATCTATGATTATTATCACTTTATAATAATAAACACTTGAAAGTCTACTAAACCAGTGGTCAGCAGACTCGTAGTCCACAGAGCCAAATATCAACAGTATGATTGAAATTCCTTTTGAGAGACTTAAACTTCTTCTAATGCCACTTCTTCAAAATAGACTCACCCAGGCCATGGTATTTTGTGGAAGAGCCACACTCAACGGGCCAAAGAGCCGCATGTGGCTCGAGAACCTTGGTTTTCCGACCACTGTACTAAACAGTCAAGGTCAGGTCTCTGGCTATCTATGTGCAAGCAAGCATTAAGCTATAATTTTTGGTTGCAATGCTGTGTTACTCACCAGTGCTGGGATATGTATAATCCATGCAGTAGGTAATGATACATGGTACATAAAGAATATCATGCTAAGAGAATATGTACAGTTTCTCAGCAGTAAGGACATGGGTCAGCCTGTGTCTAGAGCAGCATGCCTGACATGAGGCATGAGAATCCTACCATCGGGCTGAAGACTTGAAACCTGAGAAGGTTAGCAAACAAGAGGTGGCTTTTAGGTGCCTAGTTAGCAGTCCTTCTCATTCCGCTGGCATCCTTCTCCAAAAGCCACCGAGGATTTAGAGAGAAATAAATTAATTCCACATGCTGTAATGGATAACGCGGAGAAGGCTATTTGCCCGTTATACTTCTCAAAGCAAGACAGAATAAGAGGTAAATAACGATGGGAAGCGAGCAGCTCAGACAGCCAGGCCTAATTTTAAATCAACACGGTGCACGCCAGTCTGTTCTTTAGAGAAAAATCCTTTAAGAAGCACAGATCTATTTCGGGGACAGGAGTTTATCTTCTGACTTGCAGGAGACAAACCTCAGTGGGGTTGTCCTTGCAAACCGGAAGGGCCAGGCAAGGGAACGGTGTAAGAGCAAAGTGTCACTTCGGGAGAGAGTTCTGGAAGCTCGTCCAGAGAACCATTCTGGATTTGCTGTCAAGATCTCTGTCATATTTTGACATTCCTTGACATCTCTGGCTGGCAGTGTTCTCTGAGCAAATAAGAGTTGACTCAGATCTTCGCTGTTAAAGACATTTTTCAGAAATGTCTTTTTTTCAAACTTCCCCAACCTGGATGTCCTCACACACTCTCACCTTTGAGCAATTAGGTCTAAAATGGTCTAACATGGCTGAAATCGGTTTGGTTCAGTGGATAGAGCATCGGCCTGCAGACCAAAAGGTCCCAGGTTTGATTCCGGTCAAGGGCATGTACTGGTTGAGGGCACATCCCCAGTGGGGGGTGTGCAAGAGGCAGCTAATTGATGACTTTCTCTCATCGATGTTTCTATGTCCCTCTCTCTTCCTCTCTGTAAAAAATCAATAAAATATATTTTTTAAAAACCAATAAATAAAATGGTCTAACATGGCTTTGCTCTCCTTTTGGTTTGTTTTATTCAATATAGGCCTTTGATCAAAACGTGTGTGTGTGTGTGTGTGTGTGTGTGTGTGTGTGTGTGTGAATTCTCACCCAAGGATATTTTTTCCATGGATTTTTAGAGAGAGTGGGAGGGAAGGAGAGGGGGAAAGCGATTGAGAGAGACAGACTGGTTGCCTCCCGCACGGGGCTGGCAATCGAACCCAGGACCTTTCCACACTCAGCCCAATGCTCTACCTGAGCCACAGTGACCAGGGCCATCAAAATATTCCCACCGCCTCTTGTGCAGTAGCGCATTAACTAGATTCAGTGGCCTCAGACCTTCTAAGCTGCTTGCATTCACCCCAAGCATTATTTTAATCGTCTCAAGAGAGCAAAAACTTGCTAATTCTGAAAGTCCTGACAAAGCCGCTAAGCACTTGGCTGCTCATAGACCTCCTTTCAACCTCGTACCTTCGGAGACCTCCCCATGGTCAAGACTCTGCTCCGAGAGCAGCCCCTGGGTGAACTGGCTTCACTTTCTCAACAACCCCAGTTAGCATGGTGGTTTGGAGGTGTCTCTACTTCCCAGTCGGCTTCAAATCCGGATTTGGCCACCTCTTGACCCGACTGAGGCGCTGGTCCACTCACTCTTAACACCTCTCACTGGCCAGATGTCAATGGCCCTAGTAATCTTGGGAGCCACACACTGAAAAGGCAAGCCTCCTCTCACCAGGATGTCCAAATGGCTACGTGGGGAGAGGCACACGTTCCCACCGCCAAATCCTGCCCCACACCCGCTCCCAAACTGGGACCGTCCTGGGCTCTGTCAGTGAGGGATTCCAGCCCCTATTGTGTCTGTGCGCTACACATTATGCCACTCCCAACAGGTTCACCTGCCACCTCCCCCCAACGGACATTCTGGAAATACAGCTTCCGGCCCCGACCACGCCTTCAGATTGACTGCCACCTTCATTTCGATTTAAAAACACACACAAAGCCAACTGAACACTCCCCATACCCAGACTCACAAACCACTGAGGAGTGCCTGGCCACTGCGGTGGATCACACGGGACAACCATGAGAACCCATGAAATACAGGTACAGACGTTGGGTGGGTCTTGCAAACATGTTTCATGAGAAAGAGTAAGAAAGAAAATACATGCTACACAACTCGTGCAGATTAAATATACAAATGTGAAAACCGTCACTGCAGGTTTCACAAAGACCAGGGCACCTTTACAGACTCTGTCAAGCCCACAGAGTGGGAGCCCATCAGAGGGAAGTGGAAGAGACCAGAATGCACATGTACATGGAATGAGGCAAACAAGGAAAGTATTACTGAACCCTATGTGTGATTAGCTCAAGTCCATAGGTTTCATAAAAACCAAACCCAACAGGAAACAAAAAAAATTACAAACAAACAAACAAAAAAAGGCAGCCACCCACATTGTGGGTTTTTGTGTTGCTATTGTTTGTATTTTTGTGTGTGTTTTTTTTTTAAGAAGACAATTTTAATATATATTTTATTGATATTTTTACAGAGGAAGAGAGAGGGATAGAGAGTTAGAAACATCGATGACAGAGAATCATCGATCAGCTGCCTCCTGCACACCCCCTACTGGGGATGTGCCTGCAACCAATGTACATGCCCTTGACCGGAATCGAACCCGGGACCTTTCAGTCCCCAAGCTGACGCTCTATCCATTGAGCCAAACCGGTCTCGGCTATTGTTTGTATTTTTGGATGAAGACTGCAATGCTGAAAAGGAGACATGGTCCCACTGTGGGTTTGCTCCTGGATAAATATGTGAAGTAACAAGAACTAGTGAGGAACTAGAAGTGCCATGAGAAAGATAGAATATAATGCCATAGACAATAGTGCTGGGGCTCGGGGGCCTGCTCCGGGAGGTGACACCTGAACAGCCAGCCAGAGGGTCCGTGTCCCAGGCAGAGGGAGGGCACCAGACCCGCGTGGCTGCCAAAGGAGGGGGAGGGCATGTACCGCAGGCCCAGCAGGCCGCCATGGATGCGGACTCCTATGGGCACAGCCTGCGACTAATGGGAAGCATAACAGCTCTTCTTGGATCAAACAAGACACTCCTTTGATTTCCTGAACCGAGAAATGGCAGGACCAGAAGTAGCTTCATTTTCCTTGAATGTTTTCAATTGATTTTAGAGAGAGGGAGGGAGAGACAGAAACATCAATGATGAGAGAATCATCATGGATCAGCTGCCTCCTGCACACCCCCCACTGGGGATCCAGCCTGCAATCAGAGCCTGTGCCCTAACAGGGAATCAAACCATGACCTCCTGGCTCATAGGTCAATGCTCCACCACTGAGCCACACCAGCTGGACAGACACGACTTAATTTTGACATTTTCCTCCACCTCACAGCGATCCTTTCACCAAATTAAAACTCTGCAACTCGAGCCAAATGATCTGATTTCGAACTTGGGGAGACGGAGTGAACTGTATTGCAAAACGAGGCCTGAGGAAGGAGCTGGTCTCGTTAGCATTCCTGGAGCTCCCGCACAGAGAGGGCTGGTTGCCGGGCTCAGCTCACTGTGCAGCCATTCATGCCAGGCGGCGTGGCCACTCCAGGCTGCCAAGTTTCCCAGGTGTCTCCCCGGAATGCTGCCTTGGCTTGCCACTCCCCGCTTAGGAGAGAAACATCTCTATTCACCAGGGAGAGAAGACCACAGAGGGGCCCTTTTTCAGCATTTCTGGGGCACATTCACTCTGCAGCTTGAGCAGGCGTGCCTCCCCTTAGCAACAGGTGCAGAGAGACACTGGCGCCCTCAGAACAAGCCTGAAAGGGTCCCTTGGCTGCAGCAGGAGGTCTCTGTCTCTTTAAACGAGCCCCGCTTTTCTTAGGTCCCTCATTGAAATGCATCAGCCCTTCCCAACTGCCCCTCATTCATCCTCCTCCTGAAATGCAAGACTCATGGGTTTGTGTCTCATGCAAATGTTACCGTTACGACATATGTGTAGATTTGATAGTTTCATTGATAGATTACAAACCTAAATTTATGGATTTGATATTTCTTGCATATAAAACATCCCATTTTAAAATACATATTTCTATTGATTTTGACAAGGAAGGGAGAGGGAGAGAGAGAGAGAATCAGCAATGATGAGAATCATCAATCAGCTGCCTCTTACACGCCCCCGACTGGGAATCAAGCCTGCAACCTGGGCGTGTGCCCTTGACTGGAATTGAACTGTGACCTCCTGGTTCATAGGTCAATGCTCAACCACTGAACCACATTGGCTGGGCCAGCCTTTTAGATGATCTAACCTTAAGTTCCCTCACTTATAATTGCAGGGAATAACCCTAACTACCTGTAACACTATGCTCATGGAGCAAAAACAGGTACATGCTTAAAATTCTCTCCACATTCCCGCATATAGATAGTGATGTAATTTGGCAGTGATGTAATTTCTTTCATTTCAAGAGGAATTTAGATGAGGTTATGAAGCAGAAACATGTATTTTGAACATAGCCATGTCTTGTTCTGCTTATGTTTCTAATTCATTGTGTGTGTGTGTGTGTGTGTGTGTGTGTGTGTGCATGAGCTAAGGATAAGATTGAGGACAATATTTTATAAATACAAATCTGTCTTGAAATTGGTAGGATTTCTTATATCCTTACTACTCTGTTTTTAGGTTGTTGATGGCAAACTCTCCTGCTTGTATGAATTAATTTTATTTCAGCTCAATAAAAGCTACGACCTCAGACCTGATCCTTTTGTCTCCTCGGAAAAGCCTACATGAAGCCTTCCTGCTACTTTAATAGAACAAACACAACAAACTGACCTTCGTTTTCTCCCGTGTTCCTTTGTCACATCGATGTTCTTTTGTGCTGTTCTATTTGCTGCTGTCTGAAGTGCATCTGGATTGTGAGAAAGGGGATTTTGATTTCAATTGGCATTGATTTTTGAAATGTATTCACCGACTTTATAACTTGTGGTGGCTGCCTCAAATGAAGTCTTTCAAAGTTGTGTGTGTGTGTGTGTGTGTGTGTGGGTGTTTAAAGTGTTACAGAGATTTTTCAGTGTTAGACATAAACATAGCTTGGTAATGCTTAGTTTTTCCCTTCTTGATTTAAAAAGCCATTTGATTTTAGAAAAATGTAATATTTGTTTAATGCTCAAGTAAAATGACTCTGGATTTCAACCCTATACCATTTGTAATGACTTGGTACATGTGTGTAGACCTTTTGTGTGTTTACATATACATAGTACATACATATAAATATGAAAAAGATGTGTGAGGAAATTATGATAAAAGGAGGTGACAGAGGTTCTTTTTTTGGCCTCAGTATGCATGATATTAAACATACTATGAAGATTAAGGGCTGCACATTGCTTTACATGGTGTTATAAAGTTAAGCATGAGATTCAATTTATTGTGAAAAATACCCAAAGGAGATTTCACCCCCACCCCACTTAATTGAGTAGGATTGATTGGATAAAGGCAGTGTTTATAAAATTTATCTAATTTTTTAAAATGCTTTTATTGATTTCAGAGAGGAAGGAAGAAGGATAAAGAAATAGAAACATCAGTGAGAGAGGGTCATTGATTGGCTGCTTCCTGCAGGCCCCCCACTGGGGATCCAGCCTGCAACTTGGACATATGCCCTGACTGGGAATTAAACCGATGACCTCTTCGTTCATGGGTTGATGGTCAACCACTGAGCTACACGTGCTAGGCTGATTTTTATTCTTTAGTTTAACATCACAATTGCTTTTAAATTACTGCCATCATTTAGAGTGGAAAAGAGTTCAGGACAAATACTATCTTATCAATATATCTACTAGTGACAGCTTTGACATAACCAATTTCATCTGCAGACATGGAAGCCTCCAGTGTCATGGATATGAAAGCTGAAGAGACTTTCATAGAATACAAGAAAACACGTTTTTCATTTCTCTTTTATGCAGATAATACACTAAGATTCTAGTCTGCTCTCAGCTGGTCAGGTCACCCCTACATCATGGTGTTTACCGCTGGCCACAACATTTTGCCGGATGTATTCGGGGGGGAGGTTCATGAATAACATAATAATTCTGTTTTATTAGATGAGCTTCTGTTTTGAGGTAATAAAAGCATCACACCATCCCAATAGTGGATGATGTATTTACTTTGGCAAGTAAACATGTATCCATTTCTTCCATAATACCAGTGAAATTGTTCAGAAGTGATGCAAACAGAAATGAGACTGACTCTCAGCTCTGATTTAAATCTGTTTAAAAACTGAAAGTGCATCCAGTCTAGGAATTTTATTGTCAATAACATTATGAGATTTACAGAAACATTAGTGTCTTGGAGTTTCTATTGATTCTTACTTTATGGTCCACATACAGACTGGTGATGGTTAATGTAATATCAACAAAGAATAAGCTTATTCCTTTTGCTCCATAACATTTTTCTAAGAAGTAACTTCCTGTACCAACTTAATGCAACTTTCTATCTCATGCATAGTATTGGAATGAGCCCAGCCAGCCTAGCTTAGTGGTTGAGAATGGACCTATGAGCCAGTAGGTTACGGAATGATTCCCGGTGAGGGCACCTGCCTGGATTGCAAGCTCAATCCCCAGTAGGGGCCGTGCAGGAGGCAGCCAATCCAATCGATGTGCCTCATCGATGTTTCTCTCTCTCTCCCCCCTTTCCTCTATGAAATGAATTTTATACACACACACACAGACACACACACACACACATTCATTTTATGTATTTTTTAAGAAAACAAACAAATATCTCATAAGATGCAACTTATTTGGTGAAACACAATGAGGGCTTATTAACTTGGTAATGAGGGGGAAATGAAGCCAGATATACAGCCCTCCACCTACCCTCTGTTGCATAAACCTGAGGTCGGCAAACAATAAGACACGGATTCCGACTGTTTAAGCAAAATGATACTCCTTGTAGTGCTGGGAAAGGGGGATGGTGTCAGCTTTCCGACCTCATTTCCAGGGCATTTCTGATAGGCTAACTTGCTTACAAAAAGAAAAGAGGAGTCCTAAGTGTTAAGAGTCCTCTGGAGCCATCCATATTGTTACTGTTCTCAAATCTAATTATTTTAGCTGGCAACTCCATTGAGTTACCAGGGGGTAAAAAGCATTATGGTAATGATCCTCTTCATCTTTCTTAGAAGACTGTTTAATGTCAAGAAGATGTGGGAAGCCGTACTTGTAAGACATTTGCATAGCGAGGAATAGGACAGAATCTCTTATTGGGAACGTGACCCATTCAATACCACTTCCCTTAGCTGCCTTTTCTTCCGACAGGAGAATGAGAATACATGTAAAAGGAGAATAAGACAACACACTACTAAGCCTTTTACTGAAAACACAGGGAGCTGTTGACCTGTTATTTTGCGCGATGCTCATACACATACAAATACGCACATCATGAAGTCCACAGAATTCCCCAAAGGACCAAGGCCCTTTGATTTGATAATATTGTCAAAAGGTAGCTAGCTAAGAAGGGCGCCTCCAGAGTTTGGATTTGGACCTTTCCTGAATGGTCCCTTGGTTATAGACAGAGATCTCTGGACAAAACATCAAAGACACTAGTTATCCCATTGCCCCTCACGACCTTGTATCCAGGAGAGGAAAATGAGGACATTCACAACATTATAATCGCACTGGTATTACCCTTTTCACATTATTGGTTTTGCCCTGCCTGTATGCCTCAAACTGGGCAATGCTATGGCTAGCAAGGCATTTAAAAAACACAAAAACACTTTACACCTAACTATAAAGTCATTTTGAAATAACTATGTTCAGCTAACATCTATCAAGATCCAATAAGTTGAAAGGTCATGGAATGATTTCTGAGCTGAAGGTCCGAGCAGGAATGCTACAATGGAAAGATAAGAAAAACCCTAGCCAGTTTGTTCAGTGGTTAGAGCGTTTTGCCTTTGGGCTGAAGGGTCATGGGTTCTATTCAGGTCAAGGGCATGTATTTAGGTTGCAGGCTGGATCCCTGGCACATGCTGGAGACAAGCAATCAGAGTGTCTCTCACATTGATGTTTCTCTCTCCCTATCCCTCCTACTCTATCTGAAAATCAATGGAAAAATATTTTTTAAAATAAAGATAAGAAATAAGAACTTAGAGTCAGAAGAGTGGAAGTCAGGGCTACCCCAAGAATTAGGAAAAAGGAAGTCGCTGAGGGAAAGGACAGATTTTCTTGAGGAAAAAGGAAAGAGCATGGCTCTGAGTCAGAATCCAAGCTGCTGTGTGTCACTCTACACACATAACGGTGCGTGTCTTTTAGAATTGATGCTATTACCTTTACGACAAATTCTACTTTGACTCTGGAACTCATGAAAACACATTTTGCAGAAATTTCATGAATAGGTTCAAAATGAGCTATGCATAAGAAATTTGTGTTTTCTAGTTTGGGCATGTTTACTTAAGCTCCTTCCATTTGCTGGCTACTTTGTCATTGTTGTTATGTTTTACATGTCTCAGGAATGCACTGAGGATGCATTAAACTCTCTTCATTTACTGCTTCATTATTAGCATGTGAGACACCAGAAAGTGATTGAAACAAAAATAATCTAACATTCTTTTGTAGCATAGAAGTATAAGGAACATTAATATCCTGACTTCTCCCTACAGTTTCATATGAAATTGCTCTCAGCAAAAGTTTCCTGTATTAATCATATAAATGCCATTTTTAATTAAATCGCACATTCTGCAATTGTAAAGGATTTGGAGGCCGTTCAGTGAGGTCCTTTTATTAGGTAGGGATGAAGTTGGCTATAGTCACATAAGCCAAGTAATATTGACTTAAGGGAAAAAAAGTGATTTTATTCCTCTCTCAGATAATGGTACAATCATAAATAGCCCATGACTGGAAAGATGACTTCAAAGAGATTGGACTTGCCCTGGCCGGTTTTGCTAGTGGATAGCGCACTGGCCCAAAGACAGAAGGGTCCTGGGTTAAATTCTGGTCAAAGGCCCATATCTCAGTTGCAAGATTAATCCCCAGCCCTAGTCTGACTGGTGTGAGAGTCAGCATATCAATGTGTCTCTCTCTGCCTCTCCCCTCCCTTCCACTCTGTCTAAAAAATCAGTGGAAAAATATTCTGGGTGACAAATAATAATAAATATAATAATAAATAAAAATACAACTAGGTGAAGACCATTTTAAAACAAACAAACAAACAAACCCTGAAATAGGCAGATGGATAATGCCTGGTGCTACCCCCTTGCCTAGTGGTGGACTTGAGACAGAACTCTGTGTGATGTTTTCTGTTCTCTGGGCCAGCACTTTTTCAAACCATATTTTACTCGGAAGAATGATGGACAGGCAAACTATGGCTAGTTAGATTTGGCTTATGAGCAGGTCCATTGTCAAAACGGAAAGAAATGAAGCTATCACCTCAGACGTATTGACATTTAATATTCAGGCAACTGACATATTTAAAACCAATGTGAAATCTCAAGCTTTCAAGTTAAGATTCCCAATTGGGAAAACTTGTGTCTGCCCCTATGAGATCGACAGCTTTTCAATACGTAACGACTTTTCTCACAAATGCAATGGCAGTATCAGGGGGTGAAACTGTTTTGGTATTGTAGAATAAATTATATGTGTCAACACGTAGATCTTCCTAAGTAACCAACCAATATTTTCCAAATGACCCGGTCATGGTGTATGTGTGCGTAGAAGGTCCATTTGAAGTTCAAGGTAGACCAAATAATTTAATGTAGGGTATTTCAAAATGTTAATCCCATGGTATTAAATTCCACATTATAACTAACTTTTAAAACCTTTCTAGCCCTTCCGGTGTGGCTCTGTGGTTGAGCATCAACCCAGGAACCAAGAGATTATGGATTCAATCCTGATCAGGGAACATGCCCAGGTTGCAGCCTCAATCCCCAGCTTGAGGGCATGCAGGAAGCAGTAGATCAATGATTCTCATCATTGATGTTTCTATCACTCTCACCCTCTCCCTTCCTCTATGAAATTAATAAAAATATATTTTTTAAAAAAACATATGTTCATCCATTTGTAGTGGTTTATTGGCGCCTGCAAGAGCCAATTGTGATCGTCTCTGAACTACTCTATGTTCAAGGGCACCACAAGGGCAGCTTGTAATTGGCCATGATGGAAATATTCATATCACAAAATTACTTCATGCTAAAGATGGGGGGTATTTACCCCTTAAAGAGTTGGTTGCTAAAGGTTTACAAAAGAGACCATAAATGAAATATTTCTATGGATCCTTGGCTGATCAAAATAGTGTAGTTGTTTTTTAAGAATTATCACTGAAGCCCTAACTAGTTTCATTCAATGGATAGAGCATCAGTTTGTGGACTGATGGGTCCCAGGCTCAATTCTGGTCAAGGGCATGTACCTTGGTTGAGGTCACATCCCTGGTGGGGGGTGTGCAGGAGGCAGCTGATCCAAGTTTCTATCTCATGGATGTTTCTAACTATTCCTCTCCCTTACTTTCTGTATAATCAATAAAATATATTAAAAAAAGAGAGAACTATCTCTGAATACTTTTCAATAGTTTCTGTAATTATTGTCCGTTCATTAAAAGAATGTTAGGATATATGCACCCCTATGTTCATAGCAGCACAATCCAGAATAGCTAGAATTTGGAAACAGCCGAGGTGCCTGTCAGCAGATAATTGGATCAAAAAACTATGGTACATCTACACAATGGAATACTATGCTGCCATGAAAAGAAGTAATTCTCATCATTTGCAGCAACCTGGATGGAATTGGAGAGCATCATGCTGAATGAAATACGCCAGTCAATGAAAGAGAAACACCACATGACCTCACTCATTTATAGATAATAAAGAACAATATAAACTGATGAATCAAAAGATAGATACAGAGACAGTAAAGCAACAAGTAGACTGTCAAATTACAGCGGGGAGAGGAGGGAGATCTGGGGGAGATAATAGATACAGGCATATAAGTACAACCAATGGACACAAAACTCTGGGGAGGGAGGGTATGTATGGGAGGGGGAGCAATGTTAAAATATGTACACAGATAATAATTAAATAAAAAATGTAAAAAAAATAAAAATAAATAAAAGAATGTCATCGTTACTTATGTCAAAAGTTTTAGGGTAGCAAAAGGTGACTGCCTCAGGAACACCAGGTCACCAATGTCATCAGTTTCCCCAGGTGGGAAAGGGGATTCTGATGTCACAGAAATTCATGAGGAGCAGTGGCGATGGCAGTCCAGACTTGGGGGGAGAGCTTAATCTGAGTGTCATGCTTTACCAAAAAGAAAGCAATATAAAGAAAAACTACATCATGTAGGAAAATAGCCTACCTGCCATTATGCAGGAAGTGTCAGAAATCATTTTATTTTAGAAGATGCATTTTGTTTGTTTTTATTTGTATTTCAAGATTTTAGAATATCAGGTATTGAAATCCAGTTCTTACAGTGATGAGTTAAAAAAAAAAAAGAAAGAAAGAAAGCTGGGAAGAATATCATAAAGGCAGGACAAAAATCAGAATTTGCAATGGAACTGAGTCACTGGTATTGCTTAGACCAGTGGTCTGCAAACTCATTAGTCAACAGAGCCAAATACCAACACTACAAAGATTAAAATTTCTTTGGAGAGCCAAAAACCTACTTCTGCGCATGGGCCACGAAGCTTCAATTGCACTGTACCTGCGCGCCCGCACGTGGTATTTTGTGGAAGAGCCACACTCAAGGGGCCAAAGAGCTGCACGTGGCTCACGAGCCGCAGTTTGCAGACCACTGGCTCAGACACTCCTTTAAAAAATATTTTTATTGCTTTCAGAGATGAAGAAAGAGGGACAAATAGAAACATCAATGATGAGAAAGAAATCATCAATTATCTGCCTCCTGTACACCCCACACTGGAGACAGAGCCTGCAACTCAGACATGTTCCCTGACCAGGAATCAAACCCAGAACCCTTCAGCCCATCAGTCGATGCTCTATCCACTGAGCCAAACCAGCTAGGGCTGCCTAGCCACTTTTTTAGAAATTTCTGGAAACATACCCCATAAATAGCCAAACTTTTTCCAACTGTATTCTATTGTAGTAACTGATCATACTACATATTGGTTTTTAGTTTTCCCAATGACATTTTATATTCAATCAAAATGAGAAAGCAAAACAGAAACAATATCTCACATTCCTAGTAGAGGAAAAATGGTCATGGGTGAAAACCAAATTCAGTGAAATGGTGCATCTAGCAAGAAGTCTGCATGGTGTGTGCCGGGAGTAATGGCTAACAGAGGAGTTGTGCTGCACTGGAAAAAGGAAGTCAAGAAAAACCTTTGGCAATCTTTGTTTCCTAAAACTTCTGAACTAAATAAATCAAATATTAAGTCCTATAGTTTAGTGAAACTTGTTCCACATAATACATCTTTATTTTATGTTGCTTATTTATTTATTTATTCTGTATACATCCAACTTGGATTGTTTCATGTTTTCATACATTCCTCAAATATCTTACACTTTTATGGGAAATTTGGATGTTTGAATTGTTTTTCTAGACATGCATGTGGTTTTTTTTCTGTTATTATTAATCTTTACCTGAGGATATTTTTCCATTGATTTTTTTTTTTTTTTTTTTTTTTTAGTGAAAGTGGAAGCGAGGGGGAGAACCAGAGAGAAATAAATACTAATGTGAGAGAGACACATTGATTGGTTGCCTCCCAAATGTGCCCTTACTGGGCGGGGAAGGAACCTGCAGCCCAGGTGCATGCCCTTGACTGGGAATTGAACCCAAGACCCATTGGACTACGGGCTGATGCTCTACCACTGAACAACACTGCAACATGGGCAAAAGTAGGTTTACAGATGAACAACCGTCAACCACTTTTGCCCAACCCTGTATTGTACCCTACTCTCTCTGCTCACTAGCAGTTTCCATTTTTCCACACACCCTTTACATACAGCCATAGTTTCTATCTCCACATTTTTTTGTGATATGATATTCAGATGTTGTAGTTTCACAAGCACCACCATCCAGCCTGCTCAGATCTTCAGATGTCAAGGTCCCGCTCTGTCCAGACTTGTTAAGCCAATTTCTTAAATCAAACCTGTGCATTACCAAACTCATCCCCTTGCTTCCGGACTCACCATACTCTTATGTTTCCCATTTTTGTTTGATGGGACGAACCATCTACTTTAGTGGTTTACAAACTGTATTTACTCCACACGTGAAGCATGACGTTCATTACACCTAAGTAACAGTGTCTCCCACCAGTGGGGATTTTCTACTTGGGGATGTACACAGGCAGCTATATATAAAAGCAGCTTACGTAGAAAAAATAAAAAATCTTAAAGGATGCATAAAATACTAAAACTTACGGCAGTGCTCAGAGGAATATTTATAGCTGCAAATGCTTATATTTTAACAAAATGAAAGTTCTTAAATTATAACCTACCTTTTCTATGATAGTAAAAAAAAATCATAGTAAAGATAAGCAAACAGAAGGAAGAAATAATGATTACAGTGGGGAAAAAATCAAAGAAAAAATACAAAGAAAAGCAAAAGTCAGTTCTTTGAAACCAAATTAGCACACTTTAACTAAACTAATGAGAGAGAGAGAGAGAGAGAGAGAGAGAGAGAGAGAGAGAGAGAGAGAGAGAGAGAAGATGGAAGGAGATATTCGTATATCATAGAACTGATAGGAGACCATCATCCAAATACATAACTTACTCTTACAACAACTCAATAACAAAAGTGAAAGGTAAAGTGAGTAAAGAATTTGAACAGACATCACTCCAAGACAATAGCCAATGAGCACTTAGCACAGGAAAGACACTCAGCATCATTAGTCACTGGGAAATAGAAACCACAACCACAAGATCCACTTCACCCCCACCAGGATGCCTGCAAGCCAAGGAGGGACAACAACAGAGGATTATGGGGCAATGGAGGGGTCACTCATGCAAATACGAAATGTTGCAGCCACTTTGGGAAACAGCTTGGCAGCACCTCAAAATGTTACGTATAGTTACCTTCACTCAATTTCAGATATATCCCCCCCAAAAAAATTGAAAACATACCTCCACGTTAAAAAAACATACATGAATGTTTATACTAGCAGTACTCACACTAACCAAAAAGTGGAGTCAACTACAATGTCCATCAAAGGATGACATGTCAGAGACCCATACTACTGATACACGCAATACGGATGAGTCTGAAAGTACTGTGTTAAATGAAAGAAACCAGTCACAAAGACACACAGTGCATGAATGCCTTTATAAGGACTGTCCACACCAGGGACAGCTAGAAGGATAAGGCGGTGTGACTGGTTTCTATAGCTAAATAGCCTAGGGCTGGGTATGGGAGTATGGATGTGTAGTTACTGCTAATCAGGACTGGATTTGTTTGGGGGAGAATAAAATCTTCTCCACTTGGATTGTGGGGATGGGTACATAAATTTTGAATGTCCTAAAATCCAGTGATTTGAAAGGAAATGCCGATGATTTATTTTGAAATTGAATTTTGAAAAATGTATAGACTTTCAGGTGTTTACTTTTTTTCAGGGGGGAAAAAATCTATAATTATAGATTTCTCCTCTTAATGATTTAAGCATCAAGTCAAAACGCAAGCATTTTATTACCGAGATAGTGCAAATGCTTATTTTTTGTGATATCATTCTATATTTTCCCTTAGCTTTTCATTCTGATGTATTTTTAATCTGACTTCAAATAAATAAATACGATTTTTATTGCACTGTCTGGTCAATATGTCTTAAAGTAGCAAGTCTAAAAATTGTGTTTCTTGAAATTAGAGTTCAGATACAGTATTTTAATAGTCTGTCATCATTCACATAAATTATTAGTAACGTCTCCAGCAGTTTTCAGAGACTCATGTTGAATAAGGCTTATGGTACTCTGAACACTAATCAAAGAACATAAACTTTAAATTCTTTTCAATCTAAGTTGCATAATAAGAACTTTCACTCTGTGGCCCAGTTTACCCCATTGCTTACAATTTAACGATAAGGCTCTGTGTTTTTGATTCACTGTGATACAATTCTTCATTGACTACCTCACATACCACATTATTATGACTCCGCAATTTTAACAATAAAAGAAAAAAGTCCAGTTGGCATGGCTCAGTTGTGGATCCATGAACCAGAAGGTCATGGTTCAATCCCTGATCAGGGCACATGCCATGGTTGCAGGGTGGATCCCCAGTAGGGGGCGTGCATGAGGCAGCCAATCAATGATTCTCATCATTGATGTTTCTCTCTCTCTCCCACTCCTTTCTATGAAAGTAAAAGAAAAGATAAAGAAAAGGAAAAAATTAGGAAGTGTTGCTTTGTATGTTCCTCATGTGCTATATTCCTTTGGAAAGTAACCACAATTTATGCCTTTGAGACTTGGGAATCATACTGTGTGTTCTGATGATTGCCTATCATGTGAGTAACACCGATCGATGTGTTATCACACACCTGCATTCAGCCAGAAGCAGAGCCCCCTGGGAAAACAATGCCCTCAGGTGTCTACATCACCACTGGTGTCCTACCTTTGTCTCGGCAGGCTGATGAGGGGCTGTTTGTGACACCTCTTGCTGAGGCTGAAGAGCTTGTATACAATCTTCTGCGCCTTCAGGAAGAGTTGCTTCATGCTGTTCTCCAGTTGCTCGTAGCGACGCTGGAAATTAGAATCCATTGTCCACAAGTGCATGATGGTGGACGTGTTGAGGAAATAGTTCATGGGCAGCCTTTTCATAAACAACTTGAATTCATCTGGAAAAAAAAAAATTTTGTGAAAATCCAATATGTTTATTATAAACAATTATCTTCCTTTTTCTCCAAAAACAGATTTCACATGTTAATATTAAAAATAATCGAGTCCATGCAATTTATTATTGTTGAGTAGCAAACGAACAGGAAGATGTTTTGATGCTTTAATCGTATTTTCTTTTTGGTTTCCCTTTAAAACAGAACGTTCAGGGAAGAAGATAAAATAATTTGGTCAGAAAATGTAAGCTAAACTTATTTTGTTCCCCCATGTTCTCCATTTTGATGGTCTTTGAATAAATTCTCTCCATAGGTAGTGGTCATTAATGCATCCTTCATTTTTGCCAGTAGTATTCTAAGCCTTTCCAAGTGTTTTATGTCAAAGAAATATCTTCAGAAATGTTTATTAACTTAGTATAGAATATGTAAAGTATTATGAAGCATATTTACTAATGTTTAAAGAGGAATTTTAAATAGAAAATTATACAATCCAACTCTATACTCTGATTAATGGTTAACATTTGCAATTTGCTATGACTGATATAACAGTATAAATCATAAATGGGTACTAAAGAGAGAGAAAAATAAAAAGCATTTAAAGCTCCAATACCGACTCTCATCTTTGTTACACTAATTATCATGCTTGAAATCGTCTTCTTTTCAAATGTCTGATTAACCAATAGTAGCAACAAAAGTTGATGCTGCACGAAAATAAATAATAATCTAAAAGGTCTGCTAATTATCCAAAAACAAAAGGATGGCTGGGACTACAGCCAAAAGGTAGAAACATCACAACTGCCCATAAAAATAAACGCTGTTTAGGTACCTGCCACCATGCAAAGGAACCTTGAAAATACGTGAGTCCAACCCCAAATATGGTGTGCTCCCACTTCTGTGACCTCTCTGGCATAGTTAAGTTCACTGAGACAGAAAATGAATTGGGCCGAAACCGGTTTGGCTCAGTGGTAGAGTGTCGGTCTGCAAACTGAAAGGTCCCGGGTTCGATTCCGGTCAGGGGCATGTATGTTGGTTGCAGGCACATCTCCGGTAGGGGGTGTGCAGGAGGCAGCTGGTCAGTGTTTCTCTCTCAACGACGTTTCTAGCTCTCTATCTCTCTCCCTTCCTCTCTGTAAAAAATCAATAAAAATATATTTTAAAAAAAGAAAAAGAAAATGAATTAGAATTTGCCAGGGGAGGCTAGAGGAGGGAGGGGGGAGGGGAAGTTATTGCATTATGGCTACAGGATTTCTGTTGCGGGAGATGATGACTATTTGGAGACAAGATAGTGGTGATGGTTGCACAACATCCTGAATGTAGTTAATGTCCCTGAATTGTACGGTTAGAAAGATTACAATGACAAACGTTATATATTTTATCACATTTAAAATATTAAAATATGATAGCTGAACCTTTCCCTCATCTCTCCTTTTATATCTGAAGTAAATATTATAAACTGGCTCAGGACACGAACTTTTTGTTGCTTTTAGTATTTATTGAAAATATGTTTGTTGAAAATATCAGGAAGTACATGTTAAGGTTAACTCCACGAACACATCAACATACTGAGAGATTTGGAAAATGTTTCCAATGGCTGAACAAGTATTATTTGGCAAGTGCGACAGAGTACACTTTAGTCATTTTTCCGCCCATTATGAAGTTATATGCCATATGGTATGCGCTAAACCTCAGCGTCTCTGTGCCTTAGTTTCCCCCTTTGTAAATGAGATAGAGAGTTCTGGATGATAGTCTCATGTACCTTTAAAAGTCTATGACATTATGAACTGTTACTTTAAATTCTAATTTGGTTAGTTTTAAAGATACAATTCAAAAGCAGTTATTTTCAGCCAGGCTGGTGTGGCTCAGTGGTTGAGTGTCAACCTATGAAACAGGACATCACCTGTTCTATTCCTGGTCAGGGCACATGCCCGGGTTGGGGGCTCCATCCCCAGTAGGGGGCAGGAAGCAGTCAATCAATGATACTCTCTCATTATTGATTGATGTTTCTACCTCTCCCTCTCCCTTCCTATCTGTATTCAATATATATATATATATATATATATATATATATATATATATATATATATATATATATTAAAAACATGGTTATTTTCAAATGCCATTATGGCTATTACTATTATTATCATTATTCAACGGAATTTGGACGAGGTGTGTTAACACTTGTTTTTTGTGTGTAGGCACCATCTGTATTAGAGTAGCATATTGTCATTAGCACTTCCTAAAACATGCCATTTCTCACTTGATAAATGAACCACATTAATTCAGATACCTGGCTAGAGCAATTAATTTCTATTTATTTCGTGTGTTAGGGCTAGTTCTATATTCAGATCCAAGCCACTTCATCAGTGATAGAAAATGCAACTTTTTAACAAAGTAATAGAAAACGATATTCATGAATATTAGGGTTATTATTTCTTCTACAACAAATAAATGCAGAGTCCTGGCATTTCGGGGACACTGCAGGTATAGGCTTTTACTAGAAAGAAAAGTAAAACCAAAGGAAATGATAACATCCTAGCACCAGTGATTACGGGGAAAAATATCTGCACATATATCCAATTGATATGCTTCAATCATCTTTTTAAGCAAGCAGTGTTACAAATAAGAAATGCATTTTAAATCCCAATTCCACAGAACCCTGCGATTTGTTTGGTCCCATATGTCTCTGTTGAGAGTTTCGCTCTCTTGAATAAAGATCCAATTCAAAAGCAAGTATTTTCTGGGGACTGGGAAATATCCTGGGAGTAGTCTCAGAGCAGATGCCGCTACTTTGAAAACTAATCATTCATTTCATTGTTGTCTTTCACTTGAACATGTCTGATAAGCCTTTATTGTTCCGTGGGCATGCATATTTTAATTCTTTCCATTGTTCGTCCTAATGGTATTCTGAAAGTCTCTAAATCAGTAAATTATATTCGCGGGAAAGGATAGCTTAAAATAGAATTTAATTTTATCCAAGTGTATGTAATTGTGTCAGCTGAAAACTGTCGTGGGGTAATTTCTAAGAAACACGGTTTTAACAACACACATGAATAATTACTTCATGATAAAGTCATTAAGAGTCACCACTGACAGTCACCCAAACCATTTATTGGACACCTGTTGTACACAGAACAAACAGCTGTCTCCGTGTCTAGGAAAGAGAATACGAATAAGCCTTTCATCTTATTTCTTTTTAAATGACAAGTAGACGTGAAATATATTTGAGTGCTAGACTAATGTCTCTAGTATCTGAAATTCATTCTATTTAGAAGGCAGTAGAATCCTCAGAAAGATTCCTGTGGATATTTTTTTTCCTCTCATCTATGGCAATTGGTAAGATTCACATATTTGTAGGATATAAAAGTGAAATAGGAATGACACATTAGAATTAGGATGTGTGTTAGTGATTTATAAAGCTACAAAGTGGGAATGCCAGATAACATCTTGTCCTACAATAATGTCCAAAGTCAAGTGGAAGATGAAGTATCATTGCACCCTCTCCCCCCCCCCTTTTTTTTCTTTTTTCTTAATCTACCATCATATTTCAAGTGGCAAAGGAACAGGGACTAGCCATACTTTGTGGGGCAAGTAGAGTTCTGTAAGAAAACATGGTCATCTCATGTAATCTGGAAATATCCATTAAGAGTGTATCCATTGAGCCCTAACCGGTTTGGCTCAGTGGATAGAGTGTCAGCCTACAGACTGAAAAGTCCCGGGTTTGATTCCAGGCAAGGGCATGTACCTTGGTTGCAGGCTCATCTCCAGTAGGGGGTGGTGTGCAAGAGGCAGCTGATCTATGACTCTCTCTCATTGATGTTTCTAACTCTCTATCCCTCTCTCTCTTCCTCTCTGTAAAAAATCAATAAAATATATTTTTAAAAAGGGTGTATCTATTGAGTATTTTACCCTGTATGATCTTGAGAACTAAAGAGAAAACAACTCCCACCACCACCACAACAATAATAATAATAATAATAAATATCACCTATGCTGGCAGGAATTTATAGTCACTCATTTTTCCTAACAAAACTATTTCACAGAAAGCAAAGAATAATGCAAAAGGAAATACATGGTATTGATGAATTCTGTGGCTGCAGAGAGAATCAGGCCAGTCACAAGTTTCCAAAGAATGACAAGACTAGCCAGGCGCCATGTTGCCTTCAAGCTACTACTGCTTCTCCATAAAAAATAGTGTTTTTAAAATTAGCACAACCAGCTCTGCTGCTCCCCACCTCCCTTCCCCCTGATAGAAATGCTAGTTAACACTTGATATCTAATTAGCTAATTTTAAATTAATGATCTGTCTCTCTCTATTAACACGAGTTCTTACTTTGGGCTCTTTTTAAGAGCTTTAAATATTAATTCAATTCCCCCACTAACCCTTCATGTAAATTTTATTGGTGTACTTTCGTATGTAGAATGCAAATTGTCTTCAGTTTCCTAATTCTAATGTCAGCAAAAAATATTACTAACACTAATGTATTTACACATTGAATTCGTGTAATTATATATTATTTATGCTCTTTATTCACATGGTTCACAGTTGAACAGAGCTGGTGAGAGAATACGTGTCTAGGAAAGAGAATACGAATAAGCCTTTCATCTAATTTCTTTTTAAATGACAAGTAGACGTGAAATATATTTGAGTGCTAGACTAATGTCTCTAGTATCTCCACTGGTGAGAGTGGAGAACTGAACCTTTTCAGGGTGTAAGGGAACCAGCCATGAATGCACATACCCAGATTTGTGTTTCTGCCTGTATTGATGGGCATGGAAACCCTTGATCAATACAGTTGATTACATATTTCTAAATATTCATACTCTAAATATTCAGAGCTGCTTTAGAATATATTTTCAAAGGTGTTCTATAGCCCCAGCTGGTCTGCTCAGTGGAGAGAGCATCAGCCTGTGGACTGAAGGGTTGTGGGTTTGATTCCAGCCAAGGGGATGCACCTTGGTTGCAGGCTTGATCCACTTTATGCTTATGGGAAAGTACTCCCGAAGCTGAGAAATAAACATCAAGTTGTGTCTTCCACTGACCTTCAAGGTTATTGCCCAACCAGAGTACCCTCTGATAAAGCTAATTCTTATTTCCTGAGAGCCACATTTCCCCAGAAGGTAGCATGGATTCTCCTACATTCTTCTGGTTTTTGGTGGCAAAGATCTAAACATCACATTCACTGCAGACCTTGACAGGACAGCAATACTGCCCTTACGTAGGTAAGAAAGCAGATTGATAAACAAGTGGGAACTTGAGTGGGAAGGGCTGTTGGGAAGAGAAACTGTGACCAGAAATTCCCTCTTGCAGGGGCAGAAACTAAGTAAAGGCTGGAATGGAAATGGGATCCCTGAGTAAATGCTACCAACATACACATTATATATAGATAGATAGATAGATAGATAGATAGATAGATAGATAGATAGATAGATAGATTTCAGAGAGGAAAAAAGTGGGAGAGAGAGAGAAACATCAATGATGAGAGAGAATCATTGATGGGCTGCCTCCTACATGTAACCCAGTGGGGATGGAGCCAGTAATCCGAGCATGTACCCTTGACAGAGAATCAAACCATGACCTTCTGGTTCATGGATCAACAGTCAAGCACCGAGTCACACAGGCTAGGCCAACATACACATGTTGACTCACTCCACACTCCTGACTAGAATGGGTGGAGTTTTACTTTTACAAAGATTTTTTTTTCTCTCTCCAACATTTCTAAGGGATAATTTCAATGATTTGTATCCGTTGAGAATTTTCTCAACTTCACTGAACCGCTAGTATGACTTTGAGTGGCCACATATCTATGCGAGTCTACTTAAAACCATCCTGTGTGCTATGAATGCAGAGTTTATACTGGTATTGACAAAATACTATAATGGGGCATAAAGTTAATGGCAAGCCTGTTCACTTGCTTGTGAATTGGCTGAGTTTATAAGGCAGCAAAGTGATGGCTACTCAAGGGCATAAATCAGAAACCGATCTTAATCCCTTAGTAGCTGCCGAGAAAGAAATTATGCTTGTCCAGACCATTTTCTTTTTCTCTGAAAGGTGCATCATATTTTTAGAGTAAAATATGTCATCGCATCATATTTTTATATTAAAATACTTTATAATATGGTAAGCCAATTAATCTGTCTTCATTAGATTGCCTTCTTTTTTATGAATCTCCCTTCAAATGTTTGAGGAATTATCCAAACAGAACCTTATGTGCAAGTATAAAATCTGCAAGGCTCGGGTGCCCTTACAAAGTAGATGCATCACATGTACCCATCCTGAACTAGAATGGAATATATACATATATATATATATATATATGTATATATATATATAATTTTTTTTTTACAGAGAGGAAGGGAGAGGGATAGAGAGTTAGAAACATTGATGAGAGAGAAACATCGATCACCTGTCTCCTGCACACCTCCTACTGGGGATGTGCCTGAAACCAAGGTACATGCCCTTGACTGGAATTGAACCTGGGACCTTTCAGTCCTCAGGCTGATGCTCTATCCACTGAGCCAAACTAGTCAGAGTCTGAGCTGGAATTTTAAACTGCTTATGTAATAGTAGCCAAATAAATCCAGAGACATTAAAGCATGCAACTGACTGACAAGTTTCAGGGGGTCAGGGGTGGGCGGGAACAGATTAGCCAAAGAACTTATATGTCTAACCCATGGACACAGACAATAGTGCAGAGTAAGCCTGGGGCGTGGGTGGGAGCAGAGTGCAGGGGGTCAATGGGGGGGGGGGGCACCTATGATACTTTCAACAATAAAGATAAATAAAAAAATTAAAAAAAAATAAGAAGAGGCAACATAGTGCCATTTCTTTTTAAAATAATATATTGTTCTGATGTCAAATGAATGTTCCTTTTATGGGTCCCTCAGAGAACAGGCAGTGCTCTGTGGAGACCACACATCCCGACATTGTTACTGAGTTACTTTCTCCCTTACCATAACTATCCTGCACCCACCTAACTAAAAGAAGCATGTGTCAATCATTTTACTTCTTATCCAATCCCAGAGGTTTCCCTGCTTTGCTCTCTCCCGCCTCCTTAGTCTACCACCCTAACTCACTTGTCTCCTCTTTTGATGGGAATGTATAAACAAGGTGCAAAACTGCCCATCTCCAGAGCATTCTCTCAACCCCTTGAGATTCTTCTCCCAGCAATTAGGCATGGCTCAAACCCACAAGGAACTGGAAGACAAAGGGGAGCACTGGTATTAACTCAGAGTGCTCAAAAGCACTGAGGATGCTGGCTTCCCCTGCCCTCGATGACCAGAAAGGGCTGCCCCATTCTCAGGCACTAACCCTGTCTTGCTTTCACTCAATGCAATGATCTTAATAAAAAGAATGACCAGCTGAAACTGGTTTGGCTCAGTGGATAGAGCATTGGCCTGAGGACTGAAAGGTCCCAGGTTCGATTCCAGTCAAAGGCATGTACCTTGGTTGTACCTTGGCACATCCCCAGTAGAGGGTATGCAAGAGGCAGCTAATCAATGTTTCTCTCTCATTGATGTTTCTAACTCTATCCCTCTCCCTCAATAAAATATATATTTTAAAAATCATTTAAAATAATAACTGTGCACCGGCTGGTGTGGCTCAGTGGTTGAGCATCGACCTATGAACCAGGAGGTCACAGTTTGATTCTGGTCAGGGCACATGCCCGGGTTGTGGTCTCAATCCCCAGTAGGGGGTGTGCAACATCATTGATATTCTTTCTCTTCCTCTTCCTTCTTCTCTGAAATCAATAAACAAGCAAATAAATAAATTGGTAACTAGAAATGCTGAGTAAATTTCTCCAGGTATGAAGCCTTGTAAGTGATATCTAGAGAAAAACTGCTAAACACATGAGCAGTGCCTGCCTGTGAAGTCAAGTTCATTTGAAACTGTATCGAGTGTCAGATAAGCCAAGCTATGGTGATGGTGGTAAGAACAGACTTTGCTTCATCCCCACACCACAAGCAACATTTCCTGGGTAGAGAGAAAAACATGCCTAAAACAACCCCCAACTCCTTTTTCGGCCAATTGTCAGTGTTTGGAATTTTTATTCCTCCTAACAAATGATGAAAATGAAGGTCAAAGGCGTTTAGTGATTTCCTATTAGAAGTTTAGTTTGTACTTAAAATGACAATCTTCATAAATTAAGTAAACATCTAATTGCCATGCTGGGTACCCGAAACTAATATCACACTGAATGTCAGCTGCAATTAAAAAAATAATAGGGGAAAACAAGCAATAAAGATAAAAATCATGTCAAGCTGAACTAACTTTCCATAATGTCCCCCTTTTCATCATAGATTATCTATGGGGAATTTCATGGGGCACAGAAACAACATTGAGGCAGTTATCATTTGATTCCCCCCCCCCTAAAATGTGCTGCCAGCTTTCCAAATGGGAGCATCATAGTTATTTGATTTGCTCCAGTGGCAAGCTGCTAGGACTGCAGTCCTGAGACTCACCATCACTATTCTTAGAAGAGAACCGGAGAGCCGGTCATAAAAGATATAAATGATACTCCACGGCCGAGAGGCTGATGCTCGGGCCGCATCCTGGCATTGTGGAGAAGAAAAGTGGCCTCATAATAAAATCACGGCAATATTACTTCTCTCTCGCCACAATATTTTCAATACTAATCTAAGCAATAAAAGTAATAGCAAGGCTAACACCACTGGCGATATTAAATTGAAATAGCAAATTGCAAAGCCGGTGAAATTGTTATCAGAGGGATTGATCTACAATGGAACCAATATTTCAGGCCCGCAAATAAATGGTCAATAAAGGGATGCCACACTATTGTGCGAGCATTATGACTGTGATTTAGCAGAGATGGATTACTTAAAGAGATCTCGCCATCTTTCAGGGGCCAGGGCAGAACACAAGGATCGAAAATGAAACTACACTTATTTTTATGTTCCAATGGACTTGAATTGTTCACAATATATTACTTAACTCATCCTAAAACAAACGAGCAAAAAGAAAAAAAAACACTAGACTCAATTTCAAGGGATGTTTATTTTATTGGAACCCGTGGAAATATTAGACCTTAGCCAGAAATATTGCTTCTCTGCACAAATGCAGTCAATATAGTTAAGAGAGATTTAGGAACAATCCTCATGTATTACAAACAAACTACAATTTTCTTGGATTCTATATTATATTAGGAAGCATAAAGACTACTTTTATAGGACACTGAAAACATGAACAGAAATATATGTATTTATTTGTCATCAATGTCTGTCATCTATCTATCTAATCTAATCACTAATGTGCCTTGTAACTGTCCATAGAAGCTACATTTTGCTGCTATAATGAACCATTCCAAAAATCCTAGATGCTTAAAAAACAACAACAATCTATTGATCTCTCACATTTTAAAAAAATGTATTTTTATTAATTTCATAGAGGAAGGAAGAGGGAAAGAGAAACATCAATGATGGGTGGAAAAATCATTGATGGGCTGCCTCCTGTATGCCTCCCACTGGGGTTTGCGCTTCCATCCCAGGCTGGGGATTGAACTGTGACCTTCTGGTTCAAAGGTCAGTGCTTAACCACTGAACCACACCAGTCAGGCCACTCGGTCCCTTTCATGTTTCAACAGAAGCTTGTCTGTTTCTTTAACATGCAGCCAAACACATCCATGGACAATCAACCCATCTCTGAAAGGCTTCTCTTTGCAACTTTGGGGCAAGTGTCTTCTTTGCAAGTAATTGCAATGCAAGCATCACCAAAGATAGCATTATTGGCACCCTTCCCAGCTACCCAGCAGCTGGCCACTCAGCCAACCAACATGCAACTTCTGTGGCAGTCAGGAGAGGCAAGGTTATGCAGTGACCACAAACCCAGATCCAACATAATCTGAATGTCTTATAATTTTAAGACTGGATGTCAAACTATTAAAAAAAAACAAACCAAAAAACAACCTGTAACTTTTTGATACATAATTCTAATGACAATTTTTAAAAATTACCTAACAAATAATTGGAAGTCAGGAAAAATAATTAGTATTGGTACTGGATTCCGCCAGCCCACATTTACAATACTGAAATGCAAGAAACTCTGAGAAGCAAGCGAGGATTTATCATTCATTTGTCAAGCAAGCCCAAATTCTTGGGGAAACAAACCTTTCCCAAAGTACCAATAAGTAGGAATCTCATGTGATATGCAGTGTTTGTATCACATGATCTTTCCAAACCCTGAAATAGTATATAAATTCTGTAACACACACTCCTCTAAGGTTTTGCATATGGCATTATGCACCTGCAATTCCTATATCACACGAAACCATGGGATACCATGTTCGGCTGCTCATACATTGTACATAGTATGTTCACACACATTTGTAGTACATTGAGATTTATACTCATGCAATAGGTGTTTACTGTCTTTCTCAACACCAGGGATTGAGTTGCAATTGTTAGTGTTAGAACCCTCTGGATTCTAAAGACAATTATTTAGTGCGATAGCCTTTCATATAAGCAGTTATAACATCACATTTGGCAAGCACACATCTTTATCAATCAGACTTCCATGTTTTATTATTATTCATGGCATATAGGAAAGAGTGGAAATGAACATGTCTAGGGAATTAGGTTAAAATATGGATGCCCAAAATCAGACCACTGATCCCGCATCTCCCTTGCTTGCTGATGAAGATAAATCATGCCTCGAAACACCTATAACTGTGTTGCTAGCACCGTGATAGAGATTGAATTTCATTTTCTTCCAGCCCACACCCATTACTCATGCAGTATCTACACACGCATAGGAAGCCACTATGAAACTGAGAGAAAACAGACAGAGAGGAAAAGGAATATTAAGTTGGATAGCCTAAATGATAAGCCAATATCTGAATTAATAAGAAAAAAAAAGTCCAGGGAACTTTAAGAACTATAAGGGAGGCAATGCATTTAGCTTCAGTAGATTTTTTACTTCGCACAGAATTATCTGAAACATTTCCATGGATGAAATCTGGTTATCAGCTCCAAGGGAATAATGATATATCCTGACCTGAGCCAACATCCACGGAATTACATCACGCCCACCTTTCTCCTTCCTTTTATCCCAATGTCAGCATAATATTGAAAATGTCTCAGCAAACTCTTCCCCTTCATAACTTTAATAAGGAGATCTGCCAGGTGCGACACTAGCAGGAGGCCCATAATGTATTTAAGTCTGGAAATGAGGCAATTATCTTTCCAGGTTCTGATTGGCTGCCTCTCCCTCTCGGAGCCGGGTGCTGAGCTGATTTCGCTGGTGGCTTTCCGAGTCACCCTTGCCCCCGCACCTGCTCATTTTATTAGCACAGCGACGCCTTGCCAGGGGTGAGAAGGGGATCTTGGTCGGAGAAGCCTTGACAGCTTGGTGCCCCCGTTCCTCCTATTGATTACATTTCCTGACAGTCACCTGGGGGAAGTTAACGACTAGCCAGGCAATTAACACCCTTGCAAAACCATACAGAAAACACAATTATATGGAGGACTTCCGGAGACTGTTTGTAAACTTAAACACAATATTCCCAGGTTTCTGCACGCTGTAGCAACTCACGTCTTGACATTTCTTCCTGTCTGCACCCTCAACCCGGTGTCTGTGACTGACAGCGGGTGGCCCTTATTAAGGGTTGACTTCCTTATTTTAAAGGACCACAAAGAATCTGAGTTATCATCAATCTAATTAAACATTCCCTGTGGAACCGCCCAAGAAAAATGAGGTAAGGTCTGCCTTGTATATTGAAGTGAGTCATTAAAATGGATCTGCAGTGAGAGGGGCCTTATCTGATAGTAGTTGGTGATCAGGTTAAATTAAATGTTTGCTTTCTTCATGACAGGCTCCACGAAGATACCGTGGAGCCAAACCACTGTGTCTTCCCTTGCACACTGGCCCCAGAACCCACATGACCTTGGGGAGGGTACTTGCCGTACCTGTGACCCAGTTTTCCTGTTTTGTAAAGGGGAATAATGGGTTTGCAATGGCCAGTTTTATTAATGTGAACCTGAATCAGCACACCTAGCAGTTGGTGATATAAAAGGCAATAAAACAAAGAGAAAACACACACACACACACACACACACACACACACCAAAAATATCCAACTTGTGGCCGAGTTGCTTCTTGCATTCCACAGTCCCCAGCCTGGCTCCCATCCTGCTTGCTATATATATCATATCCGAGTTTTGAACTGAACTCTAGAGTTTTAGCAAGAGGAATAGAGAACAATGCTGCTAAACCCTTTCGATGGTTTTCTTCACTATCACAAACCCACACTTAAAGGAAAAAGACTGAATCTCTGAGCTATCATTATCTGATCTGTCAGTTTTGTATTGGTAGGAAGTTGACTGAACTGGGACTGAATCTCTGAGCTATCATTATCTGATCTGTCAGTTTTGTATTGGTAGGAAGTTGACTGAACTGGTGTAGCAATCTTTCCCCTGATTCTAGGAGGGTATAAAGACAAATAGAAATAAGGAACACAGCCCTGCTGGTGTGGAGCATTGACCTATGAAAAGAGGAGGTCATGTTTTGCTTCCTGGTCAGGATACATGCCCAGGTTTAGAGTTCAATCCCTAGTAGGGGACATGCAGAAAGCAGCTGCTCAATGATTCTCTCTCATCATTGATGATTCTCTTTCTCACTCTCCCAATATCAATAAAAATATTTTTTAAAATAATGAACACATAACTGTCTCCTACATTTTTTTTACTGTCTTGAATTACTATATCATGCTATCTATTAGATGACAATATTCAAATTTAAACATCTAGACTTAAATATAGTTGAACCAAACTATATATATATTAATATATATATATATATATATATATATATATATATATATGCCTAAGCAACTGTTATGAGCAGTCAATGGAATGACCAGTCAACCGGTTGGTCACTTTGACACACATTGACTATCATGGGCAGATGATCAATGCAGGAACTGTCCCTTGTGGTCAGTGTGCTCCCACAGTCAACCTCCCTATGTCAGCCAACCTCCTACAGTCCTTCCCCTTTGCTGGCCAGTCATGATGGTCCCTGATCTCCGGCAGGTTGAGGGACCCCACTCATGAATGAATTCATGCACTGGGCCTTTAGTATGTGAAAATGGAATTGGCCGAAACCGGTTTGGCTCAGTGGTGGAGCATCGGTCAGTGGACTGAAAGGTCCCAGGTTCGATTCCGGTCAAGGGTATGTACGTTGGTTGCGGGCACATCCCTGGTATGGGGTGTGCAAGAGGCAGGTGGTCGATGTTTCTCTCTCATCGACGTTTCTAGCTTTCTATCTCTCTCCCTTCCTCTCTGTAAAAAATCAATAAAATATATTTTTTTAAAAGAAAATGGAATTGATTGGAGATGTCTGATGAGTATAACATAAATGTCTGGTCTACCAGTGAAAGAAATACCATTTAAAAAACATTCAAAACTAAAAAATTTCTAATATATTGGTTGAATGCCTACTCTTTCCATAGACCCAAACAAACAAATAAAAACATGTTGTGACTTTAACACACTACAACAAGAAGATGCTGACATTGTTGAGTCTGGGTCAAAAGTTCAGACACCATGAATGGTTCTCATTTCTAAGCTCTGTCCTGAGTGCCTTTCCAAAAATATCCACATGCTATCCTCTGGCACCTGTAAATGTGATCTTAATTGAAAAGCACATATTTGCAGTCATGGTTAAGTTAAAAGTCTTGACCTTGACCAAGAATGACCTTGACCAAGATGGCCTTCAAAGTCCCTTCAGCGAGACTAAACCTTAGACAGGTTTCTTTTGGCATTCAGGTCCCTGATATGGTCTGAGTGTATTGCTACCAAATTCACATGGAAGTTAACCCCCCAAGTTGAAATCCTAACCCCCCAAGATGATGGTACCATGGTTGCTTATATAACAAATAGACTGAAGAAGTGATTCTTCACCAGACTCTGGATCTGCTGGTGCCTGAACTTGGACTTCATGAGAAATGAACTTCGGTTGTTTGTAAGCCACACTATGGAGAACATTTTTGCCAAGGCAGTCCCAACGGACTAAGGCAGCCCTGGCTTCTCTTTACTGAGAGTATTTACTTGAGGAAACTTGCAATTGTAAATTTTTCCTCTGCCCTATCGAGATGTAAATCTTATCCCAGCAGTCTAGACAGGTTTATAACCCAAAAAATGTCTTTCTCAAGGACCTGGGAGCCATCCCTGTGAAATATAACCATCAGGAAAGAGAAAGAGAGCATCGCTCAGCCTCTGTGGGAAGATAAGAGCCCAACTAATCACCAATTAGCAAACACAGATGACCTGGTAGCACTGGCTGACCCCCGCCCACACCATCACCACCCACCCTCAGCCTTGTCCTGTGCTCTTTTCCTCAGCTCACCCCAGCACTTAAAATTCCTCCCACCACCTTTGTTGAAGCTGAATTGAGACCCATCTCTCTCTTCTATGTTAACAGTCTTAAATATAACCTTCCTTACCTTGCTAATTTATCTGTAGCAAGTTTTCTTTGACAACATTGGGTGATTAATCTGGTTTGTTGAAACAGGCTCTAAAGGCTATACCAATGATCTCTTTTTTTTTTTTTTAATGCAACTTTAAAAAAAAAATATGTATTTTTTTATTTCAGAAAGGAAGTGATAGAAAGAGGTAGAAACATCAATGATGGGAGACACCATTCATTGGTTGTCTCCTGTACACCCCCCTTACTGGGGACCCAGCCCCCAACCTGGGTGTGTGCCCTGACCTCCGGGTTCATAGGATCTACACTCAACCACAGAGCCATGCTGGCTGATCCATCCCCATGGTTTTACAGTGGAGAGGTGGAGGGAGATGACAAGAGGAGGAAGGTGACCCTGGAGACAGAGTTCAGAGTGATGGGGTCAGAAGTCAAGAAAAACCAGCAGCAACCAGAGCTGGAAACAGCAAGGACATTTTTCTCTCCTCTAGAACACCCAGAGGGAGGGACACCCATCCCGATTGACACCTTGATTTTCTACCTTTCCTATTGTTTAAGCCACCAAGTTTGTGGTAATTTGTTACAGCGTCCCGATACTATTAAAGAGTGATCAAAAATCATTTTCATTTACATGTGTCCTTTCAGAATCATGATCATTAAGCTATTGTAAAAACTGTTAATTCCACTTAAAACAGTTTAGATCAAGACCATTCTCTGATCAAAGCAACCCCATACAAGTACCATATGCTGACAACTGAGTGCTGTTTTCTTAACAAGAAGTAGCAGTAAACGAAAGCAGTCCTATTATTTTGTTTTAGCAGAAAATCTGGAGTGTGTTTTTTGTTTTGTTTTTTTCCTAAGTACTATTGTTAAATGATAGAATTGGATAAGCCACTTAAGCACCTGCTTTTAAAGTGAGTGCCATTTAAGCAGACTCATCAGGCTAGAGCCCTGGAATTACTAATGGAATTCACCAGTTTTAGGATAAATGGCTTCAGTATGGATTTTTGATAAGAAAACAGCTGCTCATCTAGAAGTAGTAGGTAGCTCAAGTCGGAAGGGCACGGGATCTGTCTGTTCGGGAAGATATGATATGCAGGGAACAGATGGTTAACATAAATAATTCAAAATAGCTCTCAAGTCGCTTCTCTGGGTAAGAACAACGTGTGGAGCTATGAGTACAAGGTTACTTGGAACTTCTCGGCATGCAAATGATTTGTTTCTCTCTCCAGACTCCCTTCCCATATGCAACTTAAAAGCAAAAGGAAAGACTTTATTATGTATGCGCTAGGTCTCTACAATCAACACGGGCAACAATGTCACAAACATCATAGCATCGCAACGGCATGCTATGAGCAATCACTAAGTCCAGATCTCTGATGCAGAGCAGTTGAGGCAAAGATGTAGAATATTTGAGGCTCACTTATCCCACAGATCAGTTCAATGACACCCAAAAATAATATCCAAATAAATAAAATGAACTTTGCATTGTATTTGATAGTTTACAATTATTTTTCTTTAAAAAAATATATATTTTATTGATTTTTTTGACAGACAGAGAGGGATAGAGAGTTAGAAACATCAATGAGAGAGAATCATCAATCAGCTGCCTCTTGCACACCCCCTACTGGGGATGTGCTAGCAACCAAGGTACATGCCCTTGACCGGAATCGAACCCGGGACCTTTCAGTCCACAGGCCATGCTCTATCCACTGAGCCAAACCGGTTTTGGCTACAATTATTTTTCAACATGACTTAGTAGGAGGTGAGACAGACAGGGCAGAGCAAGGCTGATGGGCCAGGAACAGAAGGTCACCAGGTCAGACACCCCCAGGTGCCTAGCAACAGAAGGTCAATTGTAGAGTAAAACCAAACCCTTAAAGTGACCTCTCCTCCCCTAATTTATGCTGGTCAGGCAGTTTGACCCCATGTGACCTTCCCTCCTGAGAGATAACATCTATCCCAGTGGTCAGCAAACTCATTAGTCAACAGAGCCAAGTACCAACTGAACAAGGATTGAAATTTCTCTGGAGAGCCACATTTTTTAAACTTAAACTTCTTCTAACACCACTTCAACATAGACTTGCCCAGGCTGTGGTATTTTGTGGAAGAGCCACACTCAAGGCGCCAAAGCGCCTCATGTGGCTCGAGAGCCGCAGTTTGCCGACCAGGGCTCTAGGCCTCAGTTATATCTCAGCTCCAGGCCCAGAGAAACAAGGAACCTGCCACAGTTGACGGCAGGCCCAGCTGCATGGAGTAACGACCCCTGCCCTGGTGCCCCCCAACCAAGCAGTGGAGACCACAGCCCTGAAAGGACACACCTAGAAAGCTGCTGAATGTCCTATTGAGACCTTCCTCTGTGGTCCCCCTAAAATCCTCACCCACCTCCAGCCAGCACAGCACCGAGATTGCCGAACCCAAGTTTGGTCAGACCCCACCTGGTGCTCGTCCACCACCTACATCATAAGCTCCATCTCAACCCGAAGCTTTACGTTCCTACTGAATATTTAAGTTGAACGCTGAACTTTTTATGCATCATATTTAATTATCTGATTTTTCTTCTCTTCCCCCAAAAAAGATTGAAAAATTAACAGTGGCGCAGGGCCCTGGGCAGTCCGGGTCTGTCTCCTGCTCCAACAGCCTTTGGACAAGACAGAAACAGGGACCCCCCACTTCTCCCAGCCTGGAGCCCCTCAATGCGTCTCACCAGTCACCACCTTCACAGCCACCTCCCAGACCAGCCAACACACAGGTTTTCCTTCTGCCTGAATTCCTTACTGCAAACAACCACGCGCTCCCAAATTCCTCAGAATTATTCCACCACCGAGGTGGAGGCCCCCTCACCCTCCCAGCCCCCTGCATCTGCGGGCCCCACACCCACCTCTCTCTGGGCTTCTGTTTCCACGAGAGGATGTGGCTCTCCAGGCTGCCAGTGCCGCGTCCATTGAAATTGGGGGAGAAGAAGCGCCAGGGCCTGAGCACCTTAAAGACGCTAACCCAGTGCAGGGGCCGCATCCTCTTCCAGACGTGCACAGGCCTCCCAAGAGGAGTGGGCCAGAGTGGGCACATCTCAGGGCCACAGAAGCCGCCTTGACCTTAAAGAGGAGCCGGACCCAGGCCCTTTGTAACTACAGACCCAGGTTCTACCGGTGCAGACCCGAATCCCCGTGACTTCCTGCAGGTGAAGGTCGTCAGGAAGAGGGGCCACACCTGCCTCTCCTCTGCAGGCGGCCCCAGGCTGGGCTGGGCCAGTATCTCTTCCAAGGCTTTCCTCAAGCACAACCAGGAGCCTTTCAGGGGCCCTTCTGCACTCCCTGGTGTCTTGTGTTTACCTGAGAAGCCCTCTCCCATGCATTGGACCAAATGAAACAAGAAAGTTTTTCACAAAAGAAAGGAAGGAAGGAAAGAAGGAAGGAAGGGAGGGAGGGAGGGAGGGAGGGAGGAAGGAAGATATTCAGTTTTTCCTTTTACTTCAAATTAGCCAATGTACCACACGTGGGAAGAATTGCTTTACCCAGCCCCATAGGATGCTAGACACAGACTCCAACTCCCAAGTTCAGCCATGGCCATAGCCCTCATGGCGTGCTTCATAATGCCCCTCTCCTGCTGAGGTAACAGTCTCCTCTTCCTCATTTCATTCCCTCTGGTGTGACAATAGGCCTTGCGACTTTGCCAGTCACCTAATATTCACTGCAACCTGCTTGTCCTTAATCTACTGCTTTAAGGTTTTCCCTCTTCTCGTAACTGAAGTTCTTCAAAACATGGCTTTGCTATTTCCACTCAATTATTCTTAAGTTGGTGTTCTGTTCACATGACCCACGTCTCTGTACTTGTCATTGGTTCTCAGTTTCTCAGACCCAATCATTTCATGTCAAGGAATGGTTGTTGGCCTTCGCCAAGAAGGAGAGGAGCTTCTGCGCTAGGACCAGGGACTCTCATTCTCCCCTGGGACCCCTCTTTGCCATTCCCGGTCACAGGTGGCTAAGTGCTCTACACTCCAACCCTGTAAAGGAGAAATGGCCATCTACCACTGATGGCTGACCCCGAACCTGTCTTCCAACCGCAGTCATGCTCCTCTGGGGAGTGGATTCTGCTCCTTTAGGTCAGTGGCTGGCAAACTGCAGCTCGAGAGCCACATGCAGCTCTTTGGCCCCTTGAGTGTGTCTCTTCCACAGAATACCATGGCCTGGGTGGGTCTATTTTGAAGAAGTGGCGTTAGAAGAAGTGTAGCTTTAAAAAATCCGGCTCTCAGAAGAAATGTCAATCGTTGTACTGGTGATATCTGGCTCTGTGGACTAATGAGTTTGCCGACCACTGGGTTAGGTTAACAAACACAATGGAAACACACTCACAGAGACCAGACTCACCGCTCAGAGTCAGTCTGGGAAGGGGCCTGCAGGGCTGGGTGAAAAGGTAAAAGGATTAAGGGGGGGGGGGGGGGGGGAGAGGGAGCCACACAAATAAAACAACAAAACAAACCTCATAGACACAGACAACACTATAGTGGTTCCCAGAGAGGAAAGGGGGTGGGGGGGCAGGTGGGAGAGTAGAAGAAGGTAAAGAGAAGATCAATGGTGTTAGAAGGAGACTTGGTTTGGGGTGCAATGCAATATATGCAGATGATGGTTTATAGAACTATACACCTGAGACCTATCATCTTATTAACCAATGTCACCATAATGAATTCAACAATAAACAAATCAACAGGAGACGGATTAACAACAACAACGAAAGGCCACTGTGAAGCCACTGGCCTACCAGCAGCGCCCTGTCACTGTGCTGTCATTAGTTAGGCGTGTCACCAGCTGAGGCATACAGCATTAGCCTTCTCCTGTGCTATAAATCAAACTGCACCGATTGGCTGCCTCCTGAGCACCCCCTACTGGGATGGAGCCTGCAACACAGGCATGTGCCCTGACCTAGAACTGAACCGTGACCTCCTGGTTCATAGGCCGATGCTCAACCACTGTGCCACCACAGTTTGGCATGGCTATATAATACTTTTCAACGCAGGGTAACTCATTAAAGAAAACAGGGACATATGTGCCAAAACCGGTTTTGCTCAGTGGATAGAGCATCGGCTTGCAGACTGAAAGGTCCCGTGTTCAATTATGGTCAAGGGCCTGTACCTTGGTCGCGGGCACATCCCCAGTGGGTGCGCAAGAGGCAACTGATCGATGATTCTCTCTCATTAATGTTTCTAACTCTCTATCCCCCTCTCTTCCTCTCTGTAAAAAAATATATTAAACAAAAAATAAAAAAAGAAAACATATGCATTTAAGAATGTTCTGCTTCATTGTAAACCTGTCTTGGGTTCTTTAAGGCAACATGGGATAGAGTTAGGATGAAAAGAGAGCAAAGAACACTTTTTAAGACACACATGACAGATGTATTTCTCTTTAAGAAAAAAAAAAAATCGGTTTCTTACAACTTCAACTAACTAGATCTGTCTATGGCTCTCCACACCCCTCCTCTCCCCCCCGAGGGAAGGATGTTCATGTCCTAGAATGTTCTCATCAAAGCTGACTCGGAATTTTTAAAAAATGCTGGGAAGTTCAAGCATTGTTTGAAAGGCTGAGCCGATGTACTTGCTCCTCGGAGACCTTCTTGATGGTAAATACCTTGTATTTCAGCTGAGAATTTCCAAATGTGAGCATGCATTTTAACACAAAGGAAGATAGCGGGAAAGAGAAAAACGATCACGGAGAGAAACTCAGGACACGCTGGTGTTCCATCTCTGGCAGCTAGTGGCACATTTTGGAATAAATTTTAAACTGAGACACCGGTGGACATTTTGCACAGAAATAAGAATATCCCATCAGAAGTAGCTGAATTTATTGCAAATTGCCATACACACTAGGCTTGAGGGCATTTAAATAGAATTGTTAATTATATTACATGAAAAAAAACCCTTTTTTTGGAAAAAAACAAACAAAAAAAAAAACCCTTAAAATGCTTGGGCATACAGATATCATGTCAGTTTGGTATAAATTCGAAATAAAACTGAATGTTATTTTGGGCAGAAGAATAAAGTGGACCAAGTGAATTGCTAAAGCCTGAGCCAGTGTGGCTCATTGGATAGAGCATCTGCTTGTGGACTGAAGGGTCCCAGGTTCGATTCTAGTCAAGGGCATGTACCCTGATTGCAGGCACATCCCCAGTATGTGCAGGAGGCAGCTGACTGACATTTCTCTCTCATCAATGTTTCTAACTCTCTCTCCCTTTTCCTTCTTCTCTGTAAAAAAATCAATATAATATATTATGAATAAATAAATAAATAAAATAAAATAAAATCAATATGGAATTTTTCTCTGATTCCTGGGAAACCATAGTGTGTCTTGGCACTGGGTTCTACTATCAGCCTTCTTCTGCTAAAATCAACAAATCAATAAGCAAATGAAAGCCAATGAGTAATAATAAGAAAGTAAAAAAAGACTTTATTTTTAGTCCATGGTGGAATCAGATTCCAAAAAACTCTGAGTGCAACAACGACAGAAATGTGAAAACAAAGGGAATGTCAGCATTTACTTGAGAGAAAAGTGTGTGTGTGTGTGTGTGTGTGTGTGAGTGTGTGTTTCTGTGTGTGTATGTGAGTGTGTGAGTGTGTGTGAGAGTGTGTGTTTCTGTGTGTGTGTGTGTCTGTGTGTGTGTGAGAGAGAGAAAATAAAAATAAAAGAGGGGATCTGACTTACCAGCAGACTATGTGAAAAAATCTTTAAAAAACATTTTTAATCAAGTTTTATTGTTCTGCTGTGGGAATATTTGAGTATTCCCTTTATTTTTATTTCATTATTTTACTTTATTTCAGAGAGGAAGGAAGAGGAAGAGAAACAACAATGACGAGAGAGAATCATTGATCTAATGCCTGCTGCATGCTCCCTCCCTGGGGATAGATCCAGCAATCCGGTCACATGCCCTGACCAATAATTGAACCAGGACTTCCTGGTTCATGGGTCAACCCTCAACCACTGAGCAACACCAGCTGGGCTATTTCTTTTTTTTCTTTTTTTTATCACAACTCAATGTGTCTGAACAATATGACACAGCTGCCAAAAAGTTAATTTATTCTTAGTCTGCATAATATATAGACAATCGTTTTCTGTAGCATTAAAGAATTCCCATTAATAGCATTATGTATTATTAAGTTTTGAATTCCACTGAAAAACCAAAATTATTCCAAGAGGGTTACAAGGTAGGTCAATGGGTTAGAAATAAGGGTCACCTGAGAGAGTGGGAATATGGAATTTGTTAATACACACACAGAGGAGGTGGAAGAATTATGCAAACACCTGAAGGCTACCCCCTGGAGGAGGAAGTGGAAGCATGCATATGGAGAAGAGGACCACATATTGGACAAAGGTTAGAGCCACAAATATTTTAGCACATGGCAACATCATGCTACTTTTGCATGAAAAGTGAGGAATAAATACAATTTCAAAATAAACAAGAGTCATCTGTGTCTTTCTCTTATTTTTAATTAATCCTCACCTGGGAACATTTGTCCATTGATTTTTAGAGAGAGTGGAAGAGAGAGGGAGAGACAGAGAGAAACATCAATGTGAGAGAGACACATCGATTGGTTGCTCCTGCACGCACCATGACCAGGGATGGGGAACCTCCAACCAATGTACTGTCCTTGATCGGAATCGAACCCAAGACCCTGAAGTCTGCAGACTGATGCTCTATCCACTGAGCCACACCAGCCAGGGCAAGAGTCACCTTCTAAGGACAGGGCTCCAACTCCTGCTCCTGGGCTTTGTGGTCACAGAGTTCCCATCCCTGCAAACAGGAGTGAAATAACCAGCTCCGCTCTGCGTAGAGCAGAGGGTTCGCCACCAGGCAGGAGGTTGAACAAACTGGACACGAGGGCCCCTGTTTTATGAGGTGAGACACATCCTGGAGCTCCCGCGGTGCTTGGGGACATTGGCCTCACTCCTTTGTGTGTGAGTTATCCTGCAGAGCCAGGGCGACAAATGTGGCCAACCTTCCAGAGAGATATTTGCTTGGAGTTCACAGAGCACAGCTCCCTGACGATCTGACATAGCGCCACACATTTGTTTAGCTGCCAATTAACTTCCAGATCTTTCCGCTCACACTTTGTCAGCTCCTTACACGAGGTGCTGACTGCTGCCAGCAGAAGGGCCGTTTCCTCCTCAGGGCTCGCTGCTAAGTCATACTAGCAAGATAGCAAACATGAAAGGAGACTCTCTGTGACTGGCCCTTTAGCCACGTGGCGGATGCTATATGCATGCTGTTGTCTGTGTCAGTGTGTCATATATGCACACATGTAAACATGCTCTGAATATATAGTATTAGTCATTAATCTTCCTTCACCATAGTTCAGTGGTGGTCGGCAAACTCATTAGTCAACAGAGCCAAATATCAACAGTAAGACTGAAATGCCTTTTGAGGGCCAATTTTTTAAAACTTAAACTTCTTCTAATGCCACTTCTTCAAAATAAACTAGCCCAGGCCGTCGTATTTTGTGGAAGAGCCACACTCAAGGGGCCAAAGAGCCGCACGTGGCTGGCAAGCCATAGTTTGCCAACCACTGCCATAGTTTGTCTACATTAAAAACAAAACAAACAAACAAAAAAACTCCTGACATTAAAACACAGAAAGAAATAAAAATAAAACACTGAATAAAGTCCCATTTATGTAAGTTTGGTGATACTGAATCAAAGTGATGAATGATTTGTTTCCAACTAACCTTGACAGTTGACCAAATTATGGATCCGAATACCAACCAGCTCTGATAGCGTTTAAACAAGCATCTATAGAGAGACAACTTTTCTCAATAAATACATTCAAAGTAATGGAAAAAGCACTATATGTAATCAATTGCCTTATTGTTCATGCTCTTCAGATCTGAGCAATAGAAAAACAAAAGACCCCCCCCCTCTAATTCCCCCACAATCCTTAGCTAAACAAACAAAACAATAACAGGTAAAGTATTTTTGGTTCTTAGTGCTTCCCCTTTGAATATGCCAGTTGAAAAGATCAAGCACAGCTGTGCATATATTTGATCCCATTCATCAATCAATCTACATATATTGTGATGTACAACATGCCTACTAAATAGAGAGCAGATTACTAGTTTTCATGTAATGATAAAATGAAATACTCTGACCTGGCCGGTGTGGCTCAGTGGTTGAGTGTCGACCTATGAACCAGGAGGTCAAGGTTCGATTCCAGGTCAGGGCACACGCCTGAGTTGTGAGCTTCATCCCCAGTAGGGGACATGCAGGAGGCAGCCAATCAGTGACTCTCTCTCATCTTTGATGTTTCTAACTCTCTCTCTCTCCCTCTACCTTCCTCTCTGAAATTAGTAAAATTAAGTAAAAATAAAAAAATAAATATGCTGTTTTCTGCCCTAAAGAAAACATTCAACCCTTTACAGGTATTTGGGGCTTCGGCCCTGATCTGGGAACGGAAATACATCAGGCAAAGAGGAGAGGTGGTAGATAGCGTTTGGCAGAAATCCCATTGGGAGCTAAATCATGAATCCTTACATAAGACACCTGCCTGACTCTTCAGCCATCTTCGTTCAGATGATGTTAGGAAATTAATTAAAATACAGGATAAAATTTAGTGATGGCAAAGGTGATATTCATAATACATTAAATAGGATACAGCCAGGCATTGATGAATTAGAGTGGACACACTGACCAATGAGAGCAAACAGAAATGAAAACCAAATTGGTTTTGATATATTAGTATGAAAGCTGAACATTGACTCGTGCTGGGAATACCTGTAAATTTCAGTAGAGCCACTGAGCAGATTATCACAGTAAATTAAAACTTACATAGATATTTCGAGAATCTTCTTTGGAGATTTGTATTACTTAAAGCTTATATTCTTTTTAAATAAATATATATATATTTTACTGATTTTTTACAGACAGGAAGGGACAAGGATAGAGAGTTAGAAACACCGATGAGAGAGAAACATCAATCAGCTGCCTCCCACACCCCCCCCACTGGGGACATGCCCGTAACCAAGGTACATGTTTTTTACCAGAATCAAACCTGGGACCTTTCAGTTCACAGGCCTGGGCTCTATCCACTGAGCAAAACCGGTTAGGACTAAAGCTCACTCCTATATTCTAATTACCAATCCCCATATAAGCATGTGATGGCCAAAGATCTTCACTCATGAGGGTGCAATATTACTAGAATATGTGGTGGTTAATTTCGAATTGAGCTTAGTTCCTCCAAGCTAAATAAGGTATCTGAATATCAAATGAGATAGCAGACGTTTTAAGAGATTAAATGACTTATGAATGAGCACATGGCTTGCTACTAATAAAGTTTGTTTATCTTATGCTCAACTACTTAGTTTTGACAAAATGATGGCTACAGTGGGTTGAATGTGTCTCTACATTGCCTTTCCCAGACTATGAAACTACAGATACCAAGACTAAATCATATATTCCCACCTAAGATCACGTGGTGAGATGGCATAGAATATGATGTTTTTAGTTGCCTGTTTCTGAAAAAACAATACTGGTTGGCACATTGGCTGTCCACCAGCATTCTGGGTCATCTTCTCTTCCAGGCACACCGCAAAAAGGCACCTCTCTGTCTCCTTTGAAATGAGACTTGAACATAAAAAGTGATCGTAATGAATTCCTGGCAAGTCAAGTAAGAGCCAGCAGTGACTTACTGCTTTCTTTCTACTGCCTTCATCCCCGAATCATTCCAGAAAGAACATTTCTTCAGCCTGAATCTAGATGGGAACAGGGCAATGCAGACTCCCGTTCACCTGTGTGGACTTGTGTCTGAGCAAGAAATGAATGGAGTTTATATCTGAGATGCCAGGGGAGTTTGCTATTACAGCACTGCCAAGCTGATCTTGGCTTAAGACAGCAATGGGGACTGGCGGGGGGGAGGGAGAGACACTGCTGAGGAAAGCTAAGACTTCGATGTGGTGGATGGTAGGTGTGTCCAGGACACTCTAGCAGTGGCTGGCATGAGGGTAATCCTCCTTGTGTGGAAGTAGCTGGTCAAACTGTTGTCTGTGGTCACTGGGGAATGGAGATCGTGTGCCCAGCGAATTCACAGAACCAGGGAAAGTGTCAGAAAACTCAGGGACCACTGGAAAAACCCAGCGAGGTATCATAGATGTCACACAATCAATTCTTATATTGACCCAAGCAACAAGATGACGCACCTGTGAGCTCAAAAGCAAGCTCAGTCCCAATGCCGAAAACACATAGAAAGACACACAGCACCACATGTGTTTTCCATGAAATACCAAATAACCATCATGAAAGCAACCCCATGTCCATTTGGAAGAAGAAGAAGAAAATGTAAGGAAAATCCATCCCAAGAATGTAAAAGTTATTATGAGAGGCAGTTTCGGTTCTTACAAGGGTATTTCTTGGATCACTTGACCTCACACATCTAGAGGAAATGATGAACAATATAAACTGATGAACACAAACGGGCCCAGAGAAAGACAAGCAGTGATCAGACTCTCAAACCTCAAAGGGAAAGTAGGGGAGGCTGGGGGGTAAGGGGCAGAGATCATCCAAAGGACTTGTGTGCATGTCTATGGGCCTGGCCAGTGGCCATGGACAAAAGGGGGGTGAGGGGGCACATTTGGGGAGGGGTTTGGGATGGAAATGGGGGGATGAGGATAATTATGTGATGCTATAATCAATAAAAAAAAAAATTTTTTTTTTAAAAGAATGTAATAGTTCCTCCAAACAGGCAACATGGTCTTTCCAGCACAGCAGTTCCTTGAGCAAAATGGCAACGAGGCATTAAAACCCGGGTCTTACCTGACTCCTCAAAGTCGCTGTTGTAGGCTTTCCAGGTCTCGGTGATCCGAAGCAGATTGTCTTCCATGGCTTGGATGTCCATGGAGGGGCAGTTGCATTCTGGGAATCTGGGACCACACTGGCACCAGCAGTCATTGTCTTTGCAGATGAACTCGCCCTCGGAGTTGCAGGCGATGTAGCTCAGGGCTGCCTGGACAAAACGCTCCTGAAGGTAGTCAGGGAGGAGTGCCTGCAGGCCTTAAAGAACAAACACAGCAGACAGGTTTGCTTTGATGAAGAAAAAGGAGCTTACACATATTTACAGCTAGAGGTCCGGTGCATGTAGGGTTCCTGGGCCTGGCCAGTGGTAAGGACTCATCTGGGCCTTCCTTCATTCCGTGCTGCCCCCTGGTGGTCAGCGCACATCATAGCGAGTGATTGAGGGGACATTATGCATATTAGCCATATATATATATATATATATATATATATATATATACACACACACACATACACACATATAGCCAAAAAGGTAAAAAACAACAACAACAACAACAACAAAAAACTCAGTATATGGAGATATGGATTAATATCTAACTCCACAAAATCGCAAATATTTATAACTCTTTGCACCTATGCTGACTCCATGCACTGTGCAAGAATTCCAGTAATTACAGATGTGCTCTATCCCTCAGACTATCTGATTTTGTGTTTTGAACTTAGTTGATGGGCTCTCTGGCTTATTTGATGAGAAGTTTGGTTATTTTTCGCCGAAACCGGTTTGGCTCAGTGGATAGAGCATCGGCCTGTGGACTGAAAGGTCCCAGGTTCGATTCCGGTCAGGGGCATGTACCTTGATTGTGGGCACATTCCCAGTGGGGGGTGTGCAGGAGACAGCTGATCGATGTTTCTCTCTCATCAATGTTTCTAACTCTCTATTCCTCTCTCTTCCTCTCTGTAAAAAAAATCAATAAAATATATTTTTAAATATTGATCTTTTTAAAAAAAAGAGAGAGAGAGAGAGAGAATGTTTGATTATTTTTTCCTCATGTAGAATCTACATTGCAGGTAGAGCCTGTGTACTCTTTTAAAGGAAGGCAGTGTTTATTCTGCACAGCTTGATTTCTAACAGTTTTCAGTACTTTCTTTTGTGTTGTTGTTGTTTGTTAATCCTCCCCCGAGGATATTTTCTATTGATTTTTAGAGATGGTAGAAAGGAGGGGGAAAGACAGAGAGAGAAACATCAATGTGAGAGAGACACATTCATTGGTTACCTCTTGTTAGCACCCCAGGGTCAGGGATCCAGCCTACAACCTATTTGCCCTTGACCAGAATCAAACTCGGGAACCTTCTGTCCAGGACTCATTCTCTATCCACTGAGCCAGAGCAAGAAGGAGGCAGCCTATCAATGATTCTCTCTCATCACGTTTTAACCTCTCTCCCCCTCTCCCTTTCTCTCTAAAATGAATAAAAAGTATTTTTAAAGAATATAGTTTCAATTTCAGCATTTATTGCTACATAGGAAAATTTAATAAGAAGCCTAAACATTCAAACTAATCAGTAGGTGAAAATAAACATAACAGTAAGGGAAAATTTGACCAATACATAGTTGTTATTTACTGTAAAACTGGATTTTTACATTTACATTTCCTTTATTAAAAAAAAAAAGTCAATGTTTGACCCCGAATCTTTTATCTATGAGGTACATTTAATAAAAACAAAGAATTAGCATTGAGAGAAAAATGCATTTTTATGTAAAATCGAATATGTAAATACAGTTCTGAGTTATGCAATTACAGAAGGCAGACCAGAAAAGAACAACTCAGAATTACTCCTTTGATCAGTCGGCAGGAGTTAGACAATGTGCCAACACCAAGTCTTTCCTGGACTTATTCAAACTAGTGCATGTTTATTCATAACCTTTCCCTGCCTGAATGAAGGAGTAATATGCATACACACAAGCATTTCAGAAACAATATAGGCTTGTTAAAAATTATTATTTTTTAAAACCCTCTATTAAATTATTTCAAATAGAAAAAGATGGCAAATCACTAGCATTATCACAAAATCTATCTTTATAGTGGAAAGATATAAATATCAAGATGCATTCTCAAGCACATTCCTATTTGTGGGAAGATAAATATAGCCATAACAGCCATATATATTTATATTTAAAATGTCAACAGTTCATATTATACCATAAATAGGTTTACAACTTTTACAGAATCTACAAAAAACACACAAAGCTGCCTGGTCAGCATGGTCAGTGGTTGAGCGTTGAGCTATGAACCAGGAGGTCACTGTTTGATTCCCAGTCAGGGACCATGCCCAGTAGGGAATGTGCAGGAGGCAGCCAATCAATGATTCTCATCATGGATGTTTCTATCTCTTTCCCTCTCCCTTCCTCTCTGAAATCAATAAAAATATATTATTTACAAAAAAAAAGAAAAAATATGCAAAGCTCAGGAAGACCTATAAAAAAAACTGCTACTTGTTGAGCCAGTGAGAACTATAAGGAAGTAAAATACTACCATGAAAATTTTTCAATCGCTACAGATCATTTAAGAAGTACAGTGAATTTTGACATTTCCTTCATCTTGTCTAGAATGCTCCTATCTGCTCAAAATGTAGGAAGCTGGCCTTTTAGGAGAATTTTAAAAGCCCAGCACTGCACACAGGGCTGATAACGCAAAGAAGAAAGTTGTTGCAATGGGATAATTGCCATGGAGGCCCATGTAGAGGAAACGTTACTTACATACCTTGCAACTGAATCTTATTCTCAGGACTCTGGACCAGAACGGAGCTGACAGAATCTAGGTTGTCATAGTTACTGCAGCCCAGGGGACCCGTCCGTGTTTCTGTTACCTGTCCAAAAAATACACACACACACACAAAAAAAACACACCAACTTTATTATGTAAGTCAGACTTGACCATGCTCTTGGTTCAATGGAGTTGTCCAGAAGGACAGTATACACTGGACAGGAAACATCACTGTATGTTCCAGGATCTGATCCCCAGCAACCATCCACACCTCTGGACACAAAGCAGGCAGTGACTCCCTTTGTCTTTTGTCCCACTTGCTTCCCTTGGGCCAGGCATAAGTCTCCTGGGAATCAAAGATGCTTGCTTTAGTCAAAAGCATCCCTCACAGCCGAAACCGGTTTGGCTCAGTGGATAGAGCATTGGCCTGCAGATTGAAGGGTCCCGGGTTCGATTCCCGTCAAGGGCATGTACATTGGTTGCGGGGACATCCCTGGTTGAGGATGTGCAGGAGGCAGCTGGTTGATGTTTCTCTCTCATGGATGTTTCTAGCTCTCTATCCCTCTCCTTTCCTCTCTGTAAAAAAATAAATAAAATATATATATTTTTAAAAAGCATCCCTCACAGAAGGTCATCAGATTTACCCAAGCTATGACAAGGGCATGTTCCTTTAGGTACCGAGCAAGTTTTGACTCATATTAAGAATTGTGTTTTTGTTGTTGTTGTTGTTTTAAGTAAATTATACTAGTATTTCTTTCTTTTTTTTAAAATAAATTTTATTGATTTTCTTACAGAGAGGAAGGGAGAGAGATAGAGAGTTAGAAACATCGATGAGAGAGTCATCGATCAGCTGCCTCTTGCACACCCCCTACTGGGGATATGCCCGCAACCAAGGTACATGCCCTTGACCAGAATTGAACCTGGGACCTTTCAGTCCCCAGGCTGATGCTCTATCCACTGAGCCAAACCGGTTTCGGCAAGTTCTTGCATTTTTCACTTGAGGACTCACAGCATTTGTGGTATTTCAATACCTTACACATTTATCTTTTTTTTTTTTAATATATTTTATTGATTTTACACAGAGAGGAATTGAGAGGGACAGAGAGCTAGAAACAGCGGTGAGAGAAAATCAGCGACCAGCTGACTCTTGCACACCCCCCCACTGGGGATGTGCCCGCAACCAAGGCACATGCCCTTGACCAGAATCAAACCCAGGACCCTTCAGTCCACAGGCCAACTCTCTATCCACTGAGCCAAATCGGTCCCGGCATTACGCATTTATCATAAAGTCTTCTTTATGTTTCATTGTGGCAATGATAAAATGACTCTGAAATCCTCTCTTTACATTAACTTTACTTATTTAACTATAAGCTTCCTATTCAGAATTTCACAGAGCATCTGGCACCTAGTAGGCATTCAAAAATTAGTAACTATTTCCTTTTTAGTTAGAAATCTTTATTCAAAACAATTCTGATGTCTACTTATTAAACTTTTTTTTTTTTTTTTTTACTGGAACTTCTAAGAAAATACAATAGGGCCAGCCTATGTACATTTCTAAACCTCACCTGGCCTCACCATTCATACGTGAATGAGGTCGCTGGAGCCCAGGGAGGCTGGCCAGCCCACAGGGTATCATGTAAGGACATGAGAGCTGGACCTGGGACCTGAACCTCCGACTCATGAGTCAAATGCCCATTCAGAAATCACACTGGCTTTCTAACCTCCAAACCTCAGTGTTTGAAACTTTACTTGCCTTGATCAACCTAATGCATTCTGATTCTCTCTCTCTCTCTCTCTCTCTCTCTCTCTCTCTCTCTCTATCTCTCTCTCTCCTCCCCCCATAATGCAATAAAGTTACAATAAAGCACAATTTAATTGGCCTAAATTGCTCTACAAGTCTATTAGAATGGAGTTCTACCTGGGGTCATTGTCACGACAATAAATAGTTCTATAAATGTGCTTGTGCCTATACTTTGAAGACCAAATGAGCTGGCTTTTATTCCGAGTATTAATTTATTAGTGCTTTGAAGTAGAGATTCCCACCCATTTTTATATTACTCTACATTAGACTTCTGAAAAAGTCAAACATGTGTTGATTAGTTCCTATTATATCCTAAAGCAGTATGCTTGTTTCTGCTCCTAGGGGTGTAGGATCTTTTACAATTGCATCTACTTAAAGCTATTGAACTAACAAAAGTTTTAGAAAATATTGATACTAAAATATATATGTAACTTACATGCAACTACATAAATCATGTATATTATATAATATGTATGTTAAATTAATTATTATCTCATATGATGATACAAAAACAATTTTATATATATACATATAAATTTTAGATATGTTATAATTAAATATATGTAATAACTATATCACATAATATCAATTGGTATATAATTATATACTGTACTAGAGACTCAGTGCACAAAATTCATGCAAGAGTACGGCAGGCCTTCCTTCCCCCGGCCGCCATTGCTGGCTTCCCTCTGGCACCTGGGACCTGGGCCTCCCTTGCAGACCTGGCTTTGTCCAGAAGGTCATTTGGAAGAACGTCCGGTCTAATTCACATATTATGCTTTTATTATTATAGATGATGATTATTAATTACATTTACTAATTAAAAATTATATAATTATATAACCTCTTTCTTTCAAATGGGAATGTTGAGTTTGAAGATATCCTCACCATTTATTTGTTTCTGTCAGTCATTCATTCTTATTTCAGCAATTTTACTAAGCACTGAGTGTCAAACTGCAATTTTGATGTATTCCTAGTTCTGTATCCCGCAACATTCCTGGGATTTAATATTGAATTTAGAAATCGATTTGCAAACACATTGCTAATACAAGAGGCATTTTAAAATAAAATGGGCATATTGATATAAACCTATTTCAATAACAAAGGCTTTAATTTTTAAAATTGCTTTATTATTTATAGTAAATCCTGTGAGAGTAGTGCACATTCACCTATGAAACTCTATGTCCTCAAGTGAAAAGTACAGGAACGTATCAATGCTAAATTTCCAAGCATCTCTACAAAACAATAAACACTGTCCTTGGTGCATTACCCACAATTAATATCATGATTTAAAATACAGTTGACATTGTCAATGTCTCTTGAACCTGCTCCAACCATTTAATGTAAGTTTAAAATAGTTCATGATAAATAACCAATGCCAAGATGACTCATATTTTCACTTCAAAAGTACAAAAAACAAATCAAATACTAACTCAATGGGAAGAAGAATTGTTGAATTATTTATCTATGCAAATGACTTTATGCTGAAAACTACTTTCTCTAACTCCACTCCCCATCATTTAGCTATCATAATCATTTATCCTAGGATTGCGTTTTTTGTTTTTGTTTTTAAACTCTCTAGAGATTCTACTTCAGGAGGAGAGGTGATCTTTGAAACATGAGGATAAAGAGGATGATTATAAACAATATTAAGTTACTAGTAGGTATATCCATAAAATCATGCCCAAGATATGCAATATAACTGTGAAATGTAAATTAGGAGAAAGGAGAAACATGGCTGATGAAATAAAGTATGTGAAGCTCGGCTGGTGTGGCTCAGCAGTTGAGCTTTGACCTCTGAACCAAGAGGTCATGCCACATGTCCTGGTTTGCAGGCTGGATCCCCAGTGGGGGCCATGCAGGAGGCAGCCGATCCATGATTCTCTCTCATCACTGATGTTTCTATCTCTCTGTCCCTTTCCCTCCCTCTCTGCAATCAATAAAAAATGTATTTTTAAAAACAGAGTATGTGAAATAGGCTATTAAGGTTGGAGGAGAGAAGCACAAAAGACGGAGTCACATTTGATTGGGGACAAAACAGACAGAGCGTTCTTGGAGAGCAATTGCTTTGGTGCAATTTGCACTTGTCCTCGCCACCATGAGTCCAGGCCCCGTGACAATGACCGACCTATTTTTCCCATGCCCCATAAATTATCCTCCATCAAAACAACACACAGGCACACACCCACCAGTCCCACACAGCTCTCTTGAGACAGACGCTGCATGCCCTCTGAGCACCCATCAAAACACGAAAGTACATCCGGGCCTAGAAAAGAGAGGTTTTGTAGGTGATTAAAGCATCCAGGGTGCTATGGAATAAGGTAAACTGGACATGATTCTGTCACAACAAGGGCGCTAACAAGCATCAGGACTCCTTTGTGCCTAAACCGCGGTTGCCATGGGATTTAAATGCCTGGCTGTTGACTGGTCTTGGAGAGGCCAAATCTATAAGCTCACTCCTACAGATTGCTATTTTGATTTCTGCAGTAAGGAACATAGCTTCAAATCACAGCAATTGCAAGAAACTATGTGGCAAAGAACCATATCTATATCTATATCTATATCTATATCTATATCTATATCTATATCTATATCTACATCTACATCTATATCTATATCTATCTATCCCATAAGTATATATATATGTAAATATATATATATATATATATATATATATGTAAATATATATATATATTTAAAAAACAGACATTTTTATAAAAACTTCGATTGGGAAGTCTGTAACTGATGATGGTACATAAATGGTAACCATAGACTTCATTATGCAAAATTTATAGCATTATATATATATATATATAATTGTTTTTAAACTCTCTAGAGAGAGTTTATATATATATATATATATATATATATATATATATATATATATGTTATTGCTTTTTGTTTTACACAGAGGAAGGGAGAGAAATAGAGTTAGAAACAGCTGATGAGAGAGAAACATCAATCAGCTGCCTCCTGCACACCTCCTACCAGGGATGTGCCCGCAACCAATATACATGCCCTTGACAGGAATCGAACCTGGGACCCTTCAGTCTGCAGGCCATTGCTTTATCCACTGAGCCAAACCAGTCAGGGCAACCTCTAGGATCTTATTATTCCAAAGGAGTTGGCTAAGAGTTTTCTGATGCATTTAATGTCAATAATGACAACAGGAAGACTTCTCTGCCACAGGGCATCACAAACAGCAATACAGCTTTCAACCGGTTATGGCTGTGGCTGGCTGGCTGCATCCTGGTGACAATGTCAGAGGGCACTGCCCTGGTTGCGGCCACTGCCTGCACCAGAGGCATGGCGTTTTCGGAAACTCAGGATTCACAGGTTATTTCCTGTTGCTTCGCATAAAAATTAATGCCTTGTGGGACAGCATTTCCTGTGTTTATCGTAGAAATGAAAGCAAACAGGAGAAGTCAAACACAGGGAGAGCTTTTATTTTCTTGATTGTTTATTCTGTGAATTGCAATCGCCTTGCCTTTTACTTATTGAATCTGCTTAAGAGCACCACAGCCTTTTTCTTTTTTTTTTAATATCTTTTATTTATTTTTTACAGAGAGGAAGAGAGAGGGACAGAGAGTTAGAAACATCAATGAGAGAGAATCATCGATTAGCTCCCTCTTGCACACCCCCTACTGGGGATGTGCCCGCAACCAAGGTATAATACATGCCCTTGACCGGAATCGAACCCAGGACCTTTCAGTCTGCAGGCCAACGCTCTATCCACTGAGCCAAACAGGTTTCGGCATGGACCTCAGACTTTAAAATGCAATGGCCAAAAATGCTTCAATGTCCAAGTCTAAAATAAAAGACTACTTTTTTGGAGCTCATGTAAATCATCTGAAAACTAATAGTGTTTTGCCCTGCCAGCATTGCTCAGTGGTTGAGCATCAACCTATGAACCAGGAGGTCACACAGTTCGAATTCCAGTCAGGGCACAGGCCCGGGCTGTGCGTTCGATCCCCAGTGTGGAGTGGGCAGGAGGCAGCTGATCAGTGATTTCTTTCTCAGCAATGATGTTTCTTTCTCTTCCTCTCTGAAGTAAATTAAAAGATATTGAAAACAACAACTTGTAGGCTTGATGGTGATTTTCAACAACATTTTTGCCAGCTATCCCACAGAAATGAATATGGGGAAGGAGGAGTTATTCGAGTGGCTAAATTTAATACAACAAAGTCATGGGGAAAATGGGATTAGGAGAGCATTCTTGGCCCATATTGCGTCTCCCTGGGAGACAGTGACTGCCTCTTGCAAAGGGACACTCACCTGGTCTATTGCCCCATGGCTTTCTTATTATTGCCCCCAAACTGTTTCTGTACCTGACGATCCTGCCACTTCAAGCTACCCCTCTGGCTAGGTGTGTTCTCTCTCCTTTGATGGAATAAGCAGGGACACAGTAGACCGAATCCACCAAAGTCTTGGAGGCTCTAACCCACAATGGAGCTAATGGGACTGAGTTCACAAACCCATCTGTTGCCAGGATGGGTGAGCAAAGGGTTAGCCCTACACAGAGCCACTGGCTGCATTGATGGCTGCTGTATAATTTCTTTTATCTGTGTACAAGAGGTTCAATGCACAAAATTCATGCACTCAGGGGGATCTCTCAGCCTGGCCTGTGCCCTCTCACAGTCTGGAAGCCCTTGGGAGATGTCTGACTGATGGTTTAGGCCAGCGGTTGGCAAACTCATTAGTCAACAGAGCAGCAAACTAAGGCTCACATTCCACAGATTGCAGACCACTGTTTTAGGCAGTCAGACATCCTTAGCACTGCTACAGAGGTGAGAGAGGCTGCATACTCAGCTTCTGGCTGAGTGGTGCTCCCCCTGTGCAAGTACACTGACCACCAGGGGGCAGCTCCTGTATTAAGCATCTGCCCTCTGGTGGTCAGTGTGCATCATAGAAGAGACTGGTCATTCTGCCGTTTGGTTGATTTGCACATTAGCCTTTTATTATAGAGGATTTCTAGATCTACTCATACTCCCCAAATGGTACTCACCTGGAGCCTCAGTCAATCAGTTAACTGTGAGGTAATGATGATGCTATCAACTGAGTAACCTATTTTGCTTCACTTTTTTTTTAATAAAAAAAAAATCTTTATTGTTGAAAGTATTACATATGCCCCCTTTATTCTGCCATTGGCCTCTTATAGCCTGTCCCTGCCCTCTGCCCCAGGCCTCCCCCAACTCCATTGTCTGTGTCCATGGGTCATGCTTATACACATACAAGGTCTCTGATCTGTTCCCACCCACCCTCCTCTGCCTTCCCTCTAAGACTCCACAATCCGTTCCATGCTTCTATGCTTCCTTTTATTTCTTCTTCTTCTTCTTCTTCTTTTTTTTTTATAATATACTTTTATTGCTTTCAGAGAGGAAGGGAGAGGGAGAGAGAGAGAGATGGAAACATCCATGATGAAAGAGACTCATAGACTGGCTGCCTCCTGCTCGCCCCACACTGGGGACCGAGCCTACAACCCGGGCATGTGCTCTGACCAGGAATCGAACTGTGACCTCCTGGTTCACAGGTGGATCAATGCTCAACCACTGAGCCACCACGGTGAGGCTATGCTTTCTTTTGACAAGTGATTAAGCATGGGAGGATGGAAATGTCAAGAGCTGGAGGAAAAGCACCCATCGCCGTGTTGGAGGACAAGTACCGGGAGAGCATAGGGTGGACGTGGCTTCTAGTGTCCACCGGGAAGGCACACCCGGAACCACTGCCCCTGTCCGAATGCCAGCCACACAATGCCCTGTGCACTAGGACACCCAGGATGGGAACCTGGTTAGACAGAACTTCTTTCCTGTGAAAGATTTAATAAAACTGCGAAAACCTGTTTGGCTCAGTGGCTAGGGCGTCGGGCCTGTGGGCTAAAGGGTTCTAGGTTTGATTCTGGTCAAGGGCATGTGCCTTGGTTGCGGGCACATCCCCAGTAGAGCGTGTGCAGGAGGCAGCTGGTTGATGATTCTCTGTCATCGATATTTCTAGCTCTCTATCCCTCTCCCTTCCTCTCTGTAAAAAAACAATAAAATATATTTTAAAAAATAATAAAGATTTAATAAAACGACATCATGGCTAATATTTTTAAATGTCTCCTTTAATTCAGGAATCAGCCTATTGTAGTGTGACATTCCCCAAAATGCCCACTAGTCCATTTCCCTCAAAAAAACAAAACAAAACAAAAAAACCTTTCACCAAAATTTCCTATTACTCCTCTGAAGTGTTCTATTTCCCATGCCTACTCTGAACGAATTATTAAAACATTTCTTATTGCTTCTGATTAAAAATGTAAAACTTTTTACTCGTGCCTTTTGAAGTGCCCTGAGTGTTGAATTTTTCTGAATTCCAGGAGCACATCAAACACTTCCGACGTCAGCTATCTTTTTATAATAAGACAGCTCATGCCTGTGCACAGACTAGCTAAAGTGTCATATCGAGACTGTCATATTCTTCCATTTGTCACCCGATAAGACAGGCGCCCGAGAGAACTGATAATCACGCCATACAAAAACTGAACAGACTCAGGCATAATGAGAAAGACAGAGTAGATTTCTTGTTTCAATTAGCCATTACAGAAACACTTTAACTGTCATTTCTTTCCTTTTTCCTGAAAAAAAAAGAAAAAGAAAATCGGCCTTATTCACATACCAAAAGTTAGGATGAGTCCACATCCTTTAATAAGCATTAAAGCCAGCACCAAGATGACTTCAAATGAACAAAATAAAAATATAAGAGAAAGAGGAACCTTATAGTCTGCATCAATTACATAAGCACTAGTAAAATTCCAAGAGCCAAGAAAAAAAGCAGTAAATTGGGCAAATTGCTCAACAATACTGTAATCAAATTATTACCCTCCCCCCAATTTTTTTAGTTGATATAGAGCCTTAGAATTATAACGAAGAGAATACTTTATAATAAACTAGAGGCCTGGTGCACGAAATTTGTGGATTCATGGGCAGGTGGGGGAAGAGGAGAGCGCACAAGTCCCTTAGCCTTAGCCCTGCCTTCACCCTCTAGCAGTCTGGGAGGCCTTGAGAAATGTCCCCCTGAGATCCTTAGCACTGCCATGGAGGCAGAAGAGGCTCCTGCCACCACCACTGCACTTGCCAGCTGTAAGCCTGGCTTCTGGCTGAGCAGCATTCCCCCTGTGGGAGTGCACTGACCACCAGGGGGCAGCTCCTGCATTGAGCATCTGCCCCCTGGTGGTCAGTGCGCTTCATAGGGACTGGTCATTCTGACATTCGGTCAATTTGCATATTAGCCTTTTATTATGTAGAGTAATTAAGGGAGGCATAAAAAAATGGAAATGAGAAAAAGTTTGGTAATGGTTAAAGTAGGCATTTGTGTCTTTTCTGGAATCCTTAACCTAGAATTTTAAAACTTAGTGACAAAATCAGAAAACTCCAATGGGGACTCTCATCGCCTTTCTTGTCTTCCTCTTCTATTTCCTTTCCCCCAAATCCTCCTCTCTGTTGTGTTATTTCTTCCTATTTATTTTAGTTGTATTGTGTGGAGGTGCTATATCAGCTGTTTTAGGTTTGTTGTCCCTTGCTCTGCATTAGTATAAATTTAATTTCATTTTTTTGTTGTATAATTGTGCCTCCTAGTAGTAAAATAGTCTCTCTGGACATCTATTAGTAACTAGGACGTTGGATAAGCAAACTGGGTAGAGTTGTTACTGAATAATTTCATAGCAACATAAAATCTGGTTTGAAATGGTTTTCCTCCTGTAGATTATAAATTTTATTCCACTGTATTTTTTGGTGAGTACTTTTTTCTTTTTATAAAATTTCTGTAAGTCCAGATGCAGTATCTGTTGGCTATATCATCTATATTCAATTCTAACGTCAGTTTTCAAAACTATTTTTTCTTCCCTTTCTTGTACTTTTGAGATATACTTCTATTCATGTTAAGTAACAATTCTCCATTAATCGTTACACTTTTTTCTCAACAGCACGACACTTGGAGCTGTATTTTCTGTGTTCAAGAATTTTCCCCGTCGCCCGGATTTCTTTGGAGGTTTAGAATAAGTGTTCTCTCTGTGCTTCCTTCTCCTGTTCTGGCTTCGCTGAGATGTGCTGGTATTTTTTCATGGTTACTCTTTCAGACGAGTTCAGCTGTGACCATACGTCATTGGCAGCAATGCTGAGAGTAGCTGAAGACTGTGCCAGGGGGCTGTGAGCTTAAAAAGGATGGCAGTAGCTTATCAGTTCCCCGTGAGGCTATTAAGATTTAGCTTCACCCTGAGGTGCTTCCGTGCCTTGAATGGGAGAACTCTGCCCATTTATTCAGCCACTCTTCAGCTCCTGAGGGTCAGGGAAACAAAGCTAAACTCATGTGGGCCAGCCACCTCTGCCCGCTCCGTGCTTCCTGGGATCAATTGCTTTCTGATACAAAATTAAGACTTTCCGCTGTGGGGCCAGACTTGACAGTCATTTCAGATGAAAAAAAAAAATGCTGTAAAAGTTCTTATGCTATTCAGGACCTATTTCCTGTGGGCACCTAAACCTTGGGAGAGATGAATGAGTGGATGGAAGAGAGTCAAGTCTCTCTTTAAATGGTCATTTCCCCAGATGCCTCTCTTCTACAGAAACCTACAAGTTCTCTGTAATGGATTGAATTCACTTCCATCTTTCACCTATTTTCTAAAAAATATATTCTTATTTTATTTATTTTAGAAAGAGAGAGAGAGAGAGATCAATTTGTTGTTCTACTTATTTATGCATTCAATGGTTAAGTTTTGTATGTGCCCTGACCAGGGATCAAACCCACAACCTTGGTGTATCAGGATGATGCTCTAACCAACTGAACTACCCAGCCAGGGCCATCTTTCACTGATTATACTAGAGGCCCAGTGCATGAAATTCATGCACTCAGGGGGTGGTCCCTCAGCCCACTCCGTGCCCTCTCACAGTCCAGGAACCCTAATAGGATGCCTAACTAATGGCTTAGGCCCGATCCATCAGTTGGACATCCTCAGTGCTTCCATGGAGGTGTGAGAGGCCCCTACCACCGCTGTTGTGCTAGCTAGCCATGAGCCCAGTTTCTGGCTGAGAGCACTGATCTCCAGGGGACAGCTCCAGTGTTGAGCAGGATCAGGCCAAAACCAGCTCTCCAACACCCCCCGAGGGCTCCCAGATTTCGGGAAGGTGCAAAACAGGCTGAGGGAACACACAGGTGCACAATTGGGGCCAGGGAGGGACGCAGGAGGTTGGCCAGCCAGGGAGGGGCCACAGGAGTTCTCTAGGGTGTATCCAGCCCCTCTCACTCAGCCCCAATCGGCCAGATCCCAGCAGCAAGCTAACCTACCAGTCAGAGTGTCTGCCTCGTGGTGGTCAGTGCACATCATAGCAAGCAGTTGAGCAGCCTTAGCATATCATTAGCATATTATGCTTTGATTGGTTGAATTGGACGACCAGATGACCAGACACTTAGCATATTAGGCTTTTAGTATATAGGATAGTGATGATACATATTTTCTCTTTAGATTCTCTCTTGAACTTCATGACCCATAATTGCAACTGTCTTTGACATTACTGTTTGGATTTTCACAAATCCCTCCTACATTTCATGTCACAAATGGACTCTATGAGCTCTGTATGTATGAAACCAGTGTCCTGTCATGCCCTATACATTCATGGAAGCACCGTGTCTAGCATATCTCTCAGGTCTAAATCCACTTTCATGTTCTCTGGCTGCTTCCCCTCTGCCTTACGCTGGTTGATGCGCAGTCAATTCTACATTCACAAACCTGTACGTTTCTCTACTGGTATTGCATAAGTTAAGGCTTTTGTCTACTCTTCCATTACTTATTGCACCAACATCCTAACTCATGTCTATGCCATTAGACTTTTCTAATCCAATCATGTTTCTGAGTTATAATGTTGATAAGTTTCCCATTCCAACAAGACTCCCCACAAAATTCTGGACATGCCAAAACTGTTACAGATCCCTAATTGGCTTCTTGCTCTCTTTGCCTATATTTGTAGCTACAGTGCCATAGTCCCATAACCAGCTCTCTGGTGCTAAATAGAGCTTAGTTTTGGTTGATTCTTGGTGGCCTGCGTGTCTACAGAGGCTCAGGATCCAGGCTGTGTGGTGGGCACAGGTCTGACCCACATGTGTTTATTCTCAGAATGGTCCAGGCCACAGAGACAGTGACTTTCTCACATGACAATGACAGAAGTACCACAAAGTGCATTGCAACCCCATGTGTCATGTCCATTAAGATTCCATGGACCAAGTCACATGACCAAGGGCAACATGAAAGGGGCTAAAAAATGTTCCCTAAATGCCAGAGAAACCATAAACTCATTTGGCCAAGGATACCCTGAAGGCATGGGTAGAAAATTGGGCAAAGGTAAAGAACTGGGGAAAAACAACTCAATGGATGTCTGATAACTTTGGTAAACACAATCACAGAGTTCTTCAGACTCTGAAATTATATGCATTTTCTTAGCCTAGCCCTTCCTTTCCCATTTCAAAGCTCTCATCTTTTGCCTGGATTTTTCTTTCCATGCGATTAGATTTATCCTATTTATCCTATAAGACCCAGATCTGATATTTCTGAGTATTCTTATCAATTCCCTTAGACAAGAATCAGTGAGCATCCTTGACCTGGTTATTTTTGCCATGTTGCCTTTTTTAGTAGGCATATCGCTGCCTCGCCAGACAGACTAAATACTGCAAGGCTAAAATGCACAGCATTTTCATTTCTGAGGCCTAACAACTTGTGGTGCTGGGTACTGCACAGATATGGAATAAACATCCCCCAAGTAAGCAAATTAATTGGGTAATTTATAAACGTTTAGACAACTTTGCATTGACACAGGGCACCGAACATTTGATTATATCTAACGACTGCAGGATCACATATTATGCATACATTTTGCTTTAATTGACAATTTTATTACTTCAACTGAGAGTAATTAAGTGGCTTCACTCAGCTTACCAAAATAATTTAAGTAATAGATGCTTCATATTTAAAAACGAGCAATGGACTTCTATCAAGATAAATATCAAGAAAAGTGAAAAGGCCCTGGCTGGTCTGGCTCAGTGGATAGTGTGGGCCCCCAGACTGAAGGGTCCAGGGTTCAATTCCAATTCCAGTCAAGGGCATATACCTCAATTGCAGGCTGGATTGGTGCGGGAGGCAACCAATCAATGCGTCTCTCTCACATCAATTTTTTTTCTCTCGCTCAAAATCAATGGAAAAATGTCCTCAAGTGAGGAGTAACAACAGCAACAAGAAGAGTAAAATAAATAAGAACTGAAAACAAAAAAAGAAAGAAAAGAAAAATGAAATATTTTAAATGAAGTAACAATTGTATGTACTCAGTGGGGAAAAAATGGAATAGTCTTTGAATAGTCTTTTAAATGTCTATCTTCTTTTTAGGTCACGATTTTCTCTTGGACATGATCTATTTTGCAGGAGATTTTTCAAACTTTAACTTTGACCAAAGGTGAACTTGTCGGCGAGTTTGAACTAAATTGCTTTCGCCATCTCTGAGTTATGGGAAGGTGAGAGTAGGTTTCTCAGGCACCTCACTAAAACAGGCGCAGCCCTTTCTGCTTACATAAGCCACAAATGACTAATGCAGTGTATTTTAAACCTGACAGGAGTATTATGGTTCTCAAAGAAACCTCTACATTTAAAAGAAAATACCCAATCATTTTTAAAATGCCCAAATTTCCCATGCAGGAGTCCACATATTGCCAGAGAAGACTGTGACTTAAAAGTAAAGAAAATACAATTAAGGTCAAGGTTAGATTTCTGCCTAGGTTAGACAGAGAAAAGCTATAGGACTGATATTAAATTAGGGTAGCATTGCAGGGCAGACATGTTAGCAAGTTAATGCACTTTGAAGTGCACTTTAAAATGTAAAAGGAATTGAACCTCTACCTTTTACGATGCAGCCAGAGAGAAAAACAGCAATCTGAAAGAGAAATTCTATGCCTGGCACACCCTGTGCTCACTCTGAGCTCCTCTGAAACAGCGATGGGGAAAAGTTCTCCTCAGCGAGGGGAGGGACAGGAGATAAATTCAGGGTTACATAGCACATCACAAATTACTTTTTAAACCCAGCTCAGTCTTCTTTAATCCCCTGGACAAAAAGCGTTCAAGTTTTAAGGTGTAGGAAGAATATATTAAAGGCTTAGAGTGTTCAAGAATGCAATATCTTTTTTTTGTTGTTGTTAATCCTCACCCAACTGTTCCATCGATTTTTAGAGAGAGTGGAAGAGAGGGAGAGAGACAGAGAAAGAAACATTGATGCGAGAGAGACATGTGGATTGGTTGCCTCCCACATTCGCTCAGACTGGGGTCGGGGATCAAGCCTGCAACCCAAATACATGCCCTTGACCGGAATTGAACCTTTAGTTTGTGGGCCAATGCTCTCTCCACTGAGCCAAATCATCTAGGCTGCAGTCTCTTTTTTTTTTTTTAACTTTACATAAATATTAACATTTCCTATCTTTACATTCATTTATATCCCAGCTTACTGAGCTGGCTTTGTGTCTCTGTTTACTTTCTTTTCCAGTTTCCAAACATTTGCTAACCCTTTCCTTTACTCCATCCCTCAAGCCAGTGCTGAAATGGTTGAGCAGGTAAGCATCCCAGACATTGCTTCATTCAATTCCAGGGATTATTGTCTACAGAGCATTAGATAAAAGAGGAAATAAGAAACCTTCCAAATGTTGAGCAAATTGGATCCAGAAAGGATTGGAGAGGATTTTCCTTGGGGCAGTAAGCAGGCTGCGTGTGCAAGGTGATACAATGGGGTCAAGGAGAACAGCGGTGCAGCTCTATACCAAGAAGGGCCTAATTCCATGGTCTGCAAACTGTGGCTCACGAGCCACATGCAGTTTTTTGGCCCCTTGAATGTGGCTCTTCCACAATATGCCAAGGCCTGGGCGAGCCTATTTTGAAGAAGTGGCATTATAAGAAGTTTAAGTTTAAAAAATGGGGTTCTCCAAAGGAATTTCAATCATTGTACTGTTGATATTTGGCTCTGTTGACTAACAAGTTTGCAGACCAATGGTTATTGGAAAAATTAAAGGGGAACTTGGGTTTGAGGGTGGGAATGGAAGTACATAGATAGGAGTTGTCAAGATAGTGTTGATGATTGACAATTTGTGATATGTCATTATTTATATTGATGGGTGATAACTGACATAATTTCTTATGTGTCAATATTTCTACTGGTAAAAATGGTCTCAGTTATTTATTACCAATGTCCTTCCTTTATTAAGTTAAAGTTGAAAGTAAATGGTATAGAGGTCATTTCTTTCCTTATATCATACATCAGGCCTTTTTTTTTTTTCCTTTCAAAACTGCAAACTCAATGAAAAGTTTATTTTGAAAATGACCTTTCGTAGGGTTTTCCTCATTTTCCCAATGAGTTAAAAGTAGCTATAATTTTAAGATACGAGAGATCAAACTGTCTCTTATCTCCTTGACTCATGAAAAATGAGCACTTTGTTAAAAAGATAAAAGGCAAGCTCAGAACACCTAGACCTAATCATCTCAATATCATAATTAATGATAACAATCTAGGCAAAAACCAAAACTGGCCACTCAGAAAGAAATGGTTAAGTTTGAGATCCCCCAAATTTACTGAAACTTGGAAAGAATTTTGGACTTTCCCCAACTGCCTTCCAGAGATTATGGGCAGAAATATTTAAAATCACCAGAAAGTGAGCCTTTCTCTCAGGTTCAGTGAGTTTTCATAAATTCCAATAAATGGATTATTTGCTGTAGTTTAGTTCTCACAAATAGTCTGTCCTTTTGTACCCTGGCTTTGATTCCCTTTGTAAGAACCAATTCTTCTGAAAAGGGTAAGGGGACCTTGACTGACTGCTACTCTCAAATTGTTTTTCCGTATTAGAGCTTGCTCCTGAGTCCTCTGTTTATCAGCCTCACCTTGGACTTGTCATTGTAGGCTAATTAATAAAGTAATTATTAATTACTGTATAGCACCTTATATGGGCTAGGCACTGTTCTCAGCCCCTTAAATATATACTAAGTATTTTAACATTTATGATGCCCTTATAACATAAGGGATATCCTTATCTCCCTTTTATAGATGATTAAAGGGATAGAGAATGTAAGTTAATTCAAGTGAGATCATGCAATCAATAGGTGGTGACCTGTGATGCAGTAGGACAGTCAAACGCATTAGTCAACAGAGCCAAAATCAACAGGACAACGATTGAAGAAGTGGCAAAGTCTTCCTTTGGAGAGCCAAATTTTTTAAACTTAAACTTCTTCTAACGCTACTTCTTCAAAATAGATTCGCCCAGGCCATGGTATTTTGTGGAAGAGCCACACTCAAGGGGCCAAAGGGCAGCACGTGGCTCAGGAGCTGCAGTTTGCCGACCTCAGCAGTAGGAAATTGAGAAAACCATGTGACAGCTAATAACGGCTGGTTATTATCCATTATCAGGTGGATGGACCAATTTCAGAATGCTAGAGGGGAGGTACAATACAACTTTTATTTCATTCATTGAACTTAATCAAATATTTAACAGCATTTGTGGGGGGAAAAAATGGTTGGAGGAGGAGGAGGAGGAGAAGAGGGGTGAGTATTCACAGCACAAATACTCTGAATGACCACAGTAGTAAATATAGGCCATCAGGCTTTTGTCCAAACTCACATAATGTACAACACCAAGTGTGATCATAACGTGAACCATGGGCTCTGGGTCATTGTCATGTTTCAACATAGGTTCATCAGTTGTAACAGAGGTACCATTCTGAAGGGAGATATTGATGATGGGGGTGGTGATGCATTTGTAGAAGGAGGAGATATGGGAGAAATCTCTGTATTATTCTGTCACTTTCATTGTAAACCTAAAACTGTTCTAAAGAACAGACTCTTCCTTCAAAACAAAACAAAAACTCCAGGTAGCTCATAAACCATGCACACATTCCAATTCCGACTACCAGTTCCTTACTTTCCTTCCCAGGGCTATTACCAAGTGTGAGAAAACCAATGCAGCCTTTCTTTGATTTCAGACACTGAAGAGTAATAAAAAGATAACTGTGAGCCGAAACCTGTTTGGCTCAGTGGATAGAGCGTAGACCAGCGAACTAAAAGGTCCCAGGTTCGATTCAGGTCAAGGGCATGTACCTTGGTTTTGGGCACATCCCCAGTAGAAGTTGTACAGGAGGCAGCTGACCAATATTTCTCTCTAATTGATGTTTCTAGCTCTCTATCCCTCTCCCTTCCTCTCTATAAAAAAATCAATAAAATATATTTTTTTAAAAGATAATTTTGAAAGAAAATGAATTCCTATGCACTCCCTCAGTGGAGAGCACGTTTTCTCTACTGAGGTTGTCAGATACACTGGGAAATGGATTCAACACAAGCCGATCTGTACCTATTCTTTTTTAAATTTAATATATTTTATTGATTTTTTACAGAGAGTAAGAGAGAGGGATAGAGAGCTAGAAACATCAGTGAGAGAGAATCATCGATCAGCTGCCTCCTGCACAGCCCCTACAGGGGATGTGCCCACAACCAAGGTACATGCCCTTGACCGGAATTGAACCTGGGACCTTTCAGTCTGCAAGCCAAGCCTCTATCCTAGGGGTGTCGAACTCAATCAGAGAAGAGGCCAAAATCTAAAATCCAGTCTAAATCGCGGGCCGAATGGTTTACTGAACAGTCATAAACTGTCATTGTGATGGAAACGCAGCGGAGTGCAGTGATGACAGCGCGGTGCGGGCCACATTGCAAGGCCTGGCGGAACGGATTTGGCCCGCAGGCCTTGTGTTTGACACATGTGCTCTATCCACTGAGCCAAACTGGTTTCTGCTGTACCTACTTTAGGAAGAAATGTTTCCCTTCTAAACACCTTGATGGCAGGCAGCTGATGTTTCTCAACTTCAACAAAATCCACTCAACAAATGTGTGCGGAGTGTCGCATGCACAGTCCAGCAAGCTCTGTGCCGCAGGCATTCCCAATGTGAGTTCCGCCAAAGAGCTTCACATGTTAGCTACGCAGAAAGAATTCCTAGTTCTGCTATGTTGCAATCATGGCTGTTTGGAGAATGGCAGATAAATGAAATACACAGAATGATTACAAAAGAAAAGAGCAACCGTGCATCCTTATGAGAAAGCAAGCTGCTTCCAAAAGAGGGCTCTGTGATTTCCTCCAGTGTGTGTGAAGAGCTGTTATTTTGCTACCAAGAGGCAAAAGGAAGGTGGGGCTGGGAAAAGATAAAAGTCCATCTGGGGTCCTTGAGAAACTTCTCAGAGCTGTCTTGGCATCCTTGCCTCAGATGCAAGCACTCACCTAATTTTAGAAATAGGTGACTACAACATCACTGGACAGCTGCAGTGTCGGATGGCCACAACCCCATCGATCCAGCTCACGCTGGGTGAGGTTCATTTAATTTCAATTAGCATTTATTGAGTTCCTATCTTGTCCTGAGCTGAGCTCCGGATGGAGAGACTGGGAGATAAACAAGCTTACTTTTGAGGAGCTACAACAAGCGCTTAATAACTACACATCACATATGTATAGCTAACCCAGGTTGCGGGCTCGATCTCCAGTGAGGGGTGTGCAGGAGGCAGTCGATCATTGATTCTCTCTCATCATGGATGTTTCTATCTCTCTCCCTTCCTCTCTGAAATCAATAAACAATATTTTTTTCTTCTTTTTTAATCCTCACCAGAGGATATTTTCCCCATTATTTTTTAGAGAGAGTCGGAGAGGGAGAGACAGAGAGAAACACCAATGTGAGAGAGAGACATCTTTTAAAAAATATATCTTTTCATTGATTTCAGAGAGGGAGGGGGGAAAGGAGGGAAGGAGGGAGGGAGGGAGGGAGGGAGGGAGGGAAGGAGGGAGAGAGAGAGAGAGAGAGAGAGAGAGACAAGAAACATCAATGATGAGACAGAATCATTGATCCGCTGCCTCCTTCACGCCCCCTACTGGGGGATGGAACCCACAACCCGGGCCTGTGCTCTGACCAGGACTTGAACCATGACCTCCTGGTCCATAGGTTGACACTCAGCCACTGAGCCACGCTGGTCTGGCTCCACACACATTTTCAAACATTTCCATTATGTTCTCTGAAACTCCTCCCCATGGCTCATGGACAGCAAGCACTGCCTGCAGCCCTCGCAGGGTGAGCTGTCCTCTCTCCCAGGCTCCGGGTCACTCCTTTCTCTCCCCGCAGCTGTCCTTATATCACTCAGAAAAGCCACTTTTCTTGGGGTCTCATTTCCATAGCCAGCTCAAAGCTTCCTGAAGCCTGATCTTCCCAAGCAATAGCACCAGAGCCTGAAAGAAATGCCTACACACCATGGCTTCCACCATTAAAACATGTGCCTTTGCCACCCAAGCTCCCTTGTGGAAGAAGAGAGTACGTAGGAGTATCTATTAAATCTTCACGTGAACTGTGAATGAACATCTCTCTCTCTCTGTATGCGTACAGGAAACTCTACTGTATAATTCTACTTGGTGCTGAGCAAGAAAAAAATCAATAGCCATATAATAAACACACTTAGAACAATGATGTCTTCTATTAGAAAATACACTTTAAGTTCTTGTTTATATCATCGGAATTGATTTCGGGGGAGGGAAAAAATCAATTTCTCCTCAGCAACCTCACCCTGAATATCTCTAACAATAGCCTACCTTACAATACTTTTAAATTAACTAAAACATCGTTCATGCCAGCTGCATTTTAATCTATGCAGCATAACTGCTATTTATACATGTGCTTACTCAGTATAACTTAAGTCCTACAGTCAGAAGTAAACTAACTATAAATGTGTCATTTGCATATACAGAACTCCTTTTCCCTAAAATCATCCACTAGCAATATTGAGGATGGGCAGTATTGTTTGCATAAGCCTTAAACTAAAGGTATTTCTATGTCACCTCTATTCTCTCCTGTACATCATCACAAAATATATATTTTCAGGCTAGTTTTACCTAGCATTCCCAGACAGTGAAGGCCTAACTTTTAAATTAATTGATCAAAACAACTACCCATGTTAATTTTAATCTCATAAAGCAAGAAAATATATTTAAAGACTGTTTTTTTACCATAATAACGAATTGTCACGGTTGAAACAAGGAGAAATGTTCTCTGTATTTTATGCTGCTCTTGTGAACTTCAGGATCACACCCACATGCTCTGCCAACCCTCCGGTCTGTTCGCTTTGCAGTGGCTTGTGGCCAAAACAGTACGTGTTGACCTAAATTGCCAGTGAAATATGGCCACAAGTCTATTGTTTTGGAAACCACAATCACTTTCTCTCTTCCTTTTGAAAAAAATTTTTTTTTAGAAAAGACTCATTCTCCTTTTCTCTCAGCTTGAGTAAAATTAACCTAAATGTAGTCACAAGCGAAGGACTTTAGTGAACATATGAGGTTCATCCATGAATTCTAGACTATGGTGTATCTTGACTTCTAGAAAGTTATAACCAAACATCTGCACCTCATTTTAATAGCATTGGGGAAAATACTGCTTAAAGAAGACTTTTTAAAAAATATATATTTTATTGATTTTTTTACAGAGAGGAAGGGAGAGAGACAGAGAGTCAGAAACATCGATGAGAGAGAAACATCGATCAGTTGCCTCCTGCACACCCCTCACTGGGGATGTGCCCACAACCAAGGTACATGCCCCTGACTGGAATCGAACCCTGGACCCTCCAGTCCACAGGCCGATGCTCTATCCACTGAGCCAAACTGGTTTTGGCTAAAGCAAACTACTTAATGACTGTGGTGTCATTGCCCACTCTGAGTCATCTCCGTCCAAGGACAATGTATTTAAAATGCATAAAATAAAATATGAAGATTTACAAAAAAAATCAATGTTATTAAAACAATATTTTTTTTATCTATGCATGAGCTCTGTGAGGAGCTCATGCATCCCAGGATCAACTTACATAATAATTCAAGGGCACTTCAGTTAATATTTTGCCATGAAGCACCTTGACCCAATTATCAAGTTAAAAAATTACATCAAGACACACACCATTTCATTTGAAATGTATTACAGTCCTCACGACAAAAGGGAATGTTAAAATAATTCTAGAATGCAATTCTTTAATTCAGTGGGACATGCCAATAATTAGAGGTGGGTTATCAACAATAACAAAATCCCCCTCTATTTACTGGATTGTCACACTGAATTAAATAACATTTGATATTTTTCATTTTTAGAAAGAGTGGGACAGAGGGGGAGAGACAAAGAGCGAGAAACAGTGATGTGAGAGAGACACATCAATTGGTTGCCTCCTGCATATACCCCAATTGGGGTGAAAGATCCAGCCTGCAGCCAAAACTGGTTTGGCTCAGTGGATAGAGCATCGGCCCGCAGACTGAAAGGTCTCAGGTTCGATTCCGGTCAAGGGCATGTACCTTGGTTGCGGGCACATCCCCAGTAGAAGGTGTGCAGGAGGCAGCTGATCCATGTTTCTCTCTCATCCATGTTTCTAACTCTCTACCCTCTCTCTTCCACTCTGTAAAAAAAAACCAATCAATAAAATATATTTTAAAAGAAAGAAAGAAAGAAAGAAAGAAAGAAAGAAAGAAAGAAAGAAAGAAAGGAAGAAAGAGAAAATCCAGCCTGCAAAGGAGGTATGTGGTCTTGCCCAGAATCAAACCCCGGACCCTTCAATCCTCAGGCCAATGCTCTATCCACTGAGCCAAACTGGCTAGGGCTAGAGCTGGTCTTTAGAGATGGGAGAAATAAGCCATGACATACATGGAGGGTGGACTCAGTCCTACCTTTATGGCAGTGGATGCAATCTGGATGTGGTGGAGTCTCCGCAGGGTGCTGTCCCTGTCAATGAAGTAGGAGGCAGCGAGCTGATGCAGCGTCTCCAGGGTGACCGAGGAGCTGTTGGTGCTGGAATCAGCTCCTTCAGATCCTCTGCTCAGCTTCCGCTTGTCCACGAAAATGGTGAGCGACTCCTCTCCTGCATTAAATGTATGGGACGTTATTCCATTTCACACCTAAAATCCAACTTTTCCATTACCTGCAAGTGAGGAAATAATCAGACATGGTGAGACGAAAGAGCGATAAACATCAAAAGGGAAAATCTTTTATTTATTTTTTAAAAATATTTTTTTATTGATTTCAGAGAGAGGAAAAGAGAGGGAGAGGAGATAGGAGCATCAATGATGAGAGAGTCATTGATTGGCCACCTCCTGCACGCCCCCTACTGGGGATTGAGCCCTCCCTAACCTGGGCAGGTGCCCTGATCTGGAATCAAACCCAGAGCCATCCAGTAGGCAGGTTGACATTCTTATCTACTGAGCCAAAGCAGCAAGGGCCAGACTGGATTCCTTTTTGAAAGTGCTGTGTATGCCATCATGGATGCAAATATGAATGAAGGTCCAATGTTGAGAAGAACTAGGGGTTGTTCATGAATGACTTCCATTAGCCTTGGTATCAGAGAGGAAAGTGCTGAGCTCAGGGGAAGGCATGCAAACAGGATAGGCCATGATCCAGGACAAGTCTTGAGAATCGTGGCAATGCTACAGCCATGGTTTTGCTTTTCTCCTCTCTCAGGAAGACAGCATGGTCCAAAGAGGAGGCACCAGAAAGGATCAAAAGGAACCCAGGTCAAAATTGATAACACCGGGAACACACAGTGCCTCTTATAGTTACAATCCACAGAGATTTTGTTAAAATATATTTTTATTGATTTCAGAGAGGAAGGGAGAGGGAGGGAGATAGAAACTGCGATGATGAGAGAGAATCATCAATCTGCTGCCTCCTGGGCATGTGCCCTTGACTGGAATTGAACTGTGATCTCCTGGTTTATAGGTCGACGCTCAACCACATAGCCACACCAGTGGTTCAATCACTGGGGCCATAGAGATTTTTAAAATTGCAACAAAGCCAAGTCTTATAGGTGGGCTGTATCTTATTGTATCATTACTACTAACCTTGGGTTTGTCTACTGAACTATGATGTTTACCATTCCACCCAGGGGGAAATAAAAAAGTGTGCTTATGGCTGATGTCTTCCAGGTCATTCTCTTTCCTTCCACTGGAAGATCTCCCTGTGAATATCTGTTTTGCTTTTGTGCGAGTTTTGCTTATAAAGAACGGCTATTTGAGTAGAGATCCGTCATCCAGAAATAACCATTGCAAACGTAGCTTAAATCTAATTGTAGGTTTTCCTTTCAATGTGTCCTTTTAGTTTAAAAATGTTATTCTATTTTCAGTAGAGACAGATCTGATTATCCCATGAACTGAAAGCCGTGGGTTATTTTGGGTATTGCTGTCCTTTTTGAAATTATATTTCAGCTCCCACCATGTTTGTTTTCCTTTTGCAACTGATGACCATCCATTTTTGGCCTAATATGTTAAAAGCCACTCGTCCCGATAATGTCTATCTTTCTACTAAGATAATGTTATAGGAAATAAGACTGTTTTAAAAGCAAGCAGACATAATGGGGGTGGGGGGACAATCTTAGAAAAATAGGCTTCTGACAAGAAGCAGAACCAAATATATAAAGATGCTAGGAAACAGACATGTTGGCTTAACACCAATTGGCATCTGCAAAGTACCGCAGGAAGGGGATAGCAGGCCGTATGCAGCTTTGAGAAAGAAGCATCATATGTTTTGCACAACACTCTGAAGGAAAACTGACCTCATGACTATTAATAGGAATCTCCCAAATGCATCTGAAATGTTTCTAAACAAAATTGCCCACCACACCATATTCCTCTCTATGGAACAATAACATTTGGGGAGGGGGAGGAAGGGAGGAATTGGAAATAAATAATTCCAAGGGAAGATGAAATGAATCCACCCTAAGTGAAATGTAATTAAGTTACTTCTATTTTGGAGCTGTTTACCAACAAGGCTATAGTGAGCGTTTCTGTTGTGTGTGGTTAGCAGATTCCTTCTCTTCTTCTGGTGAGATGAATTCTCAGAAGGGGAATTTCTGGAACACTCCGGAGCACTCTACGTTTGTAGAGAAAGTCTAATCAGGGCTCCTCAAGCGTAATGTGCATATAAATCACCTGAAGGCCTTGCTATCGTGTGGATTCTGATTCATGAACCCGAGATGGAATCGGAGATTCTGCATTTGTAACCAGCTCCAAGGTGATCCTGGTATGGGGAAACATGGGCCACGCTGGAGTAATGAGGCACTAAATCACAGCACCATTTATTACCAGTTCCAACGTCTGTCTTTATCAGTGACTTGCGTGTCCCTTTAAGGGAGGTCTTGGGTGTTTCAACCGTTAAAGGTAACTCAGCTCATAACTTGTCAAAGGAGCAGGCAGGAGATTTATCTACCTTAGCAGAGGTCTATGAAGAAGAATAAAAAAAATATAGTCAACTTTATACTATTCTAAACTGAACATGTATCTTTGACTTAGTGTCCAGGACTCTAATGACTAAGATCAATAGACATAACCATTTGAACCTCATTTCCTTCATTATCTTATTATTATTTACATAAGTAGTTTAAAGTCCTTTTAGTCAATAACTGATTGACAATTAAAAGTTAGTGAAGAGTATTGCTTTAATTTCAAACTTTTCATTTTGTTTACCAGAGAAACATGAGAGATAAAGATGAGAGACTGAACAAGAGAGCAAGATAGATAGAAAGAGAGAGGGGGGTGGGGGGAACCAATATAATTAATCTTAAGTAGTATGAGTAAATACTTAGTTATATATATATATATATATATATATATATATATATATATATATATATATACCGTGTTTCCCCGAAAATAAGACATCTTCCAAAAATAAGACCTAGTGCATGGAAAGATAAGACATCCCCTGAAAATAAGACCTAGCACAACTTTGGGAGAAAAAAATTAATATAAGACACTGTCTTATTTTTGGGGAAACAGGGTATTGATCGATTTTGGAAAGGAAGAGAGAGGGAGAGAGATAGAAATATCAATGATGAAAGAGTAACATTGATCGGGTGCCTCTTGCATGCCCCCTACTGGGGATGGAGCCCCCAACCCAGGCATGTGCCCTGACTGGGAATTGAACCTTGACTTCCTGGTTTATAGGTCAACACTCAACCACTGAGCCACACAGGCCAAGCTAAATACTTAGTTTTAAACACCAGTCTTTTTTGCTCCTTTAATAATTCCATGGGATAAGAAGCTTCTGAAATTATTTCTTTTCCTTTCAGTTCTTTTCTTTAAACAGAATATGCATCCTCATGGAGGAAATAGTGTCATGCATTTTTCAATAGGTCTTCATATTTGCTTAAGAAATACATTACATATATTGTTGACAGATTTGCTTCCTTAATTAGGTTAAATCTAAACTAAAATAAAGGAAATGTGTACTTCCTAACAAGAGACCAAGTGAAAATGGGAAAGACAGCCATTAGTCGATGTGGAAAGAAGGTGGTATGTGACACGGAATGAAAATCTGTGGATATTTTATACAGAATGTAATTCACACAGACATAAGTGAGAATTGGGTATTTCTGAAATTAAATGAGAACATTTACATTTCTTATACTTCTCTGTAATGCAATAAAATAGAAAATAATCTAATTGCTATTCAAACCCTGTGGCATCTTATGGGGAGAGATAGAGAGAGAGAAACACTGATGTGAGAGAGACACATTGATTGGTTGGATTGCCTGTCTTCAGCATGAGCCCCTCCCAGGGCCAGATATTTAGTCCTCAACCTGAGCGTGTGCCCTGACCTTAATCAAACCAGGGACCTTTTTCTTTGTTGTATGTCTATATTAAGTACCCAGATATACTTTTATTTCTGTATGTGTCATATATTTATCATCATGAAATTTATTATAACAACAGGCATGAAATATATCTCTTAGCTAGGAATCAATAAATCCCAAGAGTGCGATCTTTTTCAAGATTGATCCTGCAAATTGAGGAGCTTATTTTAGATATTTAAGCAGAGATAGCGTTTAGATATCATTGTAAGAAGAGAAGCAGCTGAATTTCTATATTGATAAATGGCCTGGAAGCTATAAGATGAAATAAATGGAGAATACGATATATATATATATATATATATATATATATATATATATATATATATATATATATATATTGAAGAAGGCTTCCTGTAATTTATTTACCCCTATAGGAAAGTAATTCAATCGTTGGCTTTTATCTATCATAAAATACCCCATCCATGGCTTCAAATTTGCTATCCAAAAGTTTTATGTCTAAGTCAATAATAAGATGTCCTAAATTACTTTATATTTATTCATATTTTTATTTCTTTCCTTTTTCAATACTCTAATACTGATTGTGACTATTCTACACTCAACTTTTTTTAAAACATATTTGTATCTAGTTGAAAATCTTGTTGCTCAGGCAATCCCTAGTTATAAAAATAAATGGCTGTTTAAAAATGTGTGCTATACACATGACATTCGTGGTGTGTTACCCTGGAGTCGTTTCCTAGTGCTAGTTAATAAAGAAGAGTGAGAGAGAATTAACTGAAGTTATATACCATCAATCTGAGGTTTTTTTTAAAAAAAAAATATGGAGTAATACAATTTCATGCCCAGTCAGGTAAAACATACAAAGATAAAAACATACTTACAGCAACAAGAAAGCTTTCATGTAATTACAACAGCAATCATTCTAAAATTGCCTGAAATCAACCTAGTACACCTGTTAATTGCAAATAGCTTATATCCTTGAGCCACTTTAATAATTTCATATATTTTAGCTAAATTATTGACATCACACAACTGACACCTGAGGAGAAATCTAACTGACAGTGAGGGGAGAGAAAGAACTCCAACAGAGAATACTAGGAACACTAAATCACTGGGGACTCAGAGATTGGAAGGTGAGTGAGGGTGGGAATTCCACCCAACCCCTTTATAAAAGGACTGAGCAAGACTTTGTAAGTAACAAAGCACAGCAATTCTGAGATCGCCTCTTGTGATCCTGGGAAGAGTCAACCTGAAGAAGTGATTTAATCTCACAGGAAACCTACCAAACCAAAACTAATCTTAAACCCAACATGTGGAATCTATAATGCCAAGGCAACAAAACAAATCAAAAAGTCACCAGGATTTTGCAGCTAAACAAATAAATGTCCATGAGAATCCTCCACTATTTGATCTCTCTATGTTCGCTCTGTCCCTTCCTTTCTTATTTGGGGAATATATTTTATGCCCTGACATTCTTCTGAGTGCCTATACTGCTGATAGTGCAGGGAAGCCTTATATAATATGTGTTTTTTGTTTGTTTGTTTTTGTTTTATTAATCCTCACTCTAGGGTATTTTTCTGTTGATTTTTAGAGAGAGTAGAAGAGAGAGGGAAAGACAGAGAGAAATATCCACGTGAGAGAAACACATTGATTGGTTGCCTCCTTCATGCACTCTGCCCAACCAGGGTCCCGGGCTGGAGAAAAGCCTGCAGCTGAGGTACATGCCCTTGACCAAAATTGAACCCAGGGCCCTTCAGTCCACAGGCTGACACTCTATCCACTGAGCCAAACCATCCAGGGCTATATATGTTTTGAAACCACTGGATTTTTTTTTTTTTTAAATGAGACCTATGTTAATAATATTCTTCTGTTACTTCAGCTTTTATTGCATCAATAATAACTGATATTATTAAACCCAATAGACTCAGAATCTGTTTCCATAATTATTAGGATACTAGTGGCCTGTTGCAGGAAGATTCCTGCAATAGGGCTTCCTGCTAAGATCACCACCCTGCCTGCTTCCCTCCCTTCTCCCCTACCCTGCTTGCTTGCTTTTCTGGCTCCTTTCTGCAGCACTTGGCTTCTTTCTCTGCTGTCTTCAGCCTTTGCTTGGGCCCTGATTTGCAAATCAACTGCCATCTTGGTTGGGTTAATTTGCATACTCACCCTGATTGGCTGGTGGGCATGGCTTGTGGGCATAGCAGAGGTATGATCAATTTGCATGTTTCTCCTTTACTAGGTAGGATTTTATAACTTTCTGGCTGTCAGCACTATTACAATATCACTAACATAAACTAAGCCATACTCATCTACCTTGTCAACTCCACACAAGGCCTTTAGGAAAACTCCTTGAATGTGCTGAGTAAGTTAACCAATGGATTCTAGAATTATTCAAATGGCAGCTCTCTGGATTCATCAACACTTTTCCTGGATCCATACAGGTTTACACAGAAGCACACACATGGGCACAAGTATTTTCAAAGAGTCGTACCTCCCAGCGTAGCAGAGAGCAAGAAATGGGTCCCATATTTCTTGATAAGGTTTTCTGTGATTTGCTGAAGGGTAGGCCGGCGTCCCAACAGTCTGATGTTACGGAAGAACTCAGGGGCAAGAGGCAGAGGGGAGCCGAGGAAATTTCTTCTCTCAACTGCCAGGTTATTTACTTTCCAGCGGCCAAACTCCCTGAAAAGCAAATTTATTTATTTTTATTTATAAACACATAATCTAGCTGAAGCTTTTCATTTGTCAAGTTCACCTGCTAGGTTAAGCTGGGGTCTCTACATTCCTTACAGCACTCCTTACTTATAATACTATGTCTCAGGTTATGAGTAAGAGAAGCAATATTTATCCATTTAGTATTTAATTGGAGTACATATTCTAAAACCAGTCATGGAGAGGAAAAAAATAAGCCACTTAAACAGTTCTCACTGATTCCCCACCACCCCCAAGCTGCAAAATAAAATAAAAATAATTTCACTATGCATAGAATTTGAATGTGAAGTTGTTAAAAAGGAAAAAGTAATTTTTTTTTTCATTTTCTAAGGGAAGTTGAAAAAAGAGAATGAATTTATTTTCATCATTCTAATGATTCCTTGGTCTATTCACATTAGAGTTAAAATGTAAAAACTCAAGGATATTCTGAAGCTGAAGAAGAATGTTAAAAACCTGATCAAATGAGAAACTGTTCTTGTTTGTTTGGTGGCTTTTTGTGGTTTTTCCCCCCCAATAATTATTGTGGATAACATAATTTAAAACCCAAATTCAACTTGAGTAGCAATTTCTCAAACTGCAGAATGACTTTTAAGGGATGTGCCAATTTTTTTAAAAAAATGGCAGGGTCTATTATTATCAGAAATCTTGCTAATAATATAGATGAGTGTAGGAAAACCTCTAACCTCAAGGGCTCAGAAATGATACTAAGCGAGATAAAATGGGGTGAATTCCTTGCAATTCAGATACTCTAAAATATTTTTATGTGTATCTAGCCAACGTTGCTCAATGATTGAGCATCAACCTATGAACCAGGAGGTCACTGTTCTATTCCTGGTCAGAGCACATGCCCGGGTTGTGGGCTCGATCTCCATTAGGGGGCGTGCAGGAGGCAGCCAAACAATGATTCTCTCTCATCATTGATACTTCTATATCTCTCTCACATTGATACTTCTATAACTCTCTCACATCCCTAGTGGGGAGTGTGCAGGAGGCAGCTGATGGATGTTTGTCTCTCATCAATGTTTCTAACTCTCTATCCCTCTCTCTTTTTCTCTGAAATCAATCAAAATATATTTTTTAAAAATTTAAAAAGAAGAAATCTTTTCATGTAAAGCTATCAAGATTAGAGGGTTATTAGATAGTTTATTCAATTACTTTCTAGCAAGATAATCATTCCAGCACATAATAACTGAGGCAGAGCACTTTGACCTTGGGGTAATGTGAGAATCAAGAAGGACCCAAGGACTGTGCAGACATTGCAATCTTGGGGTGCAAATCTTTTATTTCCTGAAGATTCTGATTCACGTGAGTTGCAGCTAGACCAGGCACTCATTATGTTTTGGGGGAAAGAAAGCAGAGGGGTGCTGAGTTTAAAACACGATGCAGGGTGTGGTTATCATGAGGAGAGAGCATTTTCCTAGCATCCGGGGGACCCCCTGCAGCAGACGCATTATGCTGATGGTAAATAAGAGCACTATTGTATCCAAATAATGCTACCTGAAGCTCTCACGGAACATAAATGCCTCCCCATCATAGCGCTGGCCATCTCAGACGAAATAGGCACCATCATTAGAGTTTAATGCAACTTGGCCCTTTCAGAGGCGCTGCCGTTCTGTACAGCACACAAATGGGCCGTAACCAGCTCAGCCAGAACATTACTTGGAAAATGTTTTTGTTGGCACCGAGGAGCCTTTATTAGTTGATTAGGGTTGTGTGTTTGCTGCTCAAAATGCTGACCTGCGGGCGTCTGCTCTCCTGTGTGTCCACGTAATGTGTGCTTTCCTACCACAGTAGGTGTTCTCATTTATCCTGACCCCGCTCCTTTCAAAGCCTGAGAAACAAGAATGATACCAACACATTCTCATTCAATAATTCTTATGTCATTGCCACACTGCTGTTGAGCTATTTAAATATATATACATACATATATATATATATATATATATATATATATATATATATATATATGTATAAAATTGATTTTTTACAGAGAGAAAGAGAGAGGGATAGAGAGTTAGAAACATTGATGAGAGACAAACATCCATCAGCTGCCTCCTGCACACTCCCCACTAGGGATGTGCCCGCAACCAAGGTACATGCCCTTGACTGGAATCAAACCTGGGAACCTTCAGTTTGCAAGCCGATGCTCTATCCACTGAGCCAAAACAGTCAGGGCTGTTGAGCTATATTTTATTAGTATTTAAGTTCTATGTAAATACGTAAATGTATTTAAAATATACTCACTACTATGATTTCTTTGAAATGACACATGTAGAGTTGGTCCCCCCAAATACAGAAGCTATGACTGTTGATATTTGGTATTTTGGACTCAATAGCAAAGGAAAAGCAATAAAAATTAGATGATGTACAATAGTACGGCCAGTGTGGCTCAGTGGTTGAGAGTCAACCTATGAACCAGGAGTTCATGGTTCAATTCCCGGTCAGGGCAAATGCCCAGGTTGTTGGATCGATCCCCAGTGTGGGGCATGCAGGAGGCAGCTGATCAATGATTCTCTCTCATCATTTATGTTTCTATCTCTCTTTCCCTCTCCCTTTTCTCTGAAATCAATATAAATATATATTTTTAATAGTTGGCTGATGTAGTAGCTCAAATATCTTTATTTGTTCATTTACACCAAATAAAGTGCTTTGTCTAAGCCCTAAGGACTGTTATTACATTACCTTCCACAGTACTACACTGGTTGGTTTATAATTTCAATTCTATCAATATTCATTGAAATTTGCAGGCACTACAGCATATTAAACCAAATGTAACACCCGAGCACTAATCCACTGCTAACAAACCCAGCATAAAAATCATAAACGGACTCACTAATCTTCAGTGGCAAATACCCTTCTAATTATATCTGTAAAATCATACCCATCTTAAGAAACGCCTCTAATAATCAATATTCCGGCTCCCTGATTGTGTTATGTGTAACGACTTGATGCAAAATTAGCTCCTTTGGCCAAAACTGGTTTGGCTCAGTGGATAGAGCATCAGCTTGTGGACTGAAAGGTCCCAGGTTCAATTCCGGTCAAGGACATGTACCTTGGTTGCAGGCACATCCCTGGTGGCGGGTGTGCAGGAGGTAGCTGGTCAATGTTTCTCTCTCATTGATGTTTCTAGCTCTCTGTCCCTCTTTCTCTCCCTTCCTCAGTGTAAAAAATCAATAGCTCCTTTGACGTCCTTTTGGGATAGCTCCCGCCTCTCACAAGCAATGCCCTCTTCCATTTGGAGCAGAAAAGGGAAAAGTTCCCAACCACCTGGAGGTCAGGGTCCTGAAGCCAGTGCTGCTGAAGCAGCTGAATGCACCAGTTGGCAGGCCACACCAGCCACTGTCTTTCGTGGCCTGACTGGAGACAGTGATGCCACATTTTTTATCACTTCCAGTCCTGGCGGGGGATTTCAAGCTTGGAAGGTCTTTGGGACAAGGCTGGTAATTTTGCAGCATAGATCTATGCACATAAAGCACAATGGTGAACAAGAGCTATGTACAATGTTCACATGCAGAATTTCTGGGAAGCTCCATTGATGACTGGGGTCTTTGGAAGGAGCTCTCAGAATCTGAGGAGATGAGATGACTCAGATTAGCATGTTGGCACCAAACAGCCCCTCCCTGGAGAGCAGCAAGAATGCCTTGTAGCTATTTTGTAGCTATTGGCTTCTTTTAAAAAGTTGATTTCAGAGCGATAGGGAGAGGGAAAAAGAGAGAGAATCATGGATTGGCTGCCTCCTGCACACCTTCTCCTGGGGTTCAAGCCTGCAACTGGGCATGTGCCCTGACCAAGAATTGAACCCCAATTTCCTGGTTGTAAATTGATGCTCAATCAGTGAGCCACACCATCCAATCCAGGCACTATGTTATCTGGACTACAGCATGAAATAAAATAAAATGAAATGATGGAGGGATTAGAGATAATTTTTTTGAAAATTGGTCTAATAGCCCTAACCGGTTTGGCTCAGTGGATAGAGTGTTGGCCTGTGGACATAAGGGTCCCAGGTTTGATTCTGGACAAGGGCATGTGCCTTGGTTATGGACACATCCCCAGTAGGGGGTGTGCAGAAGGCAGTTGATCTATGTTTCTCTCTCATTGATGTTTCTAACTCTCTATCCCTCTCCCTTCATCTCTGTAAAAAAATCAATAAAATATATATATTTTTTAAAAGATAAAGAATGGTCTGGTGTGGCTAGTGATATATCCTTCTAGATCCTAAAGTATTTTTAGGTCGATGGAATGGCTGAAAGTTATTTAATTTTATCTTACATCATGTTAAATCATATTCTGTAGTATAACAGATAGTGTCTTATTTAAATTTTTATAAAAATACTGCAGAATTCAATTATCATGGTCACTGCCATTATCCCCAAAGGTAATTAATTTAATATTATATAAAGGTGCCACATGTTTGTATGATCACAGATATAAATAATATAGTAATTCATATTATCCATGTTTGAATTAAACCACTTGTTTGAGCAGATGCTAGCAAAAGTGTTGATGTAAAAATATGCATGCATGTTATCAATGTATGACCTTGTATGTTGAAGAGAGAGGGGAGTTATATAACAAGAAAACTCATTTCCTTCTAAATTTTGGAAGTACAGTTTAACATCTGTTAGCACTTATCACAATTGCTCATCAATCACATACATATAATTATACAAATTTGGTAATTATTGATCAGCATAGAGAAGACACACTGAGCTAAAATGAAATACCCACTCTGGGTCTCTCCATAAAAAATAAAAAAATAAAAAAATAAATAAACAAATATAAGGTTTCCATTTTTCACATTTCTAATTTAAAAAGCAATTCTTTTTCTTGGTTAGTAAGTGGAAAATATTTCAATATTTTGAGGGAGGTAATGCTAGTTTTTCAAAAAGACAGTGGGCATGTTTTCATATGTCTCTTGGCCTTCTTTCTGTCTTCTTTCAAAAAGTATCTATTTACGTTTATTTCCCATTTTTTGATTGGGTTGTTTATCTTCCTTTTGTTCAGTTGTATGAGTTCCCTGTAAATGTTGGAGATTAATCCCTTATTGGTGATAACATTGGCAAATATGTTCTCCCATGTAGTGGGCTTTCTTGTTGTTTTGTTGATGGTTTCTTTTGCCATAGCTAAGATTTAGAAACAGCCTAAGTGCCCATCAGTAGATTAAAAACTATGGTACCTCTACACAATGGAATGCTATGTTATGGTAAACAAAAAAGGAGTTCTTACCATTTGCAATAGCATGGATGAAACGGGAGAGCTAAGTGAAATAAGCCAGTCAGAGAAAGATAAATATCACATGATCTCACTCATTTATGGAATATAACGAACAACATAAATTGATGAACAAAAACAGATCCAGAGACAGAGAAGGTCAATCAGACCTTCAAACCTCAGAGGGAAGGTAGGGGAGGGTGGAGGTAAGGGGGAGAGTTCAACCAAAGGACTTATTTGCATACATATAAGCCTAAACAATGGACACACACAACAGGGGGTGAAGGCATGAGTGGGGGTGGAGGGTAATGGGGAGGAGAAGAACACATATGTAATACCTTAATGAATAAATAATTTTTAAAAAGACAATGGGTTTAGGAGTCAGATATCTGAAGTCTCAAATCCCATCCTCACCAATTCAATTCACAAAATTCAGAGCTCTATGAATGTTAGCAAGGCGATGACATATGTAAAAATACTTCTGGATGAATATACTGTTTAGCTGTGTTTTATAATGCATGGATTTGAAAGGCATATACATTTAAAATGTTAAAATCCAAAATTAATCATCATATCACCATCCAAGAAGGTGAGCAATTCCAAGCCATGATCTTATGGAGAAAGGAACAATACTCTCATAATTAGACACCATATTTCAATTTTCCAAATCTGAGCATTAGAAGCAGATGGAAGTTAACTTTTTGTTAAATTTAATAGTGGGATCATGCCAAGAAGATCCCCAGAGAATAATTAAATTAATTGTTTGGCTTTTTAAAAATTGAATTTATTGGCAACACCGGTTAATGAAATTATATAGGTTTCAGGTACAGTACTCTATAACACATTTGTATATTATATTGTGTGTTCACCACCTCAAGCATAGTCTCCTTTAATCACCATTCATCCCCCTTTACTCTCTTAACCTACCCCCTACCCCTTTCCCTTCGGGAACCACCATGCTTTTGTCTGTGTCTATGAGTTGTTTTTATTTATTTTTTGCTTAATTCCATCACCCTTTTCACCAAGCCCTGAAACCCCCACTCTGATAGCTGTCAGTCTGTCCTCTGTATTTATGAGTCTATTTCTATTTTGCTTGTTAGTTTATTTGGTTCGTTAGATCCCACATATGAGGGAAATCATATAGTACTTGTAGAAATGTTAGTATTTGTGTGGCCACATAAACATGTTAAATGGTGTAATGACTCTTCTGGTGAGATTTTAATTATAAGCTTTGATAAGACAGAAATATTTTGCATGGGGTTTAGGATGCTGTGGAATTAAAGGTAACCATGCTTTTTAGAAAGCTGATATAGTCAACTTTGAAGGCTGTAACTAGGCAAAACAGAAAGAAAAAATAGTCAATAAATACTGGAAAGGAAGGAGTAAGAAAATATAAGTCAAATGGAAAGGCTGCTTTTTTAATGGAATTATTAAATGAACACTGAAAAAAGATGAGCTTTTAATATCAAAAGCCAGCCAGTTTTTCATTTATCCATTTTAGACTTGAAAGAACAATGAAGACTTCTAACGAGCAGCCTCACTCACTCTGGTCTGAGCTTGAGTAACTGTTTTATTAATTAGGTATTAGGACTCTTCTGAAAGAACGAGGTCAATGAAAAGTTAGCAAAGCCTGAAGCCCAGATGGTGCTGAATTCACCCAACTACCGTGAACTCCCTGGATCTGGCTCATTCCCATTGCTCAGTCATTCGTGTGATGCATGGGAAAATCTGACAAGTTGGAAAACTGCCGGCCATTGGCTCAGTCAACGGCAGATGACTCAGTTCTACAGGCCCAGACACAATAAGTACCTTCTTGTTCCCTCGGGTATTTTTAAACGCAACTAACTCCATAATAAAAAATAATAATAATAACAATCAAAAGGAAATCACAGGTAGTTTAATTTTCCCCCATGAGTTACTAATTCAAATAACTATTCACATAAAAGTTGGTAAGTACATGGTCATCTATTAGAGAAGTAGAGCTGTGTATACAATCCTAAGAAAAGGGTGATATGCAAATTAACCATCACTCTATCACCAAGATGGCAGCACCCAGTCATCTCAGCCCTGCTGGAGTCCCCCAGTCCCAGGGGGGTGGTTGCTGAGAGTGGGCAGCATGAGCGAATTGGAGGAATGCTTGCCCAGCAGCAGATGGGCCTCTGGGCTACGGAGAGCCTCTGGGCAGCGGACGTGGAGTGGCCAAGCCCTGCAGAGAACTACTGGTGCACGGATTCCTGCACAGGGCTACTGGTAAACTGATAAAAGAAGTTAAAAACATGGAAATATGTACAGAGGAAGGATTCTGTATTCACACATTTTGCACTAAATTATTTAGCACTAAATGAATGAATAAATCCTTTATCACATAGATCAAGCCCATGAACTTAAAAAATTTTTTTCAAGTGTCTTATGTTTTCCTTTTCCTTGTGATTTCCTCATTTAAATTTATATAACTGTGTGGGAAATGATTACGCCCTTAAACTTCTCAAGATAAAGTAAACCTCAAGATATCTCGTATGTGACTGATAGTACTTGGCAAGGACTTACATACGGAACATTCTCCTGTAGCATCATGTCATGTTCAAACACTTGAACAATAAAATGTTATGATTCGCTCTGCAATATTCAACTGATGCTCTGTGAAAACAAAGATCACTGCAATCAATCCTACCTTTGCATCGATTTTCTTGCTGAGGACTCACAATAATGCTGCAGGGCACTTGTAATTATTATCAGTATTTTATAGATGATGCAATAAGGTGCAGTAGAGATACTTGAGGGCTCTGAAACAGTTTATAAATCAGCACTACCCAAGGGAAATATATTGTGGACCAGGAATTCTACTGATAGTGGGAGGGTGGCATTATCGAGAGGGAAGCAAAGGGAATGTGGTCAGCCTTTGTGAGGCCAAGGACGCATTCTGATGGTGAATAAAGTGTGGCCAAGGGTAAACATTAAGACTTAGAGAGGAAACAAAGGGATGCCATTTGTTGGCAATATGACCTTGTGAAAAGCATATCTTACCTCTTCAAGGTAATAGATTCTTTTGGAATGAAAGCAAAAACTGGGGTTAAAGGCAGGTGTCCTATTTTAGGGGAAATGGTGATGAACTTGATCTAGCGGATCATGTTTGCAACATAGCAAATATTTCCATAGTCTGTCTGGGTAGAGTTTGGGGATTTGTTTGTTTGATTTTTAAAAAATATATTTTATTGATTTTTCACAGAGAGGAAGGGAGATGGATAGAGAGTTAGAAACTTCAATGAGAGAGAAAAATCGATCAGCTGCCTCTTGCACACCCCCCACTGGGGATGTGCCCGCAACCAAGGTACATGCCCTTGACCGGAATCAAACCCGGGACCTTTCAGTCTGCAGGCCAACACTCTATCCAAACCGGTTTCAGCTGTTTGTTTGATTTTAATTAACTATTATTATTATTATTATTATTATTATTATTATGCTAGAGCTGGCTTATCTTTGCACAGATAATCAAGATTCCTTGTACAACAGCCACAGTCAGAGTCAGAATGAGGTAAAGGGACCCGATCAGGATAAATGGTTGACATAAATGTTGCATCTCAAAAGTAGATAGATAATCCCTATGCATAAAATTCATAAAATATTTTAGGACATTCAATTAAAAAGTACTATTATAGAATAATATATTACCTCAATCTTTATTATTGCTCCATTTTTATAGCCTTGCTTAACAGGGAAAATTGCAATTGACAATACTAATTTCTCAAATAATAAATCATCCCCATGAAAAATATAGGGTACTGGAGAGAATCGGATTCTTTGAGTCCTTGAGTCTCTATGGAATGCAAAACACTCTGTGTCTTGTGTAGTGTGTTTTGTCAGTTTTCAGATCTGAAAACCAAGGCCTAGTTAGGCTTGATTGAATTATATGCAAAACTGAAATAGAACTTAAAAGTTGAAACATATAATTTATATTAAGACATTTTTTAGTTGGAAGTATTGTGAGGAACTGCATGTTCGATTATAGACATTTTTAAATCAATCCTAAAAATGAGAATAATGTTATTAGTCAAATCTGGAAGGAAAAGTCTGTTCTGTCTAAATGTTATTGTCATACTCCAATTCCCCTATGTCTACACAAATAGCCTTATGCCTAGAGGCACTTAGTACATTTTAATAGATTTTAAAAAATGCCATATATTTATTTAAGTCAGTTGTTATCACACATTTAATGATATTTATCCCTTTAATTCAAATTCTAAATTTTCTTTTTGTAATTAAAATGTTTTTCAAGTGTAGATTATACTCATGAGTAATGCTAAGCAAGGCTTATTTCTAGAGAAAAGCTTCTGTATTTAGAAATAGTTTCTGCCAGGACCGGTTTGGCTCAGTGGATAGAGCATCGACCTGAGGATTGAAAGGTTGCAGGTTCAATTCCGGTCAAGGGCATGTACCTTGGTTGTGGGCACATCCCCAGTATGGGGTGTGCAGGAGGCAGCTGGTCGATGATTCTCTCTCATCGATGTTTCTAACTCTTTGTCTCTCTTCCTCTCTGAAAAATCAATGAAATATATTTTAAATAAAAAATAGATATAGTTTTTTTTTTTCTCTTTTCTTACATCTGTGCATTGAAATGGTAACAAAAAGACAATGAAAACAATGAACAAAGTTTCCTTTTACAGCAAAATGGTGGGATGTCTCTACCATGGAAATAATTAAATACACTGGTCTAAAATAAATCTTTTAAAATATGCTAAACTGGAAAGAAAATTAAAGTTCCTCAGAAGCAAATGTGAAAAAGCTAGAACAGAAACATCAGAAAATAAAAATAAGAGACTATTTAGGCTGAACAGGACTATGTGTCACCAACTCCTGGATAATCTGAAGTAGTTCTAAGCATGAAATTTGTAATCTCAGATGGTTACATTATAAATCAAAAACAGACTGAAAAGAAGTTAGATTTACACTGTAATAGAAAAATAAAAAAGAAAAAGAAAAAAAGAAAAGATAAAGGTTATAACACCAAAAAACATATTAGAATCAATAAAGATAAAAGTTGATTCTTTGATGTGGACAACAAAAGTAAAAACAGACCAAAAGGACTACATCAAAATTAAAAGGACACAAGCAACAGAGTACAAAAACAACCGAATGAGTAGTGATATCTGCAAATCATATATGGGATAAGAGGTTAATATCCAGCATACATCAAGAGATTCTATAACACAACAGAACCAGCAAATGAAAAGAACCTGATTATAAAATAGTCAAGGCACTTGAATGGATATTTCTCCTTCAAAGATTCAAAAGTCCCACACACACAGGGAAAGATGTTCAACATCAACAAACATAAAAAAAAAAAAAAAAAAAAAAAAAAAAAAAAAAAAAGTGCCAATCTAGTGAATGCTCAGATGCCTAGGGCAGGGATTTTCAACCTTTTCAATCTCACAGCACACATTAAACTAATTACTAAAATTCTGTGACACACCAAAGAATAGATTACATTTTTGCCTATTTGGCCAAAAAATTATAAGTTTTATTTATTCACACCATATGGCTATTGTTGTGTTGGCTGTTGCCATTTTTTTTTTTTTTTTTTTACAATCTAAGAGAAAAGAGGTCAGTACCCTTGATTAAATAGTCAAGCAATGCATGTTTTAAAAATTCTTGAGGCACACCCTTTGAAAATCTCTGGCCCAGCTGAATGACGGTTCTGTTTTCTGAACATAAATTCAAAGCATATGGTCTCTTAATCGCACAGAATATTTAAAAATCAAGCCCGCTATGTGATAACTATCTCTAAGGTCACCTTGTGGATGAAAACACTTAATAATAAAGCATTTTTATGTTTAAGTAACCAGCCACATTTGAATTGGCGCCAAATATTAATAGGAAATGATGATCTTATATAAATTGTGTTATTGCAAAGGTCAATATAATAATTAGCCCAAGGAATTCCTACCGAGTTGAAAATGGGCTATAATGTAAAGATGTTGTCAAAGGGAATATATATGTGTATTTCAAAGAGCTCAAATATATCTTGGAATAACATCAAAATGAAGAGAAGTCAAAATACAGAATGTATAGGTTCCCAAGAGGTATTTGAAATCAAATCAGTGTAGGTTTCTGGGTGATCTCATAAACACATCTATGTTACACATTCAGCAGAGGCTGAAATGAATAGACCTGCCTTTCCTTGTTCCAAATACCTTAGCTGTGTGTTATATCATAAGTTGTCCTTCCATCTCCAAATAGGAAATGAAATAGACCTTAAGATGCCTGTTCAATATTTTCAGGTTTCCTTCTGAAAAGATTTTCCCCAAAGTAACGGAGAGCTTTTGGCTGTGAGAGGCACAAAGGTTTTTTTGAAAAGTAGGCAAGATAACATTTCTTAAATTAAAGCTCTGAAACACGGACCCCAAATCTTAAATTAAATCTCATTTTATATCCTCCGATAATGAGATAGCTGAGGTATGGGTGATATTTGGGGGAGAAATGTCACATCACCTGCTAAGGGTTATTTCGTTCATAGTCTCTAACACTTAATTGGAAATCTTTGCCAACCTGTGGATATAGTACCTTTTTCTGGGACTCTGTAATTCCTCATTCGATTCAATGTGAGTTTAAAATATTTATTTCAAATTCATCAATGTACCCTTGCAACAATTCCTATTGTGATTAACCACAAACTTCATTTTGCAATTTGATTTTACTTTACAAATTACCTTTAACATATACAGAGTACAAGTTCTTAAAAACAATTTGAACATTAAAAAAAAAAGAATAATTGGTTGGACCTATTTGAGTGCAGGGTAATTAAATATGATGCATGAAACTGAATGTCTCGTTCATTAAGAAGGGAGAACTGGTATCATATAAGGTTTTCTGTCGTCCTCCAGGGAAGCTGGTGAGATGTCTTAGAAAACCAGACCCACCAAATCTGGAAGTGTCTTATTTTGATGCATGTAGATCAAGCCAATGAGTAAAATGAAAGTGAAAAATAGAGGTACCAGGTGGCATAGATGAATCAGAGTCGAAGTGTGGGGTGGTGAGGAGGGCAATGAGAATGGTAAAAATGGTGGAATATGATGCACCAAAAACAATGATGTGAATTTAATGGTTTTTATGAACTAGGGAAGGCTCTCTAAGAGCCAAAAAGAACTACAAATGAAAACTCTGCACACTGGGGGATATATATTTAAAGAGTAAGCACATACAATGTCAAGTACATCTACTCAGTTTTACGTGTGCAGCTTACTCGTATAATAACATCCTCAACAAGAACCCAGGTGAGATCTATGCCCCGGCTACTCTGATTAAGCTCTTTCTAGGTTTCAGTTTCCTTAATCCTCATAACAACCCTGAGGTAGCCTCTGGTGTCCTCCCTATAGGATGAAGGAGGAAACTGGGATTTAAAGAAGTAAATTACAGACACACAGATAGAAAGACATGATTCTAGTCCAGAGTCAGCCAACCTTAACAGCTGCCTATTGCTTGAGCTTCATACTGGTCATGTGGATACTTCATGCACTAAATACAAAGAATACTTTTCCAGTCTTGCTATGAAATTTAGAAAATACGCAGTGAAGTGTTTTAATGTCTTGGCTGATCTTTCTCTGCCTAGGTGTTTTTTTAAGGTAAAATATAGCAGAAAGAGATGTTAAGGGTCACCTAGCCCACTTACTAAAGACTTAGTGTTTTTTGCTTAAATTATCCAACTCTCTTCAAATACTGAGCACTGTGTTAGACATTTTGATGCATTAAAAGAGTATTTTAAAACCTGGGTCTCTATCCAGGTTAAAACTACATCCAAAAGTATGCTTTATCATGGAGAATGAAATATCTGAAAAATATACACACTGATAGTATGTTGTGGGAATGAGGAGAAAAGTATAATTCATGGTAACCAAGGAAATAAAATTTTAGGAAAGTAGATTATATTTGAAACAGCAAAAGGAGTATTCATGTATCAGTAAAGGAAAACTGACAAAAGGAAGGAGAGAACAGTACTGACACTGAGAACCTCACCGCCATTATTACCATGAGAGCTCACTGTGTTTCAAGCAGCAATTAATTGCTTCATATTAATCATTTTGTTTCATCAGAACAATTCCTTTAAATTAACATTTTTTTAAAAATTTATATATTTAAAAAATTATATTATACACACACACACACACACACACTCACACACACAAATTGTTTATTAATTTAAGAGAAAAAGGGAGAGGGAGAGAAACATCAATGATGAGAATCATTAGTTTCCTGCACCCCCCACACTGGGGATGGAACTCACAACCCAAGCAAGGGCCCTGACTGGGAATCAAACCATGACCTCCTGATTTATAGGTCAACACTCAACCACTGAGCCATGTCTGCTGACTGACTAACAACTTTGTACATATACAAAGGTCAGAAATATGATCATACTTTGGGGATCTGAGATCCTAAGTAGGACTGTATCCATTCAAAGCATTAAAAGTTTCTTATAGAACGTATTCATTAGTTCTGGGTATCAGATCAGCTACCAAGAGAAACACACAGATACGTGGAAAGGCTGCAATAGGATGATGACAGCTTTTAGGTCTGCCCAAGTCAGTGAGAATGTAATAACCAGCAATAATAATTGAATAAAGGTAAGGAGAAAATCTATTTTTTAGTTATATTTTAAAATTATCTTTCTGGTTAGCATAACAATTGGATAGACAAAGAAAGACCATTAGGCCCATTTTTTTTTCTGTGTCACAGTCTCAAGAATGAAAAGCATCGAAATGATGGCTTGATTTTAAAATGCAGACAACAGTCAAGACCGAGATCAATGGATAGAGCGTCGGCTTGGGGACTGAAGGGTCCCAGGTTCGATTCTGGTCAAGGGCATGTACCTTGGTTGCGGGCATATCCCCAGTAGGGGGTTTGCAAGAGGCAGCTGATCAATGACTCTCTCTCATTGATGTTTCTAACTCTCTATCTCTCTCCCTTCCTCTCTGTACAAAATCAATAAAATATATTTAAAAAAATAAAAAATAATAAAATGCAGACAATACATTTAGTGCTTAATTGCCAGCAATGGCAAAGCTCATTCAGAGCCAAAACGTTTGCAAAAAGAGGTAAGAAAAGCAACCCTTGCCAAAACAGGTTTGGCTCAGTGGATAGATTGTACTGAGGGGCCCCAGGGTCGATTCTGGTCAAGGGCATGTACCTTAGTTGGGGGCACATCCCCAGTAGGGACTGTGCAGGAGGCAGCTGATCGAAGTTTCTCTCTCGTCCATGTTTCTAGCTCTCTATCCCTCTCCCTTCCTCTCTGTAAAAAATCAATAAAATTTATATTTTAAAGAAAAGAAAGAAAAGCAACCCTCTAACTATTGCAAGTCTTCTCTTGGGGAATGGACTGTCCAGTAACAGTGTATTTTCTATTAATCTGATCAAATTTACCCAACTGAGTAATACAATAGTAATATATAAATTAACACTTAAAAGATAAAATGGTATGTTCTTGAGAGATATGCTTAGAAGAATACAGCAAGTTGACACACAAAATTTTTTTTTCTCTCATCTGCATCGACTGGTTATTTCACTGTCCTGTGGGGCCAGATATTACAACTCCTGCCACTGAGGTTCCACAAGAGTAAGACAAACATGACAAGCAGGACAGAACCACGAGACAGCTGCGTAAGTGCAGCAAATGAAAAGCCTTCAGCTACTCGCAAAAAACTATACAAGAAAATCGCTTTTCAGCTGGAAGGTGTAAAAGGCCTGAGTGACAGATCCTTAGCCTTTTTGAAAGAAATATCCACAATTTTTACTACCTGAACCCTAAGTATAGAAAGGCACAAACATGTTCTTATAGGATGGCGAAACTTCTAGAAGAACATGGTATTGAAGATCAGAACTCTAGACCAATAATAAATAAATAAAGCCCGGCTCATGTGGCTCAGTGGTTGAGCATCAATCTATCGATATGAAGCAGGAAGTCAAAGTTAGATTCCTGGTCAAGGGTACATGCCTGAGTTGTTGGCTAGATTCCCCAATAAGGGGCGTGCAGAGAGCAGCCGATCCATGATTCTCATCACTGATGTTTCTATCCATCTCACCCTCTCCCTTCATCTCAATAAAAATCAATAACAAACATATTAAAAATAAATACAAATGACTGCTTCATGACAATTCATAGTTTAAGAGCAATTAAAATTATTTTCAACCTCTAATGCTTAGTGAAGCTGTATTTCAGAACCAATTTCACCACAAGCCACTCGACACAAACATATTTTCTCCCTAAACAATGTGTGAATGCTATCAGTAATAAATGATAACTTACTTGGGGGCAACACTTAGCTTTGGTAAATCTCCAGAAAGTGTAATATTTCATTCTGTTTCCACAATGATATAAAATATTGCTCTTAATGCGTTTGCCGAAGTTCTGTAAGTGCTCCTCTTGACTTAAAACTTGTTTAAATTGTTTCATCAATAATTTGATAATTGCCACTACAAATTATCAAACATTTCCAAAATACCATTTCTATATTTGAAATCACTGTCATCAGTGTTTATATAATTAGCTATAAAATACTTTGCAACCACAATGCAGTTATTCTCTTGATGATATTTTTGTCATAAGTTTAGTGAAATAAATCACCTCTAAATAATTAGGGCTAAAAGAAAATCAAGGAAGCAAAAAAAAAAAAAGGTAGCAACATTGATGGTTTTTTAACAACTGCTGTGCTTATAATCATCAGGTTATAACATAATATATTTATTTTGTTTTTCACTGTGCTTAGATTTTAAAATAAAATGATTAGAAATTAAATAAAAGGCACCTAAGGAGGACAGATACAAGAAAGTCACAAACTTCTAGCATTGATATCTGAAAGACTTATACCCAGAAAGAAGCTTATGTAAAATGTTGAAGGAAACAAAAATGAATTTAGTAGAGATAAAGAAAAAAACTTATAGACACAGACAGTAGGATGATTACTAGAGGGAAGGGATGGAGAAGAAAGAAGAGGAGAGAGGACAGATAAATGTTGATGAAAGAACACTTGTATTGGGGTGATGAGTTCACAATACAATATGCAGCTGATGGTTTATAGATACACACCTCTTTATTAACCATGTAATAAAATCATATAGGTTTTTATTAAAATCATATACCCCAATAAAGTAAATTAAAAATTAATCTTAAAGTTGTTTGGGGTAATAAATGGAGAACAGATTTTTTTTTATTTTCTTACAATTTCCTTAAAAAATAATATTTAAACAAATGATTTGCAAGCCACAATGCCATCTCTTAATTTATCTCTTTGTTTTTTTAAGAGTGGAAGATAAAAATATATAGCGATCAACAATCACATAAGAGCAAATTGTCTCAACTAAAAAGCCCATCATTAAGATGGAATATTTATTGATCAACTATCACAAAATAATAGCTACTACCAAAATGTCATTACCAACATTTTTGAGGGCTACTTAAAAATCTGAATCAGTGCTAATCGATTTGTAGTATATCATTTAATTCTTAGCAATAGCTAAGGTGGTTTTCTTCTCCTATAATTTACAGGTGAGAAAATCAAAGTACACATTTTTTTAATTATCCTCCAGGACACAGCTGTCTAGTGGTAAAGCTATGATTCAAGGACACATAGTTTTCTGAATTCTTTCTTCTAAAGCAAATGCATAGACAGCGGAGATTCGCTATTCACAGTTAACGGCCTTAAGCTTAGTAGAATAGCTCTGCAGTGCATGGCCAAATCTTAGGTTTTACGACATGAAAGACTGAATGACAAGAGTAAAGATAAAGTGAATACAATAAATGTAACACAGACACGTTTCAATCAAACTGAACCAAGTATGCATTTCTAATGACCAAATGATGGCATCACAATTGAAGGCAGAATTCTCCACTATTTTCACAGCTCAGTTTCTGAGATGATGAAAGGGTGGAAAACAGAGTTAAGGTGACATCCTCAAAAATATATTCTAGTGTCGGAGTCACCTCAACAATCTCCATAGCAATTGATCACCAATGTGTCTATTTAAACACTTCCTGGGCAAAGGAGATCAATTCTTCATAACAGTGCCTGATCTATAGTATGTGATCTTTCTGCAGTCTATTCCACTTCTTTCTTGACTTCAACTCATTGACCCCAGTTCTGTCCTCGGAGGAACACATAATTAATTTACTTTCCGGTTCTACCTGGCAGCCTTCAAATATTTATAGGTCTCCATAGTGACCCCACTAAGTGCCTCATTTCCAGGTATGTCCCTGGTTTCAATGCATTTTACCCTAAGCAGCACACTATTACATGGAAACATTACCTCTCTCTCTGCCTCCCAGGCACACCCACTAAGGTCTTTAACTAAACCAAAAATAAAAATGGAAATTTAAACAAAAATAAAAATGTACAAATCCTAGAAACTTCAGGTTAGGTTCAGATAAGGCCATTGGACAAATAGGATTGAGTGGCTAAGAGAGAACCTGATTTTGTCCTTGAATTTCCTTTTCCCTTTGACGTGCCTTGCTTTCAAAGGCCCCTGCCCAAGCTGTTTTCAAGAATGAGTAAATTCTCCTTTTAAAACTAGGGTCAAAGATACTGGCCGGGACCGGTTTGGCTCAATGGATAGAGCGTCGGCTTGGGGACTGAAGGGTCCCGGGTTCGATTCTGGTCAAGGGCATGTACCTTGGTTGCGGGCACATCCCCAGTAGGGGGTGTGCAAGAGGCAGCTGATTGATGACTCTCTCTCATCAATGTTTCTAACTCTCTCTCTCTCTCCCTTCCTCTCTGTACAAAATCAATAAAATATATTAAAAAAAAAAAAAAAAAAAAAAAAAAAAGATACTGGAAAGATTATGGGAGGGGGGGGCCCATTTCACCATTGAAAGAAAATGTGGATCTTTTGAAGCATTTTTTAAAGATTCCACGTGAAAGTTCTAATCCCACCATAGCTTCTGGGTTTTATTGTATTTGACATTTGAATTTTAGGGTGAGAATGGAGCTAAGGCATATTTCCCTCTTTTTACTGAAGATGGTGACTCTCTAACCCAGTGGTTCTCAACCTTTCTAATGCCATGACCCTTTAACACAGCTCCTCATGCTGTGGTGACCCCCAACCATAACATTATTTTTGTTGCTACTTCATAACTGTAATTTTGCTAGTTAATGAATCGTAATGTAAATATCTGTGTTTTCCAGTACAGATATTTACATTACGATTCATAACAGTAGCAAAATTACAATTATGATGTAGCAATGAAAATAATGTTATGGTTGGGGGTCACCACAACATGAGGAATTGTATTAAAAGGTCACGGCATTAGAAAGGTTGAGAACCACTGCTCTAACCCTTGGATGAAGTGAGATTCTTGCCGCTACCAATAGTGTTGAAAGAAAACTCTGAAAATTGGCCATGATCCATTCTACATTTATTTTATCTTGGGGCTAAATTGATATCCAAGGTAAACTGTATTGTGTTTAGGTGGTGATCTCCCCCTTTCCCCCAGGTCTTCAAATGACATATAATTAGGTTTCCCGAAGCAAATGGAAAAAGGGCAGAATGAACTCAAGGTCTCAAAATTCCCATAGCTTTAAAAAAAATTACATGTGGCTGAAACCGATTTGGCTCAATGGATAGAGTGTCAGCCTGCTGACTGAAAGGTCCCGGGTTCGATTTCGGTCAAGGGCATGTACCTTGGTTGTGGGTACATCCCCAATGGGGAGTGTGCAGGAGGCAGCTGATCGATATTTCTCTCTCATCAATGTTTCTGACTCTCTGTCTCTCTCCCTTCCTTTCTCTAAAATAAATCAATACAATATATTAAAAAATAAAAATAAAAAAAATACATGTGGCCACGGAGGGAGAGAAAGGTACACTTTGTGTAGAAACAGTGGAATGAATGACTTGAGGAGGCATTCTTTTAAGTCTACAGAAAGCAAATGTTTACTGATCCTTTCAATGTCTGGGAGAGACATTGTATTTACGCCAGCACTGCGACTGGTTGCCATATTAGGTACATACATCTTATTATCACACATTGTCAGGACCGGAATATGTGGAAGGTGCATGTCAAAAGGCAAGACCTACTTAATTGAAAGGAGCTGAGCCACTTTTCAACGCATGCTTCTTTTTATCTTTCAGTGTAGAGCACATTTTGCAGGAGTGTTCTTTCAACCTGGTTAACTGCATCTTACTTACTTGTCTTATTTCATAGATATTCCCCAAGAACTCTGTGGACATAATGACAGGGCATCAATTTCCAATGTAAGGTAATGCAGTTTTAGACGTGGAAATGGATGGTGAGGAGCGCTAACTAAGAAGAATGACATCGGAGAGCCACCTGCATTTCACCAAGGGCTCAGTCATAGTTAGCAACATCTTCTTGCCCAGAAAAAGAGTGGTTCTCACTCATAGTTTCCAGGTGTGACAGTTGATTAAAGTAAGTGCATTTTATGTGTGTGTGTATAGAAGCAAGGATACATGAGAATGCATGATATTATCCCCACCTATGTTCATTTTTTAAAATATATTTTTATTGATTTCAGAAAGGAAGGGAGAGGGAGATTATATATATAGACATCAATAATGAGAAGGAATAATTGCCGAGACCGGTTTGGCTCAATGGATAGAGCGTCAGCTTGGGGACTGAAGGGACCCGGGTTCGGTTCTGGTCAAGGGCATGTACCTTGGTTGCAGGCATATCCCCAGTAGGGGATGTGCAAGAAGCAACTGATCCAATGACTTTCTCTCATCGATGTTTCTGGCTCTCTATCTCTCTCCCTTCCTCTCTGTACAAAATCAATAAAATATATTTAAAAAAATGGAAAAAAAAATAATGAGAAGGAATAATTGATGGGCTGCCTTCTGTACACCCACAACCCAGGCATGTGCCCTACTGAGAATCTAACCGGGACCTCCTGGTTCATAGATTGAAGCTCAACCACTAAGCCATGCTGGCAGCGCTATGTTCATTTTATAAGGCAGAGGAGAGCTGATCCTTAAAGACATATGACTAAACGAAAGAAGCCTATCTAAAAAGGCTACATACTGTATGATCCCAACTACATGAACATGCTGGAAAAGGCAAGACTATGGAGACAATAAAAAGGACAGCTGTTGCCATGAATGGGGATTGGAAGAGATAAATAGGCAGATCACAGATAATTTCAGAGCAGTGAAAATTCTCTGTATGACATTGTAATGATGGACGGATATCATTATATATTGATACTTTATATTTGTCCAAATCCATGGAATAAGCAACACTGATAATTACCTAAGATCAACTCTGGAATTTGGGTGGTTATGATTTGTAAAATAAAATAAAAAATTGTACCATTCCGGTGAGTGATGTTGATAATGGGAGAACATTATGCATCTGTGGGCACAGAAGGTAGATGGGAAATCTCTTCACTTTCCTCTTAATTTTACTGAGAAAACTGCTGTAAAAAATATAAAGTCTTTAAAAATTAATCATCATGAAATTCTTACAGAACCCTGAGAACATTTGTTTAAAAAATAATACTGATTTTCATCTTGAAAAATTTGATGAAAATCAGACCACAAATAAAGGGCTATGTATAATAAAGAATGACGACTGGTGATCAATCATATATGAGCCTTTTGGCAATGAAGTAGTTGAACAGTTTAACATAATAAATAGTCTAGCTCCATAATGATAGTAATTGGCATTGTATTAAATTATTACTAGTCAGAGGATAAAGTTCAAATATTTGAACAATTTAGTATTATTTTATCCTATACGTCATCATCAATGACCTTATGGGAGTAGAAATTCAAAAGACTATTATGACAGGGTGATAAAGGATACTAATTTAAAACAGAAGCAATGAGCACTGTGAGTTATATAATTTGTTTTAATATAATTGTATTGGATATACACTACGCACATGGTCGTAAAAATTGTCACAGATGATTAATGGTTTTCTAAATCATGGTATGAATTTCAGATTATGTTACCAAGTCCATTAATCCACACAAGTATTTTAGTCATAGTCTTTGTTCACTAAATGAAGTTTCATTGTCAGGTTTGCTTTGAAAGTTGGAAGCACTTGGACTCACAGATCTGAAGGTCCCTCAGTAGGTCTACTTGTCTTTCCACCACTGGCCCACCCAACAGGCGTGCCCTTCAACCATTCCAGAAAAGACACTTTAGGTTTTCTCTGGAGAAGAGACTAAAGAAATCTAAATCCAGACTCTCTAAACTTTAAAAATTGTAGAAATGCCAGGTCACTCATAAAAATGATGCAGTGGGCCACAGCTCACAATGGGAGTAAAACCAAGAACAGGAGTTAAGAAGATGGATTTAGAGACATCTTGTTATTTCTCTCTTTGTGCTCTTTTCCTTCCTCCCTCCCTCCCTCCCTCCCTCCCTCCCTCCCTCCCTCCTTCCTTCCTTTCTTCTCTCTTTTTTTTGCTTAATGCTCACTCAAGAATATTTTTCCCATTGATTTTTAGAGAGAGTGGAATGGAGGTAGAGAGACAGAGAAACATCAATGTGAGAGAGACACATTGATTGGTTGCCTCCCACATCAGCTCTAACCAGGACTTGGATTGAGCTTGCAACTGAGCCACATGCCCCAGACTAGAATCAAACCCAGAATCCTTCAGTCCACTGGCCAATGCTTTATCCACTGAGACAAACCTGTGAGGACCTTACTTTTTCTCCTTTAAGCCATTTTTGTTTGACAATACAATATTACTAGTTGTAATATATCTATAATAATAAAAGTGTAATATGTAATATGCTAATTAGACTGGACAGCTGAATGACCTTCCAGATGTCCTTCTGGATGACCTTACAGATGAAGCTATGAATGTGAGGGCCGAGGCAAGCCAAGGCCTTTTGCATGAATTTCGTGCATCGTGCCTCTATGTGTGTGTGTGTGTGTGTGTGTGTGTGTGTGTGTGTGTGTGTATCTATATATCTATATCTGTGTGTGTGTGTGTGTGTGTACATATCTTATACTATAATATGTATTAGAACAGAAAGTGCTCCTTTATAATTAGAAAACATGAAAAATATGCAAAATTTGCAAGTAGAATGCTTTAGAAATTATCAATAAAATAAGGTAGTCTAATTCGAAAAATCTGTCATGAATTTACTCTCAGGCAAAACAATGACCCTCAGAAAATCAATAACCTTTAAACTATGTGGAACACTTTTTTATCATCTGTCTCCTCAAAGCATTAAACAGTGAAAGGATAATCTATGAAGATAAATGAACTTTTTTTCCCTTTAAAAACCTTCATTGGAAATCATTCCCAAGTGTCTTCGAGCTCTAAAATTGATACTAAATATGGAAATATGTGTCTTCACTAGAAATAACTAACATCAACAACAGCGACAACAACAATAGCCAGTTTGCTTGAAAGAATGTCCATGCTTAAATAAACAGACATGACCATGACCTAAGTAAAAGATTAGATAAAATGGGAATGTTCAGCAAAGATTACACCAAGTGGAAATAATATTTCAGAGAATGAGACGTTAAAACTGTACAACTATTTTTACAATGTGGCGTTTCTAACCGTGTATCATCTTCATGTGCTTTCAAGAGGAAAGAAAGATATTCATCGATGGTGAGAATAACCATCAACTTGTACTGAAAGGATGAGACATAAAATAATTTTTGTCTAGGCCATCTAAAGGAACATTCTAGGAAAAAGTCACAAGTGCAATATTTAAATATACATATAATATATTTACTTTTGAAATACATTTTAGGCCGAAACCAGTTTGGCTCAATGGATAGAGCATCGGTCTTCGGATTGAAGGGTCCCAGGTTTGATTCGGCATGTACATTGGTTGCAGGCACATCCCCAGTGGGGGCTGAGGGGTGCAGGAGGCAGCTGGTCAATGCTTCTCTCTCATCGATGTTTCTAGCGTTCTATCCCTCTTCCTTCCTCTCTGTAAAAAAAATCAATAAAATATATTTTTGACCTCCTGTCTCATGGGTCAACACTCAACCACTGAACCACACCAGCTGGACACAAAGACAGTATTTTGATTGAAAGAGAATAGTGCCAAAAGACAGGATAGCTCCCCCAAATATATACACACTTTAACAGCTGCTAGCTCAATTCTGTAAATGCAATGCATTGTAATAATGAACACTGCCTTTATAATGATGTACATTTTGGAAGGATAGCCTATATGCCATGGAACTATATCTGCAATCAGAAGCATTGTGTTCAGTAAGCACTGGAATGCTCAAGGCCATTGGAACATAAAACTAAAGTGGAAGAGGAGGTGGATCAACATGATTAATTTTACTCAACATAGCAAAACTCCTTCGACACGTTCTGGTGGCAAAATGTCCAGCAAAGACACCCCTTTCTTAGCGACGGTCACGGATGGACTCAACGTTGTGGAGGTGGCCTCCACAAGGGCCCTTACAGGACAATCTGTGTGGCCCTTGTGTGGCCTCACGTCTTCCTTCCTAACGCCCGGGCAATGCCACAGCAACCAGAACCTCAGGAGCCCAAAGGACAACAAGATGCCCTGGAAAGCAGGACACCAAGCAGGAGGAGGGAAGAGTCACTAGTGACCACGGACACCAGGGGTGGGGAACCTCCGGCCCGCGGGCCACATAAGGCCCATGAAACCATTTGGTCTGGCCCTGCCAAGGCAACAGCAGGTGCGACCCAAAATGCAATAAATTTGGAGCATTTTTCATAGCAACATCCATTTCCATTGCGGGGATTATAGTAAGTGAGTGATGTTAAAGTCATCCAAATAATCCTTGGCAGAAAAAAAAAATAGGTTCCCCATCCCTGATGCACACCAAGGATCGTCTGGCTCTCCTAAGGGAGAGGAAGATGGCCTTCCCATTGCTTCAGAGCACCACAAAACTTGGTTTTCTTTGACATGGGTTTCCATTACGCTATCATAGTAGCTATGACTAATGCAAGTGCATCCCTCGCCTGTCTCAGTAGTTTGGAAGATATGGCAACATTTTAAAAAATATATATTTTATTGATTTTTTACAGAGAGGAAGGGAGAGGGATAGAGAGCTAGAAACATAGATGAGAAAGAAACATCGATCAGATGCCTCCTGAACAACCCCACCGGGGATGTGCCTGCAACCAAGGTATATGCCCTTGACCGGAATCAAACCTGGGACCTTTCAGTCCGCAGGCTGATACTTTATCCACTGAGCCAAACCAGTTTTGGCAGCATTTGGATCCAAATCTGCAAAGTGCAGGCAGGCACCAGGTGCCCCCCTCCCTGCCCCCCTCAGTACGTGACCATCTCCAGCCAAAATGGATCACGTTCAAGGCCTGCCTCCGCCATCCAGGCTTCAGGGAAGACACATGGGCAGCTGTTACTCAAAAAAAAGATGCATTACCTTTGCTGTCCATGACCAAGCAAACTGAAAAAAAAAAAAATTAATTAAAAAACCCGCATTTGCAAAACATTTTAGCTAACGTTATATTTGCAGCCTCTCCCCGGAGACTTTGTTTTGTTCTGGATCCATATCACATATCGCGGGGCCTCGTGTAACAAGGTGCATTATTTATCAGGCTCAGGGAGAAGTACAGCCCCACAAGCAGAAAACTTGTTGTAATTAGTAACACAAAATTCAGCTTCCCTCAGCCTGATGGAAAGCAGGGCCACAATAACTCAGAGCCAGGAACACACTTCACCAATGCCACCCCATTGGTGGCTGAGGCAAACTGCAGGTTTCGCAGGAAAGCTGGGGTTTTTGCAAGCAAGATGGTCTTGGGAAGTGAGAGTGTCCTCAGCCTCACGTCACATGGACACATGCTCTCTGATTTGATTAAAAGTTGACCCTGTGTCAGCATCTGCAGCCACATAATAAGCTTGGTGCCTTCCTTCCCAAGACCCCGTCCTGCAGGTGTAAATGCCACTGGTTGCAGCCTGGGATCCCTCTCCAGTCTCTGCTCTCCTCCACATGACTGGGACCAGGGATCCAGAGCCACCTGCAGCCCCAGCAGCTGCTTGTCTGAGGCCCAGAGGATAGGAGAGAGGGGAAGGGATGAGGTCCTGGGAAGCTAAGAGATGACCCCAGGAGATCAGTCCCAGAAATCACTGCATGAGAGGGGAGGGACTGGCCAAAGGAACTCAGATGCCTTCCCAGCTGGAGTGTGGCATTCGCCTGCATTACCTCTGCTGCCTCTCTGGCTGGTACCGACAGAAAGGGCAGTGTGGTGATATTGAAGCCACTGCCTGGTACAGTTCGGGGAGGGTCGAGATCAAGGCCTGCACCAGCTAGAAGGCAACCCAGAAAGCACCTCGGGATCAAGGGGACCTGGGGAAATCTGGGTGCATGTACTTGCCCCAAGTCATTGTCATTTAGCGCTTTATACCCAAGATAAGCAGGAAAGATTGGGGCAAGCGCATTACGCTGTCATCATCTCCCCGTCTGCTAATTGTTTATGAGGTGACTTCAGTTCCTGGATCATGAATTACACTGAGAAATAGACTGTTGTAAAGAGCAAATAATTTGCATGTCATTGAAATGCCTCCAGAGAATAGATTTCCATCCAAATATGTGTTTATGAAGCAGGTGTAAATCAATAAAAACAAAGCAAATATTGCACAAATATGTCACATACTAAATAAACTCTGTTGTAATATAAATTTAAAAAAATCTAAATAAAACGTTAGAAAATGGACTCCAGAACTCCATTTAAAACTTACTTAAAAAACAAACAAACCACACAACATATTGTAATTTAGTAATAGATAAAAGTCAACTCACTTCTAATTAATATGTACAAAGTCAATGCTACTATTACTTTCGGAGGTAAGTAAGGTATTTCAGATTGTTAAAACTTATGTAAGGATTACTATAATGCCTGGCTGGTGTTGCTCAATGGTTAAGCATTGACCTGTGAACCAAGAAGTCTAGGTTTGATTCCCCATCAGGGCACATGCCCTACTTGCATGCTCCATGCCCAGTAGGGGGCGTGAAGGAGGCAGCCATTCCATGATTCTCTCTCATCATTGATGTTTCTCTCTCTCTCACTCTCCCTTCCTCAATTAAAAAAAGAAAAAAAGTTTACTCTAATGCTTTTCTGACAAAGCGACATTCAGTGCTAACTTGAAAGTGAAGAATGAGAGAAGCAGAGAAGCATGCTAGGGATGAAATGAAGGAACGGAGGAGGCCTAGAGAAAGTGCTGGAAGAGCTAGGTGACATGACAGTAAGGAGAAGAAGGTATAAGACAAGCACAGAGAGATAGAAGAAGCCAATTCATTAAGAAATGTGTGGGTGATTGGAAGGGATTTAGAATTTGTTCCAAGAACAACATAAAAAAAAAAAATCCCTGAACATTTTTATTCAAAGCATTGATGTGGCCTAATTGAAATTCCTAAGAAGTCACTCTGGCTACTCGGAGGGAATTTACTTAGTCCTGTTGGATTCCTGCAACAATAGTCCAGCTCAAATAATAGGTTTCAAATTAAGGCTGGAGTATAGGATAGAGAAAAATGGATGGACCAAAGATTTCAGAATGTTCATGAATGGGCTGAATGTGGTTAATTATTATGCTGAGAATAATCCACAGGTTTTAAAGTTAAGCAAGTAGCTGAGTGATGGTGAAGACATGTAAGGAGGTCTAACATTTGGAAGAATATCAAGAGCTCCATTTCCAACATCTTAATTTGGAGATAGCCATTTAATATCCAAAAGAAGATGTCATAAATGTAGATCATCAGGATCGCCTTTTGGAGAGAGATCTGGGCTAAACTAATACATTTTCTATACCTACCTCAGTAAATACTTATCTTTAATGCTTGGGTGAGACAGTGTGTTAGAAAGACACCTCAGTCTCAGTGGAGAAGGTATACCAGGACTGAGATTTGAGTCAAGAAAGCAGTTAAATAAGAAGTAGTAGGTCAGTGTTGATCAATAAAAATATCTCCAAAGCAAACTAAATTAAGAAGGAAACATATTAAGTAGCATACAAGTAAATCTAGAGGTAGGGTGAGCTGCATAGCTCTTTGTTTCACCACTTCCATATTGACAACCCTTGAAGGTAGTTGTTATGACTTACCTCCTTTACACATAATGCCTGGCCGGTGTGGCTCAGTGGTTACAAATTACCAACATAGACATAGCCAACTTGCTCAAGGCTACAAAAATTCAGTAAAGAGAAGAGCCAGGCATTCAAGACTAGGCTTAATTCTCTCTCACCACTCTGTCTCTCAGAAAAAAATAATTTTAAAATATCTCATTATGATAATGCAAACCTAAGAAGATAGGATGGTGAGTCCAGTTTCCTCCCCCCTCCCCCCCCCCTTTTTTTTTTTTTTACCAACAAAACATGTGAGTCTCAAAAACATTGGATCATTTGGTCAGAATAAGTGGTAGAATCATGGCTAGAGGTCAAGTCTCAACTCCTACACAAATCCTCCCTTCTACCCACCCTTGTTGACAGAATGCCTAGCCATGCTCCCATCATAAAAGAAATTTTGCATTTCCTTATTTATCTTTTTCTTAAATTTATTATTTAAAATGCATTCGTCCTGGTGTCACATGTTGCCAATTCTTTGCTTCCTTGACCTTTTCCTCCACCCAAAAGCATGGGTAATGTACACAGAGTTTTTAGGGTGCTGTGGAAGCACAAGATTTCAGGGACCACAGACCACTGGGATGGCTACATACAGTTATGTGCTGAGCCAGCCTTGAGGCTCAGGAGTGGTACTCATATTGCTTTAATTATGGGACTAGAGTAAGGTGACCAGATTTTAACATTGGTAAAGCGGGACATCATTGAAGGGGGGAGGGGAGTTCTTGATTAAAAAATTTGGTCTATTTGGAGCAACAAAAATGTTCATAGAACGAAAAAATAGTATTGTAATATATATTTTTTTTAAATTTCAACATAAGTACAATTTACACATATAATAAATAAAAAATTATGTATAGTATTATTTTATTCTTTGGCATACTTCTCATTTGAGTGAATTTTTTTTAGTAGATTGCTGTCATTATTTAAAAGGTCATAAAAATTTTCACAAGAATTTGTTAAATTATATCTCACACATAAAATTGCTTTCAAAGTCTCAACACTTAATTGTAACGTAAGTCGTAAGTGTCACTTTCAAGGCTAGACTTTTTGCCGCCACTATAAAATATAAATAATACGAGTACTGTCTGCTAAATTCAAGAAAATTTATGTATTTATGAAATAAATAAATAAATTACTTACCTAAATTATCTGAATAGCTGGCTTGTAATGACATCACTTGTTTAGCTTACTAGCATACAGTAGGATTTGTATTGTCTGAGAGACAGTTACAAAATGTTTTCATCGTAGCGAGTTTTGATAAGCAGTTCTCAATAATCAGTTCTCAACAATTATTTGTTATTATTAAAAGTTTAACATTATAAAATTAACAAAAATAATATAAAACTCATATCTTGGCTAAATAGCCACATGGCCGCTGAAAACCGTATATTCCTTTCCTGTTCTCCCACCATTCCCTAGCTTGTCATGCATTCTTTCCAAAAATCGGGACTTTTTTAAAATGCCAGGGGACGCGGGACAAATTGTTAAAAATCGGGACTGTCCTGCCAAAAGTGGGACGTCTGGTCACCTTAGATTAGAGGCCCAGTGCACGAATTTTGTGCATGGGTAGAGTCCCTAGCAGTTGCCTACTGCCAGCTGGGACCTTCCTTCACTCTGTGCAGCCTCCTGGTGGTCAGCAAACATCATAGTGAGTGATCGAACTCCTGGTCGGTCGAACTCCCAAGGGGACACTTTGCATATTAAGCTTTTATATATATATATACATATATATATATATGTATATATATTATAGATAGAACTCTCATTTACTATTTTAAAAAGAAATCAAGGTGAAAGACATATAAGCATGAATTTGTCTTATTTCTATTTTTAGAGATGGATACCTCTAACTTTAATGGTTCTGTAAAAGTTTAATTGGTAACTTGCATATATACCAATGACCTTGAGTTTTCCTCTTAGCCTGAATCATATGAAAATATTCATAAACTTCTGCCAGAGATTCATTAAGTGTCAAATAATAATCATGTAAATGAATGGCAGTGAATAGCACATTTTTCATTAAATCCATCAGCTAATTCTCATTTCTGTCCCAACCCAATTTCATTCAACACACACTGAAATCTTGCAGATCCTAGGTACTTACTTCCAAGAATATTTCAATGTTCTTTTCCCTTTCATACAGATAATTTGTGAAAATTAACTTCTTCAGATTTTTTAAATGGCAATTTCCATTTTAGAAAGCTTTATATTAAGCTGAAATCCTCCGAGTACAGCTTATAATGCATAAATTTTAAAGTACAAAGGCACAAGTAATCAGGAGTGGCAGAAAATTATATGTACATACAGAACACAGATACACAGGTTGCACAAAACCATTTATTCCTGGCAGAGAACATGTGTGGCCATTCATTTTCTCTTTGAATGTTAACTCTTTCCTTAAAAAAAGAAAAAAGTAATATGTTTCTACCTCAGGAAATCTAAAAATTTGCATGACAGTGAAAATCCCAGTTACATTTGCCCTTTTCCACTGAAGTATAAAATCAGGATAAAAAGGAGGAGGTGCATGAACAGACTTGTAGAGAATCTTGAGTTGCTTTCTTTTTAATCCTCTCCACTCGCCCTCCTAATTGCTTCACACTTGGAAATCCTGTCACATCTCGCCTTGTCTACACAACCAGGATTTACATTCTCCCTCCTAACACAACATCACAAATGAAAACATTGTTTTTGGTTCAAAGGGCACATTCAGTGGCTACCCAGCAACTTGGAAATGTGCAATCACTCAGGAAATCTCGCCAAACTCTACTTCAGCTTAGTGGTGTATTAAGTGTTAAAAAATCCCAAACTCTATATGTTTGCATGATATTTCATTTTTCAGCCAAGATTTAAGTTTTAAAAATATATATATTTTATTGATTTCAGAAAGAAAGAGAGGGGGCGGGAGGAGAGAGAGAGAGAGAGAGAGAGAGAGATAGAGAGAGAGATAGAGAGAGAGAGAGAGAGAGAGAGAGAGAGATCAATGAGAGAATCGACATTGGGGATGGAACCTGCAACCTGGATGTGCCCCGACCAGGAATCCAACCTTGACCTCCTGGTTCAGAGGTTGACACTCAATCACTGAGCCACACAGGCCAGGCAAGATTTTACTTCTTTAAAGAAGAGGTGGGGTTGGGGGACTCAATCCCTAATCTTCCTGAGCAAAGCACAGCCCTCCTTTGGCAAATACTGGCGCAAGGTACACATTCTTTAAACATTTTCTCTTCTAAAACATGGCACACAAACAAACAAACAAATAACAAAAATACAGCCTGTGTTGGAATCCCAGTAACCTGTTCCTACTTTAACTGTACTCAATGTGAGGAGAAACTTAGTTAATTCATTCTATCCACCTGGCACTTCGTAAACACTCAATCAACTCTCAAAAGACAAAAGGTAATGACAAAAACAACAACAACAAACAAACAAACAAAAAAACATGCCACTCAGCGTTGTCCTTTATCTGGCAATGCAAACTCCCTTGCAACGAAGTTCACATGCTTTCACCTATTAAGCATGTTCCATTGAATTGGCCAAAGCACCATTTGTTAGGTCTCCTTAGGTGGGCTCTCAGAAATGCAAGGGTCTTGTTTTGGACCCTGAGTTTCAAGCCATGGAGTGGGGTCCCATCAACCCAACGCGGCATGAGAGAATCCTGCAGACATTTCTATTCTCCAGTCCTATGGGCCCAGACACAGTGTCCATTTGCTCAAGTGCTTTCGCCACTTTGGTTTGGCAAAGTGACAGCCTGAAATAGATAGAGTATTGATCTGTGGGTGCTCAGCGGCGCAGGTGGGGGAGTGTATGAAAGGGAACCCTTGAGGTCAGAATACTGGCACACGGCCATTCCTGTGTGTATCTCCCTCTCCCCCTAGCTCTATTCATCTCATTTTGACCAGAAAAATAGCTAACTGGGTGCTTTGTAGGAGGTCATTTACAGAGTAATTCCTTGTTGTGTGTTGTTGTTTTTTTGTTTTGTTTTTTTAATTTGTAGTAGACAGATTCAGGAGAACTGAAATTTCCTTTTCTAGTATCAAAACAGCAACAATAAAACTTGACTTCTGACTTGTGGAAGACATTGCTGACCACCTTTAGATGGTGGTGAGATGGCACTGGGAAATTTGGGGCAAACACAGAAGCAAGAAGCATAATGCTTAACACCCAACATTATACTGCCCTGGAAAAAGCATAATAATCAGTGTGACCATCCTCCACTTAGCAAGAACTATTGACTAAATTCTAGATATCCCAATAGACTATGTATCAATTATATAAGAGTCATATCTGTTCGTATTTTTAACATGTAATTTATAGCATTAGAGAGTAAAATCATATTTTTGTTAGCAAAATAAAGCATGAAAAGTGAAATAAATGTAAACCACAAACAGTGGGAATAAGTCCAATCTCTGCCATTTTACAATCTATTTAACCTGAAAAACTTACTCAACATTTCCAAACTGTATTTATATAGCAAGAATAAGAACACTGATTTCAAAGGATCATGTGACATACTAATAATTATAACCTGCATTTGCCAAAGTGAAAAGCAGATATGAACTTGTAATCAAATGCTTTTACATTTTTCCCAAAGTAAACAGATTCATAAGATAATAAATGCTAGGGATTAAGTGATTATTAGCTGCTAGTTGTTATAAGCATTTTACATGTATTAGCTCACTCCATCATCACAACAACCTGGTGATGTAGTTATTATAATTATTCCAATTTTCAGAAGAGGAAATCGAGGCACAAAAAAGTTAAGAAACATCACACATCGAATAAATAATGGGACCAAGATCTAAATCTCAGCCAATCTATGTCCAGAGTGTATATTAATCTGATCATTGCTTTTCAATGCATTTCCATTATATAATAACTAGAGGCCTGGTGCATGAAATTCATGCAAGAATAGGCCTTCCTTTCCCTGGTGCCAGTACCGGCTTCCCTCTGGCACCTGGGACCTGGGCTTCCCTCTAATCACCAGTAGACACCTGGGACCCGAGCTTCCCTCACAGCCCCAGCTTTGTCCAGGTCATCCAGAAGGACATCTGGTCTAAATAGCATATTATGCTTTTATTATTATAGATTTTCAAAATGAAAACATATTTCTTAAAATGAAAATTTCTCTTCTATATTTTGTAAGAGAAAACCAAAACCCTAAACCTAAGCCTGAGACCCTTTGCTACTTAATAATGCCAAAGTTCCAGGCAGCACTGGTCACTGGTCGGGATGAACTGGAGAAAGCATTTGAATGCACGCTTATCGGGTTTCAAGGACATCTAGTTAAAACCATATCCATCTTGCTTGCGTGCTGTCTCAGGAATCAGAATAAATGTGAAAGGTGGAATCAGCTGAAACCAGACAATGTCCTCTAATAAAGATAAATGCAAATTCCTAGACATCGTTTCCAAAAAATCAATACAGAAAGTGAAAGGATGGGGGAACCCTGGCTTAAAAACAGTTCATGTGCCAACTTTCAGTTAATCAAGGCCAATAGTCTGGCATGCTAGCAGAAGCTAATTTAATCCCCGCAGCATTAATAGAGTTACAGCGTGCTTATCAGAGGAATTGATAAGCTCACTATAGGCCACCCTGTCAAAATGAATTTGAACTTGGAACGCTGTTTAATGTTTGGATACTAAAATTCAGAAAGGGCAATGCACACGTGAGAAACCATCCGAGAAGGTAAAAGATGGGGACAGGTGTGTAATGTGAGCTGCATGAATGTTCTCGAAAGGACTCTATACGATTTAGGAGGAGCTTGAGATGTATTCTCCCTGTGACCCTGCAGTTCTGGCTGCTTTTACGAGTTCTCTGCTTGCTGGTCTCATCTGAGTCTTTAAGCACTTGAGGGTTTCAAGACTTAGTCTTGACCTCTTTTTTCTTCTGTTGACATTAAATTATTTGATGGCCTCAGCCATCTTTCAGGATGATTCACAAGTTTTGGGTTTTTTTTTTAAATATATTTTATTGATTTTTTACAGAGAGGAAGAGAGAGGGATAGAGTTAGAAACATTGATGAGAGAGAATCATCAATCAGCTGCCTCTTGCACACCCCCCACTGGGGATGTGCCGGCAACCAAGGGACATGCCCTTGACTGGAATCGAACCTGGGACCTTTCAGTCCGCAGGCCAACACTATCCACTGAGTCAAACCAGTTTTGGCGACTCACAAGGTTTGTATCTTCATCCTGGATATTTTCCCTGAACCTTGTGTTGCAATATCGAACTATCATATCTTCTATCTCTACTTGGGAATCTAGTAAGTCTTAGACTCAATAAATCCAAAATCCAATTCTTGATTTTCTTCCCCCAAGTATAGTTATTCTCAATTCCTCCTCTTCTAAATAACCTCATCGTTGCTATTGTTTCAATGAAGTATCAAGTGCCACCTTGACAATTCTGACTTTCACACTTTTCATCAGCATTTTCCATGGCGGGTATGAACTGGTCACTTGTCAGCTCCACGTTCACTATGACCTTGGTCCAATTCACCTTCATCGCCCACCTGGAGAAATGCAACAGAATGGACTCCTTGGTTTCGCCTTTGTCTCACTTCACCTCGTTCTCAAAACAGAGTTCAGAGGGTAGCAGTGAAATGCGTCCTCTCTTTGCTGGCCTTCAGTCTAGTGGCTCCTGCTACAGATAGGATAATTAACTAAAGCAATTCTGTTTGAGTCTTGAGTATTTACAAGAGCAGCCCCTTGCCAGGAGGTGCTTTTCCCTAAAAGGTGGGAAATATGTACAAGATAATGACGGTTTAGCAAAGATCTACAAGAGTCTCTAAGACCAAATTCAGATCAGCCGCGGTCAAGAAACCATCCAGCAACAAAGGAATTTTGAAATTTCATGCTTTTCCTCGAACTCCTTTTCAGGGACTAGCCTTCTATGGCCCCCACCTACATCTTGCCTCACCCACCCTTCCTTCCCTTGACATATAAGACACCTCAATTTGGAGATCTCTTAAGATGGATTTGAGCATTGGCTCTCTCGTCTCTTTAAGCCAGGCCTTCTAGATCAATAAAAGTTTCCTTAATTTCAAAATTCTGATCTATTTTACCAGTGTATGAAAAGAAAAAAGATATAGATTCTTCATCTCTACAACTTGATAGCTCCTCACAGTAGTGCCTTGTAGAAGATACCTAATAACATATATGTGGGGTCTGGCTGGTGTGGTACAGGGATTGTGTGTCAACCAGGAGGTCATGGTTCAATTCTAAGTCAGGACACATGCCCATGTTGTGGGCTCAATCCCCAGTGTGGGGCATACAGGAGGCAGACAATTAATGACTCTCATCATTGATGTTCCTATCTCTCTCTTTCTCTCCCTTCCTCTCTGAAATTAATAAAAATACATTTTTTTTATTTTCAAGACAATAAAATATATGTGGGATTTCATTTGCCGATATATAAATGCTAGTCTACACTCAGAGGATGAGCATCTGTATTTGAATTAGAAAGAGCATTGATGTCCACAGTACTATGACAGCAGCTTGTCATCACAATAGATAGTCTTGGATTAATTCTTAGAACCCAAACAAAACCTACAATTCCTCTAGAACAGAGATTTTTAAAATAGCTTCTCTGAGATAGAACCTTGAAAAGATCAAACTGACATTGTGAAAACCTCCCTGGTGTCTTAGGGAGTAAGAAATACAGAAATGTGCCTCTCAGCCACCTTTGTCTCCAGGTCTGAAGCTTCCTGTGGCGATCCACAGGCAGGATATGACTGAGGTGTAATGATACCGCGAGTTAAATTGAATCCACTGATGTTACAGAACACGGTCGGCCAGATTATTAAGGTCAAGGACACAGACCAAAACATGCCTGTCTTCATCACCGCTCTGAGCGCCGAAGATAGTTCACTTTCTACTTTACGCTCAATTCCTGCAGTCGGACAAATACTGCTAATTAGCTTTCAGAAGCCATCCTCTTTGGTTCCACGATATTTCACTGGGAATGGTGGTGTGTGCATAACCCTCATTTTCAATGCATGGCCATTTTACTTGGGTGGCACAGAGGACGGCATGACATTAAAAATGAAACAAGGGATTACCTTGATCAAACACCCTAAACTTGGTAATTAGAAAGACTCTCCAGGAGATTAACTTCCACAATGTTTTGGTACCTGATAATTAATGCCCCTCTTAAAATAGGCTTTAAAATGATATTGCTATCTGTATACTCTATTCCGTAATATAAACAAGAGATTACAGTAGTAAGATCTTTAAAAATAATGTCAAAATGGACTACTGTAGCCCTAATAAAGACAATAAAATCAAGGACAATAATAATAGTCTCTAAAATGTTCAGTTCCCGCACTGTGGGCCAGGAACTAAGTGGTATATGCAGAGCTTATGTCATCTAATTCTCACAACAAATCTGTGAGGTGGGTACTGTTATTGTTCCCAATTTCCAGATGGGAAAAAACAGACTAAAACAAGTGAGGTAACCAAAGGTTATCCAGCTCAAATATGGTGTGACTGAAACTCCCCAATCATCTGCCTCTCTTATATTGCAGTGTAGACAGGGGTGTCATGTGCTGAAAAGAATTTTTTCTGAAAAGGTCATTTTTGATCCTTCTCAAAAGTTTCTTAAAAGAAAAAGTAAGAGAGCCCCAACTTGCGATAGTTCACACCTCTGTTCTATTTTCACATTTTCTCTATTTTGTCAGTCAGGGTAAAAATAAAAAATTGGAAACCTTCATCCCCATAGAGCCTTACTTGGCTCCAATGCCATTCTATAAATATCAGGATACATTGTAGGAAGAGAACTCTCAAATCTCAATACAAAACAACAATACACACATTAAAAAAAATACAGAGAAAAATAATTTGTCAATCTGAAAAAAAATAATTAAGACTTCATTTAACCTAAATTTTATTTTTAAATTATACTGTCTTAGAAAGACTATTAATGCAATTAAATGCTTGTGTTGGATTTAATTATTTTTAATTTCTTGGTACATTCTTTCTAATTGGGCTTTCTTTGTAGTTATGGTTAGGTTTAAATCACAGGATTGGGAATGAGATGTGTTTGATAGAAACCTACTATCATGAAGAGTGTTTTGTCAAAGATCTAAGTGGACTTTTCAATACAGTAAGAGAATATTATATCTAGTGCATGAGTCCCATTTTGTTTTATTTATAATATTGACTGAGGGATACTAGGACACATTACAAATACATGAAACATTAAATATGTTTATCTGTGCATGCATTTCAATGCACCATGTGCATAGTCACTATTTAGGCCAATGGATAAAAAATGATGACAAAATTTTCTTAAGATCAGGATAGCAACAGGTATTACTTATGCCAACTCAAACTATTGATAATGGCCTTCCACCAATACTAGGAGGGACACTAAGGAGAGGTGAGGTCTGATGGGAAAGCAAGCCCAACACGAGGAGAGGAGAGAACATATGAATAAGCACAACATTTGAATCTTTTAAGATTCAGCCCGAACCTTGCTGATATATCATATCCTTTGAATCAAGTACATGAACAGCCTATATGATAAATACGAAATGCACTTCTCCAATTCATATAAGGAGAGTAAATGGAAACCAAGTTCTTAATATATACATACATATTTTTTAATAAAGCAATAGACATTATAAACCTTAGACACACAGAAAAATCACATCTTTCTGTATTTCTTTCTAATTACCCAGGAAAGTCATGTACTTAAAAGGGGAAAATCAAAATAGACTTGAGATTAATTTTTTATAGAGAGCTCACATCTCAGAACTATTAAATCTAAAAGCATGTTGAAAAACCTTGAGTGCATATATTACTCCGAAAATGGTTGTTCGAATTTGTATCTGATTATGCTCAACTGGATGTTAAGGCTAGTTTTGTGCACTCTGCAGAATTTCAGTCTTAGGAAGTGTTTTAATGTATCCACATGCCCGCGAGCTAGGCCAAGGGAATAGGGACGAAGTAGAGGAAACAGAGTTTAAGCATTTTATTTTCATGTTTCCCTCAGAATTAAGACTACTATTTTGCTTGATAAATTACTAAGTAGAAAGTATTTGATTTTTTTAATGTTTTTTATTGATTTTAGAGATAAGAAGGGAGAGTGACCAAGAGAGAGAAACATGGATGGGAGAGAAACATTGATCGGCTGCCTCCTGCATGCCCCACCCACACCAGGGGCAGAGCCCATAACCTGGGCAATGTGCATGGACCAGAAATCAAACTGGCAACCTCTTGGTGCATGGATCAGTGCTCAACCACTGAGCCACACTGGCTGGGCAAGTGCTTCATTCTTTTAAACTCAGTGTTAATCCATATAAAATATTTAAATTTAACGTTAGTTTTTTGTTGTATTTTGAAGTTCTTATCAGTTAGGTAACTGAAATATTGTAGGTAAATTGCTCATCATAATTCAGTTAGAGCTTGATTCAAAGAAACAAATCAGACCAGGGAACATGTACACAATTATAAAAGTGTCAAGCCTTTCACTTATGTGACACTCTTTTTAATACTTTAAAGATATTTCCCTCTCTCTTTACCTTCCCATAATTTAGCCTCATTATTATGGAGTATTTAATGAGTCCTCAGAACAAATATAATTTCCTTTTTTAATAAAAATGGAATTATTAAACAGAATCAAGCAATTAAAATGTCATTATTTCCAATAACAATGATTTCGGCTGGCAATGTGTTCCGTGTACTCTTTTTCAAATTACTAATTTTCTTTTGTACAGAGAATATGCATGTGCCATATGCCAAAAGAGGCAAACTCTCCAAATTTATATTTTTGCAAAGGGGATAAACTATTCCTTTTAAAACCTTCACCAATAACTCATATCTAATTGACAGTGTAAGTATCATCCACGTTGAACATGTAAATTAAAATTAATAGGAGTGGCGATACAAAGTTATGAATAGCAGAAAAGATAACCTAATTTTACAGAGAGTTTACTTGTAACAGATGACTAAGTCTCACTGTTATGGAGGATATATGAAATCTTACACTCACCCACAAAATAACCTACTTGACTAAGTGACATATAATGAACAATGCTTCTCCCCAGGTTAGAAAATAGGATTAATACCTTAAAACAAAGGCCCAGTTTGTCATGCCTGACATAAATTGCTAACAGCCTTTTTTTTTTTTTTTTTTTTTAAAGCATATTAAAGGAACTGCCTCTCCTAGATCCTGCCTGGGACTGGGCAGCCTCATCACTATAACTAAGGGAACACCTGGATGTATATATGGGGGAAAAATTGGTTATTATTTTTTAAATATATTTTATTGATTTTTTTACAGAGAGAAAGAGAGAGGAATAGAAAGTTAGAAACATCGATGAGGGAGAATCATCAATCAGCTGCCTCCTGCACTCCCCCGCACTGGGGATGTGCCTGCAACCAAGGTACATGCCCTTGACCGGAATCGAACCTGGGACCCCTCAGTCTGCAGGTCGATGCTCTATCCACTGAGCCAAACCGGTTTTGGCCTGGTTATTATTTTCTCTGGTTAATCTGTTCATGCCGATTTGATTATGAGACCACCCAGAAGAACTTAGAAGAGTAGAAAGAAAATTATTTTCTCTCCAATACAAGTTATTAATGTCTGTTTATATATCTGTTCATCCAGAGATAATACAAATTTTTGTCTTACTTTTTCTTGTTGAGGCCATTTGAGCCTAACGGAGGGAACACTTCAGCTAGACACTAGATTCTGAAACACTCCTGAGGCATCCTAGACATATGTGAATCCACTTCATATTGTTAATGAAAAACACACGTGAGAAAAAAAAATCAACATCCATACCTCCAAATAACACACACACACACACACACACACACACACACACATATATATGTGTGTATGTGTGTGTGTGTGTGTGTGTGTGTGTGTGTATAGATAGATAGATAGATAGATAGATAGATAGATAGATAGATAGATAGATAGATATATGGCCCTAAGAAAGGAAAAGATGGAAAATATTTCTAAAAAAACCCTGATAGGATTTTTTTTAATGAGTTGCTAAGGCCCTTGACTAAAAATAGACCTTCCCAGAGGAGCCAATTTGTGATCCTAGGAGTCTCCTCATCAGGTTACAATGGCTTCGGGCTAAAAATGAAAGTGGCAGTCCTTGGGCATGGACTTGAAGTCGATCCGCACAGCCTACAATAAGTAGTTCTCATTTAGAAGCTCCCAGGGGTTTTCAAGATAGGGGAATTTAATAGGTATGTAGTATTCTTCTGTTCACAACGGTCTCTTCTGCCCAGGGGTACAAGTTGAACAGAAAACGAAGTGCTCATCACCTGGTATTTCCTCCTGTTGCGTTCCATATTCTGGCCTTCGCATAGAGACAGGGTTTTATGTGGGTGTAAAATTCTTAGACTCTCTGAGGACCATCCCCCCACCAACCTCCCCTTCCTGGCCTGACTGCCTAATCTGAAAATCACTCTTTTAGATTCTCTGGGATCAATAACAAAAGCCCATAATTAGGGTCACTCATTTTTGAACCATAAAGCAAACAGGAAGGTCATTTACTAATGTATTCATCTGTGCCTTGTCTTACAGATGAATATACTGAGCCTCAAATTTGCTTAAATAGAGAGCATAAATATATACATCCCAATAATGACAATAATCTGCTTGCTTTCAATCCACTGCCCTTACCCATCGCTCTCTCTCTTTCTGATTCTTCACTATCTCCATTGTCCCTAATAATGAGTATTTATTGACTTCCAATCCCTGCTGACATCGAAATTCTGAAACGTGAAGATATAAGAGAAACTGAGTGGAGACCTTTCCAATGCATGTAAGGATTGGACTAACGACATCTGGTGTGACAAAGAAAAGAAAGCATAAAAGAACAATTTGTCTATTGGGTTTAGAACACACCTCCAATTTATAAAAGCATTGGAGATTCCTAAAATTCAGATCCAAAAATGATCTTAAGGAGGATCAGGGAGACTAGGTCATTACAACTCACGCAAGTTCCATTAGAAAATATATACTAGCATATCATATAATTTAATTTTGAGAGAATACAGGACAACCTTAAAATAGTTGAGGCTTTCAAAAATAATTGGGGGTTAGGCAAATTCAATTCTACTGATTAATGTAATAAAGAAAAAGATTATTGCTGGGCATTGAGTGTTAAACAACCATGAAAATGAAAGTTTAATCCAATGCAAATTCTAAATATGTTGAAAACTACCCAATACGCTCAGCCTATGAGTTGATTTACAAATCACTTAGATTTGATTGGTTACATCTCTTTTCTTCCATTTCCTATGGGCCAGGTGAAAATGTGTAAGTGGCTGCAGTGTTCATTGGTAGTTACCAACCAGTGTCCCCTCTCATTTCCTTCCACCAATATAACAGAACACTGATTTCATTCAAGGTCCTATCCTGTTCAGTACAGGTCATGTGACTCAGAAGTACAGATCCTACCCATTGCTCCATAAATGAATTTGGGTTAGTATAACAAAAAACAAACAAAAACAAACAAAACAAAACAAAACAAAAAACGCAACATAACTCCAACCCCATTACCAATGACATTGGTGGGAGCCAATCATATCATCCAATTCCCTGGCAACTATGACTGATTCAGAGGTAGAGACATGACCTATGTTGGTCCAATGGGGTTTAACCAAATACAATGTTTCATGATTTGGGGGAACTGTCTCTCTCCTTTGCTGAATGCGAACAGGAAGCTTCCTGCCTACATTCATGCTGTGGTCCTGAGAGAAGCCTGCCTGAGGACAAACCCAACATGGGTTTGTGGAGCCCAGAGCAGAGAAACACAAGGAAAAAACAGACGCAACTGGGGCTCAGTTGTGTCTTGGAGTGTGTCCGACCTGCAGATGGTTTTGTGTGTATTTTCTTTTAAATCAGAGTTCTTTTCAAATCACCTGGGAGACAGAGGAAAATGCAAATTCTGGGCTCCGGCCCAGGCTTACTGAGTCAGAAGCTTGGAATGATGCCTATGGATGTGTGTGGGCTGCACAAGGTCTTCATGACACCCTCAAGCATGTCACGGTTTGAGAAGTAATAATGTGAGCCCCTTCTGAGTCAAGATTTCTATTAATTATAATCAAATATACCCATACAAATAAAAAAAAGACCAATCAGTTCTATTGAACCAAATGCAACAGTTATACACATGCCTACAATTCCCAAAATAATGCTATAGTTTTTAAATAAAATGTTACTTTTAGAACTTACTATTCATTTCCGGGCATACCTATTTGAAGTCACAATTTGTGTGATTAACCCATATTTTTAATCCATAAACATTACCTTTTTTCACTGAACATAAAGAAATGACCATTTATACTACATTCAATTCCAGTGGGTATGGAACAATAAGAACTAGATTGGTCTCTGTCCGTGGTACCAAGCACAGAACTCCAAAGAACACGGTGGTCTCCTGGGTTCAAGAAGCATCTTCTGTTCTAATAGTTGGTCTTTGACTCCAGTTGATGACACAGAGATCTTAAAATCTCTGTAAATTTCCAGAGTGACGGGGCACTTTACACAGAGCTCCTAATTCCCTTGGGATTTCTGGATGCTATGAGCATATCAGGCTCCAATAAAGTGACTAGGTGTGTTCCTGGAAGGAGGTTGGTCACCGGAAAGATCAAGTCATGATTAGATGCTTGAAACTTTCATCCCCACCAATGTCCTCTAGAGGGGAGAGCAGCTGGTGACTGAGCTAATAATAGATCATAATAATAGAATGAAGCTTCCATAAAAAGACATCAACTATAGGGTTCAGAGAGCTGCTCGGTTGGTGACTATATCCATAGACAGGAGGAAGGGGTGCCCACAAACCCACTTCCTGGGCTTAGAGCCTTCTTAACCTTGCCCAGTTCTAGCTGTTCATCTGTATCCTTTACGGTATCCTTTGTAGTAACTGGTAAACATAAGGACCAGTTTCCTGGAGTTCTGAGAGCCATTGTAGAAAACTATTGAACCATGGAGGGGAGCAAGGGAATACCCAATGTTTAGCCAAGTGAATGGATACAAGTGTGGTTACCTAGGGGTCTGCTACTTGCAACTGTCATCTGAAATGGGACATTGTCTTGTGGGACTGAGCTTGTTGGATATGGGATCTGTGTTAACTCCAGTAACTGAATTGTGGGACTCCAGGTGGTGTCCTGAGAGGATGAGTTGGCATGGGGAGAACACAGATTTGGCGTCAGAAATGTTTGGTGTGAGCATAGAAAACAATAGCTTACTTTTAGTAGGAATGTTTATTTCACGTTATTCTAATATGCACAACTTAAATCTAGTGGATAATAGAAAAAAACAGATTATTACAATCACCATTAGAAGAATAAGTCTTTTTTTTAAAAAAAATGTTTTTATTAGTTCCTTCCAGAATGTAAGGGAGAATAAAAGAGAGATAGAAACATCCACAATGAGAGAGTCTCATTGGCCAGCTGCCTCCTACATGCCCCACCCACACTGGAGATTAAGCCCATAACCTTGGCATGTGCTTGATTGGCAATCAAACTGTTACCTTCTGGTTCATAGGTGGACACTCAACCACTGAGCCATGCCAGCCAGGTAAGAATAACATTCTTAAAATAAATACACATGAACAATTCTTAGATGAAAACTGATGTCATATATATGGTTATGTACCCTGTTTCCCCAAAAATAAGACAGTGTCTTATATTAAATTTTTCTCCCAAAGTTGCCCTAGGTCTTATTTTCAGGGGATGTCTTATCTTTCCATGCACTAGGTCTTATTTTCGGGGGATGTCTTATTTTGGGGGAAACACTGCATTATTTTATATATGATACTAAAACTTAATTTTTATAGATTTTTTTCCTCAAAAATAAATTTAACTTAAAGAAATTAAAGTAATATATTTTATATTTAAAACTTACATACTAGTTGATTACAGTTTCACTTGTGGAATTACAGGCCATTTAAAAATTATAGAAATAAATGCAATTAATATATTCATATATTCATCAACTGGAAGGCTTTTGAGACAGATGAACATTGAAATGTTAATGGTGTGTAATAGCTCCTTCTTATTGTAAATTAAAATTAGTTACATCATCCTTATACTTAATAGCAACTATTAATTTGAGAAATCCAATTTACTTTTTAAAAAATCCTTTCAGATTCTATGTTAAAAATCTCTTTGATGGTGTCTCAGTAGAAGATTTTGGGCTATTAAAACTATCCAGTGTGGCCAGGCTGTCAGAGCTCAGTGGTTGAGCATCAATCAGCCTATGAATCAGGAAGTCAGGGTTCCATTCCCAGCCAGGGCACATGCCCAGGTTGCAGGCTTGATCCCCAGTGTGGTGGATGTGAAACGCAGCCCATCAATGATTTTTACCATTGATATTTCTATCTCTTTTTCCTTCTCCCTTCCTCTCTCTAAAATATATATATATATATATATATATATATATATATATATATATATATATATATATATATATATATATATGAAACTATCCAGTGTGTTCATAGAATAGATGAACAAGACCTAGGTTCAAATACTGATGCTGAACTTAGGAGAAAATCTACTTGACATTCAACAGAATATACATAAAGTTGGTGGCTCAAGTCTGCCTAGTTCATACATCAGGCAAAATGCAAGATTGTGAAGCATCTAAAATAATAATAATGACAAAGAAAAAAAAAAGGAAAAGACACTATATTCACAAAGTGATAAGTTAAACTTTAACATATTAAAGTTTTCTTTCCTCTAATATTAAAGCATTCTCCATACTGTCCTGAAACATTCTCATCTAACCCAACACCATAGGCACTGAAATTATTTGAAACTAGTTCAATATTGAATTGGTCTAAGGAAAGATGGACATGAAGAAATGAACAACCTGTAATTGAATTTGATGTGAATTAGATTAGGCTACCCTAGATAAATAGGAAAGATCTATATTCAATTGCCCATTTACTTTCTTCTAGGTGAATCACTGGAATTCTAAAGGCAAAGCCACAGAAATTTCATAGCCTCAGGCTACAAAAGAGTGCAATCCCAATGAAGCCAAAATCATCCAATCAAATAAGGGTGCAGGAGCCAATAAATCCCTTTCTACCTTCATCACCTAGCACAGAGCCAGGTATGAGGAGACTTTCACAGAATATCAATTGATACTGGAATTATTTAATGATTGCATGTGATGGTAATCAATATATAAATGGATCAGAGTAGGAACAAGAAATATACTGCCTAAAGGAAACTGAGAACGAAAGGATGATTCTGTAGATAGACTGGAAAGTATTGAGCTTCTCCCACATTTTGGAGCTCACTTTTTAAAATTCTCTGGACATTTGATACTAATTCCTTTTAGCGTACCTTCTCATCACTATATATACTACTTTTGAATCAACATTTTCATCCCTGTAGATAATTCGATAAATATTTCCATGCCAAAGTGAAAATTGAGGGCAGAAGTTGTTGGCTCAGAGAGCAATGTGTATTTTAAGCAAAGCTTCTTAAGAGAATGCGGGGAATGTATCTGAATGCATTTGGAATCTAAAATGCACCAGGTAATTTACCTACCATATCAATTTGCCTACCATATCTCATTTCACCCCCCTCAAAAGCCCTAAGAGGTAGTGATCATTACTCCATGTAATTTTACAAATATGAGCAGAAGAAAAAGTACACGAATTAAAATTAAGCCCTTGATTCTCAACCACACAATCCATGCTCTTTCAAATCAAATTGCTGGCTAGTGTGTAGCCTGTCTACAATTCTGTTATTTGCAAATAATTATTCTAATGGAAAACATTTCAGTCAACTGCAAGCAAAAATTAAAAGCATCATTGTGCCTTAATTCAATTTGAAGTTATTGCTGAAGAAGGAAATATAAATAAACTAAATCTTATGGTCTAGGGTGGAAATTCATTAAATATATATATATATATATATATATATATATATATATATATATATTTATATTATACTTTGAGAATAATTTTGTTTGAGGGATCAACAGAACCATGCTAAAAAGATGTGGTTGTTGTTTTTTCCTTAATAACATTACTGATGCTTGTAACACTTTATTTATTAATATATTAGTGGCCTGGTGCACAAAATTTGTGCATAGGGGGACAAAGGGGTGTCCCTCAGCCTAGCCTGCACCATCTCCAATCTGGGACCCCTAGGGAATAGGGCCTAAACCAGCAGTTGGACATCCCCTTCACAACCTGGGACTGCTGGCTCCTAATGCTCACCTACCTGCCTACCTGATTGCCCCTAACCACTCTGCCTGCCAGCCTGATCACCCCCAACTGCCCCCACCCCCCTTCCAGCCTGATCACTTTCAATTGCCTCTCTGCTGGCCTGCTCACCTCCAACTGCTCTTCCCCTCCCCTCCGATCACCTGCAACTGCCCTCCCCTCCTGGCCTGATCACCTCTAACTGCCTCTGCCTCAAGCCCCACCACCATGGCTTTGTCCGGAAGGATGTCTGGAAGGTCTCCCAATCTAATTAGCATATTATGCTTTTATTACTATAGATTTACTTCCTTTGATTGGAGAAGAATGGCCATTACTAAAAATGCCTTAATACTTGCACAGCAACAGAGACAATATAGTTCACCAAGGAAGAAAAAGTATTTCCCAGTAAAGAACAGTTAATTATATTATCACCTTAAAAGTCATAAAACACTTCATAGTTTCCAAGGCCCTTTCATACACATTATGTCATTTAGCCCTTCAAAAGCCCTGTGAGATTTGCCAAGGAAGATCAATTATTAACCCAATTTTATGGGTGAGCAAATTAAGGCTCAGAAAGATGAAGTGTCTCACCTCATAATGCAGGTAGTTTTTATGGTGCCATTTATCTATTATTAAAGCCACGTTCCTTTCTGAGTTTCCAGGTGTCTTTCTCCCTACTAATTGGGATAGGAGTTTTACCAATTTTCTCCCCTCCCCCCTGTTTTCAAAAACTGATTTAATTTAAAAACCACAACGGAATGGTTGCCATGACATCACAACCATAAAACCCACCTAACGGCTTTTAAAAATCCTGCACAGAAACAACGAGGTGATATTTCTAATCCAGGAGACCAAAGATGTAAACGACTGAACCAGAGAAGAAGCGATTGTTGTGCAATGTATCAAAGTGGATAGGAAGGACAGCCATGCCTGCCTGCACAGCTCCTGAGTTTGAGGATTGATCACACCGCCTCTTCTTAGCACGCAGGGATAAGAAATGCTTCCGAGAAGCATAGACAGGCCACGTCATTTGTCAGCGTGAGTGATGATGAGCCTTGTGAGCTGTGAGGATGCTGCGGGATAAAAGAGAAGGCAGCCCAGCCGGGAGGCTCACCATGCAAATTAGCGAGAGAAACGCAATCAGAGAAATGAATGCAAAGCCAGGGAGAGCGGTGGTCAGGAGGACACTCTGAAATTAAGCAGAAACAGGCACTGAGACTGCATTATTCTGCAGCCTCACGCTTTCTGAATGTCTGAAGGTGGATTTGGGGGTTTCATTTGCAATCATTCTGCAGGGACAGTGTAGGAAACGCAAACAAGTAAGGAAATGCATCCAAATAGATTCAGGTGGGAAGATGAGAGAGGAGTGAGCCAGACCCCACGTGTCCTGTCCATCATGTTACTTAGGGGGTTCCAGGCACCTAGGAACATTCAACTCATACCCATACCATTTCTTTATCTGTCTATCTTATTTTATTTTATTTACGTATTTAAGTCCTTTTATTGATTTGAGAGAGGGGAAGGGAGAGATAGAAACATCAATGAGAAACATCAATCAGCTGCCTCCCATACATCCCCCCACTGGTGATCAAACCCACAACCTGGGCATGTGTCCTGACCCGGAATCAAACCTCTTGGTTCATGAGTCAACGCTCAACCACTGAGCCACACTGGCCTGGCTCTTTAGTTGTCTATTCCAAATCTGACTTCCAAGGTATTATCTGCTTTAGAAGGAGTCAGCAATGTCTTCAGACTAATCATATAGATTTCACCAGGATCTTGTAAAGTACAAACTCTTAAGTACGGTAAGACTGAGTTGTTAATACTATGTACAGTGCCAGAAGTAAAAATGTAGGCATGGATACAGAGCATTTGTGCTAACCTCGGCTTCTACCACCACCGATGCCTGGTGCTACCAGCTCTTAGACACAACAACTCTAAGGGCTGACTACTCTCATCTTACTCAGAAGCATAATGTGGAAGGCTTCACACTATCATCTACTTACCATCATCTTTTAACATGCTATGGATCTTGTTTTATAAGCTCAACACAAATCACATGAATGCTACTATTTCAGCTCAGCCTGTATTTCCCTAGCACTGACAGATTCGATTTCCATCTCAGTGATATAAAATAAAGTGCATTTTAGTGGGGCTTTGCCCTCGCTTATTTCTCAAGAACCAGATGCAGCTTAGAGATGAAGGGGCATCAGGCAGTCCTGCAGTGATACATCCCAGCTAATTGAAAGTCGGCAAGCATCCTGTATGCTCAGAACTCGCTTTCATCATCAGTAACCAGTGGATGTCTCAAGAAACCTTTGATTCTCTTGTCTAATTTCTGTTACAAAAACACACACCAAAAAACAAAAAACAAAAAACAAAACAAAAAAAAAAAAAAACTAAGAAGTCTACCAAAACCAAAATAATTGACTCTGGCAGATGTTTTCTAGCATTCAAATGAAAATTACAAAACAGTTCCATCCAGTAATTAATTTCATTACCTTTCATGGCAGATTCTCTTTAAGTAAAGCATCGGAAGAGGGGAGAGATGAGAACAAGATCAAAGGTTTCATAGCAACACGACCGAGGGTCAAATTAGATGCCTGATTAAAACTGATCTTAAAATATTCCAGCGGAAAATATTAGCCATGTTCCTTGATCAAAATCTCTTTGATCATTAGAGAACAAGTTTTTTATTTTAGCAACGGCAGAGTAATTTACTGAGGAAAAATGTATAAACTATTTGAACTTGGCCAGTATCTCTGGGGGCCACACCCACAGATGACTGACATGGATCCTTCCAATTGAAGACCAAGGCAGTTCTAGTTTTATTACATTATCTAATAGATGATCAAATTCACCCACAGTATCCTGGAAATATAAGATGCTGGACTAGCCCTCCAGTCAATAAATAATACTGGTATGTCAAGCTCTCTCTACAAAATTTAAACTTGAAGGCATGGCATATTATCCAGTTCTTTGTGGGCTCGATCCCCAGTAGGCAATGTGCAGGAGGCAGGTGATGGATGATGTTTCTCTCCCTCTCTCTCTCTCTCTCTCTCTCTCTCTCTCTCGCTCTCGCTCTCTCTCTCTGCCTCTCTCGCTAAAAATCATTCTTAAAAACAATAGAGTCATGACCCAGACCAAAAGTGAACCCTTATGACACTGATATCTGCCTTCTACCTGCTCACCTAACTTTGGGTTGCTTTATTTGTGGGCTTCAAACCAATGCAGGGGCAACCTCCTTGGGATCCTCCACATTCTGAGGCCTCACAGGTCAAATGTTGTTGTTTTTAAATGCTGCCCTAGACATACTCATTACACTGCAGTCAATGCAAGATGGATTCTTATTTAAAATTAATCTCTGTCTAACCAGAGTGGCTCAGTCTTTGAGCGTTGACCTATGGTCATGGTTCAATTCCATACCCAGGTTGTGGACTCAAACCCCCAACGTGGGGCATGCAGGAGGCAGCCAATCAATGATTCTCTCTTATCATGGATGTTTCTATCTCTCTCTCCCTCTCCATTCTCTCTGAAATCAGTAAAACTATATTTTTAAAAAATGACTCTCAGAGAACTCCCTTTTTCTAAGAATTAAATCTTATAAATTCTTTTGTGACACGAATCACATTATAAACTATTCATGCATCTGATTTAAGGAATTTTCATGTAAGTACCCATTTGTAAGTTCAAGGCTCTTGTCTAAAGCAAAAAGCAAATCTTAGAATCAATATTCACTCCTTAGTTAAACTTCAAGTATTAGAAAACTCTAATTATATGAGTTCCATTGTAACAAGAGAAAATATTCAAAAAACTGAATGTTTTGACAGCATTACATTTAGAAAAGTGATAGTTAATTTCAGAACTGGGAAACTGATTTTCAAAAACAAATGTGCAGTCATTGCATTCTCACCAATTTCTTATTGAATTAATAGAGTTTTATTTAAAAAATCAATTCAGTATGTTTCTTTGGATTATTTTTGTCCTATGGGGACAAAATACAAAATGTTATGACATTTAAGTTTAAATCTTTGGTAATAGTTACAAAAAATCTGTTGTACAATATGTATAATTGAGTTTGAAGATGAATAATAGAAGTATTCATCCTTTGAGTGTTTTGTCTAAACTTTGTTCTAAAAAATATTATATAATGATGAATGGATATTTTAAATAACACTATATTCAGAATAAGGTTATATGAAGTTTTGATATCTGATACTGCATAAACAAAGATGGCAAAGCCTATCCCATTACCAGTTTTTCATATTTTTTCTCTGTATGGTTCCTAGTCTTAAAGGCTATATGTATACATACATCTACACACATATTTTAATTTAGGTATTTAAGGAACTAAAAAAACAAACATTAGCCACAAAACATACCGAGTAAATGAATGCAAAATTCTGGTGTATAGGCCAATGCTAACCACAAGAAGAAGAAAAAATCCCTACTTAGAAAAAAATATTTCTAGGTCAATATGCAAATATTACTTGAAAGCATTCTTTCTTTAAAAAATGAGTTGTTTCTCTTGAGAGGTTTTACAAATATCAGCTGTGTTGGTATAACGTTTGCAAGCAACCAAATTTGGAGATCAAAGTAGATTTTTATAATGAATTTATATATGAATCCTAAATAAGATTCACCAGCACACAGATGGGCTTGCAGGTGGTAATGACAACCACCAAAGCTATTCAAGAAGAGGCCTGTGTCAGGGTCTTAAAGTAACAATGGACACACAGCTGCTACAGGAGACATCTTCTGTCCATCATTTGGCCACTAGTTTGTCTCCAGCAGTCTCAACTAATTCCACTGTATCTGTTACCATTCTTAAATGCGCATCCTGAACAGGGTTATGTGTGTGTGTGTATTTAAATATATTTAAATATATTCTATTATGTATACATAATAGAATATATTAAAATATATTTAAAAAGTATATATTCTTTTAAAATATATTTTTTATTGCTTTCAAAGAGGAGAGAGAGAAACATCAATGATGAGAGAGAATCATGGATCGACTGCCTCCTGCACGCCCCACACTGGGGATGGAGCCCACAACCTGGGCATGTGCCCTGACCAGGATTCAAACCATCCATGACCTGCTGGTTCATAGATCAATGCTAAACCACTGAGCCATGCCGACTGTGTGCATATATATATATATATATATATATATATATATATATATATATATAATTTTTTTTTTTTGGTATGAAAAACAATCTTGGAAACATCAGGATTTTATTCTGATTTTTGAAGGGTGATTGACAGTCATTTGTGGCACCAGGCAGATAGGAAGCTTCCATGTTTTTCATTTGAAGGGAAGGAAAAAATTTTTCTAGATCCCAATCTTTCACGCCATTCTTTTACATGAACAGCCATTGTTCATGCTTCGTTCTGACTAGGCCATTGTAGGTCAGGGTCTGGGGCAAAGAGGCCCTTTCTGGTCACCAAAGCTAAACATGGAGTGTTAAACTGTTCCACACTCTTATAGCGGGATTATTTCTGAAAGCTGAACACACAAGATGGCTGCCCCCATGTGGTCAAAATGGCCACCACAAGATGGCCAGCAGGACAGGGCAGTTTCACTCCCCTTTCATGCCTCAAGCCTCACTTTATCGACAACAGCCAATTACATACTGTGCTTTAGGGAACAGCCTTCCAGGGCAGCCAGATCCACTATACTGACTTCAATTCTCTGTTTATTTATTTAGCATAAAGCCAGAGAAAGGGTATTGATCAAACATTATAAATATTCCAAATGGGTTCATATAATAGTGTAAATTTTTCCCTCCATAAATATTGCGAATGGCAGCTGTTAGATCAATTACTCTTACCATGTGAAGAATTATCATACCTTTATGTATTTGGCAATTGGACAAAAAAAAAAAATTGCTGATCCTTTTAACTCAAGTTTTGCTTATACTTTATACCATATTTAAAGTATGGTATTTGTCCAATGTAGCACATTTAAAGCATTTTTCAAGATTAAATCATTACTAAAGAATGAAATATTGTCTTTTGATATTTTTCTATTTACAAATGAATTTCTCAAATTACACACTTTTTCAAACTTTCTCAACTTTTCCACCCCTGGTGGGGGGGAAAGCATATGTGCATGAATACCGTCTGCCATTGGTGCTAGACACGAGTTTTATTTTTGATTATTATTATGGCAGCTTTATTTTGGTCTCAAAGGACGCTATCATTGTATATCACTGTGACCCAGTTTTAAACAATGGGAAGTAAGTTTGTGTTAACCTGGCTTTGGTGTGTCACAACCTGTTCCTGAACAGACACTTACCTTGAACTTTAAATTACAGTATTTAATGTATTAGTTGGTGGGAGTCCAATACAAAGAATTCCTTTATTTTTATTTTTTTTTTCATTTTTGTGTGTGATGAGGGCCAGAGAGAGAAAACATGTTATTAAAGGGACAATGATGAGATAAAGGAACCAGAATTGCAACAATAGGCCCTGACTGGGTAGCTCAGTTGTTTACAGCATCTTCCCCATGTGCCAAGGTTTCGGGTTCAGTCCCCCATCAGGCACATACAAGAATCAACCAATGAATACATAAATAATTGGGACAACAAAATCTATCTCTCTCTCTCCCTCCCTCCCTTCCTCCCTCCCTCCCTCAAGTTGACTTATTTTTTTTTTAAGTAATAAATCAGATTGAAGGCAAACACAAACAGTACTGACACTTCAAATAACCGTAGCAAGATTTGGAGGAAAAGACCGAGAAAGATGTCTTAAAGGAGGAAAAAAGTTTAAAATACTGAAATCAAGGTGACATTCTGAAAGACAGAAACAGATCAAGAGGCCTGTGAATTGGAGGTGCTGTGGAAAAAAATTACATAGAAAATAATCTAAAAGATGAGAAGAAAAGTCTTGGAGGAGAAGAAAAGAGACCCATGCTTGTAGACTGAATGCTGTAACACTTCCCAAGTGAAAGGAAGGATTTAAAAATGAACAGACACCTGTGGGCGAGTACCTAGGGACTGCCTTCAAATAAGCACTTCACGCAGCTCCCCAAAATAAATGGGTGATGATTTTACAGCTCCACTCTCCAGTGGCCAATTTATTTCAATAATGAAGAACATTGAGAGTGAGCCAGCGCTGAGAAAGTGAGAGCCAAGTCCTCGGTTAGAAGAAATCTAAGTTCTTAACGTGCCATGGCCAGCACTTCTATTATGAGTCAGCAGCAACACACTTATTAGGAGCGTACTGCATATCATCAAAAAAGGCTAACGTTCCACCCTCATCCTGGAAATGTGAACTGTAAGTCAAATAAAATAAAACGGATCCCATAAAGCAGGGGGCTCAGGCATCACGTGACTCCTACAACAGCTACATTGGCAAAACCTTGGCTTGACCTTAGAGAACTATACTTGTTATAGAATTATTTCCAAATCAATAACCATTAGACCCAAACAATGTTGATTTGTGCCTTTCTGAAAGGTAAATGGCTCAGACAGAATCACTGCAATAAAATCCTCCTCACTAACAATATCCATTTCAACAGGAAGCCAATAAATGTTCTCTCATGAAAAGCCAATAAATAATGAAAAGCCCAGCATTTTATTTTTAATCAGCAAAAATTTAAATAAAGTGTCAGGACTGCACTTATTGATATGTAGAATGTGCAGTTTCAAAATTGGAGAAGCATGCATTTGTTCAATATTATAATGCTGTGTGAGGATTCTAAAAGTTTATATGTATTCTTTCATGTACAAATAGATAATGAAAATATATATCTGAACACAGAGGATAATATTCACAATTATTAAATATGTTTAAAGGCCAAAACCGGTTTGGCTCAATGGATAGAGCCTCAGAATTGGCCTGTGGACTGAAGGGTGCCAGGTTCAATTCTGGTCAAGAGCGCGTATGTTGGTTGGGGGCACATCCCAGTAGGGGGCATGCAGGAGGCAGCTGATCAATGTTTCTCTCTCATTGATGTTTCTAACTCTCTCTCTCCCTTCCTCTCTTTAAAACACAATAAAATATATTTTAAAAATATGTTTACATGGACTTTTCAAGTTATTATCAAAATGTCAACAGAAAGAGGAAACCTTGTGGAAAAATGTATTTGTAGAATTCTGAGACACCGTGATCTGCTCTAACTTCCTCAGAAAACTGCTTTTTAGAGCGATAAACTAGCCTAATACAAATTCATACATTTAAAAAAAATTTTTTTAAGTACATTTTTATTGATTTCAGAGAGGAAGGAAGAGTGAGAGAGAGATAGAAACATCAATAATGAGAATCATGGATCCACTGCCTCCTGCATGCCCCCTACTGGGGATCAAGCCTGCAACTGGGGCATGTGGCCTGACCTGGACTTGAAGGTGACCTCCTGGTTCATAGGTTGATGCTCAACCACTGAGCCATGCTGGCCAGGCAATTCATACATATTTTAATAGCCATCATTCAATTCTAAATCTAGTGTCCTTTTTTGCACAGTATGTTTCTGGATTTAAATTAGGGGATAGTTCTCAGAAGGGTTTGGAAAGTACTTCACTGGTAATGAAGCACTGTGGAAGATTTTAGTCAGTGACAACAAGATCACAACTGTAAGAAACACTCATCTCCTATCTAATGGCAGCCTTCTGGAAATAGTAACATTCATTAAAAACATGACCAAGAGAGATAAGGAAAGAGTGGCATATGATATGTTGACAGGATGGTAATAATAATCATAATTATAGGAACATGACTTGCTTGTGTCAGGAACTACGCTAACTGCTTTAGTGACATGCATTATTTAGTTAAATCCTCACAAAAACTTGTAAGGTAAATACTATCATTATCTCCATTTTACAGAAGATGATACAGATAATTAGTGAGCTGAAGGTTACAGGTTATTGAAGTGGTGAGACCATAATTCAAACCTTTTTAATTATTGCACAATTTAGCTACTTCCATACTGTCACAAAATTGAAAAGATTTCACTAGATTTGGTACTTAGAGATCACTTTTGAATTAAGGACAGTAGGTTGTATCAAGAGTGAGAGGATAAAATAGCAAGTCTATTTTCCTCTCTGAGCATTTTCATTAAATACTTCTTTTCACAATTTTTACCATACATGTAATTTTTGGAAACATTACTTCAGTTTCATAATGCCTTCACTTATTAAAACATGAAAGTTGCCCAAAGACAGAGAAAGGAGTCAAAAGTCAGGAACAGATAGTTTTCAGAAAAAGAATATATTCACACTATAATTACATATAGAATTATGAATATATTATAAATTCATAAGCTCATTCATAATGAAGACAGACAAATTTAACCACCAAGGCAACAATTTAACCTACCAGGCCATTAGCAGCAGCATCGAGATTTTATTTTTATTTTTAATTTTTTTAAATTATATTTTATTGATTTTTTACAGAGAGGAAGGGAGAGGGATAGAGAGCTAGAAATATCGATGAGAGAGAAACATTGATCAGCTGCCTCCTGCACACCCCCCACCAGGGATGTGCCTGCAACCAATGTATATGCCCTTGACAGGAATCGAACCTGGGACCCTTCAGTCCACAGAAGGACGCTCTATCCACTGAGCCAAACCAGTTTTAGCGAGCACTGAGATATTAAATGCATGTAACTTTTCCTTTAATGTTTGGTACCATATATGAGTTCCTCTTATCAAGACTTTGCTATTTCATCCATTATGAGGGATAATTGCCAATTCTCAATGATGTTTACAGATAATCAGATACAAAAATAGTGATGACATACAACATTTTCTTCCTGGTGGGGAATTTTGGAGTACCGACAAAAAGCCATCACTTAGCTTTATGAAGCAAGGAGTGTGTTTGGTTCTTGCTGTCGAGACCAATCTATAAAATGAAACTGTTCAATCCCACTGTATAATTTATAAGAAATCAAATTAATGGTGCTGTAAACAATTCAAATATGTTTATCCTGTTCAGATGACAACCTTACAAGATTTTTTTTTCTCATTAAACTTATCTCTGGGTAATATGTCCAACAGGGCTGCAGTAATACATGGCTAGAATTACTCTAGGTAATTACTAAAATGTCTCAGGAAATAGATAAGTTATGACATATTATGTACCGTTCCTCAGGCTAGTTTAAGTAGCCATTTCTAAGAAGACAGTACATTCACACATTCTCATGAAATTATTAACCTTAAACAAAAATATTTCTGAAATTTTAGTGAAAATTATGTTTAAATAATACACTTAGTGTGGCTATTGCTTAATTAATTGATTTTAAATAAATGGGATACTGTGTGTGCATGGGTAAGCACTCAAATATTTACATGCAAGCTTAAGAGATCCTTTCATATAAAAATGTTATTTTGCAAATTTTATTCCTTCTTGCTTAAAAATAATCATTTTAACAAATTGTTAAACTGAAAAAGATGCTTTTATTCTCAATGAGAAAAAAAATCTTACAGAAAAATGAATTCAGTCATATGCATAATCTTGCAAGTAAACCATTTTCTTTCAAGAATTTCCTACTGCATAACTGTATTTGTTTTTCTATCTAATGCAAATTAAATGAATATTAATCTGCAATATTATGCGTTTTCTTCTAAAATGTCACTCAAAAGCTTATCTGCATTGCTGAAAGAATTGAAAAATAAATAATTTGCATATAAACTCTACTAGGAATTCATTTTCAGTGTAAAATAAGAACCAAATAACACTATTAAGAGGGATGTAATGAAGGTAAAGGGGGAATTCAGGCACAAAACATGCTCAATCACACACACACACACACACACACACACATACACACATACACACACAAATGGCAAGAGTGATGCATTGGAAATAATCAAAAATTCAAATCACAAAAGTGTAATCTCAACAGATTTCACTAAAACAGACCTTTTTGTCCACACCTTGCTACTGCTTGCCTTCTCACACCAGTCAGATTATGCTTCACTAAACACAGCTTCATCCTTTTTTTTTTTTTTTTAATATGTTTTATTGATTTTGTACAGAGAGGAAGGGAGAGAGACAGAGAGTTAGAAACATCGATGAGAGAGAGAGTCATTGATCAGCTGCCTCTTGCACACCCCCTACTGGGGATGGGCCAGCAACCAAGGTACATGCCCTTGACAGGAATCTAACCCGGGACCCTTCAGTCCCCAAGCCAACGCTCTATCCACTGAGCCAAACCGGTTTCAACTCATCCTTAAAGTCCAGAGAATACACCTTACACACAACATGGAAGTCATGGCATTTCGCTGCCAGTGGAGACAATGGAATATCCCATTGCCATCCTGAGATATATATTTCTAATTTCCACAGAAAGTTACCTTAAGAACAATAACATGTAGCTGACAATTTGTGAATTCAAAATCATCCACCCACCCTTCTGGGTCATTCAAAACTTGGTGATATTCAGAATCCATATCACACACATAAAGTGAACTAGTATGTATGGTTTTAGTTGATTACACTTTGATCAAGAATCCATCAGACAGATACTCCAATCTTTTCGTGTCCGAAATTTGACCATGAAGAAGCTTGAGGTTTCAAGACTGATACCTTTTATTTATTTATTTTTAAAAAAATCTATATTTATTGATTTCAGATGGGCAAGGAGAGAGAAAGAGAGAAAAGAAGAGAGAGAGAGAGAGAGAGAGAGAGAGAGAGAGAGAGAGAGAGAGAGAGAGAGAGAGAGAGAGAAATATGAAACATTGATGTGCTGCCTCCTGAATACTCCCTACTAAGGATCTAGCCTGTAACCCAAGCATGTGCCCTGACCTAAAATGGAACTAGCAATCTTTCAATGCACAGTACAATGCCCACCCAACTGAGCCACACTGCCATGGCAAGAGATGAATCTTAAGGGCATGTTTAATCCTGGAAATCTTTTGATTTCATGCCCCAAAAAAACGTTTCACTTCTAAAAAAAATAATAATAATAATTGCAAGGCAAGTTACCATCCTGTTGATTTTTATAATAAATATGGAAAGTATTCTTATGTGGGATGAATTAAGTGATGACTATCAAAGGTTATTTTTCATACAATAGCTCATCTTCGGGAGATTGCATTTTGTGAACAAATACTTAATGCATTTTGATTGGGGGTATTTGTTTAAATCTATTTTTCTATTATGCTTGGGGATAATAGTCATGTGTTTCTTTAAGATAAGACAGTCGGAACACAAGGCCACAGCAACGCAGAGCCTTCGCTAATTAGAGGCTAACTGGAGAGATAGTTTAATTAGTTCGCTGCTATTACCTATTTAAGTGAGCAGCCAGGGAGGTCTGCTGGAAAAGAGACGAGCAAATACATGGCGAGGCCATTCTCTGCCTCTATGCAACCTTCACAGAAGAAGGGAGCAGGTAGCTTGCAAATAAGAGTAGAGAAGGGAGAAAGTTTACTTAAAAAGAGGAAGCCAGGTTGATGTGGCTCAGTGGCTGAGTGTTGGCCCATGAACCAGGAGATCACAGATTTGATCCTGGTCAGGGCACAGGCCCAGGTTGTGGGCTCCATCCCAGTGTGGGGTGTGCAGGAGGCAGTAAATCAATGATTCTCTCTCATCGATTTTTCTATTTCTCTCTCCCTCTTCCTTCCTCTTTCTGAAATCAATAAAAACATCTTAAAAAGTGGAGACAAAAAGTAATCATTTGTCAGCAGAATATATGTCTATATTGGGCTATTGGCATCTTAACAATAAACTTGTACATAAGTGAACACATTTCAAATATTGTGAAACCTTCTGTTTCTTCATTATCATTAAAATATTCAGAAACCTTTAATAATTCTTTAATAGTAATGAAAGAGCTTAATATTTCCCCCTTTGCCTATAAAGAAGGTTATCAGCTTTTATACTTAAACTGAAACAGTTTATTAGTATTTTCCTGTTTGCTGGTTTAATAAATAGTGTACTTTTTATATTGCCTTTGTTTACTATAATATTTAGAGAAATACATGAAAGGAAAATTAAGAATATATAAACATACTTTATGTAATTTTTCCACCAACATTTGTTGGACATCTATGTATCATTGTAGATCTCTGCAGTCTGAGAGGCAAATTCCATGGATAAATATTACGAATTAATTCACATAAGACCCTTCTCTAGGCCAAATAAATTCTACTGGGTAATTCTTGCATCCTATAGTAGATTATGGAATTATTATTCCAATTGAAAATCATAAGAAAAAAAATCAGTAACTAATAGAAAAAGTAATCTAAACCATTTTTTAACTTGCTATTGTTCTAAAAGGTATTAAATAAAATATATTACAAAATATAAATAGTAAGTACGAATTTTGGCTTTAAATTTGGAAGGTCAATTTGAAGATGGTGTCTAATCTTTTATTATTATTCACATTAAATGGTTAATAAAACAAAAGTGCTAATATCCTAATCTTAATTTTATGACTCGTACTTTAAAAGTTGGAAATTTTAAGTATTGCAATTACATAGCAATTATTTTATTTTATATCAAGGCACAAAAAAAAAACATAATGAATATCATTTTGGGACATTTTCTTACCACAAGAGAGATAATACACATGAGTAGTATTTTCATAAAACTCCATTTAAATATACACAATACACACACACTAAAAGAAAGCCAAAACAAAACAACAACAAAGAACAACCTAAAATCATGAAGAGGTATTATTACTTAGTATTTTCTTTTCCCTCTGATTTTACACTTTACATTTTTGACATAATGTCCAGTAAAAAACATACATACACACACACACACATTAGCAACTCAGAAGACCCAGAACATGATAACTGAAGAGAACAATAGTGATAATTTTGATAATTGTATTTGGAAAAAGATAGCAAAAATAATGACAGAGAGGAATCAGACTGCTTGGTAAGATGGAACCACTGAGAGAAAAATAATCAAATAAATTATTTGTTTGAATGCCAAAAAATCATAATTGTTATTTTCTCTTCTGTAAATAATTCTGTGGAGACATAGTGCTGTTCATTTTCTCATTTTAACAGCAAAAATCATGAATTTGCTGTTAGACCAAAAATTATTACTTACAAATTCTATTAGTTGTTACAAAGCATGACTTTTATTTATAATCATGAGATGATATAGAATCCTCATTAAGAACTGGCTTTTCTGAAAGTTGATTATAATTCTTAAACCCTTGAATTGGTATTTCTATTTTATTCATGAGTGCAATTTTTACAATGTCAACTAAGGAACATTTCAATAGAAATTCACAGATATATATGATTGTGAAATAAAATTTTAGCCCTGGCTGGTGTGGCTAATCTTTCTCTACTTCTTATAAAGAGCTCTATCTTCTCTTTTGTTTTGATCATTTCCTGGATTGTTTTGTTTTACAATCATACTTAGTTATATATTTCTAAATATAATTAAATTGCACCTATTCTGTGAGCTTTGTATGGTAGAATCATGAGTGCAAATTTTCCCTTGGTTGTTTTTCTTTCACTTAACATTCTATCTAGGAGTTTTGTCCACTCTGTTACTAGTGTGAATGTTAATATACCTGAACTGACCAATCACTTTTATATTTAATTTATTTTAAGAAATTCTTACATATCTCAACATCATGAAAGTATTTCCCTCTGTTTTCTTCTAGAAGCTTAGTGTGTTGTTTTTCCTATTTTAGATCCTCATTCCATATCAAGCAGTTTTGAGTAGGTGGTATCACAAAGTAATCCTATTTCTGCTTTTCTCAAACAAAAACCCAAATTGCAGAAACATTTATTTTGGAGTCCACTCTTTCTCATATACTGTTTCATTACGGCCCAGTCTTATGAAGTGTCCATATATATATGTCCATCATTTTCCGGGCCAGCTTGTCCTCACTGGCATTTTGTAAATATAATTGTGTCAGGGAAGATGGCTACAGTCAATAAGGTACAGCCTTTTTTCAATTGTCTCTTATTCTCACTCAAACTTCACTTTGAAAAACTGCTGAGGAAGCAAAGTGAGTTGCAATAATCTGACATATCTTTCCATTATTTTGAAAGATGACAAGAAAACCATGTTCCCCGTCATTCACTTGCACTTGTGGTTAAGCAAAAAATAATGTTAGAACTCAAGGTCAAGTTTTTTATTATTCTGTATTATCGTAAGTGAATAATTGCATATGTAAAATGTTTCTTTTATGGGAAGAAAATGCACCACCCTGTGACTTTAGAATGCGTGTCCATGGTTTGAGATAATTGTAAGCTGAAGTTACTAAAAGTGAATCCCTCATCCAGAGCTCCTGAGAGTTACGAAAAGGATGAGGATTTCACGGCCTGCAAGAAATTATGCATTTTCTGGGGAGCATACAGCATAAGGGTATTTCTAGAATATGATAATGACAACCACAAGGCTCCGATTTATTTAGGGACAGGTGTGTTCCTATTCTACCCTTCAGAGCAGACATAATTCCTCCAGGCTTGGTTTATTCTCTAAAAGTGAGAACACTCACTTAAAATGCCTGTGCTCTGGTTTTATGTTCAATCTTTAGCTCAGAGAGAAAGACAGCTGAAACTGCAACTTTTAATATTTAACCAAAAAAGCAGTTTCCTGTTAGCAAGCCCATTGTAGATCCTCCAACTCAATGACCTACTCATAAAATAATCACCTCTTGAGTCATAATGTAGTTTCAGACCAAAATCCAAAAAGTACTTCATAACACTCATTAATTTAAACATATAGAGCCTTCTTACTCAACAAAACACATCTTGTGAAAAGAATATTTCTTTTTCTGTAAGCCCTGACCATAATCTTACTAATGTTTCATTGTTTTGATCTTGCTGTTCTATATCTGTGGTAAAAAGGACAATATGATTCTGGAGAAGGAGCCAGATGAAGAAAGATAACTGAAAGAGATTTGACCTAATTATCTTAACAGGCTTAATATGTTTTAATTCATAACCAGTGCCTTTCAGAAACTATGTCAACACAATATCCTGCATGAAGTAGCTTATGGCAGTAATAAAATGCACTAGTAGAATTTTGCTGGTCACTTTTTGAAATTATGTGGTCTTTCAAAATGATGAAGCTAGTGATTAAAATGGGAAAATATGGATTTCCCATCTCTGTGTATTAATCACAAATTCTGCATTTGAGGTTGGACATTCGTGAACAATAAAGTCTCTGATAATTATTTTTGAAGACAGATCTGAAAAACAAAAGTAACAACAAAGAAACCAGAGAGCTATTCTAATCTTTGCTGTTGTGGTGGTCCTGATATGTCAAAAATAAAGTTAACTTTTCCAGAAGAACTCAGATCCATTATATTGGAGGGAGAGGTCAAGAGTACTCTCTAAAATTTAGGGAAATACTAGTTAGACAAGTGAAATATCTCATTGTTGCAATGCAAAAGGAATCTTCATGAATATATTATATTGCTCATTCCACACCAACCATCAATGATCATAGATAGCATCATTAGGCAATATTTCAAAGGTCACATAGAGGTTATAGTCTTGTCCAAGCAGGGGACAAGGACATCATATTCCATGATTTACAAACAGATAACTTCCATACATGCTTATTCAAGCCACAAAGATAAAGATATTTGAAAGTCAAGAAGTATAGGACTAATGAAGGTTATTAGGAATAGAGTCCCATGAATTCTAAATGGAATAAACTAGCCTTAAAAATCAAGCCCAAGGCGTTGTTTTCCATTACCATTCACTGTGGCAATCCAAAAAATTTTGATGCCTCTCAGTCATTCAGCCTAGAACCTCTAAAACATGCCGACCCTTGTTTGCAACTCACAACCAATCAACGGGTGAGCCAAACTCCAACAACCACACACAAGACACTTCTGACCTCTCAACAGAGATGCCAATAGATTGTGGAGACAAGCGTGCACCAGTTTGATTGACAGACGGTTAAAACTGTAGAATGCTGACATAGAAGACATTCTCACCACCTTCAACTCAAGTCATGTCACACAATCTGTGAAGGGAAGTGGGCCAAACCAACACACACATGCAAAGGAATACAACTGGAATCATAACATACTGACGTTTTCCTATTGCATTTCAGAAAGAGCATCTTTAATATTTTATTTTATTTTATTTTAAAATAAATTAGAGTAAATCTTTTTTGTAGACTTGTGATTATGCTCTGGCTGCCTGGACTAAGGATTTCTAAACACACACACACACACACACACACACACACACACACTCACACTCACATCAGTAATTCCGTGATGCTTCATAGAACTACTTCAGTACCTTCTATCTGTTTGGTAAATAGGCATTGCTGGTAGAATTTATACTATTTCCCATGCTATAAAGACCCCACATACAGACCAGAAGTACAGTGCCCTCTGGTGCACAGATACAACATAAAATAAAACATATATATATCACATATTTACATATAGACACATAAATGCAAAGCTAAGTTTTACTTCTCCATGTTCAACAAATCACTGAGAATTGTAAGCTTCTATCTAGAGGAAATGAGCCAATCAAAACTTTCATAAAACATTCTCTATGGCATAGACTCAGGCACACTTGTACATCCTCTATTTAATGGATTCATTTGGCTGGAGGTCAGGAAGACTGTTGGATTTAACATACAGCTTCTTTTGTGTAACTATTGAGAGTTAAACGTAGAAGAGCAGTAAAAGTTAAAGGTCATATATCTCAATCCGTTCTTCTTTCTTGGCCTCTGCTATCATGTCCTGTTTATCCTTTTCCTTCTGTTACATTGCCATTTCTGCCATTGCCATAGTCTCAATTGACTCAACTTCTCAATGACTAGTACAAGATACCATTTCCATTGAAGTTCAAAAAATGTAACAACACATCATAGCATAAGTGGAAAGGAAAACACCACTGGAGAAAATTCACTGAACAACGTTGACGATGATGAACTCGGCCTCAAAGTTCACTGGCATTGACTTAAAGGCACAGGAGGATTCTAAGATCTGAAAGAGACCCACAAGGGGTCACTGTTATCACATTTTCCTGGAATACATTATGTCTATGAGAAATATGTTCAAACTAGAGGCCTGGTGCATAAAATTTGTGCAGGTGGGGAGTGAGGGGGCCCTCAACCTGGCCTGTCCCCTCTTGCAGTCTGGGAGCCCTTGAAGGATATCTGACTGACAGTTTAGGCCTGCTTCCAGCGTATAAGCCAGCAGTCGGACATCCTTAGTGTTACTGTGGAGTCGGGAGAGGCGCTCGCCAGCCATGAGCCCAGCTTCTGGCTGAGTGGCGCTCCCCCTGTGTGAATGCACTGACCACCAAGGGGCAGCTCTCGTATTGATCATCTGACCCCTGGTGGTCAGTGCGCATCATAGTGACAGGTCATTCTGCCCTTTGGTCGATTTGCATATTAGCCTTTTATTATATAGGATAACAACAACAAACAAAAAAAACACGATGGAGGCGAATGGTAAATAAGAACCCTCCTGATGACAACCCTCTCCCCTCTGTCTCTCTCCCTTAGAGAAATGCATTCACACACTGCCTCCATGGCAGAGAGAGCTCTCTGCACCGGCCTGCCCTTGGCCCTGTCCGTACCTGTATATCTTGTATCTTGTGCTAAATCCCTGCCGGCTTCGGTCCACAAAATCGGCGTATTCCTGTGAGCGATGGAAGGGTCCCTTGTCATACAGGAGCCAGTCGAAGGGGCTTGTGGCATGCTGGTCTGAGACAGCAGCGACGGCGAACACCCAGCAGTGCAGACTCAGGGCTATCCACTCCCATAGAGCCATCAGAGAGAGCACTTCAGCACCAGCTCCGCTGCGCCATACCATGCTTCCCCTGGGCACTTGGCGCCTTCATCCTCTTAGCTTTCCCTCAGCACCTAGACGAAACACACACACAGGCCATTAGTGAGCGCCCACGGCGTGCTCTCCGCAGGGAAGCTGTGCAGGAGGCTGGTCCATTAACAAAATAAACTATCTAATAGCATTGCTTTAGACCAGTGTTTCCCAAACTTCTCTCATGATGAGAATCACCTGGTAGAGTTGTTAAACTACAGATTCCTGAATCCCAACTAAGAAGTGCTAAACTAGAATTTTTGGGAACATAGAGGTAAAATGGTATACTTAACTAGTGCTCTTAGAGCACTAGTTAAGTATACCTATATGTTCCCGAAAATTCTAGTGCTCTAGAGCACTAGTTAAGTATACCATTTTACCTATATGTTCCCGAAAATTCTAGTGCTCTAAGAGCACTAGTTAAGTATACCATTTTACCTATATCTTCCTGAAAATTCTAGTTTAGCACTTCTTAGTTGGGATTCAGGAACCTGTAGTTTAACAACTCCACCAGGTGATTCTCATCATGAGAGAAGTTCGGGAAACACTGCTTTAGAATGGACCCTGGCAAAAGTGACTAAGGAAACTCTGATGACTGTGATCTGTCACAGCTGTGTCCCTGTCTCTGCGAGTGTGTTGGGAAGGAAGGCTTGAGGCACAAGGGCCCCCTGCAGTGGATCGTGAAGACCTATAAGGCGACAGTGAAAAGTCTAGACTCACAATTCTTTCCTTTTTTTCTTTTTTTCTGCTTATAAATGCTTTATCACCTTGAGCACTTTATAAATAATGAATGTTTAATTATATTATAATTCGTCATAAATTTTAATGCTAAGTGTACTTTATTATTTAGTTATTTTAGGACAATTCTCACAAATGAATTAAAGATATTTAGGTAGTTATTTTCATCACATGGATGAAATTGGATGGACTAAATTTATGGGTTTAGAGATCTATATATATATATATATAAGTGTTTATATATATGAGTAAGTTATATCTAGCTATCTCTCTATATAGATTTTTTAAAAAAAGGAATGGTGTGCGGAGGGAGGGAGAATAGAGGTGTGTGTTTGCTCAGCTATTTTTCCCCATTATCCCCTATTAGAAACAAACTTTTCTGATTTAAACAGAATCATAAATTATTTTTAGGATCTTCCAAGAATTTCAATGTGTACTCATAACATAAGTAAGCATACCTACAAAGTTCACATACACACAGAAACTAAGATAATGCAGATTATAAATAGTGAAACCATATATATTAATTTTAGGGACATTCAGAAATGAAGTAACAAGAGGCGTGATCCCAGGGTGGCAGAGCAAAGCAACATCACATGAAGCAGACACCACACACACAAAATCCTACACATATCTGAATTCAGTTCTACCTTCTCACTTCACCAATTTTTCCAGCATTATTATTTATAGCACATAGAATTGAGCATTATGTAAATTTTACTAATGAGAAAGTTTGGGTTGTAAAAGTTCCTAGTCAGCAAAATCTCTTTAGGAAGCAATCAAAATGCACAGTATTAAGTAAATATTTTAATTATAGCTGTCATATTTCTCTGGCGTTTGGATAAGGCAATTGATAGCTTTAATTTGCTTTCTAGTTATAGCCCTATAATTCACAATTTAATCCTAAGCTATTTATTGATGAGAGGTATAGAGCAATCATTTTGCAACTAGAAAGAATGTCAAAACAGAAATACAATGCAAATGATCAAGGACATGGTACCCACAGTCTTACGCACCACACAATTGAAAGGACTCATACACACTATATGAGTTGCTTTAATCACATGAGCTATTTCACTGAGGTCATTGAAGAATGCCATCTTTGTAAACAAAATAGGAAGCCTTCCAAGTGAATACATTTTAAAAATGATTTATCATAAAAAAATAAAATCACATAATAGAAATGTTTTGAAATAGGGGTTGGGAGGTGCTGGGTCTCCATCAATTACTTGTCTAAATGGAGCACTGTCAAATGACTCAGCTCATAATTCCCAAATTCTGATGGAGCGAATAGATATTTTTCACATAGTATTTTTCTGATGTGGGAGCTATGACATTTTTCTTAGTATTAATGCATTTTGCTTACATTCCTAAACTAAGAATTATTATTATTATGCATAATGAAACAGCATAATCCCCCTGTGACTAACAAATCTTTCCTATCTTGGCTAAACACACATTTTCATTCTGCTGATCAAATATATCCAAACTTGCACCATTTAATCATTGTTACAAAGAATGTTATATTTTCCTATGTGAAGCAGCAAGAATAGGGCCTCGTATGTGGTAGAGCATGTTTCAAAGCATGTTTCCTACCGGTGCAAAATCGTAATTATACACCTAACTCTTTGCGCTTAAATCATTTCAGTAAACATAACTCTGCTCAAGCACATGAGCTTGTAAGACACAGAGCATTACAGAAAAAGTGGAGAACGACAGGCCTGGACTAAGGTCCTCTTCTCAAATTCTGAAATTTTTCAATAATTACCCAGAACCACTATTTTTATTCTTTCCCTCACCATGTGTGTTCAAGAGCTTTTGTGGTCCTCATTCCCTCATTTTAACATATAGGAATATGGAACAATTTTCTTAATATATGAGAAAACTACCTAAATGTGTTAATATTAGGTTTTATCTTTATGGTTTTATTAGGTTTTATCTTTGTGGTTTTATTAGGTTTTATCTTTATGGTTTTATTGTTCTCTTCTTTATTTATTTATTTATTTATTTATTTATTCACTTATTTATTTTTATTGAATTTATTGGGTCAACATCTGTTAACAAATTTACACAGGTTGCAGGTGTACAATTCTGTAAAACATCATCTGCATAGTGAACTGTGTATTCACCACAGCAAGTCAAGTCTCTTTCTGTCACCACTGATCCTACCTTTACCCTCCTCTACCTGCCCCCAACTTCCTTTCCAACTGGCAATCTTGTCTGTGTCTTTGAGGTTGGTTGTTATTGGGTTTTTTTGTTTGTTTTTTTGTTTGTTTTTTTTTTTTGCTTAATCCCTTCACCTTTTTCACTCTGCTCCTATCCAACTCCTTCTGGCAGCTGTGAGTCTGTTCTCTGTATCTATGAGTCTGTTTCTATTTTGCTTGCCTTTTTTGTTGTTGTTTATAAGATTCCACATGAGTGAAATATGGTACATTGTCTTCCTTTGAGTGACATATTTCACATAGCATAATGCTCTTCTGCTCCATCCATGCTGGTAAGATTTCCTTATTTTAATGGCCCAGTCGTTTTCCAGTGTGAAATGTAACATTGCTTTTTTATCCACTTATTTACCAACTATATCATGCCAAGATGGGGTTCCTTGACCTGGCTTGTGGGGATTGGGCCGAAACTGTCTTTCTGACATCCCCTGAGGGGTCCCAGATGGTAAGAGGGTGGTTTGGGGTGAGGTACCCCAGAATAAGGCTTCCTCCTCTCTGATTCCTGGTGCCTTACCTGAGAACCACCACTGCCGAGTAACTGAAGCTTGGCAGCCCCCTCTGGTCAGTGCACATCATAGCTTAGCCAGTCGCTTAGGCTTTTATATATATAGATGGGCTCTTGGGTTGCTTTCAAACCTTGGCTACTGTAAATAACACTGCAATAAACATAGGGGTGCATTTTATCTTTTAAATTAGTGTTTTGGGTTTTTCTGAATATATTCCCAGAAGTGGAAGTGCTGGGTCACACAGCAGTCCCATTTTTAATTTTTTGAGGAAACTCCATATTGTTTTCCCTTGCCCAAGGGGTAGGATAGCAGAAAAAAATATTGCTCTGAGAAATGTCCTGCCTATGTTTTCTTCCAGGATTTTTATGGTTTTGAGTCTCACATTCAAGTCGGTCAAAATTATTTCCATTCTATTCCTGTATGTAAATTATTTTCATTTTTCTTTTAAACTGTCTTTTGTTTCACTGTTTTGGTAGTCAAAGACAGTCGTGGTTACAAGTAAGTTTTCTGAAGCATGCCTCATATTTTACTTTAAAATTAGATCTTGTAATCTAAACATACTATGCAAAACATACTACATCTGAACTTTATGATCCAGTCTCTGACCACTTTCCTTATGAATTGGAAATAAGTGAGATTTGAACCTTACCAAGATATTTCGTGATATGATTCCATAAGTTGAAACACTGAGGTCGTTTGTATTTAAATTGTGAAGAGAACACATGTGACTCCGAGTTTGGCCATCTCCTCCCACCCCCACCTTTTTAAAAATTAATCTTTGAGAACATTTTTCCATTTAACTTTAGAGAGAGTAGAAAGGAGGAGGGAGAGAGAGAGAAAAAAAAACATTAATTAGAGCGAGACTTATCAATTGGTTGCTTCCTGCACCTTGCACCCCCGACCAGAGCCAGGGATTGAGCTTGTAACCGAGGTACATGCCCTTGACCAGAATAGAACCTGGGACCCTTCAGTCCATGGGCCAACGCTCTATCCACTGAGCCAAACTGGCTAAGCCTGAGTTTAGAGATTTTTAAGAGCAATTTCCCCGACGTGAAGGACAGAACTGAGGAATGGAGCTCCCCTTCTCTTAATTTTTTTCCTAATCAGTTCTGCCATTAGGTAGTAGCATTTAACTTCCTCTTTATTGGTAGGACAAGATTGTATTGGCAGGATCAAGCCTGAGATTAGTTCCCTCCGCAGTATATCCTCCTCAGAGGAATAAGAAGCCCTCATTAAGATGGAAACCACTTAAAGCTGTAATTCAGAGGCACGGTATTGCCTGATCAGCTAAAATAAATAACCAGAAAGACCTTCTGGAATACAGTTAAATGACTGGAGAGCTTCACTTCTAAGGCCAGTCTTAACATACAGAATGTAATTTAAAGCAAGGAAGCTCAGTTCTTTAAAAAAAAAAAATGAAGGAAAGTGAGAAAGTACAAAAGCAATGTATTACTAACAGATGACTATAATGATCATCTCACGCTGGTGTAAGCAGATAAAAAGAAACAGCACATAATGTTTAGAGAAAAGGACTTGAACTCGGTGTGTATTCCATAATGACTGTGTACACCAACAGCGTGTTCACCATTAGCAGGTCACAGGGTTACTGAAACATAATCCCTGCCAGCAAGTCCTTCATAATTTGGTCAAACCAACAGAGGTGTTAAAGAGGGTGATAGTAACATATTGAGAAACTTTGGAAGATTCATGAGTGGACAACCATCCAGTCTATAGTTATTTTGATAATTTACATACTACCACATTAAAAAAGACTCAAGGTAGATATTAACCCACAAGAACTAAAAATAACAAGGGGGGTGATCTACAACAGGTAAGCCAACCCAAGGTCAAGTATGTAATTCTCCATCTGCCATTTTTCAATGCCTCTGCACTACCTCGTAAGAAAGAAGGCAGAACATTCTATGTTTCTAACTAGAGCAGTGGTTCTCAACCTTTCTAATGCCGCGACCCTTTAATTCAGTTCCTCATGTTGTGGTGACCCCCAACCATAACATTATCTTCGTTGCTACTTCATAACTGTAATTTTGCTACTGTTAAGAATGGTAATGTAAATATCTGTCTTTTCCTGCTAGCCATTGAACCACTGCTGTAGAGCCTAAGACCATTGGAAAACACAGATATTTATATTACACTGAACTAGAGAAAGTCACTTTAGTAATGATGCCTAGAACATCTTTCCCAGTTGCTAGAGATGCTGGAAGGGCCCATTGTTTCAATATTAGTTAGTTTTGCATTGACTGGTGTCAGTAATATATTCCAGCTTCTCTAAAAAAAAAAAAAATGTTAACAATAAGCACCTGACTTCCCCATTTTTATCCAATACACAATTCTGAAAATATTTGATATTTTCAAGGGCCATTCTTGTCAATATTACTTTAACTACTAACATAACCAAAACGGTCTTTGAAACTCAAAAAGTCACACAGAGCTTAAACTATAAAGAACTACATTTCAGAAGCAAAATACACCTACATGATAAACATAGTCTACAATCATGAAGAGTGTTTTTATTTAAAAAGAACCAGCCAGATTTTGAAGGATATTATAAGGAAGTATAAATGGGACATTACCATGTCTGACATATGAGACTATTTAACATCAGCTATACTCAGCATATCACATACACAATTTAAAAAAAAAATCATGTTGTCTGAGCTTGTCAGAAATTACTTCTAAACAATAATTATGAGAATCAGCATTATAGAACTTATTGGAGACCAAACTTTGGTAATAGATAAATTTTCAGTCAATAGTTACTGTGTAGTTTCAAATCCTGAGCAATTAAATTTCCATTTTCAGCTTAGACATCTGAAAATCTGTATCTAAAAGATAGTAAAGGATGTCAAATGCTTATAATGTTTGTGATGAAAGAATCATTAAAGTTAGATTAAACTTTTATTTATTTTACTGACTCAATATTGATGAGAAATAAATATTTTAATAGTTAATAACCGCAGCTTATATTGAAGTTGCTGATTCTTACTCTAAATAAGACATGATTTCCTTAAATAACAGCTGTCAAGGATGGGTTTTAAAAAGAACAGACATGAGTGATCTTTCATATTCACGTTGGCCTATCTCTCTATGATCACAATTGGTCATTTTGTCTTTCAAATTGGTTAAACAAGAGATGTGTTAACATGTCTGCATTTTATAGATGTGGAAGGCACAAATTAAAAGCCGATACAGTTCACTCTAAGAGGAAACCTTGATGCTCCAAGTTATATTTCCCCATAGTTCTGTTGCTAGTCAAACATAATTAGTGTTAGCCCAAATATAGAGACAGCTCTACCTTGAAAGTGTCAATAATCTGTCTTGGATCTAAAAGTACTCAAATAAGGAGTGATGTATTGAAAAAATGTGTGTGTGCTGGAGAGGTAGGTTGTAAATACTTGACCTATGTGCCCAAAGGTGAGAAAGATACTTAAAACAAGTACCTTAGTAAAAAAAAAATGTTTTAAGATGAATATATTGATTTCAGAGAGGAAAGAAGAGGTAGAGATAGAAACATTAATGATGAAAGAGAAGCACTGCCCTACAGATTTGGCTTGGTGGGTAGAGCGTCTGCCTTCAGACTGAAGGGTCCCAGGTTCGATTCCAGTCAAGGACATGTGCCTGGGTAGTGGGCTAGATCCCAGTGAGGGGTATGCAGAAGGCAGTCAATCAATGATTCTCTCTCATCATTGATGTTTCTATCTCTCTCCCTCTTCCTTCCTCTTGAAATCAATAAAAATACTTTTTTTTTAAAAGGAAAGAGAATCATTGATTGACTGCCTCCTGAATGCCCCCTACTGGGGATGGAGCCTGCAACCCTCGCATGTGCTCTGACCAGGAATTGAACCTTGATTCATAGGTCAACATTCAACCAGTAAGCCACACTGGCTGGGCTTAAGATGAATTTCTAAAGGCATGTAGACTGCCCCTTTAGAAATTGCTCAGGATCCCCTTTTTCTTAGATCTTAACTTTAAGTTTCAATTCCCAGAGTCAACTGAATTCCATTTTCTTATTTCCCACTTGCAAAAGGAAAGTGCTGAGTTGGGGCGATTGTGAAAGACAGATAGAAACTTTCTGTAAGTAGAAAAGAGTATGTCTTAGAAATCCCAAAAACTCAGATTCTATCTGAATTGTTTATTCAAGGAAATTATGAATTAAAATTCACAAATTGTTCTTTTTTTAACAACTTCATTCAGAGTAAAATTAGTCATTGAAAACAAAAAATATACTTTTCACTTGTTGCTTAGTTAATTGATAACTGGCAAGTTCTTTTTATTCTATTTTTGAAAACCTTAATATTCTTCCATATTATCCCAATGTATAATCTTAAAAAGTATGACTTACCACGTTTATAAAATGTACTGTAACTCTGTCATTCTATTATATATTAGTGACAGGTCTAAAGGAATAATCAGGAAGTCTCTTATCGTAAACTTAGGTAGAAGCATTCAATATAAATGTTTTAAGTAAGGTAGACTCTGTCTATATGTTAATATGGTTGGGGTTATAAAAGAAAAGGTGGGGAAATATATGGATTAATTACCTTAAAACACATTTTGTACAACTTTAGAGCATGATTTATTCAACCCTTAACAATTGTCTTCTAAAAATTTATATTGCGTTTACTATTTTTTAAGAGTTATTCACTTCTGAAAAAGACTCTTCCACCATCTCTATCCATAGATTTACAGGGCTGATGTTTCAAACCATCAGAAATATTGCCACATTAAAGACATGAAAGTCACTTAAATATGTTGTATACCCCAGGAACTCTCTGATGGGGTTAACTTTTCTTTTATACTTGTTTTAGCTACAACTTCTATACAACTTTAGCTTCTACTCACAGTACTAAATTGCATATCTAATAGCAGTAATAAAAACTTGAATTTTAAAAACATGCATAGCAAAGACATGATGAACTGTAAAGCATCCATTTATTGTAAGCATCCTGCAAACATGTGTGTATTATGATACCTGAGTGAAGCCATGATTCAGATTTTTAGTTTATTCTTTAATTTGACATAATCATTTTCTCCAAACTGGCTTATATTTGTGGTTATCACTTGACATACTTCATTTTATTTTTTATTAAATTTATTGGGGTGACAGTGGTTAATAAAATTATATAGGTGCACAATTCAATAATATAGCATCTGTAGATTGTATTGTGCTGACTTTACTCATATGTAGAATATCATAAAATAAACTATTAAAATAGAAATAGGCTCAGAGAGACAGAACACACAGCTGTCATAGAAGAGGGGAGATGAGGGTGAAGGGATTAAGCAAAGAAAAAAAATTCACTTGACAAATTTAAAAAAAAATAATAATAATTTTTGGTTGTAAGAATGGGTGTTTGATGAATCTAGTAGAGCATAGCAGTTTGTTAGTATACGCTAGCCACTATCTGACACTGAAAAATCTCATATGCATGTTGACTCAGCTCCGGTCTTCCCAAGTCTAGATTGTTTTTTAATAGTGCAATAGTCTGGAGATAGCTATTAAAATTAACAAAATGCGAGACTCCAGAAAAGTTCATAAAAATCAGCTCAGTCCTGAGGAGATTGGCTTCTATTCACAGAAATTAAGAAGAATAAGTCTATCTATTAAGCATTCTTTCAAAATAAATCCATAATGGAATGGAAATGAAATGTGCCATTATGAGACAGTAATTCTTATAGAGCAGAGAGCTACAATGTGTTTGAAGGTAACATTAACATATTTATTAATTTAATCAATAAAAGTGTAGTTTATAGGTTTAATTTTCTGAAACTATAAGATGGTAGTTTCTTTATTAGCTATTAAAAAATGTGTAATGCTTCGGGTGCTTCTAAAGGCATTTACATCTCAATAAATTAGGGTTTAGGGATAAAAAAACAAATACTCCTAAAATTAATCATAAGCCAAAATAGGTCACTTTGAGAATGAATTGCATTGTTGACTGTAAGCGTAATAAGAATAAAAATTTAAAGAGGTTATGAATGGTGTTTAAGAAATAGCAATGACTATAGAATGAGAATCTATAAGATTCCTTAACTTATTAGATTGCATGCCATTTTTCCACCTCTGAATTTATACTTTCTTGGTTGAAAATAAACATTTTAAAACCAACAAAACTATTTCACGATAAAATTGTAGGAAGCCACTCAGTTCATTAATAACATATTAGTCGTATCTTTCAATCTTGGGGAGAAATAGGTTGGAAAATCATCACTGGGTTTATGTCCATTATTAGAGTATCAGCTGGTTATTCATGACTTGTTAGCATGAACACAAAATTGAGAAATACCTCAGAGCTGCTGGCATAAACACACTATTTTAAACATTAACCACAGAAGTGTGGATTCATAGCTTATGAACTCATTATCTTTGGAGGCATTGTAACTGATAGGCCTGAACATGAGTAATTGAATATAAATATTCTTCATGACTCATCAAATATGCCTTGAGATGACAGTGATAAAAACCCAAAAATGTTATTGATGAGGATATCTGATGACCAGTATAAATGGTTAGAGTGGTTATTTGATATCACCATGAAAAAAAAAAAAAAGTTTGGCCAGAACTTCCAGATGCTTTTCAGTAGAAAGGCCATTAGTGTTCATGATGAAATTTCATCTTCAGAAATCATTTCTAGACTCTAGGAGAGAATACACACTATTAAACTATCCCTTTCTCTTAAGAATCAAGATTATCCATGAGCAACCAATAATATTCAAACACAAATTATTTTGGGGTTTTGCTCTCCTTTGGAACTTATAAAATATAAACACTATCATCATAAAAGCAGCTAGAAATGTGCGGGGAAACAGGTCAAAATTACACCCCTAAATGTCTCAATGAAATTACCCAAGTAGTTGCTAAATTAAAACACCAAGGATGCCAGCTGTCATCTCATTAACTCTGGTAAGTTGACTATACTTTGTAAAAGATGTTTGGAAATAATGGTCTTTTTTTTTAGTTTAACCACTTTGAAAGTTGTTATGTAAGAATATTTGTATCTTGTTTTCAATTGAACTGGTAGAGATCACGGGGTTAATAATATAAATCTGCTAAGAAACCAGACTTTCCTTTTACTCAATGACACTGAGAAGTCAAGGCAGAGCAACTCTCTCTACGTGAGTGACTATTCTCCCAGAACTCCATTAAAATCAAGGTAAATATAATGTAAATAAGAACTAATGTGCCTTGAGGAGTGTATTAGTCTTTAGCTACGCAATATCAAAACAAAAGGAATATTATTTAAACTCATTAGACACCATAGATTTAAAAAAATGGACTACTAATATTTAATTAAAAAAAAAAAAAGTCGAGTCAACATTATCTCTTGCTTAGAAAGAGAATTTTACCCAAAAAGACAAAAATAAATCAAATGAGCATGATATCTTTTTCAGAATATGTTTTGTTTTCATAATGATTGCCTTTTTAAAGCATACTCATCTCATGTCATTTTATTAACAAGAATATTTATGGAGTAGATTTTGTTTTCCCTAGGTGGGAGATGAGGACAATAAATGAAAAGTGCCAAGAACTCTTACTAGGATCACTCTAATGAGCTAGAACTAGAAATGAACTTGGGGGAGGGATCCCAGATGCATCTCACTCTGCTTTTCATAATAACCCACTACTAGGAAACCAATAGAAAAATGTTAACAATCTTCAAAGAATACTGCAGTAATTGTAAATCATAGTCATATCCAAATACCTCTGCGATATTTTTAAATAAAAGATAAATTTGTACTAAACTTGCACAGATTGGTGTTACATCTATGTTTGTGTCTGAACTTTTCATAACAATATCCAATTTTGTAAATGACTAAACTTTTAGAGACTTATTCTAGTCAGTAACTGATCATTCTAGAGATAATACGAAAAAAATAAAAATAACAGGAAATATAGAAAACCAAAGCATCAAAAGTTTGAAGTTCTACCAGTTGAGTTCTTTGCACTTGCAGAGAGAAACAAACAGGGCAATCTTCTGAAAAGAGATTCCATTTTTATTTACATATTAATACCGGCCTAGGGTTAAGGCTAACTTGCATGTGTGTACATAATACATACACATGGGAGCGCACACACATACACACACACACACACACACACACACTTAAATAAGAGTTCCAATGGTTTCTTCCAACTTAAGTTACAATATACCAATATATTACAATATATTACAATATATTGGTATATTGTAATATACCAATAATTTTGCATAAAGAAAACCAAGATATCCTGTATTTTATAAAAAAGTACATTGCCATTATACAGTTGAGTTTATTAAAAGAAAATATCTCATGAGAAGCAGGAATCACATGTTATCTGATTAAGTGATAAATGAAATCAATAATATATGATATCTTGTCCAAAGTGACATAGGTTTAAAGTAAGTACCGTCCACCCACCCAAAAATGGAGATACACACACACACACACACACACACTCACAGACACAGTGAGCAAGTTCACTATAACATAATCCCAGAGGGTAAATGCAAAGGAATTGAGGAATTGGACTTCACTGATAAATTACTTTCTCCAGGGAAAAGAAACTACCTCTTGGATCAAACAAACAAACAGCACTAAAATTTTGCAATTTTATGACCCAGAGTTGCAATTATCTTTCATATTTCCTCAAGATGTTAACAGTGAGCCTTACAAGCAGAAAATGTATTGATCGGGCATCTATGTCAATAAATGGAAGTACTAAACATAGTTCCAGAGAAACTCTTAAAGAATGCAATTTCTTCGAGAATAGAAAGTGTTAGAGGTAAAAGAAATAATTCTAGGATTGGGTCTTATTAATATTTTGGCTTCACAGTGCAGGGAGTACCAGAACCCTTCAATGAGTAAACAGGACATAACAAAACAATATCCATAATAATAGCAAAATTTACTAAAACATTCAAAATTTGTTTGGTCCTCTTAATTGACTTTCTTGTTGGATCTGATATCAATTGGTTGCTGAAATTATACGCCTACAAAACTTGGACTTTTTTTTAAAGCTTTATTTATGGGAGATTCGGCATTATTTGAAAAATTTGTTCAGATTTCACTTTTCAGTCTCCAAAGATTTCTGCACCGGGGTCATATATAACATTGCCATAGGCAAACAAACTCTTCTATTTGACAACCCAACCAATCCCACTTTCAGGATTTTTTAAATTAAAAAAATAACAACATAAAATATTCACTCCCATGGAGTCAGAATTAAACTGCTAGTTCCAGATGCCCTTGATAGTTCTCCAAGTATCCTTTACATATTAAGGTCTGTGACCTTAACAACAAGCAGTTTTCAGGCACTTCTGGTGCTATCATCTCGCATTCTTCACTGGGGTTATGCTTCCCTCCCTTCCCCATTTTTCCCCCCTCTCACCTTGGCCCAGTTTACAATTTTTATAGCATTGGTAAATATCCCAATGCTTGCCAGTGGGACATTTAAATGACTGCATGCACGTACATGGAGTGAAGACAGCTCATGGATGTGAATACAACGAAGTTATGCATCATTGCAGAACCATCTGAACATGCACAGGCTGTATGCCACCGCTCAAGGCAGAGAAAAAATGATCACCGGATGGGTCGGACACGGGTTCTAGGATTGTCAAGAAAATGCAGGCAAGGGGTCCTTACCTGCTTCGCTGCACGAGGACAGACACATCTACAAGGCACAACCAAGGAAAAGTCCTCCAGCCCTGACTCATCCGCCTTCTGAGCTATGACAGCCTTCCACCCTGGAGCTGGGCTCTTGGCTGACAGACACAGGAGTGGCTAGAATATTTGCAAGCACTGGTAGGGCTCTGTAGCAATGCTGGTCACCTCCTCCTCTCCCCCAGCCTCTGGTGGGCGGCTCACACAGCTGGAAGCAGGCACCCCATCTCCCTCAGCTTTGCCCATCAGGGGTCCCGCTAGGAGGAGGTCCCTGCACTGCAAGGCTCCTGGCTTTCTCCACCTGGTTGGCTCCCAGTAAAATGGTCTCTGCATCCACTCCAGGCGACAAGGAGACCAACCATGGGAGCTGGGGAACTCAGAGCCAGCACTTGGATGCCCAACCAGAGATACCCAGTGGCCAGAGCGCCACCCCCCCCCCCTCCCTCTGGAATGGACACTGAGCCGGCGCCAGCCCCAGCTGCCCGCCTCTCATCCCACGCCCAGGAGCAGCGGGGGAAACATACACATAAAAGCCCAACTGGGAAAGCGGGCAGCCTGCAATGCCTCCCAGCCCTCACTCCTGGCCTTGAACTTCAACCTTACAGCCCCAGCTCCAGCTCCAAGTTGCAATCCGCTCCCCCATCCCACCGCCCAGCAGGTCCCAGCCCATTAGAGAAGGGGAGTGGGGAGGAGAGGAGGTGGGTCAACAACACTTTAAGCTGGAGCCTGAGAAGTCACTTAGGGACCCCCCTAACACCCCCCCAAAAAAAAAAATCAACCCAACTGATCCCTTCAGAGGCAGGTGGCTACTGGGGTTTTATGGGGCAGACAGAGGCTGAGAGCCCTTATGGATTAGTCTTAGGGCAGCTCATCAACAATGAATTCATTCATTGACACGGACGCAGAAGGCGCTAATGAGAGATGCTCTAGCCCCCAATCCTGTCCCCCGGCCCAGCCAAGAGGATTTGGCTCCAGCGCAGCCTGAGGGAGGCTGGGAAAGGAGCATTCAGCCTGGTTGACCCCAACCCCCCTCCTGGTGTGTCCCAGGCTCCCAGGCTGTCAATGCCCACAGCGGGCGGCCCATCAGCCGCAGAGCTGAGGGAACTGCCGGTTCCAGCGGGTCCCAGCGCCCCCGCACAGTCCCTCCAGGCGCGGGTCCCTCCCACGCCCCGCACCCCGCACCCAGACCAGAGCCAGTCGGTCACCGGGCACCTGGTCCCCCGCGCTCCCCGCGCCCAGGTGGCTCCGGTGGCGACTCCGGAGTGGCAGAAGCTCCTGCAGGCACAGTCGCCTGTTGCTGGTTAAATACAGCGTCTCAGCCTGCAGGAGCTTCTGCCACCCGCATCCCCCCCTCCCCAAGCCCAGGGTCAGGTCCTCATCTGGCCAAAGGCACTCACCTCCACAGGGACGCCTGCCTGGGTCTTTCCGGAGGAGGAGACCAGCTGGAGAAGAGCAGGTCTGGCTGCACTGAAAGTTGGGGGCCCCCTCCCTTCACCCCTCCCTGCGCATCAGCAGAGAGCTCCGAGGAGGAGGAGGAGGAGGAGGAGGAGGAGGAGGAGGAGGAGGCTGGGTTTGGTGAATTACGCTAAACCCTGGTTTCTCCAACTGAAGTCACAGACGCCCAGGGCACTGGACAGGCAGAGCAACCAGACAGTGGGGAGAGGCTAGGGGCGGGTGGGGGCGCCTTGGGGGCAGACAGGCCCCAGCCCCGCTCTCTGGGGGAACCCCAGGGGGGAAGCCCTTGGAGCTGGAGCCTGGGGGATGGGCTGGGCTGCAGCTGGAGCACTTAGGTGTGGGTGCTCAAAGGGCTTTTGCATTTAAAAAGCAGGACTTGGGATCTCATCAAGCAGCATCAGGGTGAGGGGAATAGTTCTTTCCGGGGAATTTATTTTTTAATAGGAAAATGGAGAAGAAGAAAAAAAAGAAGGAAAGAAAAAAAGCTTGTATATAGGGTCTCACCATCCACCCAAATAGAGATGTTGCAGAAACTTGTTCTTGGGGGGGTGGGGGGGGTTGTAGGGGGGGTGTCAGAGAAAACTCCTAAACCTCAGTGTTCATCAGCGGGTACTGATGCAGGCAGGGGTGGCATTTAGTGAAAGTCCGGACTGTCAGTTAAGCCCACAAAAATGTTCATAAAAGAAAGAAAAAAAAAAAAACACATGCTGACATAGGAACATACTTAAAAAATGAGCCTGGGGGCTGAACAAGTGGGGGTGAGGCAGTTACATTTCTCACATCAAGTCTGTCCCTGAATCTCCATTTATTAGACCAAGATCATCAACGCGCTCTCTGCACAGCTCTCCCCCTCTGAAACGAGCACTCCGAGTCCCATTAACCATCCAACCACCCCCGGCTACATTCTCGGCATCAGAAAGGTGCTCCCAGCAGGATGCTCGGATGGGAAGACAGTGCCCGGAATAGCGTGTCCACGCATGATGAGGGATGTGGTGAGGAACACGCCGATGATGCGCTGAGAACTCGCACTCCTTCCCATGCAGACCCCCCACAGACACACACTTTGCACAGTCCTCCCACCCTCAGGTAACCGGCTGCTATGAACACAGACTGACATGAACAGCCCTCTGATGCCAGAGGACTAGCGATCTCTGCCAGACCTTGCGATTGTCAGAAGGTCCCTCTTGGGCTCACTCTTAGAGAAGCATCAAATCGCACCTTCCAAAGGGTATGAGACTGTGTGCCCAGGAGCCTTGACAGGGGTGTGGAGGGATGGCTAAGGTTTCCTACAGCCTGTAATATCAGCGAGGGCGGAAATAAATACAGAATGTAGAGATGATGGGGTGACTCACTACATGGACTGTATCTCAGCACAGCAGCAACCAACACAGTCATGAAACGCAGTTACATACATCTCTGAGTTCTGCAAGTCACAAGAACGCATTTAATGTTTGTTAAAAACAAACATGGCTTATTTAAAAAATAATAACAGCTGCAATGGGTCTCTAAGAATGCGTAAAAGGGGATAACTTACCAGAGGAAAGAAATCTCCAGAAGCAGGTGGACAGCGGGAACAGATACCTCCAGAATTCACACAGATAACCCATGATCTCCCAAAGTGAGGTCCGGCGAGGAGGAGCTGCAGGCTGGTGGAACTTTGAAATGACCAGCTCTTCCCGGTGGCATGTAACCAAGTCCAAGCCCCGTACCCCTTGAGAGCCAACGAGAACCCCAAGGAAGGGAAGCAAAATGTGGAGGAGGTCGCCTCTTAGTTTGGGGAGGGAGGAAGGGAGGGAGCGGTGGTGGTGGTGGTGGTGGAAAGGGAAAGGGGCTTCTAATGGGATGATCTTTAGGCAGGCAGAATGAAAATCCAGAGAGTGGAGAAAAGCAGAAACCCTGTAAACCCCAGAGAGCAGGGAGCTGGAATGCAGATAAATCTGCAAAAAAAAAAGAGGAGTAAAAAAGCTGTGGTAAGAAGACAAGGAGCTAGAGAGAGAGAGAGGAGAGAGAGAGAGAGAGAGAGAGAGAGAGAGAGAGAGAGAGAGAGAGAGAGAACTAGTGAGCAAGGCTGTAGGCGTCGGGGTAGAGAGAGAGAGTGCAGCAAGAAGGACTGAGGCTGCTGGGAAAGGATCCAATGAGAATGCGAGAGGGCACTGCCTCCCCAATCCTGCTCTCTGAGCGCCCTGCTCCTCCTCTGGGAGCTTTAAGAGTTACCTGCTTCCCGGAAGCTCATGATTACCATTCATCATCCTATTCCTCCAGCACATTTTCCCCCTAGGATTCCCCCTTGAGCCCTCTGAGCCCCAGCGAATGCGGGAAGCTTCTTATAAGAAGCCCAGCGCGGCCACTCCCCCCCTTTTCCCTGTCCCCCCCACAGTGATCACTTTAGGATGGCCAGATCATCAGCATTGGGGGCGGGGGAGGGGGTTCGAGGGGCTGAGGATGCCTCTGAGGCCCAGTGCAGTCGGGGGGCGCTGTGCCCCAGGCTCAGGCAAGGGGACTGCGCTCCGCGGTGAGAGGCGCAGGGGCTGCAGCGGAGGCAGCCGCAGAGGCGGCGGGAGCTCTCCGTGGTGCTGATTCCACCGCGACTCCTGCAGCCCAGGATGCAAAGCAATAGACTCCATGGACTCACACCACCTGAAACCTCAGCTGCAGACTTAGAAGCTAGAGTAGCTTTGGAGATAGTCCCTTGGGAAGCAGGTTTCAGGCGGGGAGGGGAGCCCCCTGGGTCCCATCCCCTCCAGTTCCTGCGCGGTTACCGCGGGAGAGCGTGCGCTGGGAAGGGCTTTGCAGCAGGATGCATTCTTTTGCCATTTTCGCATCCCTGCTCTTGCAGGAACTAAAGATCGCCTGCCTGCCTGCTCGGATGGTAGGGTAAGACCGTGATTCCTGCTCCCCTCTTCTCTCCCCGGCCCCATCCCGCTCCCTGTCCCTCTACCTCTCCATTCAGGATCTTCCTTTCCTTTCTTTTCCTTTTCTGAAATCTATGTCCCTTTAGGCACTGCTTGTGGGACTGTGGGGCTGGGATGATTCTCCAGGTGGGGGTTCTGTGTTTGGGCTGTGAAATGCCCCTCCCCCCCCCATGGCAACCCCGGACCTTCCTTAGGGACCATCCCCCTCTCTCCCTCCCTGGGCTCACCCTCCCCTGGGAGCCAGGATCCAGGATCCGCAGAAAAAAGCACCTTGGGAGTCTTTTGCCCTCTGCTCTGGCTCCCTCTGGACCCCGGAGAGAGGAGGGGAAGGTGGAGAGGAAATTGATTTCTCTCGCACAGACTGAGGCAGCGTATGAGAGAGGGAAGAAGAAACATTTGGCCGGGATGATGAAAGTGCTGTTGGTAAGTCATCTTCTTTGCTGTGGCTGAATAGGCAACAGCAATGCCTCCACCGCCCCAGCCCGCACTCCATTCATTCATTTGCTCTCCGCTTGTACACCACCAGCTGGGTTGCCTTTCCTCCTTTGGAGGAGAGCTGGCCTGTGGACGGGCGGATTGGAAGTGGGGGGGGGGGCTCTAAAGAGGCAACATAGGGTTGTGAGGGCCCTTCTCTACCTACATTCCAAACAAACACAAGTCCAGCGGGTCCTTGCTTCCTCGCTAGAGGGATACTTCAATATCTCCCTTACGTCTTACCAATTCTCACTCTTTTCTGAAAATAAGTAGTTTCTGGTAAGTAAGCAGCCTATGTCTATGCCTTTGGTACACCTTGGCCATGTTCTTAAGTATAATATTCTTGCAGTTCCAGAGATGAGGATATATAGAGTGTCCCCCAAAAAATGTATACACACTTAGACAGCTGACAGGTCAATTTTAGAAAATGAAATGTATTTTAATAAACACTGCCTTTGTGTGTGTGTGTGTATATATATATATATTAAAAATAAATAAATAAGATGCACATATGTATCCAAATTAAAGCTATAGCAACATCCTATTAATGTGTGCATCTTATATATTTATTTTTTTATTTTTAAGATTTATTTTTATTGATTTCAGAGAGGAAAGGAGAGCGAGAGAGATAGAAACATTAGTGATGAGAATAATTGATTGGCTGCCTCTGGCACGCCCCCTCCTGGGGAATAGAGCCCAAAACCCAGGCTTGTGCCTGACTGGGAATGGAAAGGTTCATGAGTCAATGCTCAACCACTGAGCCACACCTGCTGGGCGTGTGTGCATCTTGATTCAAATTCTCCTACAAATATGTAGCCTCCAAAACAATGACTTGCAATGTGGTGATGAGCCCTCTAATTCATAAGGCTCCCTGGTTTCCAGGAGTCTTTAGCAATCCTGTCTATGCACACCCATCCTGTGAAGAGCTGGGTTGGTGTCCCAGTGGGAAGAGCCCAACAGCTCTTGAGAGTGCTTACATATGAGGCACCAAGAGCAGAAGAACAAATTTTGCAAATGGAACGAACTTGGTTTTTAAGTGCCAGCTGACCATTTTGGATAGGAACAATGAATTTATACCTGATGTAAATAAGATGGCCTTAACCTCATTGGAAATATCGGATATTAAAATACCAATGATTAGAGTAGATTTCATTTCAGATAATCAATGTTGTAGAAATCAGTAATATAAAATCCCAGGAGATAGCTAAGTGGCATATTACAACAACAAGGTAACTATGCATGCATGCAAATATCTCCCGTCAGTATTATTATCAAAATTGAGGGTGTGTATGCCCAGCCTGCTTGTTTCAATAGTTGAGCATTGGCCTATGAACCAGGAGGTCACAGTTTAATTCCTGGGATTCCTGTTCAGGGCACATGCCTGGATTGTGGGCTTAAACTCCAGTGTGGGGCATGCAGGAGGCAGCCAATCAATGATTCTCTCTCATCACTGATGTTTCTATCTCTCTCCCCCTCTCCCTTCCTCTCTGAAATCAATAAAAATCTACTAAGAAAAAAATTGGGGAGGGGGACTTTCGGTAAGGACATTTTTGTATAACTTTTTTTCTTTCTCTCCTTAGGCTGTATTCCAGCCCTAATGGTGTCATAACGCAGAAATTTTTCTTCAGTCATCTTATTTTACCAAAAGGATGATTTCTGTATATGTCTCTGTTTTTTTTGTTTGTTTGTTTGTTTGTTTTTTGTTTTTGTTTTTTTATGGAGACTGTGTCTAGCTGGAGGATCTGAGAGCCACATAAGAAGGATGAATATCCTAAATTACACCCACTACAAATACCACCAAACAGTGTAATAGAGAGAGAACGTACTTTTCATATAAGGCCTCAATGTGTAGCCTAAACCTATTTGCCTAATTTGCTATTCAAAAAATACAATTGTTCCTTGACATAAATTACAAAACATAAGATCAGATTTGTTAAAATTTTATATCAAATAAATGGGAGGTTGCTGTTCTTTAAAATACTTGGAGAGAGAGAAAATAAGATACAGGTTTAAAAAATAATGTTGTGTCCTTAGGTTTAAAATAATTTATAATACTGAACTTTTATTAGATAATTTAAGTATGTGAGCACCAGATTAGATCATATGGTTCCATTGGATGGACTTCAAAATAGAACCATGGACTTAATATCCTCTGGCTGCCTCTTACCTTAGTTACAAATCTGGTTGGTACTTAGACATTTCTCAGAAATTATAGAGTTTAATTTTACATGGAATAGATCCTCTCCTATATTACCTCATTGCACATCTGTGGTTGGTTTTTAGCACACTTTGTATTACCCTGGCTCCTTGTTCTTTTAAGGGTAAGCATAACCCCTACTGTATTTCATACCTAGTAATCTACTAAAATCTCTAAATGAAGCCACGTTCAAAATAAGATGATTAATTAAACTATGACTTATGTCTGAAACCATACACATTATGAAATAAATGCAGAGATGACAGTGCATAGTGATGAAAACATGCAAAAAAATCCACGTTCCATTAAAAAATGGCTTCCATAATTAGGAGAAAAGCTGTATAACTTCAACCATTTGGGAGTGTTCAATTTTCTAGAGTGGTTGAAGCCATATCAGTCTTCTTCATTCTTTCAGATACATCAATAATTGAGTATGACATGCAAGCCATTTTTTTTTAATGGAAAGCCTAAAAGACAAATATCAACATTACAATTCATTAAGACAAATATCAACATTATAATTCATTAGCAGTTATCATTGCTACCTGGATTGTAAAAAAACACACAAATATACAATCAAAATATGTTTATAAATCCTATAATGTGCCCTTATAAAATTAAAGTTTTGCAAACATCTGAGCATCTGAAATACTGCAAAAATGGAACACATGAGAAATTTATATTGGTCATTACATGTCCTGAGGATTGAAAACAGAACCCACATTTATTCAAAGCCCAATTTATTCATGAATACAAATTTCTAATTATTAAGGAGAAAGATGCATAGAATTTTTAAGAGGCTATTATAGATCTACTTCTTTAAATAGATTCCCTCCATATCAAGTGCACCATTTGGCTATAAACATTTCGTACATGAAATAACAGCCTCCAAGAACTTCATTCATTTCCCAAAAGTCATAGGCTAAGTAGTAGATTCAAAATTGGAAACCCAAAGTCTGGGTGGGTTTCTGTTACACCCTAAATCCCATAAAACACTGGGGTAAGAGAAGCATTCTGGAAGCTTTGGTTGAATAGCTTTGATGTGACCAAGTGTGTTTTAGTACGACTGATTATGTCTTCAAATAAATATATTAATGGAATTTCAGAGCCCAACCTATTTCAGAGCAATGTCCCGACTATCAGCTCCATGGTGGGGGAAACATGTCTGTGGTTTTTAATCTTATTTACTCTCAACTCCCTGACTGCATGAGACCACAAGAGAAAGACGGACAAGGAAGAAGGGACTGTTTCTTTTCATGAAGAGACTGGGATGAAGCAATTTGATCATTTTCTCCTTGTACTTTGTAGGGCCCTGCAATCAAGAAAAGAGGCTGAACATTCACTTAATTAGGATGCACCATTAATTTCACTGTCTCAAGAACATACAAAGTCTTTTGCCCCTTTTAATGAAAATGACAAGAAACTGAGTTCCTTGATTGCCAATTCTCTTGGTTTCTACATCTCTCTAAATCTCTTCACTTCCCGTTCTAGAGAAATGAACACGTTGTAGACATTGATCATGAACTTTGCCTCTGAAGACAAAAATATGAATTTACAGACAAAAGCTATTTTAAAAGACCAAATAAAATGAATGCATTTCATTTTTATGGAAGGGGGCCTGGCCTGAAAGTCTATTCAACAAATATTTATTGAGCATTTACTCAATGATCATTTATGGATAGTGTTGCATATCAGAAGGAAGGTTCTAAGTGTTGTAAAAAACATAAAAATAAGTTACAGTCTCTATGTCTCAGTATGAGAGTAAGGGAAGTACACTGATCAATATAAAGGTCTTTTTAAATCCACCCGACACTCTATTCACATCACCAACCACCCTTTTATTAGATAGAGAAACAAATTTATTGGTTGTCATCTATGGGTCAAGCACTTCTGAAGATAAGGTGTGTATGAAAATGAGATAATCACGTGAGCCTCTAGTTCCTTACAACAAAGAAAATAATAAACCCAGAGCTGAATAATCACTGGTGTCTGAGCCCACTATTGCTCACACCCAGGAACCTGACGAGAAATGATGTCACAGCTCAGAAGAGGTCATGCTGATCCTCTGGTCACATGATCCTCTAAGTTGTGTGAGTGATAAGGCAGCCCCTCTTAGTAGGATCAGGATCTAGACACAACAGCAATGTAACAACGCAGGGCTTTGGCTCCAGTCCTATCCTGCCAGTCTAGTGTGTGTGGACGGAAAAGCACACGGCTTTTACTCAGCGTCAGGACCCAGGTCTAAGTCTCGCTCTGGACCAGAAGTGGATGCTAAAGCACTAGACTGTGACAGTCTTCTCTGGGGCTCTGCCAGAGCCAGCCTCTCTTGTGGGACACCAGCTTCTTGGAGATCAGTTCTGCGCTAGCAAACACTAACCTTTACACTGAAATAATTACCAATTACTGTCGTAAACTTTGTTTTGTTTTTCAATTTTTTAAAAAATATCTTTTTATTGTTTTCAGAGAGGAAAGAGAGAGAGAGATAGAAACATCAATGATGAGCCCTAGCTGGTTTGGCTCAGTGGATGGATAGAGCATCAGCCTGCAGAATGAAGTCTCCAGGGTTCGATTCCAGTCAAGGGCACAAGCCCAGATTGCAGGTGAGATCAAGAGAATCATTGATTGGCTGCTTCCTGCATGCCCCCTACTAGGGATCAAGCTCCCAACTCAGGCCTGTGCCCTGGCAGGGAATGGAACCTTGACCTCCTGGTTGGCACTCAACCACTGAGCAACACTGGGCAGGCTGTAGTAATATTACGTATTTTCAATGTTAATTATGATGTTCATGGACTTGATGTAGTAATATTTCTTTTCAGGCTTCCCCTTTTCATCCTAGTATTTTTCTGTAAGTCCTTTACGATTCTTCTGCTAGCATACCTTTGAATGAAAGATCTGAATGCAGTTTAAATTTCTCACCGACCTTTTTTTTTCCTCCCCAAAGAGACTTTGCCCTTATTTGTTGTCTTCAGCATCAGACATTTTGAATATATAAATTATGTATCTTCACATTGCCCCGGGGATATGAAGATCACATTACCATTTGTCTAAAGAAATATGTGCATTTTCCTCCCGATTTTGAGTTTTTGGAAATAGAAGTCTTGATTTTATTAATGCTCTGAACTTTCAAAAGAAAATTCTTACTCTCGTTGTAGATATTTATATATCCTATTTTTTTCAATAACGTATTATATACATTTTACTCCTGAGTATTATAACTAGGGTTAGAATACTTAAATACATAAATCTAAGCCTTTTAATGCATAATGCTCCATTTCCATTTAAATCACAAGTAGAAAACACTATAAAACTTAAAATTCTCAGTTGTACCTCATCAAGTTTGGAAGAAAATTTGAGTGAATGAATGAATGAATGAATTGGAGATGCTGTTTCTTTGGGAAGTGGTAGAAGACAAAGTTCATATAAATATGTCTAATAATTTCTTAAGAGTTATTTCAATGATAAGGAACATCAAAATTTGTCTGGCAGATAAATATGGTTTTCCCATTAGATGTTAAATGATTCTAATATAAATGATCTGTATTTCACATAAATGCAAAATAACACTTGAAGTTTATTTCATCCACACATTTGTGAAATGCTTCTTTAATCAAGAAAGGTTTCCATAGAGATTTCACAGTCTAAAAAATAATTTTCTGTTATTGCAAACTATAAGATTCCACATCTGGAAATGTTCCTATAAAATGATTTAGAATCAAAATATACTTGTGATTTATTAATGCTTTTACTCTACCTTCTTGCCGCTCTTTAAAATCATTATTAACTCTCATTTTAAAATGTGGTTGTAATTTTATTATTCAAAAACTTAGTTGAAACTTCAAATCTATTTCTATACCTCGTATCAAGTTATCTGAGGAGACTGACCTTTATATTTTTGGTTATAATCATAAAATTCTTCCTGTTATTGACATCCGTATATTTTCTACAATATTTCTTAAAGCTATAGGTAGCTTAATTCCAATTTGATTTTTTAAAATCAGCTTTATTGGAGAAGTCAATAAACTCAAAGCCTTAGGATTGCTAAGGCATATTTGAAATACTGACTTCAAAAATATTTTTTCTTTCCTCCCTACAGTGCCTCTCAATTTTTTTTTTAATTTTCTTTCTGTATGTTTCATAAAATATACCCTGATGCTTGTGCATGTAACACAGTGGGACTTGCTGATTGCCAACCCCTGAGTTGTCTGCCCATCTTGATTCTGCTCAATTTAACCACCGCCTTGAACACAGTCTATCACAATGTTCCTATCACCCGACTTCACGGGGTAGCAGTGATTTCTCATCTTGCATTCCATTGCTCCAATCATCCCTTCTGTCCGTGTAGCAAAGACACTCCCTAAGATCCCTACTATGCTACACAGAGTATGTAATTAATGGTGAGGTTTGGTGGGAGCACAGTGGGGCTTGGCTCCCTCTGCTCTGTCTCCTGAATTCATAGTCTGTAAGGGGTCATCAAATAGTGACAGAGGCACCTGGAGCCTTATGTGGAGAAAGAGTGCGTCATTTACTCATGCTGTGCTTCTACGGAAATATTCCGTGTCCAGCATTCAGAAGCTGGCTCTCAGATAGACATTTGTTTCTATTGCAGGATACTTTTTATGTTTTAAAAGGAAAAAAAATACTAGACTTTCCTTCAACTGGAAAGACATTTAGAATTAATCCATGCTGGTGATGAACAAATGTAACATATTTAGCACATGGATCCCATATATGACAAGGCAGTGCATGTTACAGACTTAGAATGAGCGTAAAAATGAGTGCCCACAGAAAGACGCGAAGCATGCTGGACCAGAAAAAAAAGTTCCTGTAAGATAATTCCTATTTCCTTCCTTAATAAAACATATGCTACATTTATAGAAGTACTGTCCTCTTTGCAAGCTGGCTTTTCGAAGTGTCTAAGCCAACATTAGCAGTACAGTTTTGTTCACCCCCTTTCTTGGGGTTTGCCTACACAATTTGTATCAAATGTTACAATGAATATAATGTTTAACCAATCAATTAAATAAAGGCCCCGAGACATTTGGATTCATGAGGGTTGCAAAGTCATTAGAGAATGAAACGGGGTGATATTGAAATTTCCTCCCTTCTGTTTGCTCACTTCCCTTCTCCATTCAATCAGCAATCCTATGGCATTGATCTTATTGACCTCTCCAGCAGAGCTTATTTTTAAAAATTAAATGGGAAGAATGTAATGGGTGACAATTACTTGGGAGCCATGAAGCAAAGGATAGAGTGTAGGGACCAGAAGACTCAGGTTTGGAAACCAGTGGTCGCATATCCCAGCTGTGTGGCCTAGTTCTCAACGCTCAACTCTCTGTGTCCAGTGGTGAAGGATAAACAACCCTTGAAGTAATAGTTCATGGCTAGATTGGATCTTTATGAGGCTTATGTGTGGTTGGCTGTGAAAATTATTTGGAGTATAAAGGTAGAAGAGATCACCCGGCCATGTGGCTTAGTGGAAGAGCATCTGCCTAAGAACCAGGAGATTCTAGTTCTATTCTCGGTCAGGGCACATGCCTGGGTCGCAAGCTTGATCTCCAGTAGGATGTGCAGGAAGGTGTGATTCTCTCTCATCATTGATCTTTCTTTCTTTCTTTCTTTCTTTCTTTCTTTCTTTCTTTCTTTCTTTCTTTCTTTCTTTCTTTTTCTTTCTTTCTTGATCTCCAGTAGGATGTGCAGGAAGGGTATCGCGAGGGGTGATGTGATGTTCGTGCGGCGTTCTTTGCTTGCTCAGTGGGGGGGGGTGGGATTGTGGCCTCAGTGATGGTGTCGGGCAGGTGCGGGAGGTGTGCTGGTAGGGAGGCGACTCTGCTGTGCGGTCGGGGCGTGGGATGGAGGTGAGTGCAGTGCTTTTGGGGATGTGCTGTCGGTGGCCTGGCGCTCGTTCAGGCTACTTCTTCTTCTTCTCTTCCTTCCTTCTTCCTTCCTTCCTTCCGTTCTTTCTTTCTTTCTTTCTTTCTGTCGTTCTTTCTTTCTTTCTTTCTTTCCTTTCTTTCTTCTCTCTCTCTCTCTCTCTCTCTCTCTCTCTCTCTCTCTCTCTCTCTCTCTCCCTCTCTCTCCCCTCCCTCCCTCCCTCCCTCCTTCCCTTCCTCCCTCTCCTTTCCTCTCTAAAATAAATAAAAATATATTTTAAAACAAGATAGAACATATTATGTAAGGAAACTAAGGAATTCTCCTACACCACAATGAGACCAGGACCAGGCGTAATTTTCAGGTCCTAAGGAGGTAACAGGAGTCTCTAAGAAGCTAGGACCCGGGGAGGGAGGAGGCATGGAATCAGGCCATCCTAATCTGGGTGAGGTCTTTGGTGACTGGAAACTGGAGAGATGCTTCAGAATGGGGCTGAGAACTGGGAAGGAGGACCCAGGCAGTGGGCATTGAGCAGTAGAGGGATGGAGGAAGGGCAAGCATTCTCAAAGTGCAGGAACGCAAAAGCCCCGATTTCCCTGAGACACAGAGTAGGGCTTCAAGATTTGTTAAAATAGATTTTTCTTGATTTCAAAGAGGAAGGGAGAGGGTGAGATAGAGAGAAATATCCATGATGAGAGAGAGAGAATCATTGGTTGGCTGCTTGCATGCCCCCTTCTGGGATGGAGCTCAAAACCCAAGCATGTGGCCTGAATGGGAGTTGAACCGTGACCTCCTGGTTCATAGGTCAATGCTCAACCACTGAGCCACACTGGCCCAGGCAGCTGCTCACTTTTTGACATGTGCTGACGGGGAAGTTGTTAGAATTCATGGACTCCACCCCATACATCTCTTCTCCCCATAGCCTTCGCTTACAGTCAGAATATGGTAACTGGCTCCTATTCTTGACATCTATGCTTCCAAGATATAACAGATTCTTGCATTATCTGGAGGCACAGACACCCCTGAGTGAGAACCATGGGGAGAGAGTGTGGATAGATGATGAGTTTTTGTTTTGTTTTTTTTCTGGAAATTTACCTTCACCAAGCACAAGAGAACCTCATGGCTTCTCAGTGTGTTCTTCAAGTCATTTATACACAGAATTGGGATCTTTGGTGGTGGCATTAAAAATATGTAATAGCCCTGACTAGTTTGAATAGAGCATTGGCCTGCAGACTGAAGAGTCTCACATTCGATTCCAGTCAAATGCATGTACCTTGGTTGCAGCACATCCCCAGGAGGGGGTGTGCAGGAAGCACCTGATCTATGTTTCTAACTCTCTATCCCTCTACCTTCCTCTCTATAAAAAAAATCAATAAAATATATTTTAAAATATAAAATAAAAATCTATAATAGGAAAAGAATAATATACTAATTAGACCTGAGGACTTTCTGGAGGAAGCCAGAGCTGCCAGGGAAGCTTGGGCCCTGGGTGCCAGAGGGAAGCCTGTGCTGGCAGCCAGGGGAAGGAAGGCCTACTCTTGCATCAATTTTGTGCACCGGGCCTCTAGTACGTTATAAAGACGACAGAAACCCAAACAGCTCGTTTCCTCTGCTCTCTGAAATATGGCGAGTGCTTGAACAAAAGGAGCAGGTGCAGGGAACAGCCCAGACTAGAACTTAGAACATGACTTCTAATGGGATGGACTTCTCTGTTTACGTTTGGTGGGTTTTCAGACATCCCATTCTTCTTTGGTAATCGGCATGACTCCGTGCCTAAGGAGCATTCAGTGAAACCGGCCTGGTAATTTGGTCACTCATGGTTTGAAATCTGCAGAAATAATAAGGGTTTGAAGGAGAATGTAAACACACACACACACACACACACACACACACACACACACACACACACACCATGAGCGATATGACAAGCCGGATCACATGCTGCTTCTAAGTGGTTCACTTTTCATTCCTCTGGAGAAAATAAGGGAAAATAAGCCAATTAGATTCCCTTTACTCTTATATCTCAGGGTTATTTTGATAACTTAAGAAGTTGGAGAATAAATAAATGGATTCTTGCAAATGTCATAGCAATGCTCATGTGCCCGGTAGGGGCTTACATTTTACAGTAATGCATGTTTGAAAATAGCATACATTAGGGAGATCACGGGAAATAGGAAGCACAAGTGAGTTTAGATTAATGTAAGTAGGTCTTTAATAGAGCGCAATGAAACCATCAGATTATATTTCAGACAACAGACAGATGGGAAATGATGACAATTGTGTGTGTGTGGCAGAGAGGAGTGTGAAATGCACACAAGTAAGACCTTGGAGCCTGGCTGAAGTGGCTCAGTGGTTGGGCATCCATCTATGAAACAGGAGGTCACGGTTCGATTCCTGCACAGGGCATATGCCTGGGTTGCAGGCTCCATCCTCAGTAGAGGGTGTGCAGGAGGCAGCCGATTAATGAGTCTCTCTCATCATGGATGTTTTTTTTTTTCCCTCTCTTTCTCTCTCCGCCCCTTCCTCTTTGAAATCAGTAAAAACATTTTTAAAAACAAGAACAAAAACCTGGGGAAACAGGCTGAGCAACTGTGAAAGGTCAAGAACATGACCTTTGGGCACAACAGCACCTGTGCACAGGAAAGGTAACAGCTAGAAGAAGATCTCAGGGCTTGCCATGAACTTGTAAGAGCCTAAGGCCTCAGGGACTCTATTTTTTTTTTTTTTTTTAATATATTTGATTGATTTTTTTTTTTTTTTTTTTTTGCGGAGAAGAAGGGAGAGAGATAGAGAGTTAGAAACATAGATGAGAGAGAAACATCCATCAGCTGCCTCCTGCACACCCCCTACTGGGGATGTGCCTGCAACCGAGGCCTGAATCGAACCTGAGACCCTTCAGTCCACAGAACAAGGCTCAATCCACTGAGCAAAATCAGTCACAGGGTGATTCTATTCTTTGTTATTGTCACTGAATCACAGATGGAGGCCTGTGTCTAGTTGTCAATTCGCTTTTCATTCTTTTTTCTTTCTTTTTTTTAAAATATATTTTATTGATTTTTTTTTTTTTACAGAGAGTTAGAAACATTGATGAGGGAGAATCATCGATCAGCTGCCTCTTGCACACCTCCTTCTGGGAATGTGCCCACAACCAAGTTACATGCCCTTGACCGGAATCAAACCTGGGACCTTTCAGTCCTCAAGCTGACGCTCTATCCACTGAGCCACACTGGTTTCGGCTAACTTTCCATTCTTACGAAGAGCCTCATCCATGTGACACACAGGCTGCTGCCCCAGTTTGGATGTCTGCGTGCTGTGCTGTTTGCCGGTTGCTGCACCCCACCTCTGTTCTCTGTCGGGGAACTGTGGAGTCTGATTCTTTCTGTTTCCAGAGTCAGCTGTGGCCAGAGGTAAATTCGACCGGGGGATGGATTGAGATGGTGCCTGCGGCCAAGTTTGAATCTGCAGGGTGCTTTTCTTTCTTTCAAATCCTGAAATGGGGCTGCTTGGCCACCTCTCGTTCTAATGGACTCTTCCCCCAAATTCCTTCACAGTTTTCTGAATGTTTCCTTCCTGCCAGAATGTTTGTGGAATAAAGGTTTTGCCATTAGAAGTGCAGAACCTTAAAATATGTACCTTTATGTTTTTCATCATTGCATTCACTTTAGGACTTCATACACTTCATTCTGTCCGATGCATAATGTCACAAAAACTAGATCATTATTAGCTAAGCTGTGTTTGTTTTTTGGTTATTTCTCAGTCAGATTATAACTCCATTTCTGCTCAGTAATATTTCCACCTTGGACTTTCAGCCCTGCTGAATTCACACTAAGCATCTAGGGGCTGGTGGCAATAATAGGCACATTGGTAAAAGGGGCATACAGAAGACGCATTACTGATTTCTCTTGATGTGTAATTAAGAGCATCTTAGATGTCCTCTTCTTCATCTGCTCCTTGGACATTTTTCTGTTTTCAGTGCATTATTCTAGGTGGTCCCCTTGCTCCTTCAAACCCAGGGGTGGGCAAAAGCAGGTTTACAGATGTTTGTATGGAAAAAGACATTCAGGCTATGATTTGCATATTCCCTCCTTATTGGCTGTGGGCACTTCCATCTTTGTTGCAGAGTTAAGGTCAATTTGCATATTCCGTCTTTATTAGATAGGATGACTTACTTATAAAGGGTGTCCCAAAAAAAAAATGTATACACACTTTGAATAATTATTAATCCCCATGGATTAAATCTGAAAACAAAGAAACATCATTTGAGCTATCAAAAAATGTATACGTATTTTTTGGGACCACCCTAGGTATATCTGATTTAAGGTATTGGCTCCAGCAGTGACGGAGACTGAGAAGGTTCATGTCTGCCATCTGCAAGCCGGAGACCAGGAATGCCAGATGGTGTGGGTCTCAGGCAGAATCTGAAGGCCTGAGGCCAGGAGTGCTCGTGGCAGGAGGTCGATTTTCCAGCTCACGTTGTCAGGTAGAGAGAAGTCAGCCTCCCACTCACTTCTGTTCTATTCAGGACTTCGGTGGATTGGAGGATGCCAACTCCCGTTGGGGAGGGCCATCTGCTTCACTCAGTCCACTAATTCCATTGCAAATTCCTTCCAGGGTCACACTCATCTACACACCCGGAGTGATGTTTACCAGGCTATCTGGGCAGCCCTTGGCCAAGTTGTGTTGACAAACAGAGGTGACCATCATGAGACCATCTGTCCCAACTCACTTCTGATCATGGATATATTTTTATTTTTTTCAAAATATATTTTTTAATTTATTTCAGAGAGCAAGAGAGAGAAAGAAGCATCAATAATGAGAGAGTATCATTGATCACCTGCCTCCTGTATGCCCCCTAATGCAGACCAAGCCTGCAACTGGATCATGTGCCCCAACCTGGAATCAAAAGGTGACCTCTTGGGTCATAGGTCAATGCTCAACCCCTGACCCACACCTGAGCCAGGCTGGGCATACTCTTTAACAGTGGTCTATACTTACTGTCTCCAGTTCCTCACTTACAATTTGTTCTTTAGTCAACTTTTTTTCTTCTTCTTCTGTTCCTACGACTATAGTCACCTTCCTTCTTTGCTTCAAAATGGAATGCAGGCTGCCAAGTCATCAATTATGTTTTGTTTAAAATCTGCTGATAGACCATGTGACTGTCTTTTCTGCATGATTGGACACTGTTAACCACTACCCACTTCTGCAAATTGCTTTCCTTTTTTGCCTCTTTGTGGTCCCTAACTTTACATCACTTCAGTGGCTTTTAATTATCCTTCTTTTTTACTGTTAATTTTTCTACTGATCTTTTCTCTTAAATGTTGATGTTTTCCAGACCCTGACTTTATGCTGAGCATATTCTATGTGAATCCTCAGTAGATTTTTATAGCCTAACACGGCCTTGAAAACACACTGCCCAATACACCCTCCTCAATGTGTTCTAAGGCTGTAACCTCATTTAAATAAAAATAAGTAAACCTTAGAGCTTATTAAAATCTATAAAAGCCTATTCAACAAACCCTTAAATTACACGTCCTATTGCATTTGCAAACCATTGCAGCGTGCATCTACATGTAAAGTAATGGGTGGTACCCAAATAGTTTCTAATTTATATGCCAGTCGCTCTTGTTTTCCATTATAAAACTTTAACAATCAATATCCATAAAACTTTCAATTAACATAAAAAATAGATGTGAATTCCTGCATCCTGCTTTATATGCCCAGGCAGACCTAGATTCTATTAAGAGATGCCGTGTTTGTAAATAATAGGCCTTAGAGCTAGGCACTACAAGAGAAGAGAAAGAATTGCGGCCAGGTGTTGCTTAATAATGGGGTTATGTTCTGAGAAACACATGACTGGGTTATTTTTGTCTTTGTATGAACATCAGAGAGCATTCTATGGCACTAGGACTTCCATAAGTCTGGATAATATGGCCTACTACACACCTAGGTTATATAGGATAGCCTACTGTCCCCAAGGTACAAATATAGGCATGTGCCCTGACTAGTAATTGAACTGGTGACCCTTTGGTGTACAGAACGATGCTCAACCAACTGAGCCACACCAGCTAGGACTAAATGATAGCTTTTTTTAAATTTTATTTTTTTAAGAAGAAAACCCAGTGCAACCATGTGATTTTCTTATTTCTTTTTAAAAATATATATATTTTATTGATTTTTTACAGAGAGGAAGAGAGAGGGACAGAGAGTCAGAAACATAGATGAGAGTTATCAATCAGCTGCCTCTTGCACACCCCCTACTGGAGATGGGCCAGCAACCAAGATACATGCCCTTGATCAGAATCAATCCCTGGACTTTTCAGTCATCAGGCCGATGTTCTATCCACTGAGCCAAACCTGTTTCGGCTAAATGATAGCTTTAAGATTCACAGCTTTTCTTGCAAATCCTTTACAAGGATCTGCTTCTGCTTCCGTGGGCATTATATGAAAGCCATGTTTATTAGATAAAATGAATTAATCACTAGAGAAATTATGTGAGCTACTTGAGATCTGATTGAATGATATTCTGGGGAGATGGTATTAGATTGGGTGGCATATAGTAAAAGGACTTGTTATTGAGCGAGATAATTTCAAAGGAAACTATTTTAGGCTCAGTGTGCTATTTCAGAAGCTTGATGATTCGAAATGCTGATTGCCAGCCAAGTAATGGATTAAGTACTTCAGGAGCACAGATGAGTCAGTAGTGAAGCAATAAGCATAATACTTAGCACTTTTAATCTTCAAAACATTTTGTAAACATTATCTAATCAATCCTGAGATCAATCCCAGGAGACAGACGAATACCATTCTCATTTAAAGATGTCAGAACAAAGAATATTATGCGCAAGTGCCAAGTCACAGAGCACAAAATGTTGGTGTTGTATCAATGATCTCAGACACTCAAGACTTTTAGACTAATTGGAAACTTGGATTTCTACACATGATTTAAGTTGATTTTGGGAGATTAAGTATCTATTTTCTAAAGCGTGGCACACTATTAATTAGCATTATATGAATACTTTAAATACAAATCTGTTCATCTTTCAGATGTTGAAGTTATTTTTACTATGTTATTCTTTCAGATTACAGGCAAGATTCCAAATTAATTATCTATTTTAATATTCTGTGCTTTCCTATATTCTTTGTTCAATTGTAATTATGACTGCTCATAGTTAAACATTCTTGATACCCATCCTTTTCTGATGATTTAAAAATTAAAAAAGTAATGGAATCTCACTATAACCAACTACACAATGTAAATTATAAATGAAGTTTTTCTTCACAACTTTCCCAACCCCATACACCAGTGGCAGTAATATTGGCGGCTTGGTATAGATATCTCCATACTCTTCTCTGCTAGTCCTCTCTAATAAAAGAGAAACATGCAAATTGACCATACCTTCTCTAAACCCACAAGCCATGCCCATCATCCAATCAGGGAGAGCATGCAAATTAACCCAACCAATATGGTGGTTAATTTGCATATCCAGGCCAGAGCTAAGTCTGAAGACAGTCTGAAGTAGGAAGAAGCCAAGCACTGCAGAAGGGAGCGAAGCTGCAGAGAAACAAACAAGAGAAGTGGCAGAGAAGGCAGGGAATCAGGCAGGGTGGGGAGAAGGGAGAGAAGCCAGTGGGGCAGCAGAGATCGCAGCAGGAAGCCCTATTGCAGGAATCTTCCTGCAAGGGGCATCTAGTATAAACATAAACATCTGGAGGGATTCCATTTATTTTCTCGTATAGTTTTGCATAGAAAGGGTAAATCCATTTTGCACTTAGTTTTGTCACTTGCTTTTTTCACTTAGTAATAAAGCTAAGTCACACCTTGCCATTCCTTTGCTCAAAATCCTCCAAGGACTTAAATTTAAGGTCTCTTCCCTGTGTCACATGGCACACCTGAGTTTGCCTGTCTCCCTTTCCCATCTCAGATGTCACATCCTCCTCAGCAGTGTCATTTGCTTCCATCACCTTGATCCCCATGGAAACCACCAAGCTCGCTGACACCTCAGGGCCTTCCATTTGTGTACTTGCAGCTCTCTGCATGAAAGATTCATCCTCAGGTAGCTACCTGACTTGGTGTTTTTTTTTGTTTGTTTGTTTTTGTTTTTTTTTTAGTAAACTAAATTATAATGTTGATGAATTTGCCCTCCAGTAAAACAAATTACCAGACCACTCTTTTGGTTAAAGCAAGACCGGGGTGACCATTAGCTGAAAGGGTGCTTTTGAAGGACAATGAAAGTGCAGGGTGTGGGTGAAAAAAGGGTTCATTAGATGAGTGGTATTTAATGAAAGAGGCTGAATTCACAAGGCTTATTTCTCCTCAGTGTGTTGTCATGAGTGCCCACAGCCTGGCAATGAACTGTGTCACCGCCACCAATGACCTGTGCCATCATCTTGGTTGTCTTATCCAGACCCACCTGCAGTGTGATGCGGTGTCCAGTACTCAGTGTCAGATGAGCCATGAAGTCCAGCACCAAAATGCCTGGTTGGTGCAGCTATGAATGGGTGGTCTTTGAACTCCAAGCGATGTATTCTATTATAATATTAAGGGTATAGACAGAACACGGTGAGAACACCACCTAGATCCGATGCCTTTTACAAAGATTTGTTCACTTCCATCCTTCATGGCCTCAAAGTTTTATATTCCTTCTTGTCAGTACAGATCTTTTATGATGAGCCCATTCATTTCCTTAGCAGCTCCACACCTGTTCCCATACACTTGCAAGTAGTGCCTTCTTATAATAATGGTAAGCTCTTCTGGACTGATGGGTATGTCTTATTTCTCAGTCCTGTTGCTCTTTCCTCTTGATTTACCTCTCTCTGTTTTTTAAGAATATAACAGCTTTGTCTATTTCACTCTTCTTTCCAAAAAAAGAAAACAGGTTTTTGGTGTGTTTTCTTTTAATTTCTGTTTATTTTCTCTACTATTAATGTTAGTTTTAGTAACATTTTAGCTTGTTTTTATATTAAAATTATACATTATCATATAATAATTATAGATAGTCTTATTCAAAGACCATGACCTGGATGGAATAATATCTTAATATTCTTTTTATAATAAGCTTAAATTTTTATGAGTTGCCAGTCTAAAATAATGTTATAACTACCTGAAAAATGACTACCAGATGATTACATTAACAGTAAAAATTAAATTTACTCCCAGACATTGGAGAAATTTCAGTGAAAGATTTGTGTTCACTTTGAAAGTTAGGATATAACTAATTTAATAAGAATATATTAAAATGCCTGACCAATCTTAGTGTTTGAAAGAAAAATCACAGGTAGATATTTTTCCAGGATTTTAATTCACTGATTTATCAGTATTTCTAGTAATAGTTGTCAAAACTGTCTTTACTATAGTAAATCTCCTAATAATATGGAAACAAGTGTGACAGTATAACAATGGAGATGAGCAGAGAATTTATACTCCTGATGCTGTATTTATTTAAAACTATTCAACATATTTTAATCGATTTCCAAAACGCAGTTCTGTGTGGGATTCTGTTCACTCCAAGGCCCATCTGTAGGGATGCCTATGTCAACTGAGCTCTGTGACCATATGACCTTCCTCAGTTATTTTAATCCGATTTTATAATTTTATTTTACATGTCCTCCATACATATTACATCCCTTATAACAAATCACGTGGTACCATTATTACAGTTTCTCCAGTCAGTGGGCTGGAGCCTTCACTTTATTTCAGCCATGACCTACAATGACTCCATCTTTGACTCTTCAATCAGCCCAAATCTCATATTCTCAGCATTCTCTGATGCAAATCTATTTATTTCTACATCTCTCTCCTACTATACTTTAAATAAAGCATAACTATAGTCGTCCTTTTATCCTTAAATGAAGTCTACTATTAATTTTGTAAACATGTTTCATATTCTATCTATATGGAGAGGTTGTCCAGATTGCTTCAGAAGCCAAAAATCTGAATGATTGGGTTCTGTGGCATTGATGCACATAAATAACATTTGAAGATGGAAGTGGGAGGTAGTGTTACGTCCTTTAACCATGACTTACATTTCTTCCTCCACACTTTGCTTTCTTTTTTTCCTTCCTTCTTACATGGATAAGCAACAATATTTTGGAAATATAATGTCTATCCTTTCAGGGTCTGTGCTTCAGGGCATCGAGTGCCAAGAGGCAATGTGGCTGAGACAAGATGGCAGAAGCATCTTCTAAATCTGAAGCGCAGGTGTGTGCCATTCTGCATCACAGACCCAGCATCATCCTGAGCCACAGAGTTCTCCTTCTGACCTGTTTCTCTGCTGGTTACTTCCAAAGGTTCATCTCAGAACCCATTTGTTCAGATACGATGATAGTTTGTAAACTCTCATTTCTCTATATGGCTCTTCTACCAACTCAAAAGTGACTTCCTTTACTACCAAGAGTTGAATTTTTGTCTCTTTGGTTGATGACTCAAGAAATCTACATATTTCCAACCCATAAGTATAATGGCATTGGAAATAGATTAAGGGTTCATTCCATCAGTTACTGTCTCTGACACTTCAGAAAAAAAAAGTCATGACTACTTTGAGTTACATGCGCACTTATTATTTTATAATTATTTTAGGGGTTCAGTGTGTGTGTGTGTGTGTGTGTGTGTGTGTGTGTGTATCTTGAGATAAACATATATATAATTTTGGAAGCCACTTCAACTACATTTTAAATTACTCGATGAAATAAATATAAGTATACATGTGAAAGAAGTCACTGAAAAACTCATCAACATTTATATTTCTCTTCTAGCAGAGAGAACTAAGGATATCTTTAAACATATATGTCTCATTTTTGAGCTTTGCCTTATGAATTTTTTATTCTGAATTTTTTTCTTTCAGCATCTTATCTCCAGAGTCCCCTTTCTCTTAAATTATATATTTGAGACAATTCTATACACCTGTGGCAAAGCCTCAGCCACCTCCATCTCAGTGTGTTCCTGACCAGACTGAACACAGTGGAAATGAAGACATAGTTTGATTTCTGATCCTCTTAGCCTTATTAACATATCTTTAGTCCACGAATACTCTCCCATAATCTTTTCCATGGGCTGTGGGTTAATTAAGGAGAAGGGCACAGTAATGAAATGACTAGTGACAGAATAAGAAGATGGAGGAGCCGAAGCCGGTTTGGCTCAGTGGATAGAGCATTGGCCTGTGGACTGGGGGTTCCCAGGTTCGATTCCAGTCAAGGGCATGTACCTTGGTTGCAGGCACATCCCCATTGTGGGGGTGCGGTTCAAGAGGTGGATGATGGATGTTTCTCTCTCATCAATGTTTCTAACTCTCTATCCCTCTCTCTTCCTCTCTGTAAAAAATCATTAAAAAAAAAAGAAGAAGAAGAAGATGGAGGACAGAGGTAAATGAGAAAGCAGATTTTAAAATGTCTGGTGGAAACATTAATTCAGAATTTCAACAACATCAGACAAGTCAAAAACCAAATTTGAGGAAGTAGCATTTCAAGCAATTAGCTAAAGGAAGTGAAATGGAAATGGGCAGAAATGCACCCAACTCTGTGAGGCAGACACGTGACTCTCAACACTTTCTTTTACAGACTTTGTTCCAGAAAGGATTCAAGGTTGCACAGGGATAAAATTAACTTTGGAGGCGGGAATGAGAAGAAAGCTTTTCATGAATGCTCCATGGTGTGAGAATAAACCATCATGGTGGCCCCCAATGGGCCATATGACAGACTTCAGCAAAATGACCGTGACAGGAGGTTGCCCAGATGATGTTCAAGGAAAAATGAGCAGATTCCAATATTGGGGGGAATCCTTTTCTGCCATTACTAAATGCAGACAATCATTTCCTTCAAAAAGAGATTTATAACTCCTGTACATTGACAAGCAGAAGGCAAACTATGGGTGGCAACAAGGTGTCTTAGGCACACGCTGTTCTGGGTAGAGAGCTGAAAAATGTGATGTGCACCTTTAAGCAGGCAGAAAACACTGGGTGTAATTTAGTGAGAGAAACTAAGCTTCCCACAAAGCAAGCAGAGACTGTACACAAAGCCAACACTTGAAGCAAGTAGAGAAGCAATGATCCAAGTCGCTCTGAGATGGAGCAATAAAGGTCCCCAAAGGGCAGAGCACACATCAGCATGAGAACGCAGACAAGCAGCATTAGAGGAAAAGGTGAGGTTTAGCTGAAAACTCTACACTGTGCCCTTGAACTCAATCCCTGGCAGTGAGGGATCCACAGACCTCTAGGTGCGGCTGAATTGGGATTTATGCAGCAGCCAGTCAATTGTTATCTGTCATCGTCAGGGTCCCCAAAAGCAAACTCAGAGGAGCAGAAGGCTGTGCGTGTGACTTACAAGGCGTGATCTTAGGAAACACTGGGAAGGGTGTGAGGAGAGAGGGACAAAAAGAAGAACAAGCCGCTCAAAGGTCTGATTTCAAGCCGAGTTCCCTTATTCTGCAGGGGAGTTCTGAAATGCAAGGGGATCATATATTTTTTTTAAATATATTTTATTGATTTTTTCACAGAGAGGAAAGGAGAGAGATAGAGAGCTAGAAACGTCAATGAGAGAGAAACATCGACCAGCTGCCTCTTGCACACCCCCTACCGGGGATGTGCCCACAACCAACATACATGCCCCTGACCGGAATCGAACCCGGGACCTTTCAGTCCACAGACCAACGCTCTGCCACTGAACCAAACCAGTTTCGGTGGGGGATCATATATTAAACACTGCCCCAGGGGAACGAACACGCCCAGGCACTGTGGAGCTCAAAGGCAGGTCTCCGAGTATTTATATGAAGGTATTGGCCCTAAAAGCAATAGCAAACTAAAGGAGAGAAAAGGGACTCTAGATATAGTAAAGGAGATAGAGGGGAGCTGGGCAGGGGAATAACATGCCTGCACAGTCATTGACGGCTCTTCATGACACTGACTGTAGAGGGCCCCCTGGGAAGGCATGTGGACATTTCTTTCTTTTTATTTTATTTTATTTTATTGATCTTTTACAGGGAGGAAGAGAGAGAGATAGAGAGCTAGAAACATAGATAAGATAGAAACATCCATCAGCTGCCTCCTGCACACCTCCCATTGGGGATGTGCTCGCAACCAAGATACATGCCCTTGACCAGAATCGAACCTGGGACCCCTCAGTCTGCAGGCTGATGCTCTATCCACTGATCCATTTCTTTAAATTGCCAGCTGAGCCCTAGGCACTGGCAGAGTCATACTCAACGTTACACCCCCCAAGAGGGGAGGGGCGGGGGGACTGTTATTCAGTTCTGACTTATCTTTGTCCAGGTGTCAGCAGGGGCGGGTCTAGATATGTAAATCATGTAATACTAGGGCCTACTTAAGAATGCAAATAAGCTCCTTTGATCCTAATTTTTGGTGTTACTTCTTGGATTTTTTGGGATATAAAATAAACCTGCTGTGTGGCTCAGGGGCTTGCTGCCTCTCCATCAGAGAGAATGGTGCCCACCTAGCTCCCAGCTTGATGACTCTATTTCTGCCTCTGGTTTCTTTCTTTCTTTAATTTCTTAATCCCCAGCTCCTCCACTCGGCAACCGGACTTTTTCCTTTTCCGTAATGTAGATGGACGTGGAAAAGAGAGAAACACCCCCTATAACTGACAGTAACAGCTTTCTGTGTTCAGCTGAATTCTATTACTGACCATAAAAATGGGGGGGGGGAGTATTTTTTCCACCTTGTAGGGTGAATACTTTCCTGGAACTACTGCTGGCTGTCATTTTTCCATAGTTCTGAGCTCTGAATTGTAGGCCCTAAGGACCCCAACGTATTGCAAAATACAGATGGTTGCTTATATCCAGATACCCGGCCTCAAAGAGGGCTAATAGGGGTAAATAAGCATTGTTGCTGAATAATTAGGCTGAACGTGGCATGCTGTCTGTCTGGGTACTTCCCAAGCTACACTATGGAAATCTGTTGGAGACTGATTACTGAGATTTGGATGACCTTTGTGTTGGAATCCGTTAGGGGCTGGGAGCAAAATTATTATGGTAATACGTTTGGGTCTGATTGTAATTAAGGAGTGTAGCCTGCATTTGGACTTCCGCTCACCTTTTGCAAGTAGAGACAACCCAGGGTGAGCAGTTTGGAGGAGCATCACTTTCATAGTTAAAACGCAGCATTCAGATGATGTGTGCTGGAGTTATAGTCCTGGGGCCTATGTAGTTTTGTTGGCCAATGTCACCCGATGAATTTAATACAGGGAGGAAAGAAGGAAGGAAGGAAGGAAGGAAGGAAGGAAGGAAGGAAGGAAGGAAGGAAGGAAGGAAGGAAGGAAGGAAGGAAGGAAGGAAGGAAGGAAGGAAAGGAGGGAGGGAGGGAGGGAGGGAGGGAGGAGGGAGGGAGGGAGGAGGGAAGGTAGAAGAGAGGGAGAGAAGAAGGAAGGAAGAGATGAAAAGGGAATGGAAGGGAAGAAGAAAAAGAGAGAAAGAGAGGGAGGGAAAAAAGAATATTTTGTTTATAAAGCTTAAATAATTTAATCCTGGAGAATACTTTGTTACACTGGAATAATCCTATGATAGATATAAGTAATTTGGAAAAACGACCCCCTATTTATTTTTCTGCTTATTATGTCAAAGTCAGTATGGCCAATGCAACAGACGCTGACGGTTGGTCTCAGAGCCCTGCAGCTTTGGTAAAAGTAAGTATGATAACCAGGATGCCTATTTTTCTTTAATCATTTCATCTGCTCAGAAAGCTTTATGCACTCATGTTGCTCTCTCTGACTGCCTAGATCTCTCCCCTTAGGTATCTGTTGTAAGAAGCATTCATTCCTGAACTTTTCCTGACTTTTTCTTCCTCTCCTTCCAGTCAAAAAAAAATGTGGGGTGTGTGTGTGTGTGTGTGTGTGTGTGTGTGTGTGTGTGTGTGTTTTGGTGTTTTGTATGGGTTAATTGGGGTGACATTGGTTGGTGGAAATGCATAGGCTTCAGGTGTATAATTCTACAGTGCATCATCTGTTATATTGTGTTGTGTGTTTACCACCCAAAGCTAAAAATTTTTAGCAAAATGGATTTATCTGATTCCCCATTCGTTTGAGTCCTGGTGAGATGAGATAAGACAGTCAGATAACCCAACTCACCAGCAAAGTCTTAACATACACTAACTCAAATGCTAGAAAGAGATAATAATGGAAACATCATGAACTCTAGATGGTGGCTAATTCCTGCAAATATATGAGTTCATATATACATTGTGTGGAATGTTCAAGCCAGGTTGGTAAAATTCAAATTAGTCTAATGGCAGTTGAACTTCCTCATCTGTGAAACTGACATAATGATCATCTCTCTCTCTCTCTTAGGTTTGCCATAAGGATAAAAAAAAGATGACATAGTGAAAAGTTCTTCGCTTGGTGCTTGTGCCATATTAAATACTCAATACATTTTAACAAATAAAACAATAGAAGGGGGGAAAAACATAATACAGCCTCAATTGATGTAGAAAAAAAAGCATTTGATAAAATTCAAGGTCCATTTATGATTTTAAAAATGTATGGACAATCTAAGATAGATCAACAACCTAATCCAGCTAACATCACACTCAATGGTGAGGCTTAGACTGGGAAAGAGGGAGAGAGGTTCACTCTTTCACTTCTCACCAATGCTTATTTGGAGGTTACAGCCAATGTCCTAAGGCCGTGGTCGGCAAACTGTGGCTCACAAGACACATGCAGCTCTTTGGCCCCTTGAGTGTGGCTCTTCCACAAAATACAACGGTTTGGGCAAGTCTATTTGAAGAAGTAGTGTTAGAAGAAGTTTAAGTTTAAAAAATTTGGCTCTCGCCAAAACCAGTTTGGCTCAGTGGATAGAGCACCAGTCTGCAGACTGAAAGGTCTCAGGTTTGATTCTGGTTAAGGGCATGTATCTTGGTTGTGGGCACATCCCCAGTAGGGGGCATGCAGGAGGCAGCTGATCCATGTTTCTCTCTCATCGATGTTTCTAGCTCTCCGTAAAAAAATGAATAATATATATATATTTTTTTAATTTAGCTCTCAAAAGTAATTTCGATTGTTGTACTGTTGATATTTGGCTCTGTTGACTGATGAGTTTGCCAAGCACTGCCCTAAGGCACAGAACAGAAATTCAAGACGGACAGATGGGAAAGAATGGAGTACACCTGTTTTTATTCAGTGATGACTCCGTAAGTTTTGCATATTATTCTTAGTTTTGAAAATATATTTTTATAATCTCATATGGAGAGATTCCAAAGGAAAGATTCATATGTCACCCTCCTACAACCAATCAGCAAATTTAACAAGGTCACGGGATAGATGAATAGAAATGTCAATTGTAATTCTATGTACTATTCTCAGTATATAGAAAACCATTTTTCACAATAATATCAAGATGAACAAAAGACTTAGGAATACTTAGCACATTTAACCAAAGGTTTGACAAAAGAAATGAAATCTTGAACACTGAATATTAGAAAACATGACTGAAATAAAATAAAATACTACTTCTCAATATAAAGGAACAGGTATACATGCAACAACCTGAACAAACCTCAAATAGAGGCCAGACACATACATACACCATTATGCCATTTGAAGGACATTTTACAAGAAGGCAAAATTAATGAAAACAAAATTGGCTCAGAGGTGGCCTGGATCTGGGGTTGGTGAGAATTGCCTTAAGAGTAAAGAGAACGTGCCCTAACCAGGTTGGCTCAGTGAACAGAGCACCAGCCTGCGGACTGAAGGGTCCCAGGCTGGATTCCAGTTAAGGGCATGTACCTTGATTGTGGGCACATACCCAGTGGGAGGTGTGCAGGAAACAGCTGATGGACGTTTCTCTCTCATCGATGTTTCTAACTCTCTATCCCTCTCCCTTCTTCTATGTAAAAAATCAATAAAATATATATTTTTAAAAATGAGTAAAGAGAATGACTTAAAATTGGGTTGTGGTGACAGGCAAACAACTGTATAAATTGATTAAGGTTCACTAAAATAAACAATAAAAACGCATGAAACTTGTGAAATGCAGATTTTGCCACCATAATGTGATTTTTAAAAGAGATAACTAGTTATGGGGCTATAAATAAAAATATTCTCTGAAACAAACAAGTGACAAAGAGAAAAGCAGAGAACCATAGAGAAGATTTCCAAATGAGACATTTATTGGAAATGCTGAAATAAGCTAAATAAAGCCTGTAATGTTGAATTTAGAATCCAGTCTGAAAAGAATAGGTTGATAGATGTGAGCAAAAGCAGTGATGAGATTATTTAAAAATTAAATAATATTTTCTCAGTGTGAGGACATTAGCTTTCTTGATAAGCCTTTTATTCTGAATTTATTCCAGAGTCTAAAGCACAGTATGAGGTCAATAAATAAATTTTGATTGAAGAAATGAATAAAAATAATTTTCTACTTTCATTTAAAGTCTCTAGTGATTTAATTTGGATTTTTATCTAAATTATTATTATACATTTGCATGCATTCGTTTGAAATATGAGGCAACTTTGAACACCACAGTGATATCAACACCCATCACAGATTCAAGTGCAAATATATTTGTTTGCAGTTACGTTTTCATTACATCTGAAGTGGATTAATAAATAGAATCTAATTAATTGCTTCACTTGCTTCTATGAAATTATATCAGTCTCTTAAAAATTACTTCTGTCGCAAATAAGAACTACTTAATTTAAGCATTGCGCATTATATAATATTTATTGCCAATTAAATACAAAAGAAATGTTATATTACTTTAAATTAAATATTTTATTTATAACTGTGGATATCCTGTTCAATTATTTATTTGAAGTTTTTATTAGAAAAACAGTCTGTCTGAGTTTTGATAAAAAAAAAAAAAAGAACTCCTAAATTAGACAACGTTCTTATTATTTTCACACATAAAACCATTTAATATTTAGGCAAACTCAAATCAACACCTAGCTCCCAAATCATACTTATCCTTTGTATCCAAAGAGTATTGAAAATGTTGCACTGAGACACTTCCATTGTAAATAATACGTGAGCAGTGGATAGAGCATTGGCCTGCGGACTGAAAGGTCCCAGGTTCGATTCAGGTCAAGGGCATGTACCTTGGTTGCGGGCACATCCCCGGTGGGGGGGATGCAAGAGGCAACTGATCGATGATTCTCTCTCATCAATGTTTCTAACTCTCTATCCCTCTCTCTTCCTCTCTGTAAAAAATTAATAAAATATATTTTAAAAAAAGAAAGAAAAGAAAAGAAAATAATATGTGGAAAGCTAACCTTCCTCGCCATGTTTTTGGAGAGTTTTTATGCTCAGCGATTTGAGAGCTGTCACTGTGTCTCCCTTCCCTGTTTAGAGTAAACTCCATTGACCATTCTCTTTTGACATAGTTCCTGAGAGACAGGCTTTGATCCAACTGCCTTTTGGCTAAGCCTCTGGCCGCTGGGATTCAGCGAGATCAAAACTACTGATTCCAGCACAGAGACTCTGAAATGTGGTGCTCCCCATGGAGAGAGACTACAGCTCCCTCTGTAACTGTTGCATATTATTATTCTTAAAATATATCTTTATTAACTTGAGAGAGAAATAGAAACATCAATGATGAGAGAGAACCATTGATCGCTGTCTCCTACACACCCCATATGGGATTCAAGCCTGCAACCTGGGCATGTGCCCTTGAGGGGAATAGAACTCGGGACCTTTCAGTCCACAGGTCGACGCTCTATCCACTGAGCTAAACCAGCTAGGGCTAAATATGAAGCATTTTAAACTTAGACACTTGGCATCCTATAAGTTAAGGCTTTCATATGAGATGACTAATTGTAAGTGGCTTGGACCTATTCAAATGCAAGTGGGTGTTATGCTATATAAGTGCTGTTTTGGATGTTTATCTGAAAAATAACTGTATAAGGATATCGCCAGTTTAGTCAACAGCAACATTATTTTAAACCAGAGGCCTTCCTTCCCCTGGCTTCCCCCCGAGCCACCCGGGAACCTGCAAGTCCTAGCTCCCTGCCAGAGCACTGCTCTTGTAGCTCCCTCAGCTGCCTCCTCTCCCCCACCATAGCAGGTGCCCCGCCCCTCCCGTCACTCCAAGCCTGCATATGCAAATTAACCCAACATCTTTGTCTGGTTAATTTGCATACTCATTCCTGATTTGGCTGTGGGCATGGCGGAGGTACGGTCGATGTACGTGTTTGTCTATTATTAGGTGAGATGCCTGTATTAAAGTCTCCCAGCCTATGAATTTAACATAGGTTCCCATCTTTGTCATTTCACTCGTTAAACAAATGTGAACTTCACAGACTCGTCCTGAAAAAAAGACTTCCTCTCTTTAAATGCACTGACTATTCCCCACCTGGGCTTCTTTTATTCACTGGGAAAGGGCAGTTAGCTTTATGGTGCCTGTCAGTCTGCAGGTGATGGGTTTCTCTCAGGATGTCTTGGATGGCAGTGCGGGGAACAGTTGGTAGCTGATATCCCTGCTTCGTACAGCCAGCCATCCTTTTGCCTGGAAACTTACTAAATCCTTTTTATAACGCACTCCATCACTCCCCTCTGCAGGCCTGAGCCCTCAAGCCTGTTGCACTGAAATGGCATCGTTTAGCTCTTCAGGCTGCCTTCTCCCAGTCAGAACTAATCACATAACCGCCAGCAGAGGATGGCTACATCCTAACATCACTGGGCACCCCTGGAACCTCACAGGCTCTGACAGAGAGGTCATCCAAATCTGACCATCCAGTCTCCAACGGATTTACATAGTGTAGCTTGGGAATGTACCCTGGCAGAAAGTGAGGAATCCCCTGTTTTATATTCTACAAAGGTATAGGGATATAAAGTATACTAATTGCAGAATCCCTCTATGGCAGTGGTTGGCAAACTCATCAGTCCACAGAGCCAAATATCAACAGGACAACGATTGAAATTTCTTTGGAGAGCCAAATTTTTTAAACTTAAACTTCTTCTAATGCCACTTCTTCAAAATAGACTTTCCCAGGCCGTGGTATTTTGTGGAAGAGCCACATTCAAAAGGCCAAAGAGCCACATGTGGCTCCTGAGCCCCAGTTTGCCCACCATGTCCCTACGGGATCACTATATACTTTTCCTTGCTTTATGTTTAAACAGCTGTGTATTCATAATAAATTCTTTTGTTTTTTGATCAACCTTGAATTGGTTTCGGGTGCTTCGACATAAGATGTAAGATGCCAAATTCTTGCATCAATGCCGTAGCTATTAGAAAGCACAAACTGACTTTTTAACTGAAATTCATTCTTTCAGCAAACTCTAATATTTTCTGCATTTTTTAATAAGCACGCAGAATATAAATTTGAAAAATAAGTCTCCTTTTCTACAAGCTCACTCTAAAAAAAAATTGGGAAACTGGAATGGAAATAATACATTTAATAAAATATTTTATAAAAACAACATGCACTTGGGTGATAAGTCTAAACTGAAGCTTTTTTTAAAACACAACTGAAAATGTTTCATTTGATCTAATGTTCTTAGTACATTGAGAGCCAGATCTTATTATACAGACTGCTCATTATATAAAAAAAAAGATATACTGTCTTTGTCTCAAAATTTATTTTAGAAAATGATCCTAATGGCTTATTAACTTAATACAGTTCATTTTCAGACATGCATAATTTATTGTTATTTCACTGACCAGATAGAGTTCATTAAATTCTATTGATCCTATGGTATAATTGTATATGGAATGATTAATACATTAAGCTCAATTATCAGTTATTAAACAAAGACCACAGTAATCCAAGTATTTCATAATTAAGGGATTTCTCCAGCACATAATTCGAGTTTAAGAGATGAGAATAACCAGGTAATTGAGAGCAAACTATTATTAGAAAGTGTCCATTATAGAGAGTTAATAATTCAATGAATGATGGTTTCTAACTCTACACTTACTTCTACTTTACTTATGCCTCTTGCAAGCTGATATAAGTGTGAGCTAAGTGATTTGAGAGAGTGTGTTACTTGGAATTATTTTCACAAGGCATGAAAGAGAGAGAGAGACAGAGAATGGACATACTTAACATGGCCATGTAGAGTACCTAACAGGGTGTTACTTAATGAGAAATATTTTTTCTTTTTACGGATGTGTGCTTGCAAAAACAAAAACAGAAGAACGAGGAATTTGAAAATAAAGCATTTCTAATAATGAAAAGAATATGTTTATTATTCTTGGGAAAATTTGGTCACATAAAGCATTGCTAAAAAAAAATTGTCTTGTATTCTAAAACAATAGCTTTGCACGACTCTTTCTGTACTTCCATATTCTCACTGTTAACTGATTTAGTGCAAAATGCAAATCGTTACTTCTTTTGTATCCTTATAACTGCCTTTAACAAAGTAGTGAATAACAATTTGAGAATGAATTAATGAATGAATGACATCTGAATGACATGTTTGGGCTTCAAAGAATAAACTGTAATAAGTTTAGATACATGGAATGATTTATCCTACAAAGCATGTTTTCTTTCAAAATAGGTTGAACCTGAGGAAAAAATCAAGAATTCAAACTTGAAGTAAGAATCACATCAATAATAGCTAGCATTTATTGAATGCTTTCTTTGCCTAGTTATCATTCCAAAAGCTACACACAATCAGACTCAATACTGATTTTATTTATAACTGATTTTATTTATTTGTATATGAGCCTACACATAAAATGCTAATTTAATTTAGACTTAGGCTATTATTAAAATCTGTACGTTCTTCATATGCACATCTAGGCCTGTGTATATCTCTTCCACCTATAGGGGAATTAAGCTACTCTACCAACAATATATCACTGTAGCTGTCTAGTACTTCATTTCTATCTCCTAATTATATTAGTGGATATTGTAAAAATATTAAAATGGAAAGGACATCTACCATCTACCAGATATGCTTACCAATAAACATTATCTTAATCTGAAAGATTTGGGCAAAGAAAAAGTTTCATTCTAGATAAGATACCAGTAAGCTATCCTATATAATAAAGAGTTAATATGCTAATTAGGACAAATAGCAGAATGATAGTCCGGACCATCTGAACAACCTTCCAGACAAAGCTGGAAGAGCCAGCCAAGGCAGCTGGGGCTGTGAGGCTTGACCCCTTGTATGAATTTCATGCATTGGGCCATATATATATATCTATAGCTAAGCGACCAACCATACATCTCTCTGACCGTCCAACCAATCTACCGATGGGTACATATGATGCACACTGACAATTAAAAAATAAACATCGACTCCCACATGTGTAATACATATAAAGCACTATTTAGCACCAATCAAACACATGTGTTTTGATCTGTGGTTGTGAATCATGAATTTGGTTGTTTTTGTTGACATTCTGAAGCTGAAAGACATCGTTGACAGAAATGTCTGAACACCAACTACTGGCACAGCATACCTCTGAAGCCGAAAGAAAGAGGCAGTGTCGACAGGATATGTCTAAATAGCAGTCATTGACAAGTATTACCAATACTGGCAGGAACTGCCTTCATAGAGAAAATGAAGTAAATGAGAATGCAATTATCAAATAAGTTGTGGTGGAATGACTGTTACACGTAAATTTTGCCTATCCCTAAATTTCTCTGATGACAAACCATCTGATAGAAAATGTACTCATTGCAGTAGCAAGGGCAAAGTTTGTCCAAATGATACCAAGAATTAATTTGTCCCTGTCTGACATTTTTCTCTTGAATTCCTGAGCACTTAATGTTACCACAATATGCTTTTCAGACACATATAAGCTAGTATTGTAATTATTCTCTATACCCATCTTTATCTATCTTCTTTTATTTTTACCAGCTTCAGAAAATGCAATCACACTTTGACCTGTGTCTACCATTTCCTCTTTATCTTCTCTTCTAGTTAAAGATACCAACCTTCCCCTTGTTCGTGATGGAAGTCTAACCAGAATGCAAAATAAAGCAGTGTTTTCAACGTGAGGACATTAAGAAGAAATACGTGGAAAGAGAAAGATCCAATATGAGGCTGACAGCCAATAGCGGTCAAATTGAAGCAGGTGTTTCCAAGTACTAAGCTCTGCCTACTCAGATGCCTTTTTCTTACCTTTTTTCTTTTTTAAGCAGATCTTAAATAGTAGTGCTCTTTGAACATTGTTTTTATCCTTAATGTGGGATACAGGGAGATATTAGAATAAATTTAATCAATTTATCAGTAATTGTTAATCAATCTTGTTTTTGTATTTTGTATTTGTGAAAGACACAAATTTGACAAAACACATAAACATAAACTTCTATTTTGCAAAGAAAGCAAGAACCGCTGACCTGCGGATTCCTGATTCCCCTGGAACAGTGGTCGGCAAACTGTGGCTCACAAGCCACATGTGGCTCTTTGGCCACTTGCGTGTGGCTCTTCCACAAAATACCATGGCCTGGGCGAGTCTATGTTGAAGACGTGGCATTAGAAGAAGTTTAAGTTTAAAAATTTTGGCTCTCCAATGAAATTTCAATCGTTGTCCTGTTGATATTTGGCTCTGTTGACTAATGAGTTTGCCGACCACTGCTCTGGAATTACTTTCTCCACTCACCCAGAAGTTTGTAGCTGTGAGCATAGAGAACGGTCATAAAATTAAATGCAGCTCTCTTCCAACAGACAGACAGGTACGTTTGTATTTTTAATACCTACAACTAAAAGCACTTAGAGGGCCATTTATCCACGACTTTGACCAAGATGCTGCCTGGACCACTTAGAGTAATACGGTTAAACAGGAATTTATATTTATGCTCTTCAGAGAGAAAAGAAGAAAAAAAAAAAAAAACCAAGAAAATAAACTCCAATGTATACCTAATATTTAATTTTGGGTCTATTGTAAGCAGGGCTGCTTTTTAAAATGTTGAATGCCAGCGATTCAGTGCGAACACAGAGCAAACACAATTGATTTTGGAAGTTAAACTCGCCTGTGCTTCTGAAAATAACCCTTTTGAAAAAGGCCTTCAAGCGGAACCCTCTGGAGCTGCTTTCTGGTTCCTGCTGGGGCCTTGGCTGGTGGGTCACCCAAGGTCATAGCGGGAACTTGACCCCATGCCACGAGGATCCGGGCCTTTCTCTCACGGTGGGCTCAGAGAGGGGAGAAAACACCTGTGCTTTTCCGAGACCCTTTGGACTCTGTGTCTAACTTCTCTGCGTCTGAATGTATCCCTGTCTTTTTTAAAATATTTTATTTTATTTTATTGATTATGGCATCACATAATTGTCCTCATCCCCCCATTCCCATCCCAAACCCCTCCCTACATATGCCCCCACCCCCCTGTTGTCCATGGCCACTGGCTAGGCCCATATGCATGCATGTGTCCCTGTCTGAATGGATGATCCCTGGGCTTCTCGGGGGACATTCCTGTCGCCGTGTTGTTTAGTGTGGGTACCACTCTCTGATGGTTTATGGCTTCCTTCACCTCCAGGAGCTGGAGCTGGGCTATCTCCCAGGCCAGTTAGCTCTGGTGATGCTGTCTCTCTTTAAATTTCCTTTGAGCGCAAGGACACATCTCCTCCGTGGCTCTGGGTGAGAATGGATTTCCCCTTAGACCCCGGGTACCCCTGTATTGGGTTTTTGGGAAGCGGCATCTCAGAGCGCCCCACAGCAGAAGGAGGCAGCATGAAGCACTTTTGCAGCCGGCTGTAGGCAACATTTGTTCTGTATCTCACAGGTGTATCTGTAGCTCTCTGCTCCCGGCTGAGAGGACGAGTTACATGGCTGCTGCAGGGTTCACAGAAGTCAATGTGATCACCCTAAACGCTCTATGACACCCCTGAAGTTTATGTCCCCGTTATGTTTGCAGCCCGGCTGGCCTTCCAAGGGATCAATAATTCTAATGGTCTTTGGCCTCTTCAGCCAAGACACATGTTTAGCGAGATAAAATGTGCTTACAAATAGGATCACAAACTATAGTCAATGTAAGAAGATGTTTGTGATAGGAACTACACCATAATTAAACATTCTAAATCCATATATATGGGTGCATATGTTCATCTGTTTTGAAAACTGGCAAAATAACCAAACAATAAAAGAAGATTTAAAAAATACATTTTAGGCCTGGCCTGGGAGGCTCAGTGTGTGAGTGTTGACCTAAGAACCAGGAGGTCATGGTCAATTCTAGGTTGGGCACATGCCCTAGTTGTGGGCTCCATCCCCAGTGGGGGACAAGCAGGAGGCAGACAATCAATGATTCTCTCTCATCATTGATGTTTCTATCTCTCTGAAATCAATTAAAAATATTTTTAAAATATGAGTGTTCCAGTTAGCATTTCTGTACTAAAATTAAAGCAGCTCAATTAAATTAAGGCTGGTCCAAGAAGTGTGTGTATGCGTATATATATTTGCCATAGTATATTTTTATTCTTGCTCTATAGGATTTATTTTACTGACAATAAATTTGGGCAGGATTTTGAATTAGAACTTAGTTGGAATAATTTCACTCTGCTTTCTATATCTATTTAGAAAATGTAATTTTACGTTGCCTTCAAAATCCAACCGAGGTTGAGTTACATATAAAAAAGTTTCTTCATAATTTAGAAGATCTCATTTCATAAACATATTTCTCAACATTACTGTCTGGAATGAAAAAATATGAAGCATAAAAATCTGAGTTTTCTGTTTCCAAGCTGGAGTTAGAGTAATCAGAGAAACTACTTGTGCTAGCAAAATAACACTTAACCACTTTTGAGACATGAGATGTATTTATAGGTTCTGCCATTAAACTGAATCTAAGCTTGGGATTTTTTTTCTTCCCAAGGCTCAGAGCAAGTGTTGTTATCATATGCACAAAATTGTGACTTGGAATTAAGTATGTGTGTGTGTTTGTGAAGGAAGAGTAGAGAGGATGGGGAAGATAGAGAAAGGGAGATGGAGATTTTCTAGGGAAATGGTGTCAAGAATACAAGAAGGTGGATCAAAAACGAATTGGCAATAGTTTCAGGGTTATTGAGCCATCTATGATTTGAGTAGTCCTTGAGCAAGTCAGAAAATTTAAAGCAGAAATGAGGAACCCAGCGAGGAAGAGATGCATAAAACAATGAAAGTTCAAGTACTGATTCTGGCAATTGTTAACTATAAAATCTTGAGCATATTATTCCCACTTCCCAAGCCTCAATATGCCTACTTACCAAGTGAGGATAACAGGATCTACAATACAGAGACATGGGGGAAATTCACATGAGACGGTATATATGGAAACACCTAGTCTTAGAGGCAGATGTTTTTAAATTTGATTGGATTCGCCACTTTTCTCCTTCTCTCTCTCATCTCCATCTCATCCATTTGTCATAGAGGACTGTTAAATCTAGCTCATAAATGCCTCTCAGACGTCTCCTTCCTCTTCATTTCCACTGCCAATAGTGTGCTTTGAGCCTTCATTATCAATTTTATGAACTGATAAAATGAACTCCTAACATCGCGCCTTCAGTCCTTTCATCTCGTAATATATTCTCCACTTTGCTGTCAAAAGTACCTTTCTAAACTGAATATGTCATCATTCCACTCCTCTGCTTAACAATTTGAGATATTGGGGAAAAATAGAATTCTGATTTTCCCTCTTCATATCTTTATTCCCTCTTCAAACAAATTCCTACATAACTCATCTATCAGTGCCATGCATAATCTTTAGCTGTGTTCGGGTTTTTCATACCTGACCTGAGATCTGAGACTCTTTTTGTTTTTGTTTCTCACTGTTGTTGTTGTTAATCCTATACAGAGGATATTTTTCCATTGAGTTTTAAAAATGTTAGAACGGCCTGGGAGAGATAGTGAGAGGGAAACATTGAAGTGAGAGAGACATATCCATTAGTTGCCTCTCACATGCTCCTGCTGGAAAACAAATCAGTTTCACTAAAAAGAGATATTGACAGGAAGCCAGGAAGGCTGGACAACAACCTGAATTGCTCTAACCACTCGCCCTTTAGTGGAGACATTGTTAGCTGAAGCAGCCTCCACCTTGTTTGTCCCTGTAAGTTTCTGTTATTTCCTGCCTAAGGCTACATGTAAATTTCTGTTTATGTTGCCTAAGATGTTTTCCTCAAAGCCTCCATAAAAGGGATGGCAGGGCCAGAGAGAGGAGTAGTTCTCCCACTAGAGTTGGACTACCGCCTGGCCCCCCATGTCGCCAAATTGAATTTCTTCAAGTCTCAAGTCTTTTCGGGCCCTTCTCCAGAACTCGAACCCTGAACTGGAACTCTTTCCATGCGGGCCGTGAGATTCCTCTATGCTCCCAGACCAGGGCCAGGAATGGAGCCTGAAATGGAGGTATATAGCATTGATTCTAGTCGAACCCAGGATACTTCAGTCTGCAGGCCTATGTTCTACCACTGAGCAAAACGGCTAAGGCCTGAGACTGTCTTTCCAACCTCTGTATTGCTACCTTAGTTTTCAGGAATTCCATTCAGTGTATATTATACTTTATGAATAAACATAGCTCTCCTCTGCCATTACCTCTGGTGGGTATCTCCTTCTAAGCTCTTTGGAGTTTAATCCTTTAATTTTATTATTGTAAAGAATTCAGCATATTATGGGAGAGTCCTGTGTTTATTAATCATCCCACTTGTCTCCATGGGTGTCTACTGTATCGTTTTGCTATTTTGTGTCTACTATTTTGTAGATTAGAATACTATCCTAGTTTTAGGCAACTGCTACTATAAAAACTATATTATTTCATAAAAACAATACTTTATGCGATATATAGCTAGAGTCCAATCCCTTTAGTCTAGGTTTTCCTTTTAGACTCTCTAAACCCACTGAAAACAAATGGATCAAAGAATTTAGAAGTTCAATTTTATAATTATATATGAGAGTGTCTGGAACCAGTCTTTTTCTTCCCCTTATCGAAAAACACTAAGGTCAACACTAAGGCCTATTTTCAAATTTCTGGCAAAATTAAAAAGGCAAAATAAATCACACACAAAAATGCTATGTCATGACAGTCTATGCAAACACAGACAATTACCATATACTAGTAGATTTAGGCATCACGATTGAATTACGTTTTCTTCTGATCAATAGCTACCAACTAAGATCAGATCACCTACTTTCAGATCACCTTCCCATGTGGGATAGCCAGATGGGATCAATAGCACATTCATTGGGATATGAGCTGCTTTAAAATATGGTAGCAGTTCAATGAATCACCGAGAGATCTCTGAGAGTACCAAGCAGAAAACACAGGGCTTGGACAAGGTGACGGAGGATAAACTTCGCCAGAGAAAGAGCTACATGAACTTGGTGTTCAGATATGACAATTGCTGATTCTTCAAGCAGAGAATGAAATGCAGTGTGTAATTGTTTACAAAAGTGAAAATAAATCACCTACTTTACCTTTCCTTTCACATCTGGGGAGCTGAACGGAATCTACCCTGCAGTTCACTTTTCTTCTGACCCTGGAAAAGTAAAAGATGTTTTCTTGGTGTCTTCAATAATAGTTGATACAAGAGTTAAATCTGCAATGTTACAAGAGTTTGGGGGACACTGCGGGGAGGTCAATGGAAAAAAAAAAGAAGACATATGTGATACTATTTGTAATACTTTAAATAAAATAAAAAATTTAAAAAAATGTTTGTGGCTCTTATAATCTGAGTGTGTGTGTGTGTGTGTGTGTGTGTGTGTGTGTGTGTGCGTGCCTGTATCTATATTACCTTTCTTACTTTCCTAAATGGTAAAAGAGAAGCATGAAAAATTCATAAACTTGAGCTTGTCCATCTTAAAACATTGATGGGATCAAAGAAATCTTGTATATGGAATTTCCTTGAAACAAGTAAAATGTTGTTTAAGTTATGAAACTTAAAAAAAAACACACAACATGATCTGGCCATTGTAGCGATGGTAGTTCTGGAATTGCATTATTTGGCTATATATATTATAGGGATTAAACTTTGAATCTTTAAGAAAACTAAATACTCAGAAAAATTATTGCTCTACCGTTGTCTTGGTTTTATCTTGCAAAATAAGATCTAATTTTTAATAGTTTTGTAAAAAATATTATTCATTTCATGAAAGCATTCTTCAATGACTATTTACTGAAATCAAGAACAGCTAAGGTTTTCTTAGTTAGAATTATTGATAGATATGCTGTGCATTTGAATAAGAACTTAGGTAAGTTCTATGTGACTTATAACTTATAGGCCATCAAAAGTAGCAGGCATTCCCTGTAATTTATCTAATACATCTTGGAATGGTTGTAAAATTGCTGCGTGTTTTATAATAAATACTCTTATTTATTGTAATTAATAATACAATAATATTAATATTATTATATCATTAATAGCATTAATAATAATTTATATTTTATAATGATTTCTCAAAGTACTTCAAGCATTTATTTGATAAGATTACTCAGAATGAGCCAAAGCTTCTGTCTCATCTATACTAATAATAGAGGAATATCAAATTGTCTGGGACACCATCATAGTAACAATAATGACTGAACAGCAGACTGCGTGGGGTGACAAGGCTGGCAGGCAGATTAGTGAGGGATGACCAAAACGACTGAACAGAAAACTGCATGGGGTGACTAGGTTGGCAGGGGGGAGTTGGGGCAACCAGGCCGGCTTCCGGGAGGGGGGGGGGGCAGTTAGGGGCGACCAGGTTGGCAGGCAAAGGCAGTTAGGGGTGATCAGGCTGGCAGGGGGTGGGGGGAAGGGGGAGAGGAGCAGTTAGGAGTGATCAGGCAGGCAGGCAGGTGAGCAGTTAGGAGTCAGCAGTCCCAGATTGTGAGAAGGATGTCCAACTGCTGGTTTAGGCCCAAACCCCAAGATTGGACATCCTCCAAGGGGTCCCAGATCAAAGAGGGTGCAAACTGGGCTGAGTGGACCTCCCCATCCCCATAACAAATTTCATGCACTGGGCCTCTAGTTATTACATAAATGCATTTAAATAAAGGAAGACTTTCTCAACTGTTTTTCCATCAAAACACTATAGTTATTTTATCTTGAAACCAATTTCTACCACTATATAAATATGGCATTTTTTCCAATGCCCATGATTCTGCCAACTGTTAATTCTTGGGTTTTAATTGAAAGCACAGTTAAAACATTAAAATAATTAAAAGTTTATTTTTACTTCATTGGCATGTCCTGGATGGTAAGAGTTTTATGTTTCAAATTTTGGGAGGAAATATTTATTACTGAGCTGCCAGTCCACAGGTGGGTAACTCACAGAAATTATAACAGACTAGACTACTTGATTTATTTAATTCTTAAACACTTAATCAGACTTTCATAACCAGAATAAACCTCTAAGGAAAATTAAACTCCATTACTTCTTTCAAAGCCAATTTAGTGATCACTCTTACAAAAGAATTATCTCAGGAACATAGGGAAAATTCAGATAAGTATAATTCAGGTTTTCTATTAAGTTGATCTACAGATCAATATTGTTCAAAATAAAAAATCAACAACATAATTTATATACTGAATGCATAAAATGGAATTCTAAATACTATCAATAAAAAGCCCATTTGTTTGAATGAAGAATTATATAAGCTTTCACCATATTCTGCCCGACTAAAATCCCATTTGTTCCTATCATCCCACTTATTAGCAAACTCTTAAGGAAACTAAATTGCAACTTTAAAGGTTATAAAATTTCAATAACAAAACTGCACAATGAACAATGTGCTTGAATAATGGAGTTTACCAGACTTAACTATATCAAATAACTGAGATCCATGATGAACTGAACCAATGTATTTGTATTAAAACACAGATTATTTAGCTTCTTCACATTTTTATTGCACAAAAGGTAATGTGGGAAAATACATAGTTTGTCAATGCTGAAACATTTTTATATAATTTAGTAACAAATGTAATTTAAAATTCTCCATGTCACCTATGAAGAATTGATAGTATCTTTTTAGTTATTTTTTCTTCTTCTTTTCTTTTTTTTAAGAATATTTACAACTTACGTATTTGACTGTGTTCTTCCCTCATTGGAATTCTAAATGCTGAATGTCCAACTCTCAAATAAAACTGCTGATAAAAACTACATATTTAGAAGTAACTTAGCTATCTTTATTTTTTCATTCCATGTAAGTCTCCTCCTAAACAGATAAATGTGGTTTTAGCTTAAATTAGAAGCTATAATTGAAGACACACTTATTGTTATAAAGTCTTGAGATGTCTGAGAAAGTAATAATTGTTTTGATTAAAGTATATCCATGTAGATGAATAAATGAATAAACAATAGTTAATCAACCCACACAAAACACTATTATAATAACACTTTGAAGTCTCACATGCCACAAATTATTTCTGAAAAAATAAAAAAACACAAAAGAGGATTGAAATCGTTTGAAATTCAGTGATGAAGTGAGTTTGAGAGAAACTGGTTATGGATATGATATTCTTGTGATTATTTGATGGAGGAGACTGTGTCTGTCCAGGTTATCCTGAGAGAAAAAGCACTAGCCCTTTGTTTTATTTATTTTTTTAAGTTGATTTCACAGAGGAAGGGAGAGAGAGATAGAAATATCACTGATGAGAGAGAATCATGGGTCAACTGCCTACTGCCCACCCCACACTGTGGATGGAGCCAGAAACCCGGGCATGTGCCCTGACCAGGAATCAAACCATGACCTCCTGGTTCACAGGTTGATGCTCAACCACTGAGCAACACTGGCTGGGCTGTTTTTTATACATTTTCAACAGGACACAGATGTTACTGCTTTTCCTTTGATGTTCCTTTTCATTTCTGATATCTAAATTAGGTCATTCAATATTGACTCCTGAAGGTTATTTAATACTAGCATTTTGCTTTTGATTTGCCTTTCTTCATTTAAGTGTCAAATCACAAAATATATGCTATAAATCTAATCCTCTCATACTGCCCTTCCTGCCCTGATAAGCAAGCACTTGATCCTCTTATGATGGGAACTTTTCCAATCTGCTCTCTTAGCGACTTTCAATAGCCCTATAGCATTGCTAACTACCATCATCATGTTGTGCATTTCATCCCCAACACCTGGTCATTGGATATCTCTAAGTTGTACCTTTTAAGGACCTTCCTCAACCCCCCACCCCAGCTTCTGTTCTGATAACCACCAATCTGGTCACTCTTATTGTTTAGATTCCACATATAAGTGAAATCATACAGTGTTGGTCTTTGTCTAATTTGTTTCACTTAGCATAACATCCTCAAGACATCTGTATTGTCACAAAACAGATTTCTTCTTATTATTATTAGCTATTATCTATGTGTTTTGAGAGAAGTCCCCACCCCACCCCCAAACAAAATACAGAAACAATTGGAACCATACCGTATTAAGAAATGAGTGCTGTGACTTTTAAATAGAAATAGAAATTACTTATAGGTTGTATTATTTTCCTCTTGTATAGGGTATCTTTCAAGTTTCATATAACCGCGTGTCACTTGGAGCTTTTGTGTAATTGCTAATTGTGTATGTATACAACACAGGGCAAAAGTAGGTTTATAGTTGTTTGTATGGAAAATAATACAATAATTAATACATGTAATATTACTATGTTCAATTCTTTACTTTTTCTGCCTGTCTTAATTATTGCATTTCCTTTACTACTGTTTAAAAAATTAAAATTTATTTTTACCACATTTTATGTTTTACATTTTAGAGAAAAAATAGTCAACAAGGATAAAAGTATTTCAATCACAATTCTTACACTAACATCCCAAAGTTTTCAGCTTTCCATATTTCACAAATATTTACTAAGGAAACTCATTGTATGCTTATCTGTTAGTCTCCTTGAGATACTGTTTTCTTTGAAAAAGGAAAATATCCCCAGGTTATGCACAGTTCCATAATTATACTAATAGAGCCGAGTTTCCTAATGCATTCAATCATCAAATCAGTTCCTGACTACTAGCTGCCTTCAAATGAGAAACTGGTTTTCATAGCTACAGGGCAATTCAGACAAAAAATGAAAAGAAGAAAAAAAATTAGTATAGGATCTGGCTGAAATTGAAATGGAATCTACAACTTCCTAATTGGATACATTCCCCACTGCTCTCCAGAAGGCCCCTGTTCCCATGCAAACAAGAAAAAGTTGGGGATTCTGTCCTCTAGAAATTATCAGAAACACACACACACACACACACACACACACACACACATGCACACACACACACATGACTGTGTTTCCCCCACCACCAGTCGTCCAACAAATGTTAATTGGATGATTATATTCAGTATGGTCCCTTTCCATGCTACTCTTTTAAATTATGAAAGTCAAGGCAAATCTAGGTCATACTGTCACAATGAGAAGCAAATATGAGGAACAGACAGCATGAGAGATAGGAGCCAAGGGTCCTACTATGAGGCAGCCAGTACCTCATAGAAGGAGAGCACCTCCTAGGTGCAGATGGGAAAGTGAGGAATTGTTCAAGGACAGCATGACAGAGCACTGCAATTACAGAGCAAAACCCCTCTGCCAACATCCTCTTCCTTACCCTGGCGCTGGTATTTTGATCCCCACTTAATATGGTCCTTTAATTTTTTTAAATATATATATATCTTTATTAGTCTCAGACAGGAAGAGGGAGAGAGGTAGAAACATCAATGTTGAGAGAGACTCATGGATCGGCTGCCTCCTGCATACCCCACACAGGGGTTCGAGCTCATAACCGGGGCATGTGTCCTGACAGGGGAATCGAATGGTGATGCTCAACCACCGAGCCACCCCTGTGGGCTGGACCTTTAATTTTAATATTTAAATTACATACGGGGAGGGAGCTCTTTTCTGTGGCACCTTCACACTCCAGCAACTGCCCACGAAAGTGAGTAAGATTTCCATTTGCTCTAGATCCTTGCCAACTCTTCTTTATGTCAAGCTTTTTCGTGTTCGTGTATTTATGGGTGAAGAAAGAGCATCTAATCGTGGATTTAATTAGCAATTCCCAAGTTACTTATGAGTTTGAAATCTCCTGTATTTTTAGAAAAATATATTTTATTGATTTTTCACAGAGAGGAAGGGAGAGGGATAGAGAACTAGAAATATTGATGAGAGAGAAACATCGACCAGCTGCCTTCTGCACACCCCCCTACTGGGGATGTGCCTGCAACCAATGTACATGCCCCTGACCGGAATCGAACCTGGGACCTTCCAGTCCTCAGACCGACGCTCTATCCACTGAGCTAAACCTGTTTCGGTTCCTGTATGTTTTAATTACAGGAGCTAGAGGCCCAGTGGGGGAAAGGGGGCAGGCCTTAGCTTGGCCTGTGCCCTCTCGCAGTCCAGGATCCTTGGAGGATGTCAGCCTGCTGGCTTTGGCCAGCTCCCTGGGGAGTAGGCCTAAGCCAGCAGTTGCACATCCATCTCGCGGTCTGGCACCCCTCACCCCTTACCTAAGCTGGCAGTCAACTCACTACCACCATCATCACCACCACCACCACCACCACCACCACCACCACCACCACCACCACCACCGCTGTGCTTGCGAGCCATAAGCCTGGCTTCTGGCTGAGCAGTGCTCCTCCTGTGGGAATGCACTGACCACCAGGAGGCAGCTCCCAGCATTGAGTGTGTGCCCCCTGGTGGTCAGTGTGCTTCATAGCAACTGATCTGCCAGAATAGTTGCTTAGGCTTTTATTATATAGACGTTTCTCCTTTTTCTTTTTTTTACTTGTTCATATATTTTGTTTATTTTTTCTAGGCCCTATGCTTTGAATACTAATCCATACATGAATCAGTGATTTCCTGAGGAACCCAAGTTCTTTGCGGAGGCTATAACATTAGAAATAAAAATCTAAGTGTTAGGGATATACATCAGTATAATTGGATGGCTGTGTTTCCAAAAGACTGTAGTAAATAGAGTTAGAGAGATATAAAAAGTAATGGTATTTTCTTGTTTTTCCTCAATATTAGATTTTAATGCCTATTTAACTTCTCATCCATGACGGAACTTAACAAAAACAGTCATAATAGTCTATAAATCTAACAAGTAGAAATTAATAACTTTACTTGATTGATAACAAGATACAACAGTGTATAAGACTCTTATTATGAAAATTATCAATTTTGTGTTACACTATGCTTGCAGAGCCCTTACATATATCTCATAGTAGCCCCAAAATAAAGCTTTTGCCACCTTTTACCTTTGCTGAATAACCAGATATCATATCTTTCACACGCATGTTATTACCAACTGAACATAACTATGTATATTTGTTCTTTTAAAAAATGTGCTTAAATTACAAAATTTTAAAGCTTCTAAATCTACAGTTTTAAACCTTGTAAAATCAAAAATGTATATGATAAGAACCTATGAAAATTAACTACATAACCTTACTCACTCTGGACTTAAGAAGGGTCAAAATGTTCACAAACAGAAAGTGTGGTATTTGAACATGCAGGCTGCAACAATGAATTTCAAAAAACATTTCTTAATTTGTCTCAAATTAAATTTTTTTGACATTTTTTCTAGTTATGTAGAGATATTATGATTTTTCTATATCTTCTTGGTATTGTAAATGCTTTTTAAACACAATTTGGAGAAGTTGTGAAATTTGTATCCATTATCTCTAGGTACTTTAATATTTATATATATCTCTAAATAGTAGGCTGCAATGAATTTCATCATTCTCTTCATATTTTCTTTTCTTTTTGTTTGTTGCTGGTGTACATAAGCATGATTGGTTTTGAATACTGACTTTTTAATCTAGAAAATTTCCAAAGTTCTTATTAGTCCCAATAATTTACAGGTAGACTGTGTTTTTCTTAATATAGAGTTACATAATGTTTTAATAATAAAAATGTTGGTCTTCTTTTTCTATTCATCTGCCTTTAAATATTGCTTATTGAACTGAGAGTGAGAGAACAATGGTTTCAATATACTTTGAATAAAGACATAGATAATATATTTATGTCCCATAAAACTAGAATCATAAAGATAAAAAGTTTTTACTAAAGGAAAATACCTATGGTCAATTTTGTTAAGTTAAATTGGGAAAGACTGGGCAGTTTAATGAAATTCCTACAATGGAGTTCCTTCTTTAGGCAGTAGAGGTCAAAATTAGATCAATTTCAACAGAGCAAAGTACTAATTTTTTAAATTACATTCAATTGTCTACACTTAAGGGGATGGTGATAGTCCAAGGAGAGTGATTAATGAAGCTGGACTGATATAAAACTTAATCACCCTTTGACAAACTACAAATTTCTTTGCTATGCCTTGGTTACAAGTGGTCTTTGTGTATAATGGCTTGAAAGCTGAATGGGACCTAATTGACTGAGGATTGCTTCAACATAACTGCTTTTTAAATGTGAGCAGGCACCAATAATATTTTATTGTTCTCAAGTCAAATCACAATGAATGCTAAAAGCTGGTCACAATGTTTTCAAGTGAAAGATTTTAATTTTAGCAATTTTAGTTTTTTTTCTCCATCACTTTACACTTATGTCCATACGAACAAGCTTAAAAACTATGAAACTTATGCCCACAGGTGTATCTATTCGTACGTGGGATACTTATTTTTGCCAGAGAAAACAGAAGGTTATAATTCACTTTTTAATTCATACTGACTTCATAAACTATAAGAACACAGTAAAAAGCATAAGGGATATGAAAAATTCAAGGAAATAAGTTTGCAAACTGCAGTCCAGTATAGGATTGATAGATTGAAAAGTATCACTAGTAATTTCGGATGATCATTTAGAAGTTCCTGCCTAGTAATCCTTTTGAGCTTTATTCTTTCTGCTTTTAATCACCTTATGGAATTTATTACTAGTTCCCTACATATCGAAGAGTTTCGTAGCAGGTAAATCTGTCAATTTATATACAATATTTTATTTTCTGATCAATGTAAGTTTTATGAATAAATGTCCCCCCTTCTGATGACTCTATAATATCAGTTCTTTCTCTCACATGAAATGGGCAATGACTCTATAATGGACTCTATAATATCAGTTCTTTCTCTCACATTCATTGCCCACAATATCCACACACATGCATTCATTTCGGATGGAAGTAAAATAGTCTTCAATTGCTGTATCTAAATGCATGCAGACTGTGCCTTTTGCTCAGAAAGATACAATTTGTTTCTGATTATTTCCAGCATTCTGCACACCACCACAAGGAAACGATTAAGGGCATGTGTCAGGACTTGTTTGCCAATATTTCTCTGACATCTTAAATGGGATGAGATAAGAGAGTCGGGGTCTAACCAGAACAGCGTGAGAACGTGTCATAGCTGGCTGCTCTGGGGGTTTCTTTTGAACAAGTGTCTGTTGGTCCTTCACTGGTGCTTGGCTTTGAAGTATTTTCCCTAAGCATTAAATATAAAAAAAGACATTTCAAGTTGAAAAAAATGAAATAAATGAAGACGGTGTATTTTGTTTAGCAGCTGAAAATTTTCCACTTTTAAGTAGGTATTTGTGTTTCCTGTGTCTGTAAGGAGCTGGAAACAATAGCAATTATTTTTATTTCATTCTAATTTTATTTAGCATGATCTTAAGGCCTTATCACAAAAATGAGAGAAATGCTCAATATGTGTCATGAACACTTTAACTTTTTTTTTTTAACACAGTTCTTTTTTAAAAAAATATTTGTTTACATGGAAATGGGAAAAACCAAACTAAGATAATGATGCATGAGAAGAAATACACTGTCTGGTTAATATATATATAAAAAAAGATTCAATATATTCTCCTTTAAAGGTCATAGTCTTAAAATAAATGAAAGAAAAACAATCATAACTTGTTTGCCATACTATCTCTAACCATTTCAAGAGAGATGAAAATTGAACCTATTTGATAACATAATTGCATGAATTTTGAAGGTGTTTTCATTGAAATCTTTTCTGCCATCAGTTTATAGTTTCAGAATTTTACCTGTTAAGACCAACAATGCAATAAAGTGCACGCTTGTATTTCTTTTTTTATTATTAAATCGATTGGGGTGACACTGGCCAACATACAGGTTTCAGGTATGGGTTTCTCTGTTACAAGATCATGTATATTTGCATGCATACGTTTCATTGTTAATGTAACTGTGACTGTTAAAATTCAGTAATTATTAGGAACTATCACCACTAAGAACACAGGTGTATAAATGCTCCCTTTATGATTGACATCCAAATGTCCTTTGCCCAACTAAAATACCGAGGTCAATTTATTTGCTGCAGACCAGCATGGGCAGGTATGGGTATAATCCCATCCATGCATCTCATTAGCGACGTTATTTTACAAAACAAAATTATGCTTTCTATGCACACTCCCCTCTCCTGTAAGAAATGACAAAACAGTGCAGCAATGGGTTCGATGCCCTCTAGGAAAGGAAGAACAGTCTATGCAGGCACTGCAATGTTGGATCAAGTCCCCTACTTAATTAAAAAAAATTTTTTTAAAATAAGCAGCTGATGAGAAAGGCACACAGGGGAGAAATACATGCTGCCTTGCTCACCTCAGGCCCCAGGAGCTCCCAGCCACTCAATAGTGCTTCCTGGATCAATGCTGACCCATCTTACTCATGGGGGACCTTGTCACATATTTCTTTCTTTTCTTTTTAAATATAGTTTTATTGATTTCAGAGAGTAATGGAGAAAGAGAAGTGAGATAGAAGCACCAATGATGAGATTGGCTGCCTCCTGCATGCCCCACCCTGGGGATCTATCCTGCAACCTGGGCAAGTGCCCTGACCAGGAATCGAACCAGGACCTCCTGGTTTATGGGTCAAAGCTCAACCACTGAGCCAGCAGGCCAGGCAGGAAATTGCATTTTATATAACAGTGAAACCCTTGGGTTTACGCTTATATCGGGAGGAACTTAAATCAACCATTTGCTTTTAGTTCCTCCATTTGGAAATGAAAATATCTATAGTAATGTCACCTCTCTGTTTATCTAGCCAAAACCAGTGCCAACTAGGCCATCACATCAACATGGGAGACGGGGGCAGGAAGGAAGTGCTGAGTGCAAGCACCTCTGAGCAATGCACTTGCAGTCAGCTTCCCAGGGTTCCAGGGAAAGAGTCAAGAACTCTCCCGGTTTAAAGATTATTAATTGGATTAATGTAATAAAGACTTGACAATGAAGCATCAATTAGTAACTACATGTTGGATTTCATAAAAGTTGTTCCCACAATCTCAACCCCATATACAACCACTTTTAACCATTTCATTGCTTATTCTTGCATGTATTCCATATTTACAAGTAGTTTATTTCTTGAGTCACAAGTTTTAATGAATACCTACATAATGAATTTTGAGGACCTATCTCTCTTCACCTCTTCTAAATTAGAGCAAGAGGAACTTAAATCAATCATTTGCTTTTTTTAATATATATTAAACAGTTAAGATTATTTTTTACTAACATTCGATTATTCTGTGTCTGAATTTCCTCTGAGCTTCATTCCAGTCCACAGTGACTAACCCCCAGCTTTGACACCTAGAGTTTATATCCTTCCTTAAGATTGCAAAGGCTACCCTGGCCAGCTTGGCTCAGTGGATAGAGTGTCAGCCTGCAGACTTAGGAGTCCTGTGTTCGATTCCAGCCAAGGGCACATGCCTGGGTTGCAAGCTCAATCCCCAGTGGGGGTCAGGCAGGAAGCAGCCAGTCAATGATTCTCTCTCATCATTGATGTTTCTATCTCTTTCTTCTTCTCCCTTCCTCTCTGAAATCAATAAAGAAATACATACATATATATATATATATATATATATATATATATATATATATATATATATATTTATTTATTTTTAAAAAAAGATTGTAAAGGCTTCCTGAGATTTGTGCATGACTCCAGCATCTTTTCCTTTCAACTCTACAGCTGCTTGTCAAATTGTCTTTGGGTTATTGTTGGTGACTTCAGTTACCACAGCAACAAATATTGTAATTGTTCTCCTAGCTGGTGACAGCTAATGACAGGAATACCTTCAGGGTAACACTACACCTGACAAAGAGGGTACCTAATGACCCTGCAGACAATCTTGCAATTTCTCCCACATGTAATAAAAGAAATGGAAGTGGAAGAAAAATTTAAACTTTGTTATATTTCCTAAAACATAAAAATGAAATAATATTACACCTTATAATGATGACACAAGCCGAAACCAGTTTGGCTCAGTGGATAGAGTGTTGGCTTGCGGACTGAGGAGTCCCAGGTTCGATTCTGGTCAAGGGCACGTACCTTAGTTGCAGGCACATCCCCAGTGGGGGGTGTGCAGGAGGCAGCTGATCAATGTTTCTCTCTCATAGATGTTTCTATCTATCCCTCTCTCTTCCTCTCTGTAAAAAATCAATAAAATATTTTTTAAAATAAATAAATAAATAAATAAATAAATAAATAAATATGACACAAAATGTGTAACAGATGGTTCTGTCAACTATTCTGGTCATTAAAGATGCAGCTATAAAAGATGTTCAAGCCTTTCTAACAGCTAAAAATCAGGTCTAGATTTTATAACTGGCTGTTTCAAGAAAAGCATCAAAAATTGCACTCAGGCCCTAGCCAGTGTGGCTCAGTTGGTTAGGTATTGTCCCATGCACTAAATGTTGCTGATTTGATTCCGGGTCAGGGCACTTGCCCAGGTGGGTTGTAGGCTTTGATGGTTCACTCTCACATTGATGTTTCTCTATTTCTCTCTCCCCTACTCTCTCTCTCTCTCCCCCTGTCCCTCTCTCTCTCTCTCTCTCTCTCTCTCTCTCTCTCTCTCTCTCTCTCTCTCTCTCTCCATTCCTTTTTCTCTAAAAAGGAATAAAAATACTTTAAATTTCTATCAGAAATAAAATATATTCCCATCCATAAGATAATAATGTAAATATAATATTATATTATATTTAAAACTAGAGGCTCAGTGCACAAGTTCATGCACCAGTGGGATCCCTTGGCCTGGCCTGCGGGATTGGGCTGAAACCAGCTCTCCAACATCCCCATGAGGGGTCCCAGATTTCGAGAGGGTGCAGGCCAGGCCAAGGGACTCCACCAGTGCATGATTAAGACTGGGGAGGGACACCGGAAGTTGGCCAGCCTGGTAGGGACCACAAGAGGGCTCTAGGGCATGTCCAGCCAGACTCACTCAGTCCAGATCAGCAAGGCCCTAGCAGCAAGCTAACCTACTAGTTAGAGTGTCTGCCCCCTGGTGGTCAGTGCACATCACAGAGAGTGGTTGAGCAGCCTTAGCATATTTTTAGTATATTACACTTTGATTGGTTGCATGGCCAAACAGACACTTAGCATATTAGGCTTTTATTATATAGTCTAATATCTTGACATGTAGTTCAGTGTACAAGTCAAGTACATATAATGTATAGCTATTTAAATTACATTTAACAATTTTTGGTGATGGCATTTGCTTACCATGAACTCTGTTTTCTAATCCTCAAGAAGTATGTACACCATTTTATTTCAGAAAAGTATGTTCCATCATTCATCATTCTCACTTTCTTTTCAATATCTGTACCTTATGTCTAAAGTTAAATTGTAATTTACTGTACAACATGTTCATAATCTGTACACTCTATAAACTTCACTCCCCACCAAAAAGATTCCAAAAATACAGATGTCAGGCAAATGCATATTTTGCAAATATCCATTAAGGGGTTTTTAAATATTTTTAAGTAATAAAAAAATCCTATCAAATTTAGGTGCAAGAATATTGGACATCCAGTGAAAAGGTCATTGATTTTCTTTTATTTTTAATTTATTTTTCATTTGCTATATTGGGGTGATATTGGTTAATGAAATTATGTAGGTTTCCAGTGTAACTTTAAGTACATCATCTTTATAATGTTCTGTTGTTTACCACCCCAAGGGGCATGGATTTCTAGAACTGGTAATAATAACTCCTTTTAATAAGAACGTCTGAGATCTATACATTTTATTAGTTTTAGAACAAACTGAGGAAAGAACAATAAAACAAAACCGCATTATCAAATGAGTTTACCAAATAACCTAGTATATCTTCTTTGCATAATTTCTTATTCCTAACAGATTGTTCTTTCATAAGAAATTTCCACCTTATACTGAGTCTAGGTCTTAGAATTTTAAAACCTTGGTTTAGAATTCATCAAGGTTTTCACAATCCATTAACTTGGTGACTTTTCTGGCACTCACATAAACTGCTTCTGAGTTTAGTTTATGTAGTGTCAACTAAAATAACCCTCACTGATACCTTTAGAGGAATGCTAAGCCCCTGTAAATCATTAACTTGCTTTAAAAACAAAACAAAACAAAACAAAACAAAAACAACAAGATGCCAGAACTGGTTTGGCTCAGTGGATAGAGCATTGACCTGCGGACTGGGGGTCCCGGGTTCGATTCTGGTCAAGGGCATGTACCTTAGTTGTGGTCACATCCCAGGTAGAGGGTGTTCAGGAGGCAACTGGTCAATGTTTCTCTCTTATCAATGTTTCTAACTCTCTATCCCTCTCTCTTCCTCTCTGTGAAAAATCAATTTAAAAAAAAAACACAAAACAACAACAACAAAAAGAAACAAGATGAATTCCTTTAGTCTAAAGGACATTCTACTGGGTGTGCGCATCACATTCAAAACACAGATTTCATTTTGGCTAAATTTTCATGCAAGGCTATTTGCCAATACCGCTTACATAAATCCATAGATAAGATGATTTTAGCAATTCCCAAAGCTACTAATGGCGTGTCAATTCTGGGCACAGGATCATAAATGTTGGGATTGGTTGTAAAATGTAATTATGCCTCATCCAACCAGGAGCTAATTATACCATCCAGTTTGAAAACAACCACTCCTTGAGGCTCCCCAGAGCCCACAGAAAGCCCAATAACTCTTGGCTTAACATCACATCAATCTAACCTCTAATGTCACCTACCAGTGCTGGCTAGGTTTTCAATATGGCATTTTAAAAAAAAATTGCACTTGTTTCTAAACTGTATGACAGATAAATCATATGCTGGTTTGCATAGTGCATCTCCAAATGACTGTTCCATCTTTGCCGCTGTCCTGAGATGTGATTGGCTGTTAGAACAAGACTCATAGCAACAGTCAAAGCAGAGAGAGAAAGCTTTGCCTTTTTCTGCAGACAGAAGAACAACTGTGGACCTAATAACGAGGATCGTTTCAGATCAATAGGAAAATCTAGATTTGGAAGAACATTTCAGTCAACAGGTTCTTGGGACCAATTCAAGCGTTTCACTGTGAAATCCTAATCATGATACTGAAATAAAGGGCACAAAAAAAGTTATGCATCTCTTTTTTTAAGCACAAGTTCAATTTTTGCCCCAAATTGGCAGCAGGTGTTTACTCTCCAACTCCCACCTTTTTGAAAAAGTCCCCCATCTGTTCAACTGGGAGAGTGAAATATGGCAGCCAGAGCTAAGGGGCCACGGGTCACATTTTATTGCTGCAGGGCAAGGACTCCTGTGGTGACATCACCTTTCCTGCTGCCCAGAGCCGACCCTGATCCTCAGGACACTTCGGGAAATCATGTCCTCCTCCCAGAATCCCTGTGCATCTCTGCAGGTCGCCCAAACTAGGAAGACAGAAACACTCATGGGAAATTTAAGGTCAGTGCAAATGCACCTGTTTAGATACAGGATCTTCTTGCAGTATCAAGAAAGGCCACTGCAAATATGTGATGTCCAAATCTGTACAGCGTTCAACCCTAAGACACAATGTCTATGAAAACATCAGTAAAGATGATGAAGGTGAAATAGAAAAGCTTTATCTGAAATTTTTGTAGACTTACCTGAAAAACATATATATGTGTGTGCATATATATTTATGTGTATGTGTGTATATGTCTATATATATACACACACACATACAGTACATATATGATTGTTTCTTTCTGAGGATTTTATTTAAATGTATGCAAAGTTCTCTATAATGTTCCACAAGTTCTTGGATATTTATGATGCTACATTAAATATGATTTTAATATTCATTTGTATATCTACTTTTATTATACCAGTATGTGACTACATGTTTCATTTTTATTATGTTCTTAATAACTATTACTGGTCAAAATTGGAGCAGTTGTGCTCTGAATCATGCTATCCCTTTAATAAGAGACCACATATTTTTAGGAGCATCGTTCATATCTAGAACTTTCTCACCTTCCAAAGAGAAGAGCCATGGAATTCCCTTTCCTGGTAGTTAACTTTTCTCTATAAAACACTATTACAGAATGCTATGTATTTTAAAATTGATTGTGAACACAATAACTCAATAAGGTAAAATTCCTCTTTGAGATCTTTAGGAAAATGAGAAATAGATTATGAACACATGAAGATGCAAAAACAGAAAAGAATGTAAAACCACATTATACACGTATTTCTCTGTGGTTTCCAAGTTCATACATTTCCAAGTTCATTGCAATGTACTTAGACCACACGTCCATGGTGAGAATTACCAAACAGGTCCATAAATTACAATGCAGAATATTATAAGTAAGTGTTGACTTTATAGTGAGTGCCTAATCCTGTGTGTCCTCCATAATAATCAAAGATCAGATTTTCACTTGTCCATTCTATATCCTGTCTCCAGCAATCCTATATAATAAAAGGCCAATATGCAAATCGACAAAATGGAGGAAAGACCAGTCACTGTGACGTGAACTGACCACCAAGGGGCAGACGCTCAATGCAGGGGAGCTGTCCCCTGGTGGTCAGTGCACTCCCACCAGGGTAGTGCCACTCAGCCAGAAGCTGTGCTCACAGAATGGAGTGGAGGCAGGCCTAAGCCAGCAGCTGGACATCCCCTGAGGTGTCTCAGACTGCAAGAGGGTGCAGGCTGGGCTGAAGGACCCTCTCCTTCCCCCTCCCCCAGTACATAAATGTCATGAACCAGGCCTCTAGTTGGTTAATAAAGCACATGGGTAGAAATAGCATATTCTATAAAATTATATTTCTTATTATTCAGTCTTAAAGATTATGTTGAACTCCACTGCCATTTCTAAGTTGCTCAAAAAAATAAATAAATAAAAGAGAGATTGCTCTTTTTCCCTTTCTTTCTTTCTTTTTCTTTTTTTCTTTTTTCTTTTCTTTTTTTTTTTTTAACTGAAAGCATTTGAGAGCAGGACTAATTCCAACCATCACGCTGGAGCGCTTACCGCGTTGTCAGGATGATTCTATATCATTTGGTTTGATTTTATAACTGTGTTTATAGACTGTTAGTGTTTGAAAGCACTCTGCTTACCAGGAATTCTGATAAGTGATTAAAATATTGGCAAATGTTCTCTCCAAAGTGCTTCTAAATAGACCCCATAAACAAAGGCAAACAAAGCGAGGGCGGTGTGCAGGGTGCTTCGCCCTGGTGGGTTCACAGCAGGTAATGAGTGCAGGGGGGAGGGGGGGATGTGCACGGTTAGGGTGTTTCTCCCCTCTGTGACGCTTTGGGAGAGAGATGAGCAAAGAGCAGACTTTCCACAAGAGGGCTTCATGCTTCCGATCAGCATTATCATAGGTTTTTGGAATGGTGCCCAGAAAAGTCTATTGCTTGCTAGTTTATTGAGTGGGGAAGAAATTATTGGAATATTTTACAACTCTTCTAGAGAAGGACTTCCAGAAATATATGTGTGCTTGTTTGTACATTTCAAGAAGATACAGATACTCATATTCAAATATTAATTGCATACAGGTTTAATCATTTATGTGTGGATTATTTATGCATACGATTATTTTGTAATTTACTGTTCTTTAAGAGATCTTTTTCCCTGTGGAAAAATTTTAGATCATATCCTCTATCTAATCTAATCAATATATCATCTCTCTATCCATCCATCCATCCTTCTACCCATCTTTATCATTTAACTCTATATATCATATCTATCTATGTATCTATCCATCCATCCATCCTTCCACCTGTCCATCCACCCATTCCTCTATCCATCTTTAACATCTATCTCTTTCTCCATCCCTATTATATATTTCTATGTATCCTATCTACTGTATATGTCAGACTGTGAATCTATATCATCTATCTATCTATCTATCTATCCATCCATCCATCCATCCATCCATCCATCCATCTCTCCATCCCTCCAACTGTGGCATGTGTGAAAATAGATGAGACTATATTTTTACCTGTCAATACTAAAACTGGAAATTCTAGCTCACCAAATGTAGCTGGAATAATTTTGAAGCCATAGTAATCTCTCAGTGTTATATCAGTAACTTTCTGACTGATTCCCTTTGCCTTCATATTCACTGTCCTTTACCTCTGGCTACATATACATCTGTCACAGTCACCTCTGAATGACTCATGGGGCTCTACATGATCCAGTCCCTGGCTGCCATGCTCCTCTCCTTCTCTACCAACTTTATTTTCCTCCACTCTGCTTCAACCAATAGGAAGACCTATTGACAAGGCAGAAGGCTTTTTTTGTTTTTTAAATATATGTTATAGATTTTTTACAGAGAGGAAGGGAGAAGGATAGAGAGTTAGAAACATCGATCAGCTGCCTCATGCACATCCCCCACTGAGGATGTGCCCCACAACCAAGGTACATGCCCTTGACCGGAATCGAACCTGGGACCCTTCAGTCCGCAGGGTGCTCTATCCACTGAGCCAAACCGGTTAGAGCAAGGCAAAAGGCTTTTCATCACACCTACACAGGTTAAAAATGCATCCATCACCTTTGAACACAACAATCAAAAAATAGCGACAGACCACCATTAGGGCCAGAGGTGTGGATCAGTATTAGAAAATTCATAAACTGTGTCCTGCCTGGTATTTCTACTGCACTGGATTGATGGACTTCCCATTCCCTGATTTGATGTTTAAAAATATCACCCTGAGTATGTTCTGCTCACCTAGGTCTGCCATCCTCATTCGCCTTAGCTTTATGATTATTCATGATCAATTTCCCCTTTAACACAATCCTTTTCATTCTCGGAAAGAGGCTTTCGGGGCTGGGCCGGGCTCCTATTTATTATTCTCATCGCGGTGGAGTGGTGAAATGCCTCTTCATGATCATTAGAGGCGCAGGTGAGCCTACTGACCTCTTCCGTGGGGCCGAGCTGGGCCCTGATGAAATGTGTCAGCGTCCAGGCGGTGACATTTTGATCCATCAAGACAAAGTGCCAAGGTGACAGAGCCGCTTTAAATTGGGCAAGGCTATTTCTAAGGAGTCCATGGTGAACCTCAATGTCAAGGGGCTACCGTGATGTATGTATTCAAGTTTAAAAACGCCTTCCTGCCTTTAAGTGCCGTAAATTCACCCTTTGTGAGCGGTAGTTCTAAGTCTGACTTCACGGGAGTTTGGCAGGCTCCACGTCCTCCCAGCAAATGTTAAGACTGAGTCCCATTTTTTAATGGTCTCGCTCAGTGCAATCTTTCAGGCCTTTCTAGCAAGTCAGCGGCATTCATCAGGGGCCTCTGTTTCATATGTGTAAACACATCGGGTTGGATTATATTTCCTAGATTGTTTATAGTTTCACAAGGAAAGCCAGGCACATAGAAATGTGGAAATAGTATAGATATTAGATGGTTAGACATTTCCATGAAAAAAACCCAAAAGTAAGAAGACTGCTTCTGAAGTGAACAAACCAAAGAGCATGTACTTAAGTGATGCCACCTGTGGGTTATATTAACAATAGATTGATGAGCCCTGACCGGTTTGGCTCAGTGGATAGAGCATCGGCCTGCAGACTGAAGGGTCCCAGGTTCACTTCCAGTCAAGAGCATGTACGTTGGTTGTGGGCAAATCCCCAGTAGGAGGCAGCTGATCAATGTTTCCCTCTCATCGATGTTTCTAACTCTCTATTCCTCTCCCTTCCTCTCTGTAAAAAATCAATAAAATATATATATTTTAAAAACCAATAGATTGATGATACGCCAAAGTCCCAAGATAAGTGAGAAGAGGAAGAAAAGAGGGAGGAAAAAGAAAGAGAAATGGTATTTACATACAGCGTTTACTCTAACACATCTGAAAAAAAAAAAAAAGAAATTAATACAAATGTTTTGTTCTGTTACAGTAGAATTCAGTCTAAAGCTTAACATAATTTTAATGGACAGCCTATCGTAGTCTAGTCAGTGTAACACTAGTTTAAGTTGTCAACATCATCTCTAGAATAACACTTTGATTAAATTTATGTTTTCTGCACTGTGATTTCTTTTCCCCCAACAATGTTGGCCCCGTGATTGGCATATATTCAAATGTCATATTCTCAGATTGAACAGTGCCCCAGTGAGTGTGCCAGCAACAGAGGGAAGCTGTTCAGCCAGCTCTGGGACCCCCTTGGAAATTAGTGTCTGAATCACTTCAGGCCTGTTGCTAGGGCTAGAGGGTAAACTTGACAATAAGGTCATGACTAGAGGCATGAATTTCATTGTTTGAAAAACAAAACTGAGCCCAATGATAACCCTTTCTCCTCATTTCCCTAAGACTGAAGCTGAGGTTGGACTTCCTGCTACATTTCCTAAACAGGAAGAAAAGAAAAGATGTGCTAAGACATGGAAACAATTTCACAGAATTCTAGTTTCTCGTGTTTTTAATTCACCTGAGAAAGGATATAAGCATCTTATAAGGTGCTCGTCTAGGTAGCTTATTTCGTTTTTAAAATAGGGGTACTGTGACTCTTAGTTTGATTATGGAATAAAAATTAAAAAAAAGAAACTGATCCAGCCGTAAACAATAAAATAAAATTTCTGAACATAAAATAATATTTCATATATATTCGATACATTTTCTTAAAAATTATGCAAATAGCTGAAACCGGTTTGGCTCAATGGATAGAGCGTCGGCTTGGGGACTGAAGGGACCCGGGTTTGATTCTGGTCAAGGGCATGTACCTTGGTTGTGGGCACATCACCAGTAGGGGGTGTGCAAGAGGCAGCTGATCGATGTTTCTCTCTCATCGATGTTTCTAACTCTCTATCTCTCTCCCTTCCTCTCTGTACAAAACCAATAAAATATATTAAAGAAAAATTAGGCAAATAGTCATTAACAGCTTTTCTTTAGTCTCTAGGCCTTCAAGGGGCATTTTAAATCATCTCTCTAAATTTATTATGTCTACTATTGAAAATACAATTTAAAAGTCTCCTCTACACTACCTTTACAAAGAAAAGGAATCAACTTGATAGAATAATAATATAGATATTTTTAAATTAAGGTAACTTTAGACTTATACTGAAGAAATTAAACTTTTGTCTTCATTTCCTTGAACTAACTACACATATGCTAACAATGGAAAAGAAAAAAAAAAACACCTCTTCCAATGAAACTGTCTTTAAAAAATTGAAAACAATATATAATTATAATCAAGATCTTAAAAAGAAACTCCAAAATTAACCCTAGTTAACACCACCTCTTATTGCTACATGATAAGGCAGTATGGAATTTAAATATAGGCCGTTTTTAACTTGAAAATAGGAACCTCATGCTTATCTTTTCGACACAGGTTCCGTGAGCTATTGACTTCCATCCTGTCCACAGAGATAATGTAATTGCTGACAGGTATCAGAACAAGAACTTCACTTTGTTACTTCTTCCAGGTCCCCAGTCAGTTTATGAAATTGGTGCTAGCCTTGATATTCATAAATAGAGAAAAATGGGCTCAAGGAGGGTTAAAGAAATTGCCCAAGGTCAGTCCGTTTTTAAAAAAGTGGCAAAGACAAATCTTTCTAAGACCTTTGCTCTGAGCCTCTAGCAGAAACGTTAAAAGTTAAAGAGAAATATATTTATCTTTACAAACTATATTTTCCAATGAGTTAAAAAAAAATGATAGCAACATGGAGTGGGCAAAGTAGGTTTACAAAGAAGGTACAAGAGTTTATCTTTGTATTACTATTTACTAGTTACTAGGGAAAATTCATGCACTGGAGGGGGTCCCTCAGCCTGCCTGCTTCTTCTCACAGTCTAGGAGCCCTCAGGGGCAGGAGGCAACCTAGAGATCAGGGGGAGGCAACTCCACATTACACTTCTGCTGCTGGCCCTGGTTACCTGAGCCTTGGGCGGCCCTGGGTAGCTGCCATCCAAGGCTTGCCTGCACGTCAGGCCAGCCCTGGACAGCTAGGAGACTGAGGGGGTTGGGGGACTCTGGAAGCAGGAGCTTGGAGCGGCCAGGCCCCCAGGGCCATGTGCCTGCCACTCTGGCAGAGCTGAGGGGACTGGGTGCTGCCATCTTGTAGCTGTGGACATCAATTAGCATATTCCCTCCTTATTGGAAGTGGGTGCCGCCATCTATGTGACTGTGTGAGGGTCAATTAGCATATTCCCTCTTTATTATATAGGATTGATATTTTCCATATGAACAACTGTAAACCTACTTTTCCCCCATCCTGTCTATTTTCCCACTGAATGATACACTGCAATAATGAAGACAGCTTACCAAAGTGATTGAGGTAATTGTCCACAGATCAATGTTACAGAATTGAACATGGGGCTTACTGTAATGATTACAAATATCCTAGGAATATATTTTGGAATATACTGTGTCATTAAAAGTTTCTAATAAACACCTTTTCACTTTGGGGAAACTGTGCATGTGGAAGAAAATTGGACTAAAAAAATCTAAACTCTTTCAAATACTATTTCTGATAGGTTGTCTGCTGAACACCCTCCGAGTTCCTCTTACTTTTGTGAAGTCTTAATGAAGGAACTTTGTCATCCCTCAAAGGGCTTCCAACAGTGCCTGTTGTGTCTGACAACTCTGCAAGGTGAGGGAAGGCTGAGGAATATTCTATGCAACACAAGAGGCCTTACATTTTTTCCTTTCTGCAAACTTAATTTCTCCTTTCATACGGCCATGACTTCTTTTGAACAAGAAAGCCAATGGGTAATTCCACTCCTATTATACACCAGAAAAGTGAGAGGTAATTAAGGCAGAAAGTGGAATTCAACTTTTCCTGCCAAGACCACCATCTGTTTCCATTTTTTCTGTGTTTTAATAGAAAACATACCAAGGGGAATTCAACGGGACATCCCCATCCACTGTTAGGTCTCTCAGTAATTTCATATCAAGGTGTCATCAATTTTGTGCCCAGGCCTCATACAAAATGCCATGTAATCTTCATCTAGAATTTTACATTTATTTTGCTAATAATTAAGTATTTTGCCTGTAGTTCAGGGCCCAGTATCTGAAATTCCATTCCTGATATGAATTGCTGCATTGTAAAATCTCATTAACTGTGAGGGTTCATTCTTTGATGTCTCCCTGGCTTTTGAATTTCTGTTAATGCGTCTGATCTTTACACATTTAAATATTTGCTTCCATTTCTGAATGTCATAAAGTGATGTCCCTGGACCATTGCTGGTGGTTTAGCCTTCATAATCGCATGTTCCAGAAGCCAAGGTTCCTAGTCTCATTGAGAACTTGGGAAACACAACTGTCTCTAGTGTTCATAGTGAAACACTGGTGACTTGTTAAACCAGGGAGACTTAGCTGAAACTGGTTTTGCTCAGTGGCGAGAGCATCAGCCTTTGGACTGAAAGGTCCCAGGTTTGATTCTAGTCAAGGGCATGTTCCTTGGTTGTGGGCACATCCCCAGTAAGGGGTGTGCAAGAGGCAGCTGATTGATGATTCTCTCTCATGGATGTTTCTAACTCTCTCTTCCTCTCTGTAAAAAATCAATAAAATGTATTTTAAAAAATAAAAATAAAAAATCCAGGGAGACTTGGCTTCCTTACTAATCATTTCAAAGACCTACGGCAGTGGTCAACAAACTGTGGCTCGCGAGCCACATGCAGCTCTTTGGCCCCTTGAGTGTGGCTTTTCCACAAAATACCATGGCCTAGGTGAGCCTATTTTGAAGAAGTGGCCTTAGAAGAAGTTTAAGTTTAAAAAAATGTGGTTCTCCAAAGAAATTTCAATTGTTGTGCTGTTGATATTTGGCTCTGTGGACTAATGAGTTTGCCCACAGCTGCCCTAGGGAAAGGCTATGGTTGGTCCCAACTGAGCCAGGACACGCCCATCTCTGGATTTGTCAACACCTCCTCTGTAGCCAGCCAACAATGTTTGGACACAGGTAGCAACCCCAAGTGAGCCAGCTGGTGGGAAAGAAGAGGCGCCGTTCCCTGATGAAGGGGAAAACGTTTAGCTTACTGGACACGTTGAGAGTTTTGCAAAATTCCATATTTGGGAACGCAAGATGGAGAAACAATACAGAGCTACACATGATGATGACGTATTAAACTTAATAGGATTCTGCTTGAACCACTCCCCTGCAATACTTAATGCAGAAGTATGTTATTGCAACCTCAAACGTTACAGAATCCTTATTCATCAGTAATATTTTAACTAAGAAATCAGTGCTTTATATCTTCTTCTGGCTAAAATATTCCTCATTTTCACCAAATGGCTAGTTTATGTTCCTATTTGTTTAACGGGAGGGGGGGAGGTGTTAAAATTTGTCTTATGGAGACATGAATAAAATCACTGAATCACTTGTATTCATTCAAAGGAATTATCATGTATGTCTGGAGTCCCTTCTAATGCATGACCGTTATCTACAGAAAGCCTTGCCTTGGCCCTGTGATTAGCAACGGTTCCGCGCGTCTATTCCCAGGGGCAGCCGCGCAGTGCAGAATTAACAGAACCCACACGAAGACATTCCACTCACCCTGCCCGGGGGGACATTCCGAAGGTGGACATTCTAAGCGCAAAGCCTAGAGCTACACGCTTCAGCTCAGTTTCCACGCCTGGGGTTTCTGAAAGAGGAATTATTATCCACCACGTTGTATGTAACGCCTGGAGGAGAGCATGCTGCTGGCAAGGAGAAACAGCATTAAAGTGCATACTCCTGCTTCATCACAGAGCACCGTTCAGGAGACCGGGTGCTTGCTATCTGACTTAAAAACTTCCCACCTGAGGATTCTACAAGGGTTATTGATTGGTTTTTACCATTTTTGCTCTATTTTTTTCCCCCCGTTGTTGTTGTTGTTACTATATTTAGCATATTCCTCTTAGTTCAAGGCCCAGTATCTGAAATTCTAGGTTTTGAAAAGAGCAAAAAATAAAACGGCAGATGAGACTAATGTCATATTTTATCCTGACTTATTTTTTTTTAATATATATTTTATTGATTTTTTTTTTACAGAGAGGGAGAGAGATAGAGAGCTAGAAACGTCGATGAGAGAGAAACATCAACCAGCTGCCTCTTGCACAGCCCCTACCGGTGATGTCCCCGCAACCAAGGTACATGCCCTTGTCCGGGATCGAACCAGGGACCTTTCAGTCCGCAGACCGACGCTCTACCACTGAGCCAAACCGGTTTCGGCTTATCCTGACTTATTAACCTCGACCAATTGCACTGACCTTTTGGGAATGGGTATAGTTTGGTTTTGGAATTGTGTGTAAAGAGAGAAAGTTAGGAGTAACAACTCCTACATAGAGACAATGTTGTATGCCTACAGTGGGAAAACATCAATGTCTCTTTAAACCACACTAAAATGACTTCAAAGATTATACAAAGAGATGCACCTGATAATTTCCTCAGAAGGCTAGTTATTAGTTTCTGTACAGAATTTATCTTGATTTTTTTTTGTGTGTGTGTGTGTGTGTGAACTGCGTTACCTGGAGAAAAATATTTAGGAGGTAAATTATTCTACACACAAAAGTACTGGCCCCTATAGGGAGTGGTGATAGGGTTAAGCCTCAGACTGACCTGCTGGCAAAGTCACAAACAAGTCCCAGCCTGGAGGGCACAGACCTCTAAGTATAATTAAGCTTCACCTTGTGACTGCTCCCTAGATCTTTCCTGGGTAGATAATGGGCTGTGGGAGGGGCAGCAAGTGCTGCCAAAACAAGTGAAACTCACAAGAACATTGTAGATTACCTTGTTTGTCCCTGACTATAAATAAAGTCTCAGCTTGCAGTCTGGATCTGTTCTGTGGCCTCAGCCAGGCACAGAAGATCCATCTAGAGAAAGACCCAGGTTATTCTCTTGTCTGTCTTTTCTTCATCCTTCACCAGCCCTCCCTCAGGCTCCGGAAACCCTGGGCTGTGCTGGCACAGCACATGCCCCAGGGCTGTTGCAGCAGGAACTAAGTTACTATGCACAAATCCTAGAGCTACACCTTTCTAAATGCTCACTCTGATCCTAGGTTTGGGGGACAGGATGGCCTGGGAGCATGTATGACAAAGGAGTGTCCTGCCTGCCCTATAAACTCCCATTTCTCTATCTGCAAAATTTATATTTGTCAGCTTTCTGAAATCACCAGTGTGCTTGATGCATTACCTTAAAATGTGTTATTCTTTTCCTGTATTTCATTGTAACACACTGTGCCTAATTTTAAATTTGCATACTTATACCCAATGATCATTCATTGATAGATAGTTACTGAATTCCTAAATGTAGGTACTGTGCCCATGGTGCTGAACTGTACAAGAGAAGTCTTAAAACTCCTGACTTGTGACTCAAAGGTGGCTCCATATAGAATAGGAGGTCTGCGGCCTGTCTGTGGCCCATAGGAGCCAGAAAACTCCATCACTCTGAAGAAATTGAAGTTTAGCTTCATTTATCTTAAAACATTGGCATTCTGTGTTTATCGACACATTGCTTTAAGGTGACAGGATTTATTGACAACATTTTGTCTTTAATTAAAAAAAAAAAACACTAAACTAACTGTACTTAAATAAGGTCGATAAGTGAATATGGTTTTTAACATGGAAAACATTCATTTTCAATATTGATGGACTAATAAATGCATTTCCATAGTAAAAGATTTGGAGAACTAAATATTCCATTCATTATCACTTTCCATATTATCTGACTTAATAGCTATCATAGATTATCTGACTGACTGCTATATAAAGGCTTTGAGCTAAGTTATTGTCATATATTAATGCACTTAGTACAGAAATCTTTGAGGAAGACACTACTATTGATCCAATGTAAAAATATAAGATTTCAATATTTTATTGCATATGATCCTTTTCCATATATACCCCAGCTATAATATACAGTAGTTGAGAACTAGGATTGTAAATTAAGACTATTCTGTCATATCCACTTGCCCCACATGATGGGAAAAAAAAAAGTCAGCAAATGTGTTACTAAATGGAAATGACAAATTGAAGAAGGAAATTTAAATAAATTACTAAACATTCAAAGGAATACTTTACAATTTGAAATTTAGAGTAACATAAAATGCTATCAAGTAAAAGAGAATGACTGATTATTTACTTCCTTAATAGATTAAAAATAAATAAATATCCCAAATACTCCAAGCCTGTGTGTCTGTTACTATAATATTAATACAAGTAGGTAACAGCTATTGAAAATTCCTTTTACGAGTAATCATATGAAACACAAACTCATGGTTTGGGTTTGGGATATGGAGAAAAGAATTCGAGGTGACAGAGAACAATTTTATAGCAGATGTACTGAAATTATTTCTTCCAATGTAATTTAACTGTAGCATCTAAGTAGCTCCAATGAAATCAGGGCACCAAATATTTAAATATCTCTGATTTAATCCATCGAGGTTAAACTTTTGATCAACATCCCCTCCCCCGACCCCAAAATTTCACATTAAAAATACATTTTCTAAAAAAAACACAGGTCAAGCTTTATAGAAAGTAGTATGGAATCAGAACTTAATGAAATTGACTATTTATTTAATATTGAAAAGATTGCAGTTGGTGTCCAGAAACTGCTGTTTTCAAATCTCTAATTTACTAGATAAGTAGGGACTTTAATCAGTTTATTTTATTTATTTGCTAAGTGTTTTAACAAATTGCTTAATATATTTAGACAATATATCTCACACTTTAGGATAAAGGATGATCTTAGATGATTCTTGAGGTCCCTTTTAGCTCTAAAACTCAATGCACTCTGTAGTTTCAAAATGTAATTTCCAATCTAAAGCATCGGTTAAAGATGTTTGGGATAAATACTTTTGAAAGCATTTCATCTTGATTACCTTCAAAGAAATCTATTAAAAAACAAAATTACTTTCATTTGGAGGAAAATGTACTAGATAAATTGTATCAAATCCATAATAGAGAAGACATGTTTTCATTTGCATATACGAAATTATTTTTCCTGCATGAAACTATCAGAATAGACTTATATACCCTTTTCTGCAAGAAAATAATCTAAATTTGCCCTGCTGTCATCATCACCAATTCTTCCTCAGAGCATTTCAAGGGCTAACAGACAATAGGAATTGAGGACTTTTCATGCTCCTAAACAATCACATGCAACATTCTGTCATCTCATTAAGCTTACTAGAGACCCAGTGTATGAAACATTTGTGCACTGAAGGGGTAGTTCCTCAGCCTAGCCTGCCCCCTCTCACAGTCTGGGAGTCCTTAGGGCGGGAGGGGACCCAGCAATCAGGGAAAGGTGATGCCCCCTTCACACTTCTGCTGCTGCCACTGCCGGCAGCGCAAGCATGGGCCAGCCCTGGTTACCTGAGGCTTGCCTGCATCCTGGGCAGCTACAGGCTGAGAGGACTAGGGGACTCTAGAGGCAAGGGTAAGAATTGTCTGGACCTGCCTACCACACCAGTGGGGCTGAGGGGACTGAGCGCCACCATATTGTGGCTGTGGTTGCCACCATCTTTGAGGGCATGATGGTCAATTAGCATATTCCATCTTTATGAGATAGGATGTTATAAAAATAAGAGGAACTAGTGATTATTTGTGCTTCTAAGGCTACAAGGAAAATCAAATCTTAGGTAGTAATTAAGGAACCCAGAGCTACATGTTAAACAAACCATCTATGACTGGGGCAGGCCATGTCTCCTTTGCTTCTGCCAAGAACAACCTTGGATTTAATTGTGCATAATCCTGCATGCCATTCCTTTTGGAGTTGCTAAATTATCCCTCTAATTCTGTCTTTGTGTTTCTCCTTGTTGTTAGCCAAACTATTTTTCAGCAATATCTTGTGACTGATTCTTTAATTTAAAAAATATATATATATATTCTTCTTGAAAATGGCTAAAATAGCTGTAGCCCTCCTTCTGAGCTGTTGGGGAGAGGGAGTGGGAATTTCTTCTTTCTTTCTTTCTTTCTTTCTTCCTTTCTTTCTTTCTTTCTTTCTTTCTTTCTTTCTTTCTTTCTTTCTTTCTTATTTCTTCCTTTTCTTTTCTTTCTTTCTTTCTTTCTTTCTTTCTTTCTTCCTTCCTTCCTTCCTTCCTTCCTTCCTTCCTTCCTTCTTCCTTCTTCCTTCTTTCTTTCTTTCTTTCTTTCTTTCTTTCTTTCTTTCTTTCTTTCTTTCTTCTTCGGCATTGGAACAGAAAACAAACCCACATTCATTCAATTGTCTTTCCACTCTGCAGGCTGGCTTGCATTTTCACAGAAAAGGAGGGAGCAGGGCGATGACAATGTACTTGATGCAGAAACGAATGCTTCAGATGAAGGTTAATGGACTGAATTGCAAGAATACCAGTGTGCAGACTGTAATTAGGAGTGTCTGATGAAAGCCCGCCGTACGATATGCAAAGAAAACATCTGCTTGTTCCCAGTAATGGCTGTCTTTCATTCTTCCCATGTCATTTTTTTTTTCTGTTTTAATAGACCATTTATCAAAATTACATATGCTCATTAATCTCAGGGTCTGTGAAAAATATAAGTGCATATTGAATTTCAATCAAGAAATGTCCTTTTTTATTTTTTTTTAACCTCCTTTCAAACGAATGTTGGAACCGATGGTACATTATGTCCTCAGTGTGGCTTAATGGAAATTATACAAAGGTCAAGTTCTCTGGTGTCTAGTAAGTGCCTTTTCACAGTCAGTGATTTTACAACGAAATGCTTTGGAAGCATTGGCTAGTTCTAGCAGAAATGCTGTGGAAGGACTGGAGCAAGTGAAGAAACACATCAGGACTCAGACACTATGAGTTAAATTGGTATTACCGGTAGCATCATCCTAAGTTAGCATGAACAAGATGAGACTTTTAGGGGAGGTGTGTGGGGGAAGGAGGGATCCTAGGTGGCATGTAAGGTCCCAGCTCCCTGGTGAAGATGTTCCAGGCGATCACCTCCCCTGAATGAGGGCATTCCCCAAGAACAAATGTGAATAGCACTCCTGTCATTAGGTTGCTAACCAATAAGCTTCCAGTTCTTCCAAGTGGAGATTACCTTGGAAAAGTTTTACTTAGAGGAGGCTTTTTAAAAAAAAGATTTTTAAAAATCCCGCCACTGTGCTCAGTGGTTGAACATCGACCTATGAACCAGGAGGTAAAGGTTCAATTCACTATCAGGGCACATGCCCAGGTTGCAGGCTCGATCCTCAATAGGGGGGCGTGCAGGAGTCAGGTGATCAATGATTCTCTCTCATCTTCATTAATGTTTCTCTCTCTTTCTCCCTCTCCTTTCCTCTCTGAAATTAATAAAAATATATTTTTCATAAAATAAAATAAATAAAAAAGGTAAATCAGCAGATGTGCTCCTGCTGGCCTGGAAGAAAGCAACAACCGCTTTGGGAATGGACTACTTAGGACACATAAGGGCAGACATTCTGTGGTGAAGGAGCTCCTTTCAAGGTTATTCAGGCTCTCAGCAGGACTCAGATCCTTGTGGTTGTATGACTGATTCTTTCTGGCTCTCAGCAGGAAATCCCTCTCAGCTCATTCCTTTCATCTCATCTTTTCTATGCGGTGCACCAACAAGATCTGCCCATCTCCTTAGTCCCATCTCTCTCTTCCCATCCATCCAAAGCAAACACTCTATGTTCTCATCCTGGCCACTGAATGCTTTACTTGGCTCTGACTAAGACTGCCTAGATTCTATGTGGCTGTAGAGCCAGTGGCTGAACATGATCTAACGTGTTCTACTTTTATCTTCCGGTTTTTCTCTGAAATGCTGACATCTATTCTGCAAGTTCTTACGAGGGCTCTCTTTTGATACGACTAGATGGTTTCCATGGGATATTTCACAAAACAAATGGCAAAAAAATTTTTAAGCTGCAACTAAATTCAACAAATGTAGTAGCAAGAATTCACAAGACCAAACTGAAGTGACAGCATGAAGAAGTTCAGCATAAAATAATGCGAACAATGATAAATATATCAGGGCCGCCGCCTAAACAGGGGTGTGAATAAGATTTTTAAGGAGTTTACCAGACCTCCCCGTTCCCAAGGTGTTAAACCTAGAGGCGATATTCTGGAATCACTGAAATGCTGTATGTGCAAAACAACTTCTGTGGTCAAAAAATGTTGGTACATCTGATTTACACTACGTTATCTGGTCAACCAGCTGCAAAATTCCTTGTATAGCTTCACATATTAATTCATGGGAGAGGAACTGATTTTGTTGATTTTCACAAACCTTTCTCTCTAGGGCAAGCATGTCAAACTTGCAGCCCATGGTGGGCCATATGCCTCATTTATTTAGCCCGTGGTAGCCTTTGAGTTTGACATGCTTGCTCTAGGGAGTCCTACTTTCTGCCTCACATCCCATTTATTTATTTATTTTTAGAGCAGCCGAGTGACTTGGATTCTCAGGAGAACACGTTTCTTCTTTTCTCCCGTCTCTTCAAGGTACATAATCTTCGTTTCTCTTGTTTATTCAAGCCATATAAATCTCAGGACACTAGATATGCCCTGACTTGTTTGGCTCAGTGGATAAAGCATCGGCCTGCAGACTAAAAGGTCCCAGGTTCGATTCCAGTCAAGGGCATGTACCTTGGTTGCAGGCACATCCCCAGTGGGAGGTGCGCAAGAGGCAGCTGATTGGTGTTTCTTTCTCATTGATCTTTCTAACTCGTTCTTCCTCTCTGTGGAAAATCAATAAAATATAATTTTTTTTAAAAGCGGCACTATATAGGCTTATTATTATTGATACAGAAATGTGCAGTGATTTCTGTCTGAATGTAACAAAGGAGTTATTTATTTTCCAGCCTCTGCATCAACCACAGGCTTGCTTATGGATATTAGTCACGTGAATTTATAGGACACAGACTCTATTGAATAGCTCCTGCTTTACTAAAGTAAAATGCTACCGATAATTACAGATAGAACGGGAGCTTTGACTTTCTCTGGTAGAGCTGTCTACTTTTACTCTTTTCAGCTCTGCCTCCTAGGTAACGTGGATCTTGAGCCCAACTCCTCAGATTACTGAGTCTTTCACATTGTAACACAACAATGATGAATGCTCAGGATGGATATATACATTTATAACCATTAGTTCTTCAAGGGCTCTTAAATGCTCTTCTATTTCCTCCTTGAGATTGGGGGACAAATGATTATTTAGTACTATACCTGAGATGACAGCAAGCTATAAATTTTGTTCCTGCTCACCGAATCTATATGCTTATAAACCATCAGCAATTCAACTCTCATGTATTTACTCAAGAGATATCAAAAGCTATGTCCACTCAAAGCTCATGTCCACAGGAAATTTATAAGCCTGCTTTAGACCCAATTGTCAGAGAACCCCTCCATAAAAGCACATTCAACCGGAAGCTTGATTGGCAGGGCAAACCAACTCATGCAAAGGCCGGCAAACAATGTTGGGCGATAAAGGAGTAGCTGGAACAAAGGCTCCAAGATGCAAACAAGTCCAGGCTGGTTTTGCTTAGTGGATAGACCTCCAGCTTACTGACTGAAGGGTCCCAAGTTCGATTCCTGTCAAGGGCATGTAACCTCAGTTGCAGGTTCTATCTTTGGCCCTGGTAGATGCCCTTTTTGGAGGCAACCAATCAATGTGTCTCTCTCACATCGATGTTTCTCTCTGTGTGTGTCTCTCCCCCTCCCTTCCACTCTCTCTAAAAATCCATGGGGGAGGGGTTAGAGAAGAGGGGGGATGCACGGATATATATCCTTGGATGAGGATTAACAAAACAACAACCATAAGAGATAGAAACAGGCTTGGGCAGGAAGCAGGTGAACACCCTTAGAGAAGAGGATGCTGGGACATTTAGGATGGGCAGTAGGTTAGAGAAGCATGCCAGAGGACCTCCCATTCCTGATGCCTTCGTTCATTTACACTTTGATAAAAGCAGTTACTGTCATATAGAAGAAGTGTGTACATGTTTTTCTAATGTTTTTCTAATTATTTTTTGTAAAATACACATAAAGCCAGATCAATCAAACAGCACCTTTCCCCACTCAAGCCTGTTAGCTGAGAATCAATAGATCTATTGCCACGTCTTCTCTTCAATAAAAAGTTTAAGTGAATTCAGTAGTTTCCTTAAAACAGTTTTTTATAAGCTATTCCCATGGTGTTATGAAACTGCTTGGAATGGTGATAGAAAGGCATGATATTTACAGGAGGTGGAGGGAAGATGAATAATGCATTGAAGGACAAAAGAGGAAAATAAATTGAATGGGCAGAAAAGCATAAGTGACATCGGAAATCTAAAAAATGGCATTTTTCAAAAGGTCATAAATCATTCATTTGATCTTGAAGTTTTAATGCCGGAAGCTGGCTAGCACGCTTACAAGTGACTTCTCACAAGATTTCCTCTCTCCGGCTTTCAAAGAATTCTATTCAAAGCGATCCAGAAATTATACCGATTGTTCATTTGAAAATCACTCAAATGTAGGTTTATACATGAAAGTAGCTTAAAGGAACTTCATCAATGCCCATTGATAGGCCCACTGTCTCTTATACCCACACAAATACAAGATTTTAAGCCAGGAGTTAGGGCCAGACCCCTCTCAGTCCATAAATGCAAGATATATGACACGTTCTATTTTTTTTCTAAAAATGCACTGAACTTCAACTTGGAATTTCCATTCTGGTGGGCGAACCAGGAGGACATTCTGTTACAGAAAAGAATCCGGTCACATCCTGACAAATTCTGAGTGGTTGCACATACAGGGGGGGGTTTCTAAAATAGTCATCATCATGGAAACAGAGTAGCATGCATGGTGGTGGCCAAAGGTTGGGGGGTGGGGGAGTAGAAAGGGGAGTAGATGTCCGACAGGTATAAATATTCAGTTTTGCAAGAAATAAGTGTCTGGAGATGCGAGGTGGTGATAGTGGTTCGATGATGTGAATGAGCTCAGTGCCACTGAACTTGACTGTGCACGGAACAGTGGTGGTGGTAGAGAACATTATGGGATGTGCATTAAACACAGCTCCTTAGAGGGAGCTTACAAGAGATTAAACAAACTGCCCAGTTCACAGAGCTCTGAAATGGCACTGTGTGCCTGCATTCCTAGTCTCTCCTACTCTACTGGCTAGGCTTTTCCTGAGTCTATTTTTGTGGTTGTTTTTTGCTAATCCTCACTGAAGGACATTTTTTTCATGGACTTTTAGAGAGAGTGTGGAAGGGAAGGGGCGAGGCAGAGAGAGAGAAACATCGATGTGAGAGACATAGGTTGGATGGTTGCCTCCTGCACGTGCCCCACTAGGGCCTGGGGATCAAGTCTGCAACCAAGTCATGTGTCCTTAGGCTGGAATGGAACCTGGAACTCTTCAATCCACAGGCCGATGCTCCAACCACTGAGCCAAACTAGCCAGGGCCACTGAGTCTAGTTAGTGGCTCCATAGGCCAAGAGGTAAAGAATAAATATGCTGACCTAACTAATTTGGCTCAGTGGATAGAGTGTCGGCCAGCAGACTGAAGGATCCCAGGTTCTATTCCTGTCAAGGGAATGTACCTTGGTTGTGGGCACATCCCCAGTGGGGACTGTGCAGGAGGCAGCTGATAGATGTTTTCTAATTCTCTATCCCTCTCCCTTCCTCTCTGTAAAAAAATTAATAAAATATATATTTTTTTAAAAAGAATAAATATGCTATGAACGGTGAAAGGTGCGTTGTTACTTGCAACGCTAGTGTGTTTGGTCTGGCTGCACGTTAATCAGAAACAACCAAATGTAACATGCACCGAAACTGGTTTGGCTCAGTGGATAGAGTGTCAGCCTGTGGACTGAAGGGTCCCAGGTTCGATTCCGGTCAAGGGCATGTAGCTTGGTTGCAGGCACATCTCCACTAGAAGGTGTGCAGGAGGCAGTTGATCAATGTTTCTTTCTCACTGATGTTTCTAACTCTCTGTCTTTCCCTTTCTCTCTGTAAAAAACTAATAAAATATACTTTTTAAAAAAGAATAAATATGCTATGAACAGTGTAAGGTGTAGTGTTACTTGCAGCGCTGTGTATTTGGTCTGACTACACGTTCATCTGAAACAACCAAATGTAACATCCTTTAAGGAAATTCAAAGGCGAGTCCCCTCGTTAGTCCTCTGTTCCTGGCTTTCCTCCCCTGGTAAATTATGTACGAGGCTAAGGATCACCACCTGCGCTTGGCCTGTAAATCCAGATGAGAGGACACAGTTGTCACTTTGATCTGAACAGGAGGCAGAAATACCACGCTGCTCGGCACCCGATCCCCCGTCGGCTGAAATGTCACCTCGTCTGTGGAGACAGTGCATCCGCTGCCTCTGCAATCCTCAGCTGACACGGAGCCTGACGCGGCACTGGGGCCGATGTAATTAAACGCTTGCTTAGAAATACATCATAGAAATTGATGATGCTGATAATTATCTCTCTTTAATATGCATCAGGAGCACCTGAGGCCCTGGGAGTCGGAGTCGTTTCTTTAATAAGCACACATTTTTGAGTTCTTTCTTCAGTTTAATAAATGAGACCATTTTGACATGATACTTGTTTTTGTTTTGTTTTTGTTTTGTTTTTTTCATAGAGGGGGGTGGGTAGGATAGGTTTGTGTGTCTTACAGGAGATAGATAAATCTAATTAGCATCGACGTAAACTGCCATATCAGCAATAGTCATGTATGTATTTGCAATTTAATTGGATGTAACGAAAGGATTTGCTCATCAAATTGGCTATGCAAAAGATAGATCATTTTCAAAAAGGTGAGGGCTTGAAAATACCAATCCCAGAAACCAGGGGTCTATCCTCAGACATGGAAATAGCCTTCATGCAACCAACCACAGACTCTGTAACTTTACATGAAATATATTTAGCGACATAATACTTGCAACACTTTAAAAATGTAGATGTTTATTGATTTCAGGGAGGACGGGAAAGAGAGATAGAAACATCAATGATGAGAGAGAATCACTGATTGGCTGCCTCCAGCATGCCCCCTACTGGGGATTAAGCCCACAACCCCACAGTCTGGCATGTGCCCTGTCTGGGAATCAAACCCATGACCTCCTGGTTCATAGGTTGATGCTCAACCACTGAGCCATGCGGGCTGGGCAATATAAGCAATACTTTAAATGTTGTTCAGGTAATATTCAAATCATTGTTCGATGTTCTTTGAACACACAGTTTACAGAGGAGAGTCGCAAATACATAAAAAAATTATTCTTCAATCATCCACTGGGTGAATAAAGCTTGTATGAATGGATTTAGCTCAGAGTGCCAGGATTTGAAGAAAAACACGTGTGTAGAGAGGTTCTTTGTTGTTTCTCTGAGCTATTTCTTCTTCCTCCTTTGCTGTCAGCACGTTGACTTTGCTCAGGGCAGAGCCCCAGGCCTGAGTCAGGACTGTTAAAGGCAGCCATGACATTTTCATCCCCTGGGTCATACTGGTTAGTCTCTGAGTCTCCCTTGCAACTAGGAATATTCAGCTTAGCCTGTTATAGGCAATGGCGTATGGGCAGGGAAACGTGTGTGCTTCAGGGGTAATAGATGCTTTTCATTAGGGAAAGAAGAAGAAGAAAGAGGAGGAGGAGGAAGAAGAGGAGGAAGAATAGAAGAAGAAGGAGGAGCAGAAGGAGGAGGAAAACAAGGAGGAGGAGGAGGAGAAGAAGGAGGAGGAGCAGGAGGAGGAAAAGGAGGAGGAGGAGAAGGAGAAGGAGGAGGAGCAGGAGGAGGAGGAGGAGGAGGAGGAGAAGGAGAAAGACTCAAGGACACAGACAACAGTATGGTGGTTGCCAGAGGGAAGGGGTAGTGAGGGGAAGTAGCAGAAGATAAAGGGGCAATAAATGGTGATGGGAGGATACTTGACTTGAGGTGGTGAGCACACTGTACTCGTTGATATGGATGATGTATTGTAGAACTGTACACCAAATAAAAGGAAAGGAGCCACAAGAGCAGAAAGCCCTGTATCCCTGTGTCCCTCTTCCTGTTTGAGACAGGTATTTGAGAGGAGGTGAGTTATCTGACAGTTCTCATTGGGTTATATTTCCTTGACACTGGAATCCCAAGCAAGGAACTGGGGGCGATTAGATAGAGCAAAATTTAGTGTTGGCCAAGAACTGGTTTTGGACAAAACATTTTATCTGGCTTCTCCACATATGGTCCATGAGGAAATTAAACAAAATACTTTGATGGGAAGAATCTAATCCCTAAATCTGTGGTTAAATGAACCCAAAAGAGAGAATACTCTAAAACACATGTGTCAAACACCAGGCCCGCGGGCCAAATCCGTCCCGCCAGGCCTTGCAATGTGGCCCACACCGCGCTGTCATCACTGCACTCTGCTGCATTTCCATCACAATGACAGTTTATGACTGTTCAGTAAACCATTCGGCCCTCGATTTAGGCTGGATTTTAGATTTTGGCCCCTTCTCTGATTGAGTTCGACACCCCTACTCTAAAACATCAAATAGGCCTACCACTGTATGTATTTCTTAAAGATAGCCATTTGTTTGTCATAGAGTTTCATGTAGATATCTTGTGGTTACTTTGAATTTCAAATATAGGCAATGTATTGATACATATACTGGGTTTGTTTGGGGGGGGGGAATGCAAATAACCTTCAGTAGGCCCACTGCTCCTATTCAAACACTATCCAAGAAGATAGGAGTCTGAATAGGTAGGAAAGTTATAAGAACTGAATAGAATCATTCAGATTAAAAAAACACACCACAGATTTAAAAACATTTTTCTTACACAAATAGGTCATACAGAAGGGATACCTATAGTAATAAAAGCATAATATGCTAATTAGACTAGACTGTCCTTCTAGATGATCTTCTAGAGCATGTTTCCCAAACTTTTGACATATGTGTACCCCTTCTATAATTTTCCTAACGCTGAGTCCCCCCTCGTACTCATGAGAACGTAGAATTAGGCGCAGCTAAGCACTGTGCAGTGCATATCCCCACCAAACTCCGGTGCAACACGTACCCCCACCAAACTCTTCCCGTACCCCTGGGGGGACGCGTACCACACTTTGGGACACACTGTTGTAGAGGAAGCCATGGCAGGTGGGGGCCAAGGCAGAGGTGGCAGTGGTGGGGGGCCAGCCCCTTGCATGAATATTGTGCATCAGCCTCTATTTGTTTATAATATTAATTCATTCCAATGCCATTTGTTGATCACTTATCTTAGTTATATGGTCAGAATTTGAATTTATATCTATGGGCATAGATTTGCTTACTGAAGCATAGGAGAAGGTGCATTAGGAGGCCATCAATGGGGGGAAAAAATCTGTAACTAGAATTGCTTTCAAATACCTACCTGGACTCCTTTTACAGCAAATAAAACCAGGCCACTGAGAGCTTCTAGGGTTTTGTGTGTTTTTTTGTTCTTCCTATTTTCACACAAGTTAGCTAGATGATCTCTTTTCTTAGCCAAACTTGAAATATTGCCCCTTTCCTATATGCCAGGAAAATGTGTTGACTACATTTTTTTTCTAAGATAAGAGCCTCTTTTCCTAGTATTTGGAAAAATCACGACTCTGCAAATCCCTTTCTCTAATATATTCGGGCATTATCTTTCCTTCCGACAGCTAATTTGGGGAACTTTGAGGGCAGCAATGGTATAGATATGTCATGGCTTATGGGATGTGAACTGGGTCATTTATTTTGGGCGCTGAAGACAAATGAATGAATTCTTCAGGAATTTAAAGATCATCTATTAAAGACACTGTGATAAAATGGTTAAAATATTCCTTTTTAAAATCACACACAAGACATAAACCATCTTTCTGTTTTACAATGAATAATAAGTGAGCATAGTTTCTCTGCTATAGGAATGCCCCAATTTCTTAGTTCTTTTATTTTGAGCCATTCCTTCTGTACTGGGATTTATTATTAGTGAGTGTGTGTGTGTGTGTGTGGTAGGGGGTAGGAAGGAGTTCCTAATGAAAATACATCCAGGTCTGATAGTTCTTACGATACCCTCCCTTTTTTTTTTTCTACTCAAGGGTAATTTACTCTAAAAGAGAATCTCATGAGACACACTCCTTTGCCTCAAAATGTCAGTTCCCTCAACTTGGCATTGTAAGTTTGGTGATCAGCATGTTTGTTCGCATGTGTGTTTAGACTGCTCCCTCCTCCCCACCTCATTCCTATAGCTTTATTCCTGCTACCTGTGAAATGCCTTATTTTGCTTTGGAACTGGCAAGCTGATCAATAATTTTCTCACTGTATTCTTCATCAATGACTTGTATCCTAAAACAAGTTATACCACTTTAATTAGAGATTCAATTTCTTTTTCATTTCAGGAATCTCAGCACCTTATATTTCATTTAAGAAATATATATATATATATATACACACACATACATACACACACACACACACACAAAGGATGGGAAACAGAAACATCATTGAGAAACATCAATCAGCTGCCTCCTGCACACCTCCTACTGGGGATATGCCTGCAACCAGAGTACATGCCCTTGACCAGAACTGAACCTGGGACCCTTCAGTCCACAGGCCAACACTCTATCCACTGAGCCAAACTGCTTAGAACTCATTTAAGAAATCTTAAATAGCCGAAACCAGTTTGGCTCAGTGGATAGAGCATCGACCTGCAGACTGAAAGGTCTCAGGTTCAATTCTGGTCTAGGGCATGTACCTTGGTTGTGGTCACATCCCCAGTAGGGGATGTGCAAGGGGCAGCTGGTCGATGTTTCTCTCTCATCGATGTTTTTAACTCTCTATCCCTCTCTCTTCCTCTCTGTAAAAAATTAATAAAATATATGTTAAAAAAAGAAATCTTAAAATAATAATATTATTTACATTATATTTTAGACTTAACTTCTATCCCATTTATTGTATTCTCTAATTCTTCCATATACTGTATCTAAATGTTACAAAATTTCATTTATATGTTATTATGTTTTGCTCTTCCATTGAATTTCTTAAATCTCAGATGTTTACAATCAATCTAGAATCCATGTGCCTTGAATCACCAATATAAGAAAATGGATTTATAATATTTTAAAATCATTTAAAAATATGAAAACTTCAAATTACATTTAATGATGTGTGGTTTTATTATTTTCTTTCTATTTAATCAATATTACCATTGGCTACTAATGATCAATCAATTGTTAGCTTCTTATAGTAACCATAGCACTTTCATTCTCTGACATGATTTTTTTTAATATTGGTTGTAAATTTTAAAGCACAGAGAATTTTTTTTAAGAGATGGGACCAAAACTCTGCTTTAAGAGTTATAGGTGACTTGGATAATTTATTTTTAAATCATGGGCTTTGATATTTTTCCAATCCTAGAATATTCATTTACCTGCAGCTAGAAAGTGTTGTAAATTTTTACAACAAATTTTTAAGAGAAAAATAAAGTAATGGTTCCTCTAAAAAGGCAAAGTAAACACTCAAATCTTTTTTAAAAAATATATATTTTTTGATTTTCCACAGAGAGGAAGGGAGAGGGATAGGGAGCTAAAAACATCGATGAGAGAGAAACATCAACCAGCTTCCTCCTACAATCCGCTACCAAGGTACATGCCCTTGACCGGAATCCAACCTGAGACCCTTCAGTCCTCAGGCCAACGCTCTATCCACTGAGCCAAACCGGTTTCGGCAACACTCAAATCTTGATGTAAGTGCCTCAAATGCAAGCCATGTACCAGTCACAGCCACTGAGACACTTTAAGCCTCAGGATCGATTTGGGTCTACAAACTCCGTGTATCCCAGAGGATGACAAACTTCAGTGTCAGTGAAACCGTAGGAAGAGAATTCTCCAGTAATAGCCTGCCAGCCTCCTGGGGAGACACGCGCAGGGGAATGACAACAAGTGCCCACACACCTTGGCATCGGTAGGGCTTGCCTTCACCCTGGCAGTCCAGTCTCCAACAGTAAGAGAAGCAGGTGGCCTTTTCAACATCCTTCACGCAGCCCTAGCGTGGCTTAATGGAAAGTAACGTAACGAGTGCATGCCCAATTCTGATGGCTGTTCTATCATAGAAGCTCTTTCTGAAACAGGTGAGATAGAAGACCTTTTAACAATGAACCCATACAGTGAGCTGGACGTGAGAGAGTGGAGAAGACATATTGGGGGGATGACTGATGAGGTGGTTCAGAACTTTAGCCTTGGGAAACCAGGTAGAGGGCAGTCCAGTCACTGGAGCCTGCAGTGTTCCAGTTAAACCCCGTGCCTCCAGAAATACTGTAGAAGGTTGAATGTGTGACAAGCTTTATGAGGTTGCAAAATTCAAGTTTCTTATCACTTTCTTCAGTCGTTCACAAGGATATTGCACTTATTCTTTTTCTGAGAATATAAAATAACCTGGCCTCGGGGCAATGAGTAGGTTAAGTACCAAAATTATTTTGAGTTCTAGCAGAAATTTGCTCTAATCTATGCCCACAGTCAAAAGAGTGGAGACTATGCCTTCCTTGATGTGGCAGAGATTTAATAGTTGACTCCCTGTTGGTTTAGTTATGTTTTTTAAATATATATACATATTTATATATATATTTAAATGTACATAGTAAATATATAATGTATAAATTTATATAGATAGATATAGATATAGATATGGATTAGATATAGATATAGATATAGATATAGATATAGATATAGATATAGATATAGATATAGATATAGATTGGTTTCAGAGAATGAGAGAGAGGGAGAGAGAGAGGGAAACATCAATGATGAGAGAGAATCACTGATTGTCTGCCTTCTTTATGCCTCCTACTGGGGATCAAGTCCACAATCTGATCATGTGCCCTGACCAGGCATGGAACCATGATCTCCTGGTTCATAGGTTGCCATTCAACTCTTAAGCCATGCCGGCGGGACTGGTTTAGGTTTTGAGACTTGGGTTTGCCTGAGTATTTGAACAACCCCAGTCCTTGAAGCCACAGGTTTTTTTGGTTTTTTTTTTTGGGGGGGGGCATCACCATTTCCTCAAAAACTCAGGAGGCTGCTGATTTAGTTGCGTCCCTTCGGTTCCATGGGAAAGAAATGACAGTGCAATGCAATGCCTGCCTGGACCAGGCCAGCGCGGAATCCTGGATGACTCTCTTACTCATTGACATCCACACTCCTTTCAAAGGCAGCTACAATATAAAGCAGGCCATTTGCAATAATAGGCTCAGTGGACAAACCATATTCATAATCTGATCTCTGCAGCTGGGCTGGCTACCGCTTTATGTCGCAGCATGTGCATGTGTAGGCTCCATAATCTTATCCGCTGCTGCTCAGTGGACAGAAGCAGATGGTTTTTACATCCCTGCAAGACTCCATGGGAGCAAGCTCTCAGTCAATTGAGATGGCAGCTGGAGTCAGACAAAGCCTCTTCAGCAGGGCGGGAAGCCCTCCCCTCCTGCTCTGACTTGGTCATCTGGCTTGTCCCTAAAGCAGGAAGAAGTTCACAGGAAACACCAATATTTGGACTTTCTTTTTTTCTTTTTTTTTTTTTTTTTTTTTGGCAGCCTCTGTGGATATCTTGTCTACCTGCCCTGTTAGGTCACCGAAACTGATTTGTCATGCAAGCACCACACGTGCCAACATCTGTAGTTCACTTCCAAGTCCAGTTCTGAAGATTAACTAAGTCCAGTGCTGTGACACGGGATTGAGTGGTTCCAACAAGCGAGGCACTGACTCTTCCTTCCAGAATGTCCCCCACGGAGATGGCCAGTCCAAGAAGCTTGGTCTGTTCCATGGGGGTGGGGGGGGTCCACGGGTCTTTTTATCTTGTGGCTCCATCACTTCACTCAGCTTTCTCCCAGCCCTAGCACATGCCAAGAAGCCTCTATATTCCAAGGAATTCAACCGAGAACCCAAACATGTTCTTCCACTCGTTAAGCTGCCTGGTCTCATGACCTCACCTAAGATGCAAGAATGGCTGGGGCCTCAGGATGAACAGTCAGGATCATGATGAGACTCTGACTTCAGTGGTTCCCATGACAATGCTTCAAAGAGAGCACTGATACTGGGGTGATAGGACCACATCTTGTAGTTTCCACAACGGAGGATGAGCACTATGACCCTCAGTTTCTTCTTCTATAAATAACTGTCCACACATTCTATCCATTTTTCTGAGACATTCATGCTGTTTCCCTTAATAATTAGTAGAGGTTCTTTAGAGATGGATGGATGGATGGATGGATGGATGGATGGATAGATAGATAGATAGATAGATAGATAAGTAAAAGTGAAACTGAGAGACAAATGTATGGCAACTCTTCATTTCTATATAATAAAAGCCTAATATGCTAAGTGTCTGGTTATCCATTCAACCAATCAAAGTATAATATGCTAATGATATGCTAAGGCCACTCAACTTTTCACCATGACATGCACTGACCACCAGGGGACAGACACTCCAAGTAGGTTAGCTTGCTGCTGGGATCCAGCCATTTTGGACTGAACAAGATGGGCCAAACATACCCTGGAGTCCTCCTGCAGTCCCTCACCAGCTGATCAATTTCCCACATTCCTTCCTGGCCCTGATCATGCACCAGTGGGATCCCTTGGCCTGGCCTGCACCCTATCGCAATCTGGGACCCCTTTGGGGATGTTGGAGAGCCAGTTTCAGCCGATGGCAGAACGCCCATTTGCTATGATGCACAATGACCACCAAGGGGCAAGATGCTTAATGCAGGCGCTGCCCCCTGGTGGTCAGTACACTCCCACAAGGGAGTGCCCAGTCAGAAGCCAGGCTCGTGGCTGGCGAGCACAGCAATAGTGGCAGGAGCCTCTCCTGCCTCCATGGCAATGCTGAGGATGTCCAACTGACAGCTTAGGCCCATTCCCTGTCAGTTGGACATCCTCCAAGGGCTCCCAGACTGCAAGAGGGCGCAGGCTGGGCTGAGGGGACCCCTGCTACCCTTAGTGCACAAATTTTGTGCACTGGGTCTCTAGTTATTCTATAAATCTGAAACTTTTTGATAATATAAATCTGCAAAAAAATAAAAAAAATTCAATGACCTTAAAATTGTCCACAGAGTCCTCCATGATACTGACAAGATGTTCTCTCTATAGATGATAGATAGATAGATAGATAGATAGATAGATAGATATCTTCTACCACCTGCCCTTTTCTTGGTCTGTCCCAGCCATACCAGCTTCTGCAGGGCTCCTGGAGGTCACTGTCCCTGTTCCCACCTCAGAAAGCATCTGCTGGGACTTCTACCTGGAACCCTCTTGCTGCAGCTGTCTGCTTCACTCAGACCCTTAATCCAGGTCTCTGCTCAACTTCCTGACTATTACACAGCAAACAAGATACTCTCCCCATCCCAGATCCAGAAATCCCTATGGTTCTTGCTCAGCTTTGCTTTCCTTCATAGAGTTTATCAGTGACTGGCATGTTATATGTTGACATGTTTAATTATTTAAGTCCTTCTCCTTCCACTAGCATACAAGCAGCATGTGGGGAGCAATCTGACTGCTGTGTTCACTGTCTCCTGCACAGAACATTAGGGTATTTGGCAATGAGAAAATGAATGACCAGAGCTCCCAATGGGCTGCTGAATGTGTAAGATCTCTATGGATAAATGTTCATGTATCTATATGTATATGTAGGAAGACTGTCTTCTAGGCAACATTTTAATATTAACTTTCTCCTTGCTCACCCTTAATTTTGGGGAATTTTGCAGAGTTTAAGTTTATATTTATATCTGCTCAACACTTTATAATACGCCCATTATGACAGCTGCAGCAGGCATAATGCTGTTTGCAGCGCAGTGTGAATCACAATCTGGAAAATATAATGTTTAAACCTCCGGATGAACTGGAATTTATAATTCAGCAGGGCCGTAAAAAAATGTGCATGAACTGGCATTAAAAATGACAATAAAATATTATTACCAAGCAGACTTTTGGAGTCCTACTTACAGACTCCTTGAGCGCAGAGTCGAAGGGAAACAAATGTGTTTCTAATACTAGTTCATGAACTTTTCTACAGAGAAATTGACCATCGGGTTACACGGTGGTGTCACCATTTGGATGTAAAGCCCGGAACGTGGAGGATGTGAGAGATAAGAAATAAAATACGAAATATGCTTCCTGCTGAGAATTCAAATCTGTTTTAGACACAAAATGAACCCATAAAACTCCATTTTAATTTTCCTCCAACTGTATAAGTGGGAGAAGTGCTGGGATATCGATTGAATGCTGTGGAATTAGTCACTTCAGAGTATAATATGTAAAACAAGTGATCTGGAAACACCATTATCTAGAGAAATTTTTGAACAATGAAAGGAGAGATACATATGACGATTCAAGGATCATCATTAACACTAACTCCTTGCAGTCAAGATATTCACTGTACGAAGAAAAATAAACACCATGCTGAACAGGCAGTGATATATTCTTCAAATACATCACATTGGTAGTATGATCTTATATTCTGATCTTGTCTTATTTATAATTCTGATTTCCTAGTAAACTACTTTTCCTTTTCTTCTTTTGCATATTTTTCTGAATCACAATTATTAAGACTGAAGTCAGCCATACTGTGCAGTCCAAGGAAAGTTATTCTTTTCTTTTCCAGCTTTAAAGAGTATTGTTGACAAATTAAACATTGTATATGGTAAAAATGTATGATGTGATTTTTAAAAATATATATTTTTATTGATTTCAGAGAGGAAGAGAGAGATAAAATGATGAGAAACAATCATGGATCAGCTGCCTCCTACATGGGGGAATCAAACCGTGACCTCCTGATTCATAGGTTGATGCTCAACCCCTAAGCCACACCAGATGAGTGACAATGTGATGTTTTAATATAAGTATACCTTGTGCAATGATTACCATAGTTAAGATAATTAACATATTAAATTAATTACTGGCCTCTAAAAGGCTCCCTACTGTTTAATGTGTTTGAGGGTCCAATATCACCACATCTTTAGACATACTTAGCACCATCCAACTCTTGAACTTTTTCCAATCCAACAAGGGCAACATAATATTTCTTATTTCTTTATTTTGCCTGAATACTCTAACCTCATTACATAGAGGTTAGTGTTTTGAGTTTCCTCTCTAAGTTTTATGTTCTTATTTTTGTTCTGTTTTGCTTTTTAATTATTTATTTATTTTATTTTTACCAGTAAAGAAACTTTATTTTAATATTTTATTTTATTTTATTTGAATGAATTGGGGTAACATTGATTAATAAAATTATATAGGTTTCCAGTGGACAGTACATCATCTGTATGTTGTGTTCACCACCCCAAGTCAAGTCTCATTCCTTCACCATTTATTCCCCTTCTATCCTCTTTGACCTGCCTCCAACCCCACCCCTACACTGTTGTCTGTGTCCATGAGTTTTATTTTCTTTAATCCTTCCACCTTTTTCACCCAGCCCAGCAACCTGTCCTTATTTGGGGATCTATTTTTCATCTTCAATTTTTGACAATGGACATAACTTAATTATTAGGTTCAGCATGAAAAAAAAAAAAAAAACAAAAAAAAAAAAACAGAAAAAATTGTGATACCTTAAATGGAAGGGTTTTAGGATTTAATAATATTCTCACATATTTGGAGAAGTTAAATAAGAGCTTATAAGATGGAAGGGTGTCTCTGTTTTCCTTTCGAAAAAGAGATTTTTGACCTTTAAATGGCAAAGTTTCAGCTGTCAAAATGTATGCTGAGATGTTGGTGCCCCTAGAGCCCAGAATAAAAATAATTTCCATCACCAGGGGCAGTGGGGAGTGGGGACAGCCCCTTCGGTCCCCTCACACACCACGGTAAAGAGGGGGATCGCCCATGTGTGCCTTGAATAGGAACATGATGCTATTCATGTCTCACTTTTAAAAGAAACCGAAGAGAACTTGAAATGTACACTCATAACAAGTTTTAAAAACTTTAGGCCGTATGTTTCTTTATTCATTTTAAATAGCTCAGTGGTTGAGAAATGACCTATGAACCAAGAGATCATGGTTTGATTCCCAGTCAGGGTACATGCCTGGATTGTGGGCTTGATACCCAGTAGGGGCATTTAGTAGGCAGCAGATCCATGATTCTCTTTATCACTGATGTTTCTATCTCTCTCCCTCACTCCTCCTTCCTCAATAACAATATATATTTTACAAAGTATTAGCATTTTCATGATCAGTGTGTTTGCAAATCCATGGGTTAATATTTTTGAAGCCATATGTGCAACATGTAGAATAATCTTCACTTTGCCTTTTATGGTTGATGTACATACATTTGAATTTTATTAACACAACTGATTAATTGATGGAAATAACTTAATATTTTCTGTTACTCTTGTTATCAAATAATACATGAATCAAGGCCTATAAACACTTTTAATAATTCATACACTATTTACACAAAAGTCAGTGAATTAATAGACTTGGTTCTGTAGAATTAACCAGGTCAGTGGTTTTAAAACCACTGTTAATGTTAACTAATTTTTTTCTGCTAGTAATGATTTTGTTATCATTAGAGTTCAGTCATTGGAACATAAAGAATGAGGGGTTTTCTTTGCAAGACTTCTTACTGATTCCAACTTATGCCTGATTTACAGAATGATTCCTGAGTTTTAATGGTTATCATTTAATTTCAATAATCTCTTATTAAATTTAAAAAATCTGGTAAATACAAATGTACAAAGGCTTAGAGTATATTTTTCCACATGATTGTATACTTATCCTCTATTTGAGGACGAATATATTTTCAGTAAGCTGCAATTTGTCAGAGCTAGCATGAATGATTTTATACTTCTGGCATCTAGGATAAAGCCTGAGAACAGTAGATGTTCAATAAATAGTTGTTGCTTTAATGGAATCTAGTAAAGGCACATGGGACAATGTTCAGGTTCAACTACTATGATTGAATATTAAACTTAAAAAAAGAAAAAGGTTAGGTCTTGTCAACCCTATCCAGTGCCAGTAAAGATAAAATTGTCTTAGAACTAATGAATGGGTTAGTGCACATGTGTCAAACACAAGGCCCGCGGGCCAAATCCGTCCCGCCAGGCCTTGCAATGTGGCCCGCACTGCGCTGTCATCACTGCACTCTGCTGCGTTTCCATCACAATGACAGTTTATGACTGTTCAGTAAACCATTCGGCCCGCGATTTAGGCTAGATTTTAGATTTTGGCCCCTTCTCTGATTGAGTTCGACACCCCTAGGTTAGTGTATCACTTCAGGAGTGGAGAATATTCATCAACTAGAGGCCTGGTGCACAAATTGGTGCACAAGTGGAGTCCCTAAGCCTGGTCAACAATCGGGGCAAATCGGGGCCATCTTGCCCAGTCCTGAATTGGGGTCTATTGGGACCAGCTGAGGGGAGGGACTGCCAGAGGTTGGCCAGCTGTGGGAGGTTAGTCTTGGGATTGCACTATCCACCAGGAGGCAGCTCTTGCATTGAGCATCTTCCCCCTGGTGGTCAGTGCATGTCATAGCTACTGACTGGTCATCCAGTCATCTGGTGGTAACAGCCACTTAGGATTTTATATAAAGAGTCTAGAGGTGCAGTGCACAAATTTGTGCATGGGTGGGGTCTGGCTGGCACACCTCGACTGTGCTAGGCTGGCCAGTGGGGAAGGGACACAGGAGATTGGCCTGCCTGCCCAGCCCTATCAGGGTGGGAGGATTAATCAAAGGTGTGATTAGTTGGAAGAGGGGCTGCAGACTGTTGATGGACCAGCCCCACCACCCTGTTGAACTCCTAGTCAAACTCCCAGTCAAGGGGACAACTGCATATTAGCCTTTTATAATATAGGATTAGCTTCAGAGGGAGCACCAGCTATAGGACAGAGATACAGTAAAACTGATTCAGAGTACACTGGGCTGAAGTTTAGGGCTAGAGAGACAGGACAGCTGATGCAGTATAAAAAAAAATAACAGAAAAATCTATTCTCATTGAAGACTCAGGCATTCGAAATGGCAGTCCTTGCCTTTGGAAAACCACGTGAGTATACACATCCAGGAATGGAGATTCTAAAGGGGAAGGGAAAGGAAACTGTCTGATCTCCTTCCATGCTTTTATTTTTTTTTTTTAATTATTGATTTCAGAGAGGAAGGGAGAGAGAGAGAGGGATAGAAACATCAATGATGAGGGAGAATCACGGATTGGCTGCCTCCTGCATGCCCCCTACTGGGGATAAAGTCAGAAACCCAGGCATGTGCCCTGACCAGGAATCAAACCGTGACTTCCTGATTCACAGGTTGATGCTCAACTGCTGAGCCACACCAGTTGGGCTCCTTGCATGCTTTTGTTTCTACCAATTCAACCAATATATATAATGGTTACCTGATTTTTGAGAAGAAAAAAAAAAAAAGCCATTGTAACACAACAAAAAAATAATCTTTACAATAAAAGTTATTAGACAATATGGCTATTTATATGCAAAGAGGGAAAACTGGATTTCATTATCTGGATTCCTACCTTACATTGTACACAGAAATCAATTCCAGATGAATTGTGGACTTGATGGGAAAGCTAAATGAACCGATCTTCTAGAAGATAATACAGGAAAATACCTTTACGACCTTTGCACAGGCAAACATTTCTTAGCAAGGACACACCAGACACTAACTCAAACTAAAAAAATGGGTGAATTTCACTTCGTTAAAATTAAGGATCACCGCTCACCAGAAGTCATTGTTAAGAGAAGAAAAGAGAAAGCCGGGGGAGGGGAGGGGATGGTCTCATTGCATAAAATAACAGACTTGTATTCAGAGTATATAATGAATGAGTAAAAAACAGACTGGGGATTAAAAGAGTTTGAAATGGACTCGGGCTGAAAAAGAGAAAATGCAGCCCTGCCACTAATCACAGGGCAGAATAGATACAGGTCAAGCCAACTCCAAAATTCGCCGCCAAGTGTTATCTTTCCCAAGTTCATGAAGTGACTATGAAATCCCCTAATGACCCTCCTTTAATGACCATTATTGTCTTTATCAATGACACCATCTGGCCACGTTGCCAGACCCACCGATTATTGGGGAGCCCTCATGAGTAACTCCTCCTTGCCTCACTACAGTATCTACACACCCACCTTGCAGCTATGGACCAATGCAGAATCCGCCTCCGCCTCCCTTAGACTCTGAAGAATCATGGGTGAGAAGCCAAAACATAGAAAAAATGCTCCTCAGATTGCTCTTGTGCAGAGAGTTTTTTGGTTCCCTTGGAGTTCCGTCCCTTGTATCAGGCCAGTAAATCAAACTTTGTAAGGCAACATACGGGCTTTTTCCCAGTGGCCTTTGGATTCATTAAGCTTTAGCAAATAATAGTCACTAGTGATGATGATGATGATGGCAACAATTACTTAATGTTAATAAATATAAAGCAAAAATTAGAAGCCAATGTAAAGTTTTCATGATTTCTATCCACAAAGCAAATGAATAATGGCAATTTTAAAAATTTTCTTATAATCAATGATCTAAAAGTATAGATGCGTAAATTTATGGTAATTAGCTATAATTCACTGGGTCAGGAAGGCAGAATTCTAAAATATCCAACCCCAATCTTTATTGCACCAGCTACTAAATGTTTGCGGGTCTGAAATTCAACTAAAAAACCATTAAAATTGTGCAACCGAGTTCGTTTTATGTAAGTTACAGTAATTAACAGAGTGAGAATAAGTGAATTCCAATAAGTGAAATTAAGCAACTGAAAATAATATAATGCTTTAACAAACATTTTTTGGCAGTAAAGCAAAAATGAATTCATCTTTAGAGATTTACAGTACTGAAAAATAATTTAGACATCTCATAAAAATAAAAGCTTTTTATACCAACCAACATTTTCTGGAAAACATATTCAATATCAAACTTTGTTCTTTAAGAACTATTGTGTTGAATATTGTATTCAAATGAACCACCAATCCTAGAAGTATGTATTCTTGTTATTCTAGTTTTACAGATAAAAGCAATAGACTTGTAAAATAATGACAGACCTTACTCTTAGTAATTTTAACCTTGAATTTCTACCTGAGCAATACAATGCAAAATCTATACATTTAAGTTCTGTATGATGCTGATTTCCCCCATGAAATGTGTTATATTTCAAATTTCCTATAATTAAATCAGAGGAGAAACAATAACTGCTATTTAAAAAAAAAATCCAAAGTAAGAAATGTCATCTACTACTGTATTCTTTTTTACATAACAAGAAGTAATGATTTATGGATCCCATGACATTTAGCTCATTACCAAATAAAACTGGAAAATAATAAGCATTGCTTGAGGCAGGTAATGTTCTTATTCTTTATGTTGATGATAGTACTAAACATGATATTTTCAGCATCATTGCTCAACTTCGATTCTTTTTGAGCTTGTATTTTTGAAAAATTCGTTTTCAATTTTTTGCATAACCCAATTGTGGAAAAATTTTTAGACAATTTATAAAATATTTGTAAAATATATCATTAAAAAAATCTCACGTTGAAGAAATGTAATGGTCCCTAATTAGGTGAAAACTCTGTATGTTCACTTTATAATGAAAATTGTTATTTTTTATACATATAGTACAAGATGTATGTTGCATGTAGGTTAAATGAACTATTTTTGGATTTTAAAAACTAGAGACAGTGTTCGTGTCATCATTAATTTGCTTATGACCTTGGACACTTCACTTTTTATTTTATTTAAAATATGTTTTTATTGATTTCAGAGAAAAGGGGAGAGGGAGAAATATAGAAGTATCAATGATAAGAATAATTGATTGACTACCTCCTATACTCCCCCTACTGGGGATTGAGCCCACACCCCAGGTATGTGCCCTGACTGGGAATCAAACCACGACCTCCTGGTTCATAAGTGACACTCAACTAGTCACAATGGCTAGTCTCACATTTATTTTTGGAGCCTGTTTCTTCATTTGTTTATTTAAAAGAATCTATGTGTACAGATTATTATGTATTCTAATAATTTTAATAATATATTATTACTAGAGGCCCAGTGCATGAAATTTGTATACAGGGTGTGTGTGTGTGTTCCTCAGCCCAGCCTGTATACTCTCCAATCTGGGACCCCTTGAGGGATGTCTAACTGCACATTTAGGCTTGATCCTGGTGGGATCTGTCCTAAACAGGCAGTCAGACATCCCTCTCACAATCCAGGACTGCTGGCTCCTAACCGCTCACCTACCTGCCTCCTGATTGCCCCTAACTGCTTCTGCCTGCCAGCCTGATCATCCCCTAATCACTCCTCTGCCAGCCTGATCACCCCTAACTGCCCTCTCCTGCCTGCCTGACCATCCCTAAATGTTCTCCTCTGCAGGACTAATTGTCTCCAACTGTTCTCCCCTGCAGGCCTGGTTACCCCTAACTGCCCTCCCTTGCCATCCTGGTCGCCTCCAACTGCCCTCCCCTGCAGGCCTGGTCCCTCCCAACTTTCCTCCCCTGGAGGCCTGATCACCCACAACCACTCTCCCTTGCTGGCCATCTTGTCATGGCCATCTTGTGTCCACATCAGGGCAGCCATCTTTGACCACATGGGGGCAGCCATCTTGTGTGTTGGAGTGTTGGTCAATTTGCATATCACCTCTTTATTAAATAGGGTACACAGAGCTCACTAAGGGGACCATCGCTGCCCTCCTAAATATATTCCCAATAGGACAGGTGAAAGATATGTCTTCCGGACCCCCCCAGTACCAGTGGAGTACCGATAAGTCTGGAATGGAAAGTACACACTCACAGTCCAAACTCCCCCAGCCTTCTAACTCCTTTCTCCACTTCCAACCAGGGCAGGTTAGGCATTTCCACTTCACTCTCAATGGGCACCTCTGGTTCTGTTTCAGGTGCCCAATCACACTGTTGGAGTCTTTTCTCCCTCCCTGAACTGCAAGGTTACTCACAGAGTCTCTGTTTGGCAAGCCTGCATGATGAAATACAGTGCATTCAATTTTATATGCCTTATTAGAGGCCCGGTGCACAAAATTCATGCAAGAGTAGGCCTTCATTTCCCTGGCTGCCAGCACAGGCTACCCTCTGGCACCCAGAACCTGGGCTTCCCTTGCAGCCTAGGCTTCATCCTGAAGGTCGTCTAGAAGGATGTCTGGTCTAATTAGCATATTAAGCTTTTATTTTATAGATGTTATTATCCCTGTGTCTATTCCCACACAGGCTCCTTCGGCTTTTTCTTTATAAATTAGAAAATACGAATCATTCTTTTAAAGACTATACGTCCTCATGGGTCCAATATTGCAGCTCACCTGTAGAGTCCTACAGGGAATTGTGTCTGGTGATCCAGTCTAGAAGCTAAGAGGGGAGGTGGGATGGGGTCCTGAGGAGGCTCATCCTTCTCCTGTATGGCCACTGCCTCAGGGACATTGTCACAGTGTGTCCAGACAATGCTGGCTCAACCCCTCACACAGAAATGCTAAGGGACCACTGTGGGTAGAGGGACCAATGACACAGGGGTTGCGGAAGCCACTTCCAAGAACAAGGAAGACTCATCAGAAATTAGAAGCTCAATGTCCCAGTTCACAACCATCTTCCCAAACATTACTATCTCGATGTACCCAACCCGATTCGTGGGCCTGCTTCCTCATTTCTCCCTAAATTTCTGTAGCTACTTGATTTCCCTTTAATTTTTTTTCCATATTATTCAGCACAAATCATCTATTCCTTGCCAGATATATCTACATTTACACGTATATATATATATAATATATAAATATATCAAATGCTATGTTCCTAATATTCTAAAATGTTTTGTAGGCAGAAAGTTCATAAATTCCTTTTTGTAAATCGAACTTAATTTCTTATGGTATGAATGAATTACTTTTCATAATTAAGAAGAAGTATGTCTCTGAAATACTGGTCTAAATTAAATCAGTGACCATTTATTCTTTAACAATTCTGAACACAATTAGATCTCAAATAGAACTCTCAGAGCCACAACTATGCATGCCCTGTGGTATTCAATTCTCTCCAAATGTTCAAAAGTGTGTACGTAGTCATAAAATTCCAAATATGGGATGTAAAAGGGTTTGTGTGTTACAAACACCTGCTCAGGATAATTAAGGACCTTGGTAAAATATGTAAATATTCATGATTTTTAAAATATCAGTAAGAATGGTACAGATGTTACCTCATGATAATTTACTTTGGCCATATTGTGGATTATGTAGATAGACAAACCTTGTGTTTAAATCAAATGTGAAAAAAAGCAAGTATTGACGGTTATAGAGCCTTAACCATATGTCATAGACAAGGAATTTTCCCAGATGTCAAACTCCAAATTACTACCCATCCCTTTGTTCTAAAATGACTTAATGAGTGACTACTATGTACGCACTTTCTAGTCCCTGGCCTCACTACAGGGAACAAAAGAGTTGAAACTCTCAGGAGCTCATAGTGAGGTGAAACAGGAAATGCAAAGAAATTACATAATAGATAGGAGAGACATCTGGCCATGGTGCTCAGTGGTTGAGTTTTGACATCCAGTCAGGGCACATGCCTGGGTTGCAGGCTCAATCCCCAGTAGGGGGCATGCAGGAGGCAGCCCATCAATGATTCTCACTCATCATTGATGTTTTTATCTCTCTCCCCATATCCCTCCCTCTCTGAAATAAAAAAAATATATTTAAAAAATAGATAAGAGAGGTGATAATATCCATGTAAGATAATAGTCCACCCATTGAAAAAGAAAAGCTGTCAGAAAAAGTTCTTTCTGTAAAGGTGAGATTTAAACAGAGGTAAATAAAATCAGAGATTAGGCCATTTGATCCAGGAAAATAGCCTAAATAGGCAGAGAATATAAGATGTCTAAGGTCCCGAGTCTGCCTGTTTTGGGTCAATTATATCACAACTAGAGGCCTGGTTCACAAAATTCATTCATGGAGGGGTGCCCCTCTGCCCAGCCTTCACTCTCGCCAATCTAGGACCCCTCAAGGGGGGTTCAACTACCCGTTTAGGCCTGAATGGGCAGTCAGACATCCCTCTCACAATCCAGGACTGCTGGCTCCCAACCGCTCACCTGCCTGCCTCCTGATTGCCCCTAACTGCTTCTGCCTGCCAGCCTGATTACCCCCTAACCATGCCCCTGCCATCCTGATTGACGCCTAACTGCTCCCCTGACAGCTTGGTCACCCCTAACTGCCCTCCCCTGCAGGCTTGATTGCTCCCAATTGTCGTCATTTTCAAGCCTGGTCCCTCCCAACTGCCCTCCCCTGCTAGCCATCTTGTGGTGGCCATCTTGTGTCCACATGTGGGCAGCCATCTTTGACCACATGGGGGCAGCCATCTTGTATGTTGAGGTGATGGTCAATTTACTCTTTTATTAGATAGGAGAATAAAGCTGGAAAAAATAACCTATGAATCATGAGTAAATAGTTTGAATTCACTATGTTTGGGGAGAATATTAAAGGAATAGATGCATTTAAGAGGAAAACACTGGGAACTTACTTTTCCATCAAATGATGAAAATTATTCTTTTAAGAAATTAATGTAAATTCAAAGTCCTTATCTTTACACAATGTTCTAATAATAAATTGTACTTTTTGAATTCAGATATAATCTATCAGAGGAAATAAAAACCTTGGGACTATCTCCAAGTATATATGAATGTTTTTATATATTTTGTGAATGCAATGCTTATTAAAGAAAAAAAGATACATGATACATTTTTAATTAAATATGGCCATGGGATAGAATTAAGGATAAAATACTAAATCTCCTCAGTCTTTTGAGGATTTCAAAAAATCTAAATTCTTACTTAGTTTATTTCCCAAAAGCAGTATTTCAAACAAGGGAGCTACTGTTAAATATTAAGTACATAAATTATAAGTAATGTTATTTTTATTAAAAGTAGAGTCTCATATATCTAAATACCTAGTTCTGGCATATATGCAAATTTGAAAAAATATATATAAGTATGTGTTATATTTTGCCTTGTTTTCTGACTCTAGTTTGTATTCTTTCTTTTGTTAAAAATATTTGTATTGATTTCTGAGAGGAAGAGAGAGATAGAAACATCAATGATGAAAATCATTGATCAGCTGCCTCTGGCACACGCCCTACTGGGGACTGAGTCTGCAGCCTGGGCATGTCCCCCTGATCTGGTTCTTAGGTCGATGCTCAACCACTGAGCCATGCTGGCTGGGTGCTTTTATTCTTTCTTTACAAATTTGCTGGGCTTTGGTTTGTGTTTTTTTACCTTGAACCAATTTCACTATTGCAAGGAAAGGTGCTAGTTTCAAAATGTACCCACAAACCCTCCTGAGATACAAGATTGAACCTGCTGAGGTCAGCTGTGCCTCCCCAGTTACCTGACTCCTATCTCAGGACTCATGAGCCTATAACATAATTTTTCAAACGTTATTATAAGCATCTAAGTTTGAGATTTTTTTTTTTTAAATCAATGGTAGCCAAATGTTACATAATTGTTAGACTTATCAATGAAGATTTTGGGTAAAATGTTAAGGACAATCAAACAAATAAACTCCCCCATTTAAAATAGTTTTCCCAGTTTTCAGTCTCATTCACTGAGATTTTTATTTTTTTATTTTACTAGAGGATCAGTAAACAAAAATTCATGCACTGGGGGGGAGAAGGGCTGGGTACCTTAGCCTGGCCTGGCCTGCATCCTCTTATAGTCCTCAGGGAATGTCGACCTGCTATCATAGACACGCTCCCTGGGGGGTAGGGCCTAAGCTGGCAGTCAGACATCCCTCTGGCAGCTTGGGAGCCCTCAGGGGCTGTCCGACTGATGGCTTAGGCCTGATCCCCATGGAGTGGGCCTAAGCCATCAATCAGACATTCTTAGTGCTGCTGAGGAGGTCTGAGAGGCTCCCAAAACCACTTCTATGCTGCCACCCAGCACCTCTTCTATGCTCGCACCCATCAGCCAGGATTGTGGCTAAGCAGATCTCTCCCTGTGGGAGTACAATGACCACCAGGGGGCAGCTCCTGCATTGAGCATCTGCCCTCAGTGCACTTCATAGCGACCAGTCTTTCCTGGTCGTTCTGCTGTTAGGATCAATTTTCATACTACCCTTTTATTATACGGGATTATTGACTCCAGAGATGATCATTTGGGAACAACATTTTTCTTTTCATAATGTGGAACATAGGGTCACATTATCTGTATATGTATATGTTACCAGCTGTACACTGAAAGATCTGCAACAATGAAGCTATTGTGGACTTTGTAAAAGGTTACGATTTGAGCAATTTCTAAAAACTAGACCGCATTCTTTACCGAACTCAAGTGCCACTTAGTATTGAAAACCATGCCATTTGCTTATGGGGGAAAAAAAAGATATCTGAACACTGTAAAAATTTATTCTTTGTGCAAAATTTTACATAGAGTGATTGGAATGGAACAATCACCATTTCCCACCAAAACTTGGTAATGTGTCAACTTCCTCTCAGTATGGTCCAAATTTAGTTCTATTCTTTAAATCTTCTTATGTCTCAATTTGACTTGCCTAGAAAACATATGATTTGCATTAGAGAAATCACCTGTTGTAAAATACCAAGTAAATGTACTAAATTGACTAAGTGTACTAAATAGCATAATCCTACAATTTTAGGATATTAGGCTTGGAGGAGTACAAAGAAGGGAACTGGCCCAGTTCCCACAAAAGCAAGAACACCTTCCAACTCTTCAGATATGTACTCAGCTTCTATTGGAACCTTTTAAAATGATGCATAAAGAACCAAATCATGAGATATTTTATTACGTTTTCTTAATAACTGTGGTTATTTCCAGTAATGGTCTCCCTTTCATTCATTGCTTCCAGGTCTCCACAGAATCAATGGTATTGCTCCCAGTCAAATGGAAATCTCTGTCCACAAAAAGTGATGGCAACAAACATGGAAATTTATATTTTAAGAGGAGACATATTGTCTGGAGATAAGAGGATATTGCTTTATATGAGAGAGAGAGAAAGAGAGAGAATAGAAGTTGAAAGAAATGTATGAGGGATAAAGAAAGAAAGTACGTCTCTGGTATCTGTTTAGATCAGTGGTTCTCAACCTTTTTAATTCCGCAACTCTTTAATACAGTTCCTCATATTGTGGTGACCCCAATCATAAAATTATTTTCATTGCTGCTTTATAACTTTAATTTTGCTACTGTTAATGAATCATAATGTAAATATATGTATTTTCCAATGGTCTTAGGCAACCCTGCTAGCTGTTCTTCACAGGTTGGGAACTGCTGCTTGGAGCCTAAGACCATCGGAAAACACAGATATTTACATTACAATTCATTAACAGTAGCAAAGTTACAGTTATGAAGCAGCAACGGAAATAATTTTATGGTAGGGGGTCACCACAACATGAGGAACTGTATTAAAAGGTCGTGGCATTGAAAAGGTTGAGAAACAACCACTGATTTAGACCCTTCCTAGGGGTTGTCTGGGTCAGAGGCTAAGAACTCAGGTTTAAGAAATCAACTATCTCTGCTATCATGTTTCCTCATCTCAACCAACACTAAACCTAGTCTCTCTCACTATAAGCATTTTGTACCTACATTTATTAGTAGCTATTAAGAAAATAGCTACGAATTATTTTTCATATTTCATACAGTACATATCATACATTATACATTCTCATGTCATCCTATATAATAAAAGCCCAGCAACTGAACGACAAGTTGCTATGACACACACTGACCACCAGGGGACAGGCGCTCAATGCAGGAGCTGCCTCTGGTGGTCAGTGCACTCCCACAAAGGGAGCACTATTCAGATGACCTGGATAAGTGGCTGCTCCTGCAGCAGGCCAATCCCCACACAAATCCTATGCTATATATATATATATATATATATATATATATATATATATATATATATACACATACATACATATATATACATACATATATATACATATATATATATATATATATATATATATATGATATATTCATACATATGATAATAGAAATATGCAAACCAGACTATCGATAGTGCTTTAGTGGAATGGGATTAGACTCGGAGAACGAGAGGAATATGAATAGTCCCTTTACATACAGTGCATTGATTACATTATTGTAAGGGGCAGATTTCCATCTTGTAATTTAAAACTCAAGTGCTGAATTAAACAGCATTCTTCCATCACTGTAGTTTTCAAGTGCTCCAGTGCTTTTAAAGAACGGAAAAGCTCCCTTCCACATGTTGCACACCCCCATTAAACATCTGTTTCTCCTCCCTCTGTCTGCTCACAAGTCTTTTAACCACACTGAGCTGTTCTCCAGCTCCGTTTGCCAAATTGCTCGCATCTCAGAGTCTGAGGTCATTTCTGATACAGCTGCATTGCAACCAAGTTATTTCATAAAAGGTGAAGTAGGAGACCGTGTCTGTACTGGAACTGGTGCACTAATAACTCAATGCGACATGTAATATTCATCATGCGCATACTTGCTATTGAATTACCCATATTTATGTAGATGAGAGCACCTCGCCTGTAATGTAGTATTTTAAAAATGTGCATTAAGTTTATTCTAGAGACCTTATTTGCTACTTTTCCTGCTTGCTATGTTCTTTTAGTATACATTCCTTTCTCTTTAAGAAATTAAAATTAATGTTTATAATGGGAAAGACAGTGAAAGCAGATTTTTAAAATGTTTTTTTATTGTTTTTAGAGAGAGAGGAAGGGGATGAGATAGAGAGAGAGGAACATCCAGGAGGGAGAAACACCAATAGGCTGCCTCCTGCACGCCCCCTACTGGGGATAGAGCCCACAACCACACCATGTGTCATGACCAGGAATCGAACCAGGACCTCCTGTTTCATAGGTTGATGCTCAACCACTGAGCCATGCCCACTGGGCAAACAATTATACGTATTTCTCAAGACAAAGAAATAAACGGATTTGAGAACTTAATACATCACTCTTCTGAGCTATCATTAAGCGAGGACCCTTATGAGACACAGGTCCTCTCCAGCCCTGACTCATACGGTGCATCAGGGATGGTGTAATGACAGGATCGCTGGGGTCAGGCCTCTGCAATGTCTCCTGAGCAATGGCCAATTGAACTTTGCACAGCACCAGCTCTCTGCATTGCTCACCTTGCCTGGCATTGTACTGAGCGTTTTGGTATAATATCACTGAAACTGAAAAACACTGTAACTTCCTCCTTTCATTGGCAGTCCACTAAATCAGAATGGGTGTTGTTATTTTTTTTTTCAGTGATTCAGTCAATAATACATACATATTAAATGCCTACTATGTGTAAGATGTGAACAGGCTAGACTAGACAACATCCAGTCTACTGGCTAGAGCTGTAGGTGATGCTGTAATATTATAATGGATGAGGACGTGAGAGAGACGTGGACCACATGGGTGGAACCCCTGAGTTTGCCTGGGGAGTCAGGGAACTGTTTTCCTGCTGTGATGCTAACATAAAAATAAATGGGAGTCAATACCAGTTTGGCTCAGTGGATAGAGTGTCTGACTTGGGTCCCAGGTCAAGGGCATGTACATTGGTTGTGGACACATCCCCAGTGGGGGGTGTGCAAGAGGCAGCTGGTCGATGTTTCTCTTTCATCGATGTTTCTATAATAGATCCCTATCCCTCTTCCTTCCTCTCTGTGAAAATCAATAAAATATATATTTAAAAAGAAATAAAATAAATAAAATAAATGGGAAAGGAATGAATATCTGAAGTCAAGGACAAGCCATAGTATTTTGTAAGAATTAAAAGTGCTTCCACTTGTCTTTTTTTTTTTTTACTTTTGAATATTCTTTTTTTATTACATTTGTTGGGTGTCATTGATTAATAAGATCATAGAGGTTTCAAGGCTACATTTCCGTGATACATGATCTGTAAATTGCATTGTGTGTCCACCACCCAAAGTCAAATTAGTTTAGGAATTAATTTAGACAACTGTCAGTTTCTCTATAGCAAGAAAATATAGGGGCAGAATTGTAGGGAATTAGAGTCTATGTGATTTTTTAAAAGGTATGAATTAAAAAAGTGGTTGAAGAATGCTAATTTTTGCTAATCTTTATGTATGTTTGCTTTTTTTCTTCAGAGCTACATTATAAACTTTAAGATAGTATCTTATATTTTTATATGTATTTATTTTTCCATCAAATGTCCCATTTTTAGCAATAGAATCTCAATATGTACTTTTTCTTTGGTGACTGCTAACTAAGTTTATTGTTTAATCCCACTAGATTAAAAAAAAAAAACCACAAAGATTTCAATACTGAATTTTATGGATGCATGGGTTGATTATAGAAATTAAGTTTTCCTCCTTTCTAAAAAATTATTCAAAGGTATTTAAAGAACTGTCTATTTAATTGCACTCAGTATGTGATCTGGTTAACAAAATTCAATGTTCACCAACATTAAAGAATGCAATTCTACATGCCTCTTTTATCATGGAATATATAACATCACTGTGAAATAATGATTAGGAGCCTGGCAGGTATAAATCAAAACAGTACTGTAGGTCTTTTTTTTTTTTTATTGAAATATGAGTTGGCAAAATCACTTACAAAGCCTAATGTATGAAAACCCAGGGTCTGTAATACCCAATACTACTGAAGGTTCAACCGACCAGAAGTCAGTACTGTGTTCAGTCCTGGGTTGCCGTGATGACCCAGCACTAACTGCTGAGGGGGCTGCAGATCAAGCTTGGAGAGAGGCCCAAAGAGAGAGGCAGAGTCTGATTCGCAGCTTCCACGGCAGCTGTTGATCAGCTGTTGCCTGTCTCTTTCTCTCTGGGCTTCGCCAGAAGTCGTGCCTCTGTTTCTCCCCAGGCCTCCACAGGGGCTGCTGATCTGATAAGCCCTGTGTCTATGATCAGGCCGGAGATGCTGACTGGCATAGAAACCAACCAAATCTGTGTGAACTGTGAGGAGCCAATGGCTGCTTGGGAGGCGGGGCTTTTGGCGCTGACTGGCATAAAAACCAATCAAACCCAAATTGGCTGTCAGGGGAGGGCAGTTGGAGCGAGGCCTGCAGGGGAGGGCAGATGGGGGTAAGATCAGGCTGGCAGGGGAGGGCATATAGGGGTAAGATCAGGCTGGCAGGGGAGGGCAATTAGGGGTGATCAGGCAGGCAGGGGCAATTAGGGGTGATCAGGCAGGCAGGCAGGTGAGCAGTTAGGAGCCAGAGGTCCCAGATTGTGATCCACAGGGATCGGGCCTAAACTGGCAGTCAGACATCCTCCAAGGGGTCCCCAATTGGAGAGGGTGCAGGCTGGGCTAAGGGAACCCCTCTCCCCATGCAAGAATTTTGTGCACTGGGCCACTAGTTAAACCACATGTGTCAAACACAAGGCCCGCGGGCCAAATCCGTCCCGCCAGGCCTTGCAATGTGGCCCGCACCGCGCTGTCATCACTGCACTCCCCTGCGTTTCCATCACAATGACAGTTTATGACTGTTCAGTAAACCATTCGGCCCGCGATTTAGGCTGGATTTTAGATTTTGGCCCCTTTTCTGATTGAGTTCGACACCCCTAAGTTAAACTATAAAAGAGAGAAAATAGATATTTTCTGATAGACAAATAGATAATAAATAGGTAAATAGAATACATAGTTAGAAGAGACATTATAATACTTGCAGAGTGTGTGTTTATGGTATTCTTAAAAAAAAAAAAAAGTCTTATCTTTTTGGTTGTTCCCCTTGTAGAGAAAGGAGATAAATGTGGGTAGGAGAGAGATGTGATTTCAAGATCAAGAGATCTAAAGATGTCCCTTATGTATGATCAATCTTATTGATCAGAATCAAATTTGCTGCTTCCAGCCTGGACAACAATTCTGAACGATACTGGGATATTCAATTGATTGAGCCAGCTGATGGAGTACCAACTTAGTGAGTACCTTGGTTCATTATTATTTAATTAACCACCCTTTTAATCCATTATTTCTGAAACTCTGATAAACATCTCAAATGCACCATGCAGTTTCCTTTGGAGATTTTTAACCTCCTTGCACATATCTTTCCAAAAGATGAATATATTTGGGTAATACATTCACTATGAAATGTCAATTTTCCCATAGAAATCAAGAAGCCCTTGAAATATTTACAGCTTCAAAGACTACAAAGAACCCAAAACAGCTATGGGACACTATCTGTTAACTCAAGAGGAGTGATTTGAAAAAAAAATTGGAACTGTAATGTAGAAGATGCTCTACTTCCAAAATTTGTGATAAAACTGAATGGCCATTTCCAGGCAGCAATACCCACTTCAATGGGAACCTCTTCCTAGAAATGCGTTCCTGGTATGACACAGTTTGCACTCAATACTAATTTAAAATTCCATTTGCTTTGAAGATATAATATTCTTATTGAACAGCTTAGCTGTAGGTTTAAAGAATGGATTTAATTTGGATCCTTTATGCAGAAGTGTGGAGGTCGGTTACAGCGTTTAGACAGGTTCAAGCCTCGGACTAATGAGAAGGCAAAGTCCTCTCGTGGCAAAGCCACATGCAAGTCTCAGCACAATTAAAGCCAAAGGCTATGGTTGTAAGCTTGACCTTATGGTCTGAATCTGTGGTCCCAGGTGGCTAAGTGAGATATAGGTGGGAGATGCAGCAAGTGCTGCCAAAACAAAGCTTGACAGAGTTCAGGTGCATGTAATTGAGTAGTTTCCAAACCTGTGAGAACATTGTAAACATCTTGACCATAACCTTACTTTGCCTCATGGAATCTGGCTATAAAATAAAGACTCTGCTTGCAGGCTGTGGCACTGTCTCTCCATGCGAGAGCAGCATCCCACCTAGCCCCAGCTTTATTCTTGTCTGTCTTCTTTAATCTTTCACTCACTCAGGCTCACCCCGGCCGTGCTGAGCGCGGCACACAGAAGTACCCTCTCGTGAGTGTTGTGTGAGGATAAATAAACTACCAAGAAAACTTTTCTTCAATCACGTTGACTTTTCGTGAGGTACCTTTTTCTGTTCTGCTGAAGTCAACCAACACTGACTTCGCTGAATGGCGGCTGGGAAATTACCCACGGATCGTTATTCTGTTCCTAAGTGACACTGAGAGCGTGTCAGATACATTTAGTCATCTACCTGAAATGTGGTCTGTTTAACAGAGAAGCAATGATCTATGACCTGATGGCCCATCTCAGTGATGGGGGGATAAAAGGAGTCAAAGAGATCTGGCTACACCAAGGTGGTCTGTCTGTGATGCTGCGCTTCCCTCATTTCTCTGCATTTGGATAAGAAGTCTTTCCTTTGAACCTGGATTTCCCCAGCCTCCAACCCACCAACTGCTGTGCTTGCTGTTTCTTCTTTTCACTTTGAAATTACTTGTGAGGCCTTATTCTGTTCTGGCTGGCCTTAGAGCCAAGCTCTTCATAAATATTTTATTCTTTTAAATATATTTTTATTGATTTCAGAGAAGAAGGGAGAGAGAGAGAGATAGAAACATCATTGATGAGAGAGAATCACTGATTGGCTGCCTCCTGCATACTCCCCACTGGGGATCAAGCCCACAAGTGGGCATGTGCCCTGACAGGGAGTTGAACCTTGACTTCCTGGTTCATAAGTGGATGATTATCCACTGAGTCACACACAGGCTGGGCTCTTCATATATATTTTAGTTACATGCGTCTAGGTCTAGGACAACAATGTTGAAAAACAGAGTCCTTTGTAAGGTGTATTTAGTGAGTTGGAAATTTTTACTTTCAATTTAATATGCACATTTTTATGATTTTAAATGTTTAATTTATGAAAATTATCTGTTTTGTTAGAGTCTTCTTGCATTTACTATGATGTGTTATGACTGAATCAGAAGTCTTTTTTTTTAATTAGTTATTTTCCCAGAAGTCCAAGTTTAATGAAAATGTGCCATGTTATGTAGACACACTGAAAGTGGAAGCTGAGAAAATATTAAATCCAGGCACTTGTATGATGACAAGGACCTTTTGTCCTCTGATACTGCCTCAAGCTTCACTGAGACCAAAAAAGGAGTTGAGGCGGGGGTGGAAATATAAGTGGCGGGTCTAATAATTAGCAATAGCCTCGTCTCTACACACCCCTCATTGTTGGCTGTGAAATTTCACTTCTTAAAATGTGTGTTCTTGCACCTTGCATGGGAGCAGCAGATTTTCCCTGAGCTTTGACTGCTTTACAGATGAGCTATGTCAAAAACTCTACAGCTGAAAAATGTCACTGGCCTTTCTCCTAAAGAAGCAGAGAGCTTTTTAACATTTCTGGGAAGGCTGGGTCAAGTCTGTAGCGGTTAAATAAATTGCTTTTCAAATGTCGCAGTCACCGTGGTCTGGACCAGCGTTTGGACGAGTGTCTACCAGGCAAGGAGTCAGTTTTTTTGTACTCCTGCCTGTTCTTAAAATGCGGACTACACCGATTAGGAGATAAACTAAAAACATAAAAATAAAACTGAGCCAGGCCAGGCCAGCATGTTTCAGGGGTTGACCATCCACCTATGAACCAGGAGGTCAGGATTCAATTCCCAGGCTGGGAACATGGCCAGGTTACAGGCTCGATCCCCAATGGGGGGTATGCAGGAGGCAGCCAATCAATGATTCTCTCTCATCATTGATGTTTCTCTCTCTCTCTTCTGATAGGAAATTAATAGAAATGTATTTTAAAAAATAAAAAGGTGTCCTTCAAACTCTTAAAGGAAGTGACAAAATTTCACTTTCTCAAATGGATACATTTTCTTGCTTCATTATTCCTGTCACTAACAAATGCTTCTGAGAATGAAATACATTTCTAGAATACAGTTTTCTTTAATACAGATATTACAATGTGAATGACTATAGATATAATTTCTCTATACCAGATGTTCCCTTTCCATTTTCTGCATTTCTCAGCACAGGCACATTTTCTATTATTCTTTATAAAATATACTTTTAATACCAAACTAAGCCCTATATTTTACATGCAAAATAAGCAAGATTTTCTAATACTATACATACCGAATTCTTTTCCTAATCCTTGAGAGAACTTTGATTTCTCAGCCTTGCTCATTAAAATCCATGACTGGAAATTTTTTTTCCCAGCTTTTGCATAATCTGGACATGAGGTATGAAAATGGATATATGAATATTCCAAGTGTGTATTATGTTAAAATAACCATCTGAGAATATAATTACAGGGGATACAGAATGTACATTAAAAGGCAAAATAAAAATGCCACCTTGGTCACAAAACAGACCTTATTACAGTAAAACCATATTTTAATCATGTGGCAGTATTAGAAGCTCACAGTGTAAAATTTTTCATAGCTTCCAATTATCAATATAAAAAGATTAAATGGCTCAGTTCCTTTCTTTCTTTTTCATAAACTTGAGTTTATCTTCCTCCACAGAATTCCCAGAGAACAGCATGGACACACTTCAAAGACAAATGTCACTGGGTTTTGAATTTTCTCTTTTGAGCATTATTTCATAAAATAATGATGATGATTGTCCCTGCCAAACATATTATGAAAGTTCAAGAATTAGTTGAGTTAGAAGACTTGAATAAAACTAATATTAAAAGTAGATTCATTATTCTGTTATTAAAAGTAGACTTTGAAAAAATTACAAAGCTATTCACAATTGGGCAAGACAAATAACTTCAGTAGATGGAAGTCTCTAAATGTTACTGGGGAAAAATGATCCTCATTCCCTCACATGTAGGAAAGATTGTTCCTGCTTCCCACCTGGTCTCACTAGTATGAATTTTCCCGTTCCATCATATCCACCTATGTTCACAGTAATCAATGAATGCATTAATTACTTCATCTCTCCGGTCAAATAATTCAGTGGGTTCCAGGATCTTATGAGAAAAGGCATGAACTCATTGGCACAACATTATTTTATTGCCTCAATTTCTAAAACTCTAAGAGAGAAAAAAAAGAAAAACTGGCCAAAGCTCTCATAGCAATCCCATAATTAATTACTACTAATTTTTTTTTTTACCAAAATTCCCATCAGTGTCCAAATATTCCTTCTGTACAATACAAATTTAAAAACACACTGTATTTTGTCATAGGCAGTCATTTATTTATTTATTCACATTTATGTAGAGCATGTTCCACTAGACCTACTATTTTTTTTTTTCCAAAGAGAATTTGATTGGGTATTTCAATAAAAAAAGTTCCTAAGACTGTTCACTTGGAGTGAAAGAAAGAAAATAAAGTAAAAAAAGAACAGGAAAGTAAAGAAAAAAGAAAAAAAGAGGAACTCTTCCTGAATTTGAAATACTATTCGGGGCTTTTAAGGTAGCAAAGGTCACCATTTTTCTCTCTTGAATGAGACCACCCACGCTTTAAGGTTAATTACTTCCTGACAACAGGTTCTGTGCTTCTTATAAGATAAAAGTCAAAAAATTGAAAAATAAGTCAGAAAAGACCCCGAGTTCATCATGCTGAAAGGCCAGTCTTTTTTAGATGCCATCTGTGATTGACTGGAGTAAGCCCTCTGATTTAGAACTTCCGCAAGTAATAATCACATCTTGGAAAGGATTCATCCATGAGCCTTGGTGCTTCGTGGGTACTGTTAAAAGTTACAAATCTCTGACTTGTCTCTCACCTGACCCATTTTTCTAACAGAACACACGCCATAAATTATACTTTTTACTCAGTCGGGCACAGTACAAATATTCCACAAGAATTAAGGCACTTTGCTATCATAGGAAAACAAGATTATGAGCACAAAACATCGTTCATTTGAATGTGTCTTGTTATTTAGAGTTTAAATGCATGTACTTTGTAAAGCCTTGATATGTTTGAAACTATTTTTAGTTTATAAAATGAATAAAAAATATTTGGCTGTCAAATCTCCAAATAACTCACTTTCCTCCTTAATTCTTTACATATTTTAGCTCAGATATAAAGATCCAGATATGATTTAAGGGTGCAAACACATATCAGGTTGACTTCCAAAATACCTTTTAAAAATATGTAAGTTATACTATAAGTTTCTCAGTTTAGTATTTTTTAAAAATTAAACAAGAGACTGTGGGAGAAATATGGATTCACTGTTCCTGAATTTTCTTTTTTAAATAATGGTTTTTGTTGAAAACAGAGCTAGGAACCAGATGGAAGCAAACATCCCAACTGAGGCCACATTTCTGTATTATTTTACAGCTTATTTTTATTTTATTGGCTCTTGTAGATGATGACTGTAATTTTTATTATTATTATTATTATGTGACATTGTTCTAAAGCTCTGTTTTTTTCTAGCAAGTAGTTAAATTGCTTGCAGATCACCTAGACTTGACCATTTGGTGGTGTTCCTGTTTGTTAATTTAGGTCTGTGTTAGTTCTGCTCTTACTCACAGGACTTATGTCCTGTTTCTATGACACTATTCAATTCTTGTGATGGTTAATGTGTGCCAACTTAACTGGGCCAGTGGGTACCAGACTGTATATCCTGGTACTTTAGAGGATGTTTCTGGATGAGATTAATATTTGCTCAATAAACTGAGCAATATGATTGCCCTTCCTCCAAAGGTAACTGGATCTCATGCCCTAGACCAGTGATTCTCAACCTTTCTAATGCTGCAACCCTTTAATAGACTCCCTCATGTTGTGGTGACCCCCAACCATAAAATTATTTTTGTTGCTACTTCATGACTGTAATTTTGTTACTGTTATGAATCGTAATGTGAATATCTGTGTTTTCCAATGGTTTTAGGTGACCCTGCTAGCAGTTCTCTCCTAAGACCATTGGAAAACACACAACATGAGGAACTATATTAAAGGGTTGCGGCATTAGAAAGGTTGAGAACCGCTGCCCTAGGATAAGAGGCAGGGTAAGCAAGAATTCTCTCTGCCTGACTATCTTTGAGCTGGGATGTTGGTCTTCTCCTACCTTTGGACTCCTACTGAAACTCACACCATCTGTTCTCCTGATTCTAGGGCTCTGAAGTCAGCTTAACCTTTGAAACTCCTATGTACATTCTCAGTTGGAACCTTCTCCCTATTACAATAATCTGATTGTCCCATTGTGTTACTCCCTTTCCCCTCTCTTACAATCAAGCTTTCAAGGAAGATGTCTCCTTACTTAAGCCCAGATTTATTCCTGACTGGCAAACCACATAAAGTGTGTTGTCAAACCAGGATGAAATTGAACTGTAAATCAGGAACAAAAACATAACTAGATATTAAACATGACAATTCTAAAGAGCACATGCATCACCAAAAAAGTCCTCGGTGACATTTAAGAAACATATTTTGAACTAAGTGAAACTAAAATTACAACACACCAAACCCTGTGGGCGCAGAATAAGCAATGCTTAAAGGAAAATCCATGACATTAAATATGCACCACAGGAAAGAGGAAAGATCTCCAATCAATAACCTCTGCTTCTCTTTAGAAAACTAGAGGGGAAAAATACATTTTTCCCCTAAAGCAAACAGACTCAAAGAAAATCAAAATGAGAGCAGAAATCAATGGAAATGAAAACAGAAAAAAAAATAAAGAAAAATCGATGAAACTGAAAGATCAATACAATTGATAAAGTTCTTGTCAAACTAACCAAGAGAAATGACAGAAGACATACATTTCCAATATCATAAGTTACAAAGGGATCAGCACTATTGAGCCCACGGGCATTAGAATAATAGTAACAGAATAGTATGAATAATGAAAACAGATAAAAGGGTTCAATTATGTGAGATGAAAAACCTTGCAAAACTAACACAAAGAGAAATAGAGATCTAAATATGACTATATCTGTGCATGAAATTGAATCAACAAGCAATAACCTTTCAAAGAAATAACCTTTCAAATGGAGGCTCAGATGATTTCACTGGTGAATTCTAGCAAATATTTAAAGAAAGAAATAATTTCAGTTTCCTAAAGTCTCTTCCAGGTTATAAAGCAGAGGGAAAACTTACTACCTCATTCAATAAAACAAAACCAGGTAAAGACATTGCAATAAAATAAAAAAACTACAGACAAATATCTCTCATCAACAAAGATGCAAAAAGTCAACACAATATTAGAATGTAGACTCCGACAAATGTATACAGAAATAATAGACCACTATCAAGTGAAATTTAATTTAGGACTGCTAAACTGTCTGAAAATGTGAAAATCATGTAAGGTTACTCACTACATCAACGGGATAAAGAAAAAAAATTATATATTTTTGTTTACTAATGCCAAGAGGTATTTGACAAATTGCAACATCTATTCATGACTTTAAAAATTAAAATTCTCACCTAAGAATATAGAAATTATTCAAGTTAATAAAAAGTATTTATAACAAAAACTATAGTCAACAACATGCTTAGTCTGGAGCAGCGGATGTGATTGGAAACAAGACAAGGATGTGCTCTCATCATGCCCAATTAGCACCTTACTGGAAGCTCCTGCTAGTGCAATAGAACAAGAAAAATAAGTAAATGCTACCCAATTGAAAAGAAAGAAATACAATTATTTTATTCATAGATGATAGGATTATCCATGTAAAAACCCGTCAAATCAACACATTTCTTGAAATAGGAAGAGAATATAGCAAAGTCACGGGACCCAAGGCTAGTATACAAACCATAGATGCTTTTTTAAGTACTGGCATTGAACAATTTGAATTGATACCATATATAACAGCACCAGAAATTGTACAAAGTGGGTAGTCCCAGAAAGAGAGTTGTACATAGAAAAAAAATTATGGTTCTGTCAATGGAACACAGTAGCCAATGGAAAGGCTGAAAATCTTTAAATACATAAATAAATAAATAAATAAATAAATAAATATCCTATTTAATAAAAGCCTAGTATGTTAAGTGTCTGGCCATCTGGTTGCCCGTTCAACCAATTAAAGCATAATATGCTAATGATAGGCTTAGTCCACTCAACTACTCACTATGACAACTGGTCGACCAGTCACTATGACATGCACTGACCACCAGGGGGGAAAAGCTCCAACCAGTAGGTGAGCTTGCTGCTGGGATCCTGCCAATCAGGACTGAGCAAGATGGGCCGGACACACCCTGGAATCCTCCCACATCCCTCCCCAGCCCAGATTGTGCACCAGTGGGGTCCTTAGGCCTGGCCTCTACCCTCTCGCAATCCAGGATCCCTCGGTGGGGATGTCAAAGAGCCAGTTTCAGCCCAATCCCACAGGCCAGGCCAGGGGACCTCACTGGCGCATGAATTCATGCACCGGACCTCTAGTAAAAATATAAATGTAAATAAATGCTGAATAATCATTAACTGAGGAAATGTGGACCGATAGTCTATGCAGAAGAATTTAAAATAATCCTAACAAGACACTCCACTCTTCAGGAGATAAAGCACATCTCCATACTCCTTGGGCTTGGGCTGTGCAAAGTGACTTCTCCCACAAAGCTTCATTCAAGTATAATAAAAACACACAGATGCCGAAACCAGTTTGGCTCAATGGATAGAGCATCGGTCTGCGGACTGAAAGGTCCCAGTTTCAATTCCAGTCAAGGGCATGTACATTAGTTGCGGGCACATCCCCAGTAGGGGGTGTGCAGGAAGCAACTGGTCGATGTTTCTCTCTCATTGATGTTTCTAGCTCTCTAGCCCTCTCTGTAAAAAAAAAAATGAAAACAATAAAATATATTTAAAAAAATAAAACACACAGAGCTCCGAGAGGAAAGAACAGACTAGACCTACAAAATATTCCTGTGGTAACAAACTTGTAAACGCATTTATCTACATGAAAAGGCGTGCTCTTTAAAACACTGCACGAATTTCTTTCCATGGGAGTCCAAGGTTACTTTTTTTTTTCTCCCAGGAAGAGGCATGCTTTTATCCTTTTAGTGACTAGTAGATAACTTTCACAGAGGGTGATTCTAATGATCAGAGGCAATGCATCACCAGGCTCCTCTCTGAGAAAGCGGTGTTTGTCCAACTCCGTGAAGGCTTCTGTGTTTAATATCCTTGTGCTGGGTTCATTTTGCTGGAAGTCCATCAGACAGAGACCATTTAATAAACACTTTGCTGCTAGTCAAAACGACATCCCACTGATACCATCTGGGTGCCTGTTGGAATCAAATTTAGCCGGATTGGTAGGAGCCAGAGTTGAGTTAGTGAACAGCTCCCTGTGAGATACGATGAAACAGAGGTGTTTAATCACCATGCTGGTTGACCAGTTGTATTACAATCTCGGGACTTGAGAGAATGGGGACTTTAATAGTCCAGACAGAAGATTTTAACACGAACTTTTTTTTTTTTTTAACTCTTGGAAAGTAAAATAAGTATTTAAAACTTTTCCATTTTACCTAATAAATTCATCCTACCAACTAGCTTTTCTTCTTCTGCATCGAGTACAGTCCTATATAATTTCATCAATTTGAATCCACAGGCAGAAGGTCATTTGTGCAATCATTCAGCCTTTGTTTCCTAGGAAACAGACTAGTCAGGAGAAGAGAGAGGGCCACCCACTCCCTTCACAACTATTATTTGATCCTGCGCTAATCCATGTAATTCATGAGTTTCCTTTTCTTCTTGCTCAGATTCTGCTAAGATTTTTACGGCCCTTTTAGAACCTCATTTTCATCTCATATTTTATGAAATCCAAAAATAGAGTTGTTAGTGACATTCAAAATGGTAAAATTTCTTCACTGGTATAATTTATATTGAAATTCTAAATTCCACTGTAACAGAAATGAGAAATGTTATCGCATATTTTGTGAAAAATTGATGTGTGGAAAAAAATTTATCTGAAGAGGCAGGTATAGAATATCACATTAAAAATAACAAAACACATGTTATGATATTATTTTTCCAAGAAATTAGGACAAGATATGTAACTGCAATTACACTCAGTGGTCAAAAACATCACAGCAGAAGCCGGTTTGGCTCAGTGGTGGAGCGTTGGTCTGCGGACTGGGGGGTCCCAGGTTCGATTCCTGTCAAGGGCATGTACATTGGTTGCGGGCACATCCCCGGTGGGGGTGTGCAGGAGGCAGCTGGTCGATGTTTCTCTCTCATCGATGTTTCTAGCTCTTTATCTCTCTCCCTTCCTCTCTGTAAAAAATCAATAAAAAATATATTTAAAAAATCACAGAAATTTTATCTTGGCTTAAGGTGCATTTATATGTGTATGTGATGGCTTCCAGTCATGATCTGGAACCTTAAGTAAAAAAATCATGCTTGATCTCAATATAATAATTTTTTTTGCATTTTCTGAAATTTCCTCTTTGCAGATACTCTTAATTATCTTGAAAAGCTGATTCATGAATAAATAAACTTTGCGTTGGGAAACAGTTACGTATTGATAAGCATACTTAGAATGCCTTTCCTCAACACGTCAACGTAGGACTCCACTCTTGTCCTTATCTAACTCACCATAGGCCGGTCACACACAAATTTTGAGATTACTTACCAATTTCAAAATAGGGTAATTTTTTTTTCAAAATAATATCTGAAAGCTGCAAATTGGTAATTGGGAAAGTTACTCTTGTATCTGAATCTGAGGTAAACAACGTTCTGCCCAACAAGACAAAGGTTGACTTCCAGCTAGACCTTAGATAACAGTGGGAGGAGGAATTGCTGGCTATTCATTTATTATCTATTTAATTTGCCTTAAAACTCCAGGCTCCTTATACTAACTGCTGAACTGTCCTTAAATCTTTGGTTGAGAAAAGACGTTATTTTAAAGGGAGGGTTATCTTCCACAGAATTAATACCTTGCATTATTATCAAGTCAACAAGACAGATGATTCTGCAATTCATCATTGGGAGTATGTATTCTGCTTATATTTTATCTGTATCTTCTTATTTACATATTATTCGTCTTTTCTAGCCAAGAGCATGCTAAATTAATGAGGAAAGGAATCTTATTTATACTTCTCTGGATTTCCCCTCATTGTGCCCAAACGTGAGAAATAAATAATACTTAATAATGATATTTTGGTGGAACTAACTATGGAGTTAGATTATAAAAGAATTGTACAACACAGAATATCCTTTGTTACTGTAATCATATTCCTTGCTTATGACTATTTACTTATTATCATCTTATGTGAAGAACATAATTTGAAGCATGCTATTTTAGGAGCAAGCTATTTCTTTGCACTATATGAAATTATATAACTAAATGTCTTTTATTTTTTAAATACAGGTAAAGTGAGTAGGGAAGGCACACCTTTTTATTCAGATCTTGCACAGAACAGTTTTATTAATTTTCAATTTATTTATCTTTTATGAAGAGAAGATTCCAAGTGAAACCTAATGGTACTTAAATTGGTACTTAGGGAAATAATAGGATAATGTGTTACTAAATATTTTGTGTACACATTATTTTCAATAGAAGTCATTTCTGAATAGAGTTTTCATCATGAACTACACAGACTACTCATTCTAGTTTTAAAATAAATGTGAAAGTCAATAAAATATATTAAAAAAAAAAAAAGCCAATACCGGTTTGGCTCAATGGATAGAGCGTTGGCTTGGGGACTGAAGGGTCCGGGGTTCGATTCCGGTCAAGGGCATGTACCTTGGTTGCGGGCATATCCCCAGTAGAGGGTGTGCAAGAGGCAGCTGATCGATGACTCTCTCTCATCGATGTTTCTAACTCTCTATCTCTCTCCCTTCCTCTCTGTACAAAATCAATAAAATATATTTAAAAAAATGAATTAATTAAATAAAATAAATGTGAAAGAATAATTATGAGTGGCCTTTTCTCTGTGAAGCATAATGGAGCTCAGGTAGCCATGTGCTCTACCCAATGATTCTTTTTTTAAATATATTTTTATTGATTTCAGAGAGGAAGAGAGAGAGAAACATCAATGATTCGAGAGAGTCTTTGATTGGCTTCCTCCTGCACACCCTCTACTGGAGATGTGCCCGCAACCAAGGTACATGCCCTTGATTGGAATCGAACCTGGGACCCCTCAGTCTGCAGGCCGATGCTCTATCCACTAAGCCAAACCAATTAGGACTACCCAATGATTCTTGAAAGTCGTAGGTAATTAACATTCTGTCCCCATATTTTTAGTCGTTTCACTGCAGGGCATTCTTTTCCTTGGCCTTTGTACTTATTAGATGGTTTATTATAAAAGGATATAACTGAGGAACAGCCAAGTGGAAGGGATGCATGGGCCCAGTAAAAAGGAGAACTTCCTCTCTCTGAGCTCACTAGTCTCCCCTATTCACCATTCTGGGAGACCTCCAACCCCTTCTTTTTGGGTTTATATGGAGGATCCGTTACCTAGCCATGATTGATTGATTAAATCATTTCCTGTTCATCCAATCTCCTACATCTGTTCTCCCCTCGCCCCACCTCAAGGTTACTAAAATATTTAGTAACACATTATCCTATTATTTCTCTAAGGGGTGGGACTCATTTTTACTTATTGGTGTCCATGTCTTAGTATACCTATTATTGAGTCTAAAAAACAAAATGTTTTATATAAGAGTTTGGATATTTTAGGTAAAATAATAAAATAACTTTTTCCCCTCAAAAGAAGACAAGTATATATGAAGGTAGTCAGTCAATTCTTATGTATTGGAATTTCATTAGTCAATTGAAAATTGCTAATACTTTAAGTAAACACCTAAGATTTTTTTTCCTCAAGATAAATTCTGAACTCTCTCCTTACAGAAATATGCACCTATTTCCAATTTGACACTGGACATGTGGGACAGTGGTCTACCTACACAAGTGTCCATGTATGCATGGACCAGTTAAGCAATTCTGACTAATTCCCTTCTCCCATGGCTTTTTATTTTATTTTAAATATATTTTTATTGGTTTCAGAGAGGAAGGGAAAGAGACATAGAAACACCAAATGATGAGAGAGAATCACTGACTGACTGACTTCTACAAACCTCACACTGGGGACTGAGCCTGCAACCTAGGCTTGTGCCCTTGACCCCAATGGAACTAGGGACTGTTCAATCCACAGGCTGATGCTCTATCCACTAAGCCAAACCAGCTAAGGCTCAGTGGCTTTTTAGATCATGTTTTGAGCTTCTTCTAAATGTGGTTGAGGTAAGGAGTTTGAAACTAAATACAGAACATCCGTCAAACCAAGGACACATTTAGTGTGTCCTTTAGAGTGATGCATATCTTAAAAATACACATCTGTCATAGGTAGGCTCGCTGATTTATATTCCAGCTTACATCGGTGTCACACTGAGATGACGTTGTAAAAATGAAGTCACCCCTTCGCTATCTTCGCTGGACTTATTTTCAATGACTACAATGTTAAAAGTCCCCATTCCAGAAATGAGCAGGAGTCCTCCAAATAAAATTACAGAACTCTGTTGGCTGGGAACATGCATTCATTCATCCCAAAGCCGATCATAAATGTGTGAGACAGTTTCCTACTTGACAAGGATAAAAATGGAAGAGGCAGCAGGAGAACAGGTCCCGTGGGGCTTTCTTACTTGAGCTGAAGAGAATGGGAAGCTTTCGGAGGAGCCTGAGAGAGGGAAATGACATCATCAGGTATTCACTTTCAGACTGTAACTTAGGATCGCACTAAAGAATAGATGGGAAATGAAGACAAATGGTTGTGTTATGGACTCGGAGAGTGTCGGTGGAGAGGAAGGGGGTTTATATAAACAGGCCACATGAACATGATTTATGACCGACTTAAGTTTCTGGGCCAAGAATATGGGCGCTTGCTGTTGCTGTTTTATGAGACAGAACTAAGGGAGAAGAAGCTTGAAAGAGAACCGGATGGACATATTTCTGACACTCTCTCTCACTGTGAGATGCTTGCCAATATTCAAGGGAACATATCCATTTTGCTGTGGCTACGCATTTCTAGAACTCAAGAAGGGAGATCGAGAAAACAAAGATCAGATGTTGCCTGCACATAGATTGATTCCAATAACTCCTATACAGGAGATTAAAGGAACCACCGGGAACAGCCCTAGATCATGTAGTATGATTAAAATAATACAACAGTTGCAGGTATCACAACTCACTCTGAATAGATACTGTGGCAGAGAACATAAAATAATGGTTGGATGGAATTCATGTTTCTAGTTAGCTTTGTCACCTCCCATTTTAGTCATAAAGGACTAACTCAGGCTGTCTACTGTGGAGATATTTTTTGTATGTTTTTTCCACTGGCCTCACACTCACCATAACACACATTAATATCAAACAAAACAATAAAGACTGAAGGCCAGAGAGTTGTAAGAACTTGCCTAAGATGCCGAAACTGGTTTGGCTCAATGGATAGAGTGTCGGCTTGGGTAATGAAGGGTCCCTGGTTCAATTCCGGTCAAGGGCATGTGCCTTGGTTGCAGGCATATCCCCAGTGGGGGATGTGCAAGAGGCAGCTGATCTATGACTCTCTCTCATAGATATTTCTAACTCTCTATCTCTCTCCCTTCCTCTCTGTACAAAATCAATATATATATATATATATATATATATATATATATATATATATATATAAACTTCCCTAAGATCACCCAAGGAATAAATGACAGCCTTGGTAAGGTAACTGAGATATCCCTAAACAAAATTAGCGTTCCCCTGCCCCCTTCAAATCATACCTAAACCCCTGTAATAAAGTTTAAACTCCAAATAAAATAATTATTTTATAACATGCCACTTGCTTTGGAAACAATTTTTTTTATATAAACAGAATTACCTTAGATTTTTGTGAAATTACATAAATATATATGTCCTTCAATATAGAGTACGTATATATGTTATAAATGTATATCTATAATATAAAAGCCTAATATGCAAAGTGTCCCCTCGGGAGTTTGACCAGCCAGGAGTTTGATCACTGGTTATGACATGTGCTGACCAACAGGGGGTGGTGCAGAACAAAGGAAGGTCCCGGCCAGTAGCAGGCAGCCACTAGGAACACACCCATGCACAAATTTCATGCACTGAGCCTCTAGTTTATACTAATAATAGAGGAATATTCAAATTGGCCATGATGCCATTACAAAACAACCAATCAGGATGGGGGCAGAGAGCTCTCAGCATGCCTGTGCCGGGGGTCTGAAGGGCACAGAGAGGAAGTGAGCATATAGGCAGTTAGGGGGATCAGGCCAGTAGGGGAGAGCAGTTAGAGGCATCAGGCAGGCAGAGAGGTGAGCAGTTAGTGGTTCTGGATTGCAAGAGGGATCCTGGATTGGAGAGGGTCCAGGCTGGGCTGAAACACCCCTCCCCATGCACAAATTTTGTACATTGGAATTCTAGTATATCTATAAAATAACTGACTTAGTAGTGCTTAAGATATTCAAAACATTTTCAGTTTTTCTATTTAGTTTTTTTTTTTTTTTTTTTACTTTGGTCAACTGTCAATGTCTTTGTCAATAAACTTCAAGTCTCATATTATAGGTATAAAATGATGACTTTCAGAACTTCCTAGAGGTTATATTAACATATAGGGACAGAAATACATGAAGACAACTTCCTATATTCTTCCTGTGGTGTTCAGTTTTCATGAGGCATAAAATACAGACAAATCACACACCTTCTACTGAATTTTATAAAGTAGAATTTGTTAGTACTGGTAACTTTGTATAGGTGATATGTTTCAAGTAATATTATCTAGGTGAGATACTGGTAAAATTATTAATTAAACTTTGTAAAAATGCAAATCATTTATAGCTAACTCAAGTCCTAATTTTTCAATTAACGTAATTTCAACATCTGTTAAATACTCAAACCATTTGGATGAAAGTATTTTAATATGACCCACTTAATTTTTATTCCACTGAATATATGGATCAATTTCTACACATAAAAATACTGGATTACTTTTACTTATTTAATTAAAAGATAGTATTTGGATTGCAAAATCTAACTTCATCTCGAGTCCCTAGGGAATAGAAAACCAATTCGCTTCATGTTAATTAATGTTTAAGTTAAAAAGTATAAAGAATCTGAACTTGAACTTTTTAATTTTGAAAACATTTAGTTTTTTGAAGCTGTGATAAATCCATGTTATTTAGAGTTTTATATATGATGGGTTTTTTTCTATTGAGGGAGACAGCTCCATAAGCAAGTGGTTGGAAGTCACATTACAGGTTCCTTAGGCATCTGATTTCTTTGTGAATAGCTAGGGGAATTTGAGGCGAAGGTCAACTATGTGAAAATAGGGGTTTTTTTAGTTTGTTTGTTTGTTTGTTTGTTTTAAAGCAATGTGATTTTTTTTTAAAAAAGTTTCCATGGAGAAAGAGAGTAAGAGGACTAGGAAAACAACAATTTGTAGGAGCTATTGATACTTCAGAGCCTGCCCACAATCCACCCAAATATGTTACAGAATAGCTTTTAGGGGGGAAAAAAATTTATGATCTAATAATGATCTAATAAATTAGACATCTTCCTACCACTTTGAACCCATCAGGTGAAAGCCCTTGATTTCTATTAAGCATCATTAGCTAGCATTTTAATATAATTAAACTATGGTAAGACACTTTACGTATTTTAGAGCAATATACATGATATAAAAGCGTGTCCTTCGGAGAGCATTTGCAAAACGTAAATGTTTGCAAGGACTTCTAAGTGCCTTCCCGGAGCATCCCAGCTCTTTTTTGCATTCATTAATTAGGCAGGTACTTGTTTCCACTAATTATTCCCATCGCAGCCATTGGTGAATGTTACGGAAACAATGCTTATGTGCAGAATAAAAGGTGATGTATCTTGTATTCTTCCAGGAAAAGAGAACAAACAAACAACCAAGAATTGAAACAGTAAGTGATCTCCAGGGATTTTTGTTTTCAGTACCTCCTGGTTTCTGCCTTTTATAACGGTGAGATTTGTTTAATTTGCTTGATACATTGCAGGCCCCTTGACAAATCCCCAGGACACAGAAGGCTCGGAGCTGCTTTGCCGAGTATGTGGTCATGAGAAACATGCCAGGAGCAACTCAGTGGACTCCTGGGAAGTCCCCGTGTCCTTTAGAAACCCATGGGCAGTGTGTGTAGCTACATGCATGAGATGTGCCCAGCACCGCTAAGGATCGATGCGTAAGGAGAACTTCAGCTAGGATTTCTCTATAGGATTAGGTATAGGGTTACGTATAAGATCAAGCTCTTTCTCTTGTGCATGTTTAGCAATGATCATGTTTCTTTACATTTTTATACCACAATTTATTTATTTGGTTATTTTAATCCTCACCTGAAGGTATTTTTTTCCATTGATTTCCAGAAAGAGTGGAAGAGAGAGGAAGAGACAGAAACACCAATGTGAGAGAAACACATCAATTGGTTGCCTCCTGCATGCACCCATCCAGGGCCCAGAATCAAATCCTGGACCCTCTGCTCTGTATGCCAACACTCTATCCACTGAGCCAAACTGGCTAGGGCTACACCAATATTTAATTGGGATAAAATAATTCTAAATATAAGGAAGTATTCAATATTATAATATATATTCTGGATATAGTATTCACAATGTGAACACTGAATTTATTATTAAACATTTATCAGTATATCACTAGTGCTACATTTTCTAGTCCCAGTCTTCACCACAAGTATTAATCAATAAGTCTCTTTGTAAATATCTTTTCCATCTATTTAGAAATAAAACTATAGTAACTGATTCCCAAATTGATGCTTAATCAAATGCATTTCCCCAAATGAATGAAATTAGCATACTGCATTTGACCAATCCTATATTTATCTCACATTAGTTCCAGAGCACATGATTTTCTGTTCTACTGTTCTTTGTTCTTTTTTTGTTGTTGTTAATCCTCACCCCATGATATTTTTTCATTGATTCTTAGATGGAGTGTAAGGGAGGAGGAGAGATAGAGAGAAACATCGATATGAGAGAGACACATCTATTGGTTGCCGCCAGCACCTGACAACTGAGGTGCCCTTGACCTGAATCAAACCCAGGACCATATCATCCATAGGCTGATTCTCTATCCACTGAGCAAACCCGGCTATGGAAGTTCCACTCTCCTTTTCTGGAATATCCTTTTCCTGAGTCACCACCATACATGAGGTAGAATCACCACACTTTAAACATTCTGCATGGGTTCCTATGCTCTGAGCGGTTCTGGCAGGAAAAATCTGGTTTCCATTATTTACATGAGTTTGTATGTCCCGATATGTATGTTTGCAAAGAATCAAGTGTTCATACATATCTTGCCAGCCCTTTGGAGCAGTCTCAGGCTTTCTGTTTTCATCCTAATGGTGTTTCTAGTTCATGACCAATCATTTTGCTTTTCTCACTGACTTCATGGAAAAGTAGTTTCTGCGTCTGCATGCCAATCTCTAGTGCACTTTCACCAAAGAGGTGAAACTCGTGGACAACCTAACAGAATTGAAAAGTGCGTGACTGTGCACAAATGGGAGTGTGGTACTTCCAATGGACAGCACAGGATGATGCTTAAATGGCACTCTGGGAGTTATCACAAGACCGTTATCTCTAATGTGGTCACTGTGTCCTCTCAGCGGCTGCCTTCATCAGCAGAATCAACGTGAAAGTTCTTCCAGGAATGTAATTACATCAAATTACATTGGCTGAAACACAGAAATCATTAATATGTTCTAAGCAATATCTTTTTTTTTTTAAAGATGGAAGGCTATTTTATCCCATGTTAAGTTTCAATGTGTTAAAAAGCAGTACTCTCAAAAATATTTACTGCACTATTAATTAAAATAAACTGGATGACATGATTAATACATATATTAAGCCTTAAAAGCATAATCATAAATAGAAATCCACTACATTAATACTCTGGTTTTATAATGAGGCCATCTCTAAAATTATGGCTAGCTATGAATGTTGAATATTCACTACTACATGCTACAAATCATTTAGAATTGGAATAGTATCCGATTTAAAGTATATATTTCATAGCCAAATGTGCAAGTTAGCCAGAAAAGTGAAGCTCACATGGAAATTTCATCTGAAAAGATACCTCTGAGTTTCAGGTTAATGATGTTGCTTAGTAATTTACATACAACTAGAGGCCAGATGCATGAACATTCCTGCAAGAATGGGAATCAACAGTCCCTTTGCTGGCAAGAGCCACCTTTCCTCTCTGGCCTGGAACCGCCTTTCCACCTTCACATGCTGTCCAGAGGCCCAGAGTAGCTGGGGTGGGGCGGAATATCTGCATGGTTGCCATGGTGACGAAGCAAGCATCCCACCCTACCCCCAGCTACTCCATGCCTGTGTATGCAAATTAACCCTCCATCTTTGTTGGGTTAATTTGCATACTCACTCCTGATTGGCTGGTGGGCTTTGAGAAGGCACAGTCAATTAGCATGTTACTCTTTTATTAGGTAGATGCGGTGTGAATAATATAACACGTCACATGGGAAATAACATGGGAGTGGGACTTGCATTACACATTGTTTATATATGAGAGAGGAAGGGAGAGGAAGAGAGAGAGAGAAACATCAATGATAAGAGAGAATCATTGATTGGCTACCTCCTGCATGCCCCCGCAATCCAGGCATGTGCCCTTGGCCAAAATCGAACCTGGACCCTTCAGTCTGCAGTCCTGACGCTCTATCCACCAAGCCAAACCGGCTAGGGCTCATTACACATATGTTTGAGATGCTCTTTTTAGCCTCCATATCATGTCAAGGAAAACTCACCCTGGAAGAAGTGGAGCAAGGAAGACTTCATGTGAAGCTATTGCAACAGGAGAGATAAAACCCAATGCCATTGAGACAATGGGCAGGAGAATTCTATCCTTTGGGGTGAGCTAAAGAAAGCAGTTTGGGGGAAGGTGGGTCATCTCACCATGCCTAGGGCATCAGTGTTTCCGAATTGATGCTCTTGGCAATCGGTTCACCTGCCACAGAGCCTGGGAGACAGGGACCCCATTTTTCACCCATGACTCACATTGTTTCATTGAATCCAAATTTACATCCTTTTCAATTTTTTTAAAAATCATCTTTAAAAAATAACCCATACTCTGTTACTTATTTTTATGATTCAGTGTTTGCTTTTACACTTTTAATCTATCTATAGTTGTTTTCTCAAACACTAGCCTATTGTGCCAACACCATTTCAGGAAAACAATTATATCTTTCTCACTGATTTTAAATGCTGCATTTGTTACATATTAAATAACAGTCTGTTTATGGATCTTCTCTCCATTGCTTCTTTCAAACATTAACTTCCAAATCGAAATTCCAAGAATAATCCAACCCGGCCAGTGTGACTCAGTGGTTGAGCATTGACCAGAATATCATAATTTAATTCCCAGTCAGGGAAATTCCCAGGTTTTTGGTTTGATCCCCAGTAGGAGGCGTACAGGAGGCAGCTGATCAATGATTCCCATTCATCACTGATGTTTCTCTCTCTCTCCCTTTCTTTCTGAAATTATATGTATAAAAGAATAAACCATGAAATGCCTCCTTTCCAATGGATTAGCCTGAACAAAATGGTTTCGCAAAGTCTTCTCATAAACACTTTTGGCTCCATCTAAAAAATATCAATGTCATTTAACGTCCCTTGGTTAACTTCATATTGCATTTACATATTGATTATAAATCAGACCAAATTCTCATAACGGTAACACCTTCAATGTCACCAGAACTTAAAAACTTCATTAAAGGTTCCACAACTGTACTGTCTTTTAAGAACCACAATGTCTACAATGCTAACTGCCACTGTCATCCCATCCCACTGAAGACAGGACAGCTCACACTGATTTTTAGACTCGGGCACGTTTAGCAAACACCAGGTGTGTTTACTGGGTGCGTTGGATACAAGGTACCCAGGGCCAGGATGAGACCTTTCCATGATGTGATTCAAGATTCTTTAACTGGCTTCCCCGTAATGATAATTCCTCAAAGCCACACCTAGAACTTCATCCAGATGCTAATTCTTTGAACTATGAGGAACGGCGTGACACTTTGATGGAGTCATTTTCAGGATGATTTCAGTCCCTGTGCTTTCATCTCCAGAGTGCTAAGTACTCTCCTCCTCACCTGTTCAGACTGAGCCTTAGAACCCCACAGGCGATTAACAACGGGTGGCCCCATCTCACCGGAGCTCTGTGCCTGATGAATTACCAGTGACTGTTTCTGACTAAGATATGATCTGGTAGGCACTGCTCCTTTTTTTTTTTTTTTTAATATATTTTATTGATTTTTTACAGAGAGGAAGGGAGAGGGATAGAGAGCTAGAAACATCGATGAGAGAGAAACACAGACCAGCTCCCTCCTGCACACCCCCTATTGGGGATGTGCCCGCAACCAATGTACATGCCCTTGACTGAGATCGAAACTGGGACCTTTCAGTCCGCACACGGACGCTCTATCCACTGAGCCAAACCGGTGTTGGCTGCTCCTCTTTATATTGACACACAATTTACTCTCAGATGTAAAACTTGCTTCCAAAAACAAGAATCTCTTATATGCTATTCTTCAGAACAATGCCCGGTGTGTCCAGATGATCTTAAAATCGTACAGAAATTCTGCTTAAAATTTTATCCTGAGCCGAAACCGGTTTGGCTCAATGGATAGCGTCGGCTTGGGGACTGAAAGGTCCCGGGTTCGATTCCGGTCAAGGGCATGTACCTTGGTTGCGGGCATATCCCCAGTAGGGGGTGTGCAAGAGGCAGCTGATCGATGACTCTCTCTCATCGATGTTTCTAACTCTGTATCTCTCTCCCTTCCTCTCTGTACAAAATCAATAAAATATATATTTAAAAAAAAATTTATCCTGAGAGAGTCAGAGGAAGACAAGTATCACATGACCTCACTTACATGTGGAATCTAATGAACACAATAAAATGATGAATAAAATTGAACCAGAGTCATGGAAACGTGGACCTGACAGACGAATCTCATAGGGTAGGAGGGAGGTGGGAAGAGATTAACCAAAGAACTTGCATGCATATAGGCATTGCATGGGCACAGACAGTAGTGTGGGGAGGCCTGGGGTGGGATAGGAACCAGGTGGTGGAGGGCAAGGGGGGAAAAAGAGAGGGACATCTGTAATATTCTCAACATTAAAGATTTTTTTTAAAAAGCTGAGCCATTTTTAAACTGTAAAACACCAATCGTACAGTTTCCTATAAGGTTAAATGATACCTATTTATAAGACAGAGATAAGTGTACAGCATTTAGACAGAGAGTAGGTGATCTGCTAGCTTCTCTTCCCATGAAGAGACTACCTGTTAGTGACAGGCATGAAAGACTAGGAGGTTAGAGGGAGAAGATTTTTAACCAGAAACATCCATGTGCAGAGGAAGGAATTGTCAACATCATGGTTAGTTTCATTTTCCCTTCTCAGAGTGAAAAAAAAATAATTATCACTATCATTAAAAGAAAATTCCATGATCTTTGAAAAAAAAAAACAAGTTCTGATCACCAATTTTTGTTTCACACAATTCATATTTTTTCCTAGCAAAAAAAGAAAAATAATAATAATAATCAATCAATCATGTTCCTCATGTTCTGCTTACAGTGTTTTGATTCCTTTTGAAGAATCCGCTCACATAGTACCGGTCCTCTCAAAAACTTAAAAGTGTGTTTACCTTGCCTGGCTGGTCTGGCTCAGGGGTTGAGCGTTGATCTATAAATCGGAAGGCCTTGATTTGATCCCCAGCCAGGGCACATGCCCCTTTGTAGGCTGGATCCCCAGTAGGGGGTGTGCAGGAGGCAGCTCATCAATGATTCTCTCTCATCATTGATATTTTTTTCTCTCTCCCTCTCTTTTCCTCTCTGAAATCATTAAAAAAATATATGTTTTAAAACGTGCATTTACCTCAGGGAATCCTTTTTTTCGTGTGAACTTTTTTCTTAATATTTCGCTGTCACTTCAAAGTCTAAACACTAAACTGTTAAAAACTGTGAAGAACAACAATTCCCTTAAAATACAACTGTACGGGATGCCAGCAGCAGGGTGGAGAGGGAGACTTAACTGCTCCGGAATGACTCTGGTGCCATGTGATTTATTTTGAATCCCAACCACCATTTCCCCTCCCTTCCCCCACTGTCTTCTTTAGTGTGAGAGCCGATGCTCTCAGTGACATCGTTTATATCTTGGCTTTGGCCAATATCTTTTTGCAGTGTCTTAACATGGGAGAGGTATGCCTAGCTTCCACTATTGGAATGATATAGGGGTGTAATTTCAACTTAATGTGAAAAGTTAGAGCTGGGCAGCTTCCATGAGCCTCTTTTGTCAGGAAGGGAGCACATCTATTCATTTCCATGTTGGGTTTCTATGCTGAGCCCCATCACCATCTGAAAGACATTGTGTTGTGTTTGCAAAGATGGGCGTTTAGGGCCTCAGGCACAGAGGTCTTCCAATGATATTGATCTATATCGCTCTTCCTAAGCAAATGTCAGGTATATAAAAGTTTATGAAATAGAGACCGTTTCCCCTCTAAAAAAGCCTGTTTGGTGGAATTTCTTACACTTGCCTCAGGCAATGCAGATCTATTAGCTTCCTCAACAGCCCTGTACAAGTTACTGTACACCTGAAAAAGCAACTCACAGAAGATCTAATGATCTCTGAAACTCCTTCTGTCATGCAGGTTAAGGGCAAGGATAGTCTCTACATTAGAACGTAGAGTGTCACCTATGGTTTAGTATTCTAGTTTGTGTGTACACCCACACATAGGACCAAAGGAGGTAGTGACCAAATGGTGATAATAGAGATTGAAGTCTCGGAAGATGTTTCCCCCAAAATAAGACATCCTCCGAAAATAAGACCTAGCGCATGGAAAGATAAGACATCCCCTGAAAATAAGATCTAGTGCAACTTTGGGAGAAAAAATTAATATAAGACACTGTCTTGCTGAAGCCAGTTTGGCTCAGTGGTAGAGCATCAGTCTGCGGACTGAAAGGTCCCAGGTTCGATTTCGGTCAAGGGCATGTACCTTGGTTGCGGGCACATCCCTGGTAGGGGGTGTGCGAGAGGCAGCTGGTAGATGTTTCTCTCTCATCGACATTTCTAGCTCTCTATCTCTCCCTTTCTCTCTGTTAAAAATCAATAAAATATATATTTTTTAAAAAGACACTGTCTTATTTTCAGGGAAACAGGATATATATATATTATATATAAAAATGAGTTCTTAAGTGAGTCAAATGACATTGTATTCCTTAAGCAGTCATCACAATGGCCAGTCTCCACAGTGGCTGCTAACACGTTATCTTCTACAAAACCTGAACTTTCTCTAAGAAAACACAACAAAGGCGATGTGTGATTTAGCACCCATTGCATGTGTGGACGTATTTAAAGTAAAAATTATTGTAAAACAAAATGACTACAGTCAAAACTGGTTTGGCTCTGTGGATAGAACGTCGGTCTGCGGACTGAAGTGTCCTGGGTTCGATTTCGGTCAAGGGCATGTACCTTGGTTGTGGGCACATCCCCAGTGGGGGGTGTGCAGGAGGCAACTGGTCGATGTTTCTCTCTCATTGATGTTTCTAGCTCTCTATCCCTCTCCCTTCCTCTCTGTTAAAAAATATATAAAATATATATATTTTTTAAATGACTACAAAAATGACTGCATTATCATATACTTTATCTCAGGGGTGGGAAACGAGGGCCATCTAAGGCCCGTAAAATCATTTGGTCTCTCCCTGCCAAGATATCAGGGGTGAGTTTATTAAATGTTTGACCAAATATAGCAGGCAAATGTTTAAGTTGACAATTTTATTTGGCCTCTGGATGATGTTATAAATATCCAAATGGCCCATGGCAAAAAAAAAAAAAAAAAAAAAAAAAAAAAAAAAAAAAGTTCCCCATCCCTGTGTTTACCTCCTAATAATTTTAATGTCAGGCATTTTTTTAAAAAAGTGTATCTCTATTGTCAAAAGTATTACTTCAGTTCAAGAGCTCCTTCATTTATTTGAAATAATGTCTAATTAGAAGACCCACTTTTTTCTACATTTATTTTTCATTTCATGGGATCAGAAAGAGGGAGTACCAACAAGATGGAGTATAGCAGGGAGTAATAACAAGAGATCAATATTTTAAAGTCTTCAGCAGCACCAAGTGCGAACAAACAGGTTAAGGGATGAGGGGAGAGTGTGAATCAGTAAGTCCTGAGATTGTTGAGGCAGAAATCACCGCGAAGAAGAGGAAATATGTGACTGGGGAGTGGAGGCTGCTTTTCTAAAGGTTTTGTGAGAGTCCGCAAACTTCCCTGAATGGGACCCGAATGCTTTTACCGCCCCCCCGAGCCCACTTCGCTCTGTGATGTCTTATTGGATCGGAACACTTAGCAGCTGCACTGACCATAACTGAAACATTCGTAGAAAATAGCATCAACTATTTACCAAGGCTGCGGCCCAACACGTTCACCCTGATGCTTCCTGTATGTGAAAAATGGACATTTTCAGATGTTTGGCAGTTTATGATACATCGTGGCAGGAAGATTTTTAAAAATGTGTCTGGTCAAGATTTTCTGACGTGTGGTGAGAATGGACATGTGTGCGGGGGAGCAATGAAAGCCGACGGCCCTGGATGTTCACCCTCACAGCAACAGGGAGAGGGACTCATTTCAGAAGTCACAGTCTTCTTCTCTAATATTTTCCCTTTTTTTAGTACTTATTTGAGAATTTGATTTTTTCAGATCACGAATGCTGATAACTGGCATAATGCTGATAACTGGCATAAGTGTAATATGCTAATGATAGCATAATATGCTAATGTTGAGCTAAGGCTGCTCAACAGCTCAGTATAATGTGCACTGACCATCAGGGGGCAGACCTGTTGATTGGTCGACCAGTCGCTATGATGTACACTGACCACTAAGGGGCAGATACTGCAACCAGTAGGTTTGCTTGCTGCTGGGGTCTGGCTGATCAGAACTGAGTGAGACTGGCTGGACACGCCCTGGAGCCCTCCCGCAGTCCCTCCCTGGATGGCCAACCTCCTGCACCCCTCCCCAGCCCTGATTGTGCACTGGTGGAGTCTCTCAGCCTGACCTGTGCCCTCTCGCAATCTGGGAACCCTTGGGGGACGTTGGAGAGCCAGTTTTGGCCTGATCCCACAGGCCAGGCAGAGGGACCCCACTGGTGCATGAATTTCGTGCACTGGGCCTCTAATATATATATAGATATATGGATATATATAATGTACTTGACCTATGTGTTAAAAATAAACACACTTCCTCTCAATTTGAATAACTGACAATACTGTAGATGGTTTTGTTGCATGAGCTTTATATATGCAGTATCGATTCTTAATTAGAAACTTCTGGTCACATCCCCAACATAAACAGATGTATATTTTACATTATATTCCATTTTAAGCCAGCAGATGCGATTCCTGAGTCAATGATTTCATACAAAGTGGTTTCTGATTGTGCTCCATATGGTGTGAGCACACTAATAGAATGAGTATCTCCTAGGGTAACAATGCAAATTTCCCATGAAATATATACTTTACAGACGGGTCAATCAAACTGTTGACATATGAAAATGATGGCATTTCAAGGCGGGTTTCAAGTCTGTCACAGAAATGTAATAAAAAACTGTTTGTATGCAGAAAAGAAACCATTAGAGGAATCTCTTAACATACTAATCCCAGTGAGATGGTATCATAAAATCTGGGATTGGGGATAATTGCTGACTCAAGGTATCTACATTTAATGTCTTCGCCAGACTCTTAGACAATTATGATCACACTTGTACGACATGGGTTAAGGTCCAGATTAATCCATGAAAAACAGTCACAAGCACTGAACTATTTAAAGTATGTTTGAATGATTTGAATCAAGCTATGGAAATAAGAGAGAGTTTAACAAGAGAGCAACATGTATCTCTCAAGGTCCAATCTGAAAGAAAAAAAAAATGGTGCTAGTTATTTGAGAGATAATTATACTACAGACTAGAGGCTCAGTGCACAAATTCATGCACTAGTGGGATCCCTTGGCCTGGCCTGTGAGGATCAGGCTGAAACCAGCTCTATGACATCCCCTGAGGTGTCCCGGATTTCAAGAGGGTACAGGTCAGGCCAAGGGATCCCCCTTGTGCATGATTAGGGCCAGGGAAGAACCACGGGAGGGCTCCAGGGTGTGACTGGACCCGTCTGGCCCAGTCCTGATCAGACCCTAGCAGCAAGTTAACCTACTGCCTCCTGGTGGTCAGTGCACATCATAGCAACTAGTCTAATGGCCAGACACTTAGCATATTAGGCTTTTATATATATATATATATAGATGATTCATTACACAAATATTGAATAGCTGAAGGAGCAAAAAATGAATAAGCAAAGATGTTTCTGTGAGTAACCATATGTTACATGCCTGGGTCAAGGGAAAGAAAATGCAGGAGGAGGAGGTATGCACAAGAGTGACGTGCACTTGGAGTCAGAGGTTTATACCCTTGCCGCTTGGAGGTCACCAGTTTACCTTGGGGACAGATCTAAAAATGTATCGGATGATCTGACCGTTTAAGACACTTTATTTATGTTCAGATCATGTGTCAGACAATCTTCATAATGACCACGTACTAGAAAACCTTAATTTCTCCCATTATGTGGAAGAGGAGAGAGGCAGGCAAAAGCTCAATGACTTGCCCCAGGCTAGACACACGTTATAACTGTGAAAATGATGTCCTCACACATGCAGGATGACTCCGAAGTGTGCCATCTTAACCGCGAGGATACCAACAGATGAAGCTATAAAATTGATGATCACCAGAAAGAATGGACGAAATCTGAGACTTTCCAAAAACATACAGAAGACAGAAAACTCATTTCAACACATGCTACTTTTCCCTCGGGATAGAAGATTCAGAGAAAACAAGGAGGATGCCGCGTTATTGCTAAGGTAATTTCCTTAGAGCATATCCAAAGGGATACTTCATCTGAATATGGGACAAGGTGCTGAAAACTCAAAATTCAGGAGCAATAATAGAGTATTTTTCTGAGTGAAGGGGAACAAACTATAAGAATGCACAGCAAAACGTCTCTCATTAAGTCTTCAGAATTCATACTACTTGTGCAAGGAAACATTAAAACATGATGCATTCTCTTGGACTGAATTTCCTCAATTTGGCAGGCAATAAACCTAAAATTAAGAAAAGCTAAAAAGGAAAATTTAGAAAGTAAGACTCCACAGTAGCCAATATTGATATAAAGTACCCAAACTACATTAAAAAACCATTCAGTGACCCAAATAGTGTTCCTCATTAAGGTTAAAGATCTGTTTTAAAAACATTGTCCCAATCACTATTATTTTTTTAAATGGAATATTCCCGAATTAACTCAGCAGGAAGATCCTTCATTAAGAACAGTCTTATTTCTGCTCATGAACTTCAACGATCTTTCCACTAGAGAAGCGGCGTAAGCCCAACTTCTTCCAATCAACCTTTTGCTTCCGCTGGGATGGACCGGCTGGGAGCAAAGCAACAGTCTTGCCAAAAACAACTAGAAATGCCAATTAAAATGTGCAATTACTCAAAGGAAATGGAGAGATTTTGAAGCCACAAATACCAGGAGGCCCAGAGACGCCAAAGGAAGACCCTTGAAAAAGAAAATGAGCTCCCAGGCTCTTTCCCTGAGGACATTTATCAAGTTTGGGGACAGAAAGGAGAATTATGTTGAGCCCCATTTCACCTTCATGCCCATCCATTTCTCAATTTAATAAATGAACGCTCTGTCTAGTACTAGGATGCTTTTAGTTTTATCTATATGACCCAACCAAAATAATGGATATTAACAAAGCCTGGAGAGAAGTAAAAAGGTTAAAGTTGAAGATTAAGCAGGCTTTTAATTAACTGGCATAAAATCCCAGTGACAAATTCCAATCCTATTCTTTTGGCAGGAAAAAAAAAAAAAGACACACAAAAAGGACAAGTACATTTTCTCTGGATATAAACAAAGACTAAAGATGTGGAGAATAATTAATTGGAATAAGCATTAAACATCGTGTTGCCTACTCAAGAGGAGGAGCAAACGGATGATTATTTTTCTTGGTAGATGAGCAAGTAAGGAAGATTTGAATACTAATTAAGTCCTGACCACTGGGTCAGAACAGCGTTTATGAAGAGTTTTGCTATCAAATAATTCATAGCACTTCAGGTTGGACTGAGGCATTTCCTTAGAATGCGTGGAACCTAATATATGATTTAAATAAGTTATTGAAAAAGGAGACTGGTTCAAATCTGCACCTTGCAAGAATATTAAATATGTGCAAGGCCAGCTGATTTTTAAAACTTAGCCATTTGCCTCCGTTTGCATTTGTCTGATGGTAGTTCCAACAAATATTGGCATTCACTTAGAGATTAACAAAAAACACCCACACTAAATATACTCACGTGGCTATTCTCTAATGTAGGGGTGTCGAACTCAATCAGAGAAGAGGCCAAAATCTAAAATCCAGCCTAAATCGCGGGCCGAATGGTTTACTGAACAGTCATAAACTGTCATTGTGATGGAAACGCAGCGGAGTGCAGTGATGACAGCGCGGTGCGGGCCACATTGCAAGGCCTGGCGGGACGGATTTGGCCCGCGGGCCTTGTGTTTGACACATGTGCTCTAATGGGTGGAAGGTGATACCTCATTGTGGTTTTGATTGTCATTTCCTGATGAGCAGAGATGCTGAACATCCTCTCATGAACCTGCTGGCCATGGTATGTCTTCTTTGGAAATGTGTCTACCAGTCAGATCTGCCTACATTTTTATTTTATTTTTTTTGTGCTATTGATGTTGCTGATTTTATTTCTTGTGCAAAAGCTTTTTTTTAGTTTGGTGCAGTCCCCCTTTATTTTTATTTTTGCTTTTGCTGCCTTGGCATTGGGAGTCAACTGCAGGCTGTTCTGTTCATGCCTGTGTGTATGTAGGTCTTCCACAGACTGACACAGGTCTCTTTCATTACTGCTTTTGTGTGTGTGTGTGTGTGTGTGTGTGTGTGTGTGTGTGTATTATTGATTTCAAAGAGGAAGAGAGAGAGAGAAACATCAATGATGAAAGGGAATAATTTGGTTAGCTGCCTCTTGCAGGTCCCCTACTGGGAATTGAGCCTGCAACCCAGGCATGTGCACTTGATTGGAATCGAACCCAGAACCCTTCAGCCCACAGGCCAATGCTCTATCCACTAAGCCAACCCAGCCAGGGCATAACTGCCTTTCCATAGCACAATCCTGCATGTCTACAAAGTTCAGTCCCTACTATTTCCACTGCTCTTGTACTTTTCCGGGCTCCAGAGTTGGGCTGGGCCTGCTGTCTCTGTGCAACACGTATTAGCCACATGACTTGGAAAAAATGACGGACTGTTTCAGAGGCTGGTTCTGCCCCCTTATGAGATGAAGGCAGCCATGGCATCCATGACATAGTGGGGTGAGGTTCCAGGGACAATGCTGTGTGCGGTGATGCATGTAGCAAGTGCCAGGGTCATTCTAAAGCCGTCAGAGAGCTGTGACGTTTAATGAGAATAATAATGGGGATAATCCCTTACCACCACAGAATCAATGTGACGTATGGGCCTCAGGTGATTGAACTTTCGCGAACAGCTCACTCCCTCTGTCACCCTCCCTGAGTTACAGAGAGGGACTGGAGAGGTTTTATTGGTTGAGTACACAAAATACAAATCTTCCCGATAGATTATTACCTGAAATATTATCTCCTCCTTTTTTTGGGCCGTTTCTTGACTCTAAAATATCTCTATTTCTTCCTGGGATAAAAATTGCCCACTAATGAAAAAGTGCTCTCTCATTGAATAGTGCCTCTGATAGCTACGATGGCTTTAACCCCTTCGTGACTGCTATGCATATACCTTACAGGCTGTTTTTTTTTTCACCAATTTTCTTTGCAGAATTTTAGCTCTGTCTTGGAGAACTCCACATTAAGTAAACTGTTCCATAACTACCCTTCAGATGAATGATGTGTTTCTACATGAGTGGAAGTAAAAATAATGTTCAAATTTTTATTCATTAGCCTACCAATACAGCTTCAATTATAAGCTGCAAAAAATAAGTATATATGGCATTATAGATTATTCTTAGGAAAAAAAATTGAAGCCTTCTGTGGCCATCATGACACTTTCTACTATTAAACTTTAAAATATGTATATTTTTATTGATTTCAGAGAGGAACAGAGAGGGAGAGAGAGATAGAAACATCAATGATGAGAGAGAATCATTGATCGGTTGCCTCCTGCACGCCCCCTACTGGGGACTGAGCCCACAACTCAGGCCCTGACAGGGAATGGAACCTGACTTTCTGTTTCTGGTTCATAGTTTGATGCTCACCCTCAGACCCACGCAGGCTCTACTATTCCATTTCAGCAAGTTAACGGTTTTGAATAGAAATACTACATATAAATGAGCTGTCAGTAAAAGTGTTCCATTATGTCAGTGACAAGTTGGCAAAAACATATATTATGCATGATCGTTTTCTTTTTCGAAAACAGTATTTTTTTTTTAACTCTCTGTGACATTCCATGTGAACATTTTGCGCGCACTGAATTCACATCTCTCTCTGGGAGAAATGAGATGGTCACGTCCAGGGGCTTGGGTGTAACTGTAAGGGCAAGCAGGTGCCAGGTCGATCTGAATAATAGGGGATCTATTACCTGGAAGGGACCCTTGATAGTTCTCACCCCAGGTGACAGAATGCTGGCCCTCGCTGGCTGAGAAATCTCTCTCTGGTTACAACAATACCTTTAATTTACTGATTTTATTTGGAGGATGAATTAGATGTAAAAAACACGTAATTGGATTTAAATGGATTGAAACCATTTCGCTCCTTCTGAGAAAATAACAATCTTAGGCAGGTCACATTTCTTTTTGACGCTGGGGCCAAAGACTGAACAAAAAACCCTGATGCTCGTTCCAATTATTTTGAGAATGGTGATTATAAAGACGACTTAAAAAGTCCCACATTTGCCGAAAGTGGTTTGGCTCAGTGGATAGAGCGTCGGCCTGCAGACTGAAAGGTCCCAGGTTCGATTCCAGTCAAGGGCATGTACATTGGTTGCTGGCACATGCCCAGTAGGAGGGTGTGCAAGAGGCAGCTGGTCAATGATTCTCTCTCATCGATGTTTCTCTCTATCCCTCTCCTTTCCTCTCTGTAAAAAATCAATAAAATATATATATTTTTAAAAGGCCCACATTTGAGCCCTAGCTGGTTTGGCTCAGTGGATGGAGCATCGGCCTGTGGACCAAAGGGTCCCAGGTTTGATTCTGGTCAGGGGCCCATGCCCAGGTAGCTTAATCCCCAGTTGGGGGCATGCAGGGGGTAGCTGATCAATGATTCTCTCTCATCCTTGATGTTTCTATCTCTTTGTCCCTCGTCCTTCTTCCCTGAAATCAATAAAAATACGTTCTTTTAAAAAGTCCCACATTTGAGATTATATGCCTAAGTATATGTTATGCCCCTGAAAATAGTTTATGTAAGATGCTATATAATGTTTCCATGATGTAACCTTAATTCAAATAAACTTTGAACATGTTTTTGCCATTCAAGTATAGTGTGTGCTTATATTCAGGGGCTGGAAATGTGTCTTTTGTGGAACTTGTAATATTTTGATACGATCTAAAGACATTTAGACATGGGGTTCAATAACTATTGATGTGAGAAATTGAAAAAGAAAAAGGAAGGCTAATAAAGTGAACGACTAAGCCAGACAGGACTATTTTAATAAAAGTATATGACTGTAAAGCATAAATAATAATATTTATGCAGAGCTCAACCATATTTGGAAAAAAAACATATTAAAGAAAATATTGATTTATTACTGCAGATAAAATATCACCATGTATCAACTAAAGATATGTTTACATTATACTTAGGTTTATTCTATAAATATAATCAAATTTTAATAAGATTTATATATACTCGGGTGAAAGTTTGGTTTACACCGGTTTTACTTTAAAAATGATGACTGAGCCGAAACCGGTTTGGCTCAGTGGTAGAGCGTCGGTCTGCAGACTGAAAGGTCCCAGGTTCAATTCCAGTCAAGGGCATGTACATTGGTTGCGGGCACATCCCCAGTAGGGGGTGTGCAAGAGGCAGCTGGTAGATGTTTCTCTCTCTTCGACGTTTCTAGCTCTCTATCTCTCTCCCAAACTGGGTAAAAATGATGACTGAGCATATATTGAAGCTCTCTCCTGTTAATTTCAGATATGCCAAAATGATGCTCCACCCACAAAAATGAGGAAGGGAAATTGCCAGCATCCACATGAAAGACATTTCTAACAGCAAACAAATTCAGAGGCATACAGAACCTAAGAGTTCAACTGAATTTTCACAAATGGACTAGGAATCTGGCGTCTTGAGGTCTTTGCAGGGCGTGGCAGGACTGGAGGGTAAATATCCCCAATCCTTCCATTCTTTGACGATGGGAAAAAAATAGACCCCCCTGCCAAACCCAAGTTGTTATAACATGACATTAGTGCTGGCATCAAAAAATAAACTAAGCCCTAGCTGGTTTTGCTCAGTGGATAGAGCGTCAGCCTGTGGAGTGAAGGGTTCTGGGTTCAATTCCAGTCAGGGGCACATGCCCAGGTTGCAGGCTCTGTCCCCAGTGGGGGGTGTGCAGGAGGCAGCTGATCAATAATCCTTATCATTGATGTTTCTATTTCTCCCTCTTCCTTCTTCTCTGAAATAAAAATACAAAAAATAACAAAAATATATAAACTAAGAGAGGCGAGAAAAACCCAAAGCAATGACAGCAACTCATATATAGTAATTTGGTATGTCCTGGAGAAGCATTTCTATTCAGCTGGGAAATAATAATAATCCATAAAAGCGCCAAAACCAGTTTGGCTCAGTGGATAGAGCATCGGCCTATGAACTGAAAGGTCCCGGGTTCGATTCTGGTCAAGGGCATGTACCTTGGCTGCCGGCACATCCCCAGTGGGGGGTGTGCAGGAGGCAGCTGATCGATGATTCTCTCTCATCGATGTTTCTAGCTCTCTATCCCTCTCCTTTCCTTTCTGTAAAAAATCAATAAAATATATTTTTAAAAAATAATCCATAAAAGTTACTGGAAATATGTGTTATCCATATTTGGTTCTAATGAAACTGGATTTCCACTTCATCATCTACACAATCCATTAATAGAGAAATCAGAGACTTAAATATGTAAAAGAAATATAAAGTGCCTAAAAAAATAGCATTCAAGAATATCTTTGTATAACTAACGTAAGAAAAAATTTCTTAAGGCACAGAAAGCACAAACTATATATTAATAGTAAAAGATAAGTGAATTAAACTACATTACAATAAGAGTGTTTGTTTATAAAAAAATATCCATAATGTGAGTTAAAATGTAATAATGGTATATTTAGGTAACATATGCACACTGCTAATACACAAAACCAAAAATTGTTTAGTATTCATAATATATAATAAACAATAAAATGTCCTTAAGAAAACAACTAACAATTCAATAGAGAAATTAAGAAAAGAGATGTGAACATGAAGATGCATGTGACATAAATATAACATGTCCCCCAAAATGTATATACCACACTTTGAGTAATTATGAAGGCAGTGTTTATTAAATTGAATTTCATTTTCAAAATTGAACTCCCAGCTGTTAAAATGTATGAGTATGTATTTTGGGGACACTCTGTATAATTATGAATAACCATCCATAGGTAAAGGCATGCTCAAACTAAGTAGGAATTATGGAAAGGCTAGTTCAAATGAAAGTGAAATATTTCACATTTATCTGATTAACATAAATAAAATAGGAAAATGCCAAATGCTGGTAAAATTGGAGAACAATTTCATTCATGAAAAATTATAAACACTTTGCATAATTACCCTTAAATCTGCATATATGAATGTTTCTCATAGAGTGGCCCAACCCCCCAAATATGGAACAAGCCAAATACCCATAAATAATAGAGTGGATAAATGGTGCTATTTGAATAAAAATGAATGTTTTACCTTGAAAAAAACAAAATAATGAAAGCTGCATTCATCAACATGGCTGAATCTCAATATCACAATATTGAGTTTAGAGAAGAATGTCACAGAGTAATTTATAAGATATTTCCAACTCTATAAAATTTAAAACAGGCCGAAGGGGAAAATTATTGTTCACATAAATACAATCCATAAAAGTGAAGAATGAAAATGAGCAACAGATATTTAATTTTATAATTACTCCCTGTGGGAAGGTAGCCCTAGAGGTGGATATCTGTAATTAAATAGCATGAGCTCAGTTGAAAGAAAACAGATCTGATTTGTTAAAATATATATAACTATAAAATAAGCTTACTTCTCATGCAACTAAAATAGTTCTATGAAATATTTATTCATTTACACTTTCTGTTAACCTCTTTCTGTTTATCTCTCAAATTTCCCTTTGATTTTCCTTTGGAATATAGATTCCTTTGCAGTCAATACATATTGATTTAGCTATTGAGTACTAATACTGTTGAAATTATCTAAGAAACTTTCACATGCTGTGCTAAAACTTGCCCTCCAGAATTAGAATTAGATTCAGCATATCCCTTTCTTTCTTTCTTTTTGACTTTTTGAGACATAGTTCCATGAAATCTAGAAAATATTGATAATTGCTACTAAAATACCAGTATAGGTTTAAAAAGTGAGAAAGAATAGGCACAAAGTATATATAGTTCAATCACCACTGGGCAGATAAAATAATTAAATGCATTTGACAAGAAACCTGAAACTTTATGAAAATATATAAAGTTGTATTAGCGGATATAAAACTAGATCCGAAATAGTAACAGTGAGTTTTTGCCTAAAAGAACAAAGTAGCATGGGGGAATGTTGATGTTCCTAAAATAATACATACGTATATGTTTAGCTTTCATTTAGAATTGCAACCAGGGACTCTCTGATGTACGCAATGTCAAAGAATAATTTTTTTTTAATCTAGGGAAATGATTACTTTTACATCAAAGGATCATTAAAACATCAGGCAAACTCAGCAATTAAACAGATGACCAAAAGAATCCATCAACCTATATTCCTGAGGGAGAGAGATGGTGGTGGGGCACAGTCTTTCTGAGAACCTAAGCCTGATCATCCTCTCTCTAAGGTACTTAGGAAGAATCGAATTTGGGGACTGGTGGACTCTCAGACATAAGTGGATTGGCACCACCTGCAGAAAAGTGTTGGCTCAGATGAGATTGTCATCGATTAAGTGTCACTGGGAGTTGTGTTTTTTGGAGTGAGTCTGTCAGCTGTGAGGAGCTGACATTAATTGCTTGCAAAACTGAGTTCACTCAGGTGAGTTTACCAGTTGGCCTGGGTTAAGTCTCATTCTGGTGACTACGTGTTTCTATGGCTATGGACCAATGAGTCCTTTTCATGTTTCTGAAGCCCTTTGTGCTCATTTAGTCAAGGCGGTTAGGGAGGAACATCAAAGTGGATACCTAGCTTCTCAACTACAGTTCATTTTTATTGAAAGTAAGGTTGTACCTGTGCAGATCTGGGTTTGTTTGGCACATTCATGAGCATGGTTTTAACCTCTTTTATTCCTTGAATCATTTTTTTTTGAGTCACCTGTTGAGACTGTTGCTGCCTTCGTGACTCTGAATCACAGATATCAAACGATAGCACAACAAACAATATAATTTTATTATAGAACTAGAGGCCCAGTGCACGAAATTTGTGCACTCAAGGGGCTCCCTCAGCCCAGCCTGTGCCCTCTCAAGGAGCAAGCCTAAGCTGGCAGTCGGACATCCTTAGCGCTGCTGTGGAGGCAGGATAGGCTCCCACCACCACCACTGTGCTTTGATCCTGGCTCAGGGGTCCCCCTGAGGGTGCACACTGATCATGGGGGGGCGGGGGCAGCTCCTAAATTTTATAGGGATCAGTGGTTCTGCTGTTTGGTCAATTTGCATATTAGCCTTTTATTATATAGGATGGGTCAACCATAAAATTATCAAATGGATAAAAACACTTTGGAACAATGTTCCAAGTTTTTTCATTCATGAACAAGGACCTGAGTCCTATGACTTCTTGAGTCTACTTGCTGCAGTCAGGAATTTCACCTGTGGTATTAGTCCAGGTAGGACATTAATTGTTAGCAACATCAGAGACTCCTCCTAGTTGGCCCAGTGAAATCTAAGGCTATTTTGTCTTCTATACATTGAGGGGTTAAGATTACTGTATGAATGCCCAGCCAGTGTGGCTCAGTGGTTGAGCGTCTACCGAGGATCCAAGAGATCACTGGTTTGATTCTGAATCAGGGCACATGCCTGGGTTGTGGACTCAATCCCCAGTGGGTGTCCTGCAGAAGGCAGATGATGATGATGTTTCTCTCATAGTATTCTGGCTAGTGTGACTACATTAGGAAATTCACACTAACTTTATATTTTAAATTATGCAAGCTTTGTTTTTATACCATTTAGAATAAGTAAATTATTCACAAAGCTGACATCTATGTATATACATATTTTATATGTCTTTATACAATATATATATACTGTATAGACTAGAGTTATAACATTTTATTTTATTTTAGTAATTCTCTATTCCCTACAGAAGGCCACAGTTCAATCATTTTAACAAATTTGGATATTGATTAGGAAGTCAGATTTTTTACGACTGGCATTTTAAAATTATTATTTCTAATATAAAAGTCACCAACAAATGACGTTAAGTAAAACTGTGGTATTAAGTACTTTCTAGACAATCCAGAACAAAACAAGAACACAACTTGGTTCAAGGGGGACAAACAAAATCAAATCCAAAGGAACAGCAAGATGACAAGCCATTTAAAAGGGAACAAACCGAGTGACTTTATCAAGACCACTTATTCAATGAAAATGCTGTGGGTCTGATTACCTTATATTATGTCTTAAAAGGGGGGGGAAAACCTATTTGGTTACAAAGTCAAGGATAACCATGTAAATTCAGCCGTAGAGTCATACAGATGAATCAAAGCTCAGACCATGGTTTAGACTGGTTCATGGCAGCTGATCTGAAGGATGGAAGTTTGGGCAAAGGGCATCTGCTGGCCCAAGAATCTTCTGAAATTCTCCCAAGGTCAAATCAGGAAAACCTGATAACACCTCAACTTGCCTTTCAGCGTCTTCCAATAAGTACATTGCCTTACACTCCTAAGAAAAAAACTGTTCCTAATGCACACCGAATTTATTTCTTAAATGTAAAGAATGGTATTCTAGGAACAAAAAGGCCTTCTTAACGTAAAGTACCACCATCATTGCTTTGTAAATAATGATTTACATTAGTAATGTGAAATATCATTCAAAAATCATATACAATCAAGTCTGTTTTGAGTTTGTTGTTGTTATTGTTATTGTGTATTAATTAACTCGTAATTTAATTTTCAAATATCTAATCTTTTGATGAAAATGTCATTAGCTGGAGGTAATAATGAATTCATATATGAAGTGAGCCGTTGCATAGCTCATTAAAAATAAAGAGTATGGAGTTTAATAAACTGTTGGGGAAAATTAATGGACATAAATTAAGTTTTATTTTCTCAAGTTCTTATTTTGAATGCTAAATTCTTAGTTTTCAAATAATCCCATTATTAAGTTTTGAAACATTTGCCCAGGCAAGCCTTTCAGTTTCTCAAGTATGTACAAACATTTTTGAAACAATTTATTCTGAATGTTCTTACTGAGAGAAGACTATTTAATCTCTTGTGCTTTCTAGCTTTTCTGATTTTCTAGTGGTTAATTAACCAGCAGACTCAAAAGTCTTTATTGAGGCTTTTCTTGGAATTCAGCTCCTGTTTCACTGAACTGCCTCATCAGAGATGTGACACCTGTTTAAGAGTTAAAAAGCGAAGGTTCAACTGGGTGGCTGGCTTAGTTTTTGAGCATTGCTTATGAGTCAGGAGGTTACAGTTCAATTCCCAGTCAGGGCGCATGCCCAGGTTGCTATGGGGCATGCAAGAGGCAGCCGATCAATGATTCTCTCATCATTGATGTTTCCATCTCTCTCTCCCTCTCCCTTTGTCTCTGAAATCAATAATTTTTTTTTAAAAGGAAAGGTCCTATTATCATGTAAAATGAGGATATCAAATATATAAACTCGGGTTCACCCATTTCTTCCATTAAGTTTTCACACTCTGTGCCATTTTTCCCACAGGTAAGAAAACCTGAAGAATCCTTAGGGCTGCTATAACAAGTAACATTGACTGGCTACCCTATAACCAACATATCAGCACTTTTTATTAGTAACACTAAATATATGGATACAACTATGAAAATTATTGCAGTGTCAGTTCGAGTTTCCATCTTGCCATGAGAATAAGATTTTCACTAAAAAATTGACAAAATGTCCCCCATTAATAGCATGCAATTTTAATACTATGCTGGTGCTCAAATTCCTCAAGATAGAAAGAGCTTGATAGGCTAAAAAATAAAACACCTAACTTATAATTCTATGAAAGTATCATATCATATATAATAAAATAAAAAGATGGGATAGAAGAAAAAGTCACTAATAAGTTTGCAAAGAAGAATGATAAAGTAAAAATATTGAGCTCAGTCATTTTCAGTATGAATTTTACATGATAACATAAATTTAAAATAAAAACATTAATCTCAAATATAAATTATTTTTACTTTCCCATTACTAAGTGAAGCTGTTAAGAATATGTATAGGCTTAACTGTGTACATTTTAGTAGAAAGATCACATTTCCCATTGACTATTAGTCTCAGTAATCTTAAAAATCCACTTCTTTCATTGTACAAAAATGGAGCATTAAAATCTTGAGAAACTGTCAGAGGTTGCAAGTACACATCTGCTATTTAGCAGTAGCTTTATTTAACGACTATATAAGCAGCCTTTAAGAACGTCTTATGTTTAAAAAATAAGGGAAGATTATGTAAAGCATTCACTAGAGATATGGAAAACTTCATTTTAGAGACAGAGAGAGAACCCCAGGAATTGGCAATTGTATTATTTGGGCATGGTTTAGACCACATGTGTCAAACACAAGGCCCGCGGGCCAAATCCGTCCCGCCAGGCCTTGCAATGTGGCCCGCACCGCGCTGTCATCACTGCACTCCGCTGCGTTTCCATCACAATGACAGTTTATGACTGTTCAGTAAACCATTCGGCCCGCGATTTAGGCTGGATTTTAGATTTTGGCCCCTTCTCTGATTGAGTTCGACACCCCTAGTTTAGACTCTAAACTTTAGAGGAAATAAACAAAACTTTTTTTTAAAAAACTAAAATTACAACAATGGTCCTTGGATGGCTCAACAAGTGTGTTTTAAGTTTAACTTTGATCATTCTCCAGGTGCATATGATTTCACATCCTTAAATATCTGGGGCAGGTAGTACAGTGGTTGGCAAACTTTGGCTCGAGAGCCACATGTGGTTCTTTGGCCCCTTGAGTGTGGCTCTTCCACAAAATACCATGGCAAGGGTGAATCTATTTTGAAGAAGTGGCATTAGAAGAAGTTTAAGTTTAAAAAATTTGGCTCTCCAAAGAAATTTCAATCGCTGTAATATTGATATTTGGCTCTGCTGACTAATGAGTTTGCCGACCACTGGGTTAGTAAATATTCAGACAAGTTGGATACTGCAACACACTGCTAATCCATTTCTGAGATTCCATGCATTATGTAATTCATATGCTTCAATTCCTAGTCTCAAGTGGAGTTCTTTTATGACTGTTAAAAAAGTAAATGATGTTGAGAAGTATATATGAAGACTTTAGTATTGATACTTTCACAAAATACTACCATTTACTCTCAGAGTTTAAGTGTTTAGTGGAAAAAGTTTCTTGGTTTTTGATATTTAGATGATGAAGCAAAGACCTTGGATATTTAAGTTGTAGACTTTTATTTTACTTTTTCTAAAAAAAATAATATGTTTTTATTGATTCCAGAGAGTGGAAAGGAGAAAGAGAGAGCTAGAAACATCAATGAGAGAGAGAATCATTGATTAGCTGCCTCCTGAACGCTCCCAACAGGGGATGGAGCCTGAATTGGGACATGTGTCCTGACCAGGAACTGAACCGTGACCTCCTGGTTCATGAGTCAAACTGACACTGAGATCACTGGCCAGGCTATTTTACTTTCAATAATTTTATGCAGACATTCACACTTTTGAAATGTAACAATTTTGCCCTGACTGGTTTGGCTCAGTGGATAGAGCATCAGCTTATGGACTGAAAGGTCCCAGGTTTGATTCCAGTCAAGGGCATGTACCTTGGTTGTGGGTACATCCCCAGTAGGAGGTGTGCAGGAGGCAGCTGATCAATGTTTCTCACAGATGTTTCTAACTCTATCCATCTCTCTTCCTCTCTGTAAAAAAGCAATATATTTAATGTAACAATTCTTACAGCAAGAGCTACATTATCTTTGAGTGGGATTTACTGTTTTTAATGGACTGAAACGTAGAAGTTTAATTCTAGGGCTTTTGCCTATTTACATCTTTACCATTTTATGTTTTTGTGTTATAAAAAAAAATTTTAAACAAATTTGAAGAGGAACCTTGATACTTTTATACCTTTTAAAGCTGCCAAATGATACAACTTCTTATGTGGCAGCCTAAGCATGTTCGGGCCTCTTTTTCCGACAGGTGAGATGAATTTCTCTTTCTTGGCTAACACTGAACCATTTGGGTGCTAGCTCTCCTTGAAGTGCTGCTTTTAATATCTTAAAATCCCAGGTTGATGTTCAAGGCTGTACACGAATAAACTTGGAAAGAGAGATGGCCACAAACAGTGACTGGTCCTCAGGGGAGCCACAAAGCCCGATCTGCCTTCAGGTTTTCAATCTCAACTCTCCCATGGTTCATAAAATTCTCATTACAAAACATTTTCTTTTTTAAAAAAATCTAACTTTTATAGATGCATTGATTAGAAAAATATATATATATATATATATATATATATATATATATATATATATATAATAAAAAACTTATTTATTTTATTTTTTTTAATTGGGACATTATGAGAAACCTTAATTGAAAAGGTGTCACAATAGTAAATGTTCCTACAATCCATCCGCTTTGCAACTGCAGTGATCGGTAAAGTGTCATTGCTTTTGCAAAGGAGAAGCTGGGTTCATAAAAAAGCAATTATCACCGTACACCTGAGAACTCACAACTGTAAGGCGGGAATTGTTAGCCCTGGATGTCACGTCCTCGCATATCTGCACCATCAGACACGTAAATAAATCACAGCTCCTCCTTAATGAATGCTAAAGCAGAATGAATGGTGATATTAATGAGTTTTGCAATGTGTATCTAATATCGAGGGTAGTTAGCTTTGGGTCAGTGAACGAAGATTCGGTTTAAAAGAGGAGGAATCATAAAGTGTCAACTTGCTTAATAAATGCAAGATGATTCATGCAACTGACTAAAAGTGTGCTTTTTTTTAATGAGCAAAATTGCTGTAAACTTCTAACCAAACAGTGGATACAGTTTCTGACATTGCTCTGAGTCTCTAACAATAACCTGCAAATATTTTCATATATTTCTGACATTGCTCTGAGTCTCTAACAATAACCTGCAAATATTTTCATACAATGTCCATTTTTTATGTCACTGTCAAATCTCAGCATGCTTATGAAGATTTTTTTAAATATATATATTATTGATTTTTTTACAGAGGAAGGGAGAGAGATAGAGCTAGAAACGTTGAGAGAGAAACATGGGCCAGCTGCCTCTTGCACACCCCCTACCAGGGATGTGTCTGCAACCAATGTACATGCCCTTGACCGGAATCGAACCTGGGACCTTTCAGTCCGCAGACCGACGCTCTACCACTGAGCCAAACCGGCTTCGGCAATGAAGTTTAAGGAGAACTCTTAAGGCTGAGAAAAAATGCCTCCCTTTAGATAGATTCTTCAATTTTTGTTCTGAAATGATCGTGGATGTAATGCTTTTTATTTCTGGACATTTGTTCCATATAGGGATTGCATGTTAAATGTAAATGACATTCTTTTAAAATTTAAAAAGACACGCCAGGGCCGGTTTGGCTCAGTGGATAGAGCGTCTGTCTGTGGACTGAAGGGTCCTGGGTTTGATTCCAGCCAAGGGCATGTGCCTTGATTGTGGGCACATCCCCAGTGGGAGGTGTGCAGGAGGCAGCTGATCGATGTTTCTCTTTCATTAATGTTTCTAACTCTCTATCCCTTTCTCTTCCTCTCTACAAAAAATTAATAAAATACATATATTTTTAAATAAATACAAAATAATTTAAAAGGGCATAGAATATTGAGTGTTCCAAAAGTGAAAACCTTCTAAATGATATAATTGATTGTCATTTTGATGATCCTTGGAGAGCCATTAAATAAAATCTAAGCTCCCTCATGTCTAACAAACTCCCTCCTTGGCTTCCAATTCATTTCACACCAGGAAACTACAAACTCCAGATTTCATTCACAAGGTGTTTCTTGCCTGTCCTACAAACAGCATTTTTGGCAGTTTTAGAAATGGTTATATAAATGCTGTTTGTCAAGTGTTTTCTTTTTGATTCCTGGAAATGCCAACCATCTCACAGTTAATCAAATGGATAAATTCTAACTCATGTTTCAAGGCTGACCACGTATGTTCCCTTGTTTGTGGGGCCTTCCAATCATGTAGATAACATGATCTCCCCCTCTCTGCTCCTCCCTCAGTGTTTAGGTCAAGCTATTAACATGGCATTATGATAGTATGGCACTGTGTTGTTTTGGCTGTTTTATATCTTTTCTACTTTCCCTGAACTGACACCATTAAATTAAACTCTGTATTGCGGATTTTGCTATTGCTATTCAAATAAGTTGCATTTTATTTTAAAGTTAAAATCTGAAAATGTGTGTCTTCTCAACACATTCTAAATATTGGAGACCCATATGCAAAAATAAAAAAAGAACGTTGATCTATATCCAGCACCAAGTTTTATCCAGAATTCAGCAATTAGAAAATAAAACAATAAAAATATATAAACACTTTGACAAATAAGTATATAAAATGAGGATATTTACCCTGAAGTGGGGGAGGAGGATGGGAAATTCAAGGACATATTTGTTTCATATCTATCAATATTATAATGGCCTGACACTCAGAAGACTGATCTTACCACATATAGGCCTTGATTTGGAGGAACTGGGAGTGTCAGAAACATGATGGAAAACAGTTCAGCAGTTCCATACATGTGTAAATACACATGTATCATGTGATCCAATCTCTAATTCTATGTTAATACCAAAAAATGTGAGTGAAAGATTATAAACTAATGTCCATGGCAGTTTAATTTGTAACAGTCCCAAATTTTCTACAATTATATATATTTTTCTCCCAATTCCTTTTTGACAAGGATGCTTTTGTAAGATGTCAAGATGCTAATGATTTGGTTTTTTTTTTTTTTTAAGAAATATGTCTTCTAAATTCTTGACAGTATGTATCATAACCTCGAGATATTTCTAGCTCTTAGAGTTCGATCTATGCAAGGCTGGACAATAGATCAATACATACACTGCATCCTTCAGGATAAATCAGTTAGTGGTGAGTGAAAGAAATCCATTCACCCAGTAAACACTCCATCAGAGTATGAAAGGAATTGTCACTAAAACATACAATACAACAACAAGGATTCAAATGTGAAGTCTGGGGATTCTTGTTGGTTTGTTGTTGTCAATGGACGGTTATTCTTGGTCGTGATGCAAAAAACACAGGATATTGTGTGTGATTTACATGCACACATGAAAGATATATGTACTTTGATATTTTTCCCCTGCAAATATCTGCACAGTTGAATGAAGTAAAAAGTGGAGATTTCTTTGATCACAATCCATTTTGTGTTGTCTTTCATGCCACACATTAATCTACAAGTGAAAAGCCCTACCAGGTACTGTGAGGTCAAATAAAAATAACTCATATGCATGGCAGGGGCTTGGTTAAGACAGAAGAGGCATTACATTTATGGGCGGAAGACGTGAACAGAAAATGTGTTCTGATTGGTTGGCAACAGGCTGCCCCAGAAAGCAGTGAGTCAACAGGATGACTTCAGCCAATGACCTCAAGCCATGAACTACAAGTAAGGGATGCTTCTTACATAGACTGGGGCACAGATCTGGACTGAAAAATGTAAAAAAATTACAGCAAAGAGAGATAGACAACATTCACAAAACTTGTATTACTGTCTATTGTTATAATTGGTCAATTTATTATTAGTGGTTGCTGTTATTCTATTAATGTGTCTAATGCATAAATTAAACTTTATCATAGGTATGAATGTATAGAAAAAAACTATGGTACTACTATCCAGTGTTCGGCATCCACTGGGAGCCTTGGAACATAAGCCTTGTATATAGAGAAGAGAGGGCTTACTGTAGTTTAATCACAGATATCTTAGCTTCCATGCCACAGAAATAGTTATAATTACACTCTAGCCATAGAAAGAAGGTATGGGTAGTCCAGCACCTGAAATGCTTTCTATCCACTTCTTTCATGATTCTCTGGAGTCTCAAGATTCTCAAGATTTTAGGCAATAGAAATAGGTATCTAGTTACTGCCCTCTGAGCCATGGCTGGATCCTGACTGTTGGTGACAAATCTTGCTGGTGTGACCCCTCTGTGTGGAGTGATGTTCACCTTATCCTCAGCTCTTTGTCATAGAGACTCCTCTTAGAAAGTCATAGCAGCCTGGCCAGCCTGGCTAAGTGGTTGAGAGTCAACCTATGAACCAGGAGGTCATGGTTTGATTCCAGGTCAGGGCACATCCTGGGTTTTGGGCTTGATCTCCAGTAGAGGGCATGCAGGAGGCAGCTGACCAACGATTCTCTCTCATCGCTGATGTTTCTATCTCTCTCCTTCTCTCTTGCTCTCTGAAATCAATAAAAACATATTTAAAAAAATAGAAAGCCACAGCAATAGTTCCCTCTGACCCTAGTAGCAATCTAGACTTTCCTGGGCTCAGAGTCCAAGTTCGTGGTCTTGTGGGTCCAGTTCTTGTGGGGCCACAGGATGTGATGGGCCCCTCTACTCATGTTCTGGATAAAAGTCATTCTCTTTCCTCATAAGATTTCACTTCTTAGCCCATTGTTTTATAGCTTCGATGTGCCATTCATACAAACTGGATTATAAGGCAAGTATCCAGCTCAAAGTTTCAGCTCTGAGTATCATATAGAATTTAAATAATTTTTCCCAGAGTACTGCTTGATGAATCCCATTTGTTTTATTATTTCTGAAACATTGCAATAAATAATTTTAATTGGGCTGCTCTTTGAACAAATGGAGAAACAAATGCTAGCAACCCATGTCTCTGGAAATACGGGGACAGAATCCTAATCCTCTTTATGCGTCATACATTCATAAAAACACACTCCTTGTTATCCCGGATATATTAAGTGTGCAGTGCTGGAATTCAGAATTGTGAAAAAGTTGTGAGCTTTTACCTGCACTTCAGCCATCATCTGAGACTTTTCAGAAAATACCAGATGTCAATGTGCTAGGCTTTCATTGACCTGTTATCAGAAATGTTAAGTATTTATGTCATGCGCAGAAACAATTTGGTTAGCAAATTTACAGATTATGATTTCAGCCCAAAAGGAGATATTCCATTGAAAGCATCTATGTGAATTGACACGGGTTTTATTAGAGATGATATGAAACAAACAGAGTACAAATCAACCAGTATGCTTCCCTGCAAGCATCAAAATCCAGAGGAATTGATCAGTACTTCATGTTAATGCATTAAGTTGATCATGTCCAGAGTGGAGCCATAGAAAAACGCAGGACCCATTAGCAGCTACTTTATCAACCCTAACAGTGTGCTTACAACTCCAGGAAGAAAGGCAAAATGGAGACTTGCATTTATCAAATGCCTTTTAATGTCAGCTTCTCACTTAATGCTTTTATGTCCATACAACAGAATGAACTGAGGGACCCTGTATAATTAATTCATCCCTGTTAATAGTCAGCTGGTAAACATAAATATTCTATCAATAGTCTCCTAAGACAGAAATACAACAGTAGCAAAAATAATAGCGAAAAACACAAAAGTACAGAATCCAAATTGAGTGAGGGTTGTACAACCACCAATGAGTGTCTATAAAAACTCTTGGAAGGCAAAATGTGAATAAATTAGTCATAACCGATTTAGCACTGTGGTCAAAACCAATGAGTGTTCAATGTGTGGGGTGGGGGAGTCAGGGGGGTTTGGAAGATGTAAACTAATTTGTGCCACAGAGTAACTGGACAGAAAATAAGGTTCCATACTCAAGAGCCATTTGTCCACACAAACACACGCAAGAGAGTTGAAAATGTTTTGTGTATTTCGAATAAGACTACAAAGGGATGGGGCAGGCAACAACATCAACATGGAGGCATTATCTGGATTTTTAAATCATATGCATGTACTCCATGGAGGAAAATATTTTTTTAAATTTAAAAACATGAGAAAAGATAGCTTCTCTCTTTGTATTTTACCCTTTCATTGAGTTTTTGTAGATAGTAAACAAACAAGAGTGTGTGTATAGAGGAGTGAGTGTCTACCTCTAAGTCATTCTGATGACATTCTAGTGAAGAAATAGAGACTCGGGATGTGGATTCATTCTAAGACACACAATAATGGATCGATGAGTAATGGATCTATGTGAGTCACAAACCCTGGCTATTTTCATTCTATGTTGAGCATTTTGCCATCTACATCATGCTAGGTATTTTTCACTGAGAAATAAAGGTGATACAAATAGGTCCAAAGACAAAACAATAGGTATCTGCTTAAGAAAAGAGAAAAGGAGATCAAAATGCTAGTCAGTGAAAAATTATTGAGAATTGATGAACACAAACAAGATTCTCCATGACAAAATGAAAAGAAACATCTAGAGAGTACACAGGTGTCTCACAGTCCCATATTTGATTAAACCGTTCAAATAATCACATTAAAGGGATTGCTAATCACCAAACAAGGCTGCCCAAGAGAACAGTCCTCAAACTTGGGCAGTGGTCAGCAAAACTCATTAGTCCACAGAGCCAAATATCAACAGCATAACGATTGAAATTTCTTTTGAGAGCCCCATTTTTTAAACTTAAACTTCTTCTAATGCCACTTCTTCAAAATAGACTCACCCAGACTGTGGTATTTTGTGGAAGAGCCACACTCAAGGGGCCGAAGAGCCGCATGTGGCTCTCAAGCCGCAGTTTGCCAACCACAGAACTGGGGAATATTCACAGTGGAGGTTACCTGAGGACTCTACAAAGGGAAATAAGCTAGGCTGCTCAAAAGGACTCTTTCATAGTCTTTCATAGTCTCCAATTTTATAAAGGCTAAATGTAAACAATGCAGTAGAATCCCTCTGGTTGAGACATTACCAGGAGTCTTCTATCTCACCTCCCTTACCTGCTAGACCATTCTCTCACATTCAATAAAGAAAAGCATACAATTGGGCGCCACTCCAGGGTTTACCAGTACAATACCCTACCCAGAGGCAAATCACTATTTTGAAGACATTGGAGCTTATATAAAAGATAAGAAACCTTCTTTAAGAAAAAGATTACAAAATTGTAAATACGAAATTAGGTCTGAACGTAAATATTTATTTAGAATAAGGAAAGAGAGCATACATAATTACTGGAGCACTAGAGTTCAAGATCCATTTCTTATGAAATTGCTTTAGGCAATTTACCAGAACTGTGTACAGAGAAATGCTTCTGGCTTGCAATCTGTCTTCATTGCCTCTCCTAGCAGGATCTACAACTAACAGTAACTCCCAGCAATCAACTCTGAACTTGAGGTTCTTGACCTTCCTGGCCATCTACCTTGGCTTCCACGCCTCCAAATAAAGATATAACTTATATGTGGAATCTAATGAATAAAATAAACTAAGAAACAACATAAAAACAGACTCACAGGTGCTGAAAAACAGACTGATGTACCATTCTAAGTTGAAAATATTGTTAGTCAAAAATGCATTGAATACCCCTACCAACCAAAAATCATAGCTCAGCCTCGCCTATCTTGAACACAAGCTCAGAACACATAGATTAGCCTAGAGTTAGGTTATAGTTTCATCAGCATATACGGTAGCGTCATTTCCCCCCACACTTGATTTCATCTCTCCTCCAATATATTAGTCTGCCTTCCACAGCTTCTCATAGTTTTTCGTGTGGCTTAGCAATTCTCTAATGATAAATATCAAACTTCCTATGATTTCTTCCCTCAGTCTCCATTTTGTGCTGTAGACAACCTAAATTTATTTCCTCTTTCATTTGAAGTGCTAACCCATAAGCTTAAGAATACAGCTTTTCCCATTTCAAAGTTAAATTCTGCATATTGCTCATTACTTTGCATATTATTCACTGTGCCAAAATTCACATTATAGTTTTTCTTCCCCCCTCACCCCCACCCAGAAATAGGAATGAAGTTTAATTAGGGATGAGAAACTTACCACTGATGTCTGATGTCACTCTGAACACCAAGAAGGCACTGTAACAGTTATCAGTGTAGTAATTTTAGTATTTGTGTAAACTTCCAGCCCCTCAATTGCTTCCTTATCACGTGAAATTACAGCTTACCAATCAACAAGGGATAATTAAGAATGGCAGGTGTAATGCCCTAAGGTCACCCTTCTTCCTTGTCTGTATTTGAATGCAAATGGTGCCTTCACATTTATTTGTTAAAGTTCATCTGAATGGGTTCAAGTTTTAGTCTTGACTTGTTGGCTGATCTTGGACAAATATATAAATCATTGTGAATCTTTCACTACTTACTTGATTTTCGGAAACTTCTCAACCTCAATTCATTCATTTGCTTAAACTTTGTATGCAAATCCCACCCAGTGAGCTGAGATTAGTATCATTTGTGTGGGATGGTTTACCTAGAAATGCAATGTGAGCAGAGGAGTAATCATGGCATGTGTGGGAGGCTGAGAATGTTGTTTTCACAAAATACTGAAGGGGAAAAAAAGCGCAAAAAACAAGTGTCCAAAATCTAGGGGTAAATTCACATTTCAATCTTCGTATAATAAAAGAAACCCAGGGATTCTCTTTGTTTCTCAATAGGGTGCGGATCAGGAAATTAAATCTCTTCTCTGTCATTCTGCATTGCTAATGCAATTGTGTCTGTGGATGTGACAAGAAAAGGAAATGCTTTACCTCCTTAAAAAATAAGAATAATGAAACATTCACTATAACATATGAGGCAAAAAGTATTTTCCAAGAGAGAGAACAGTGCCAAGATACAATCAGAACTGCAGTATAAGACGGGCTAGTGCCCTATTTTTCATCCAGCAGGTAATTCAAAAATTCAACTGCCGGAATGAAAAGAACCAAACTCCTGGAATCACCAAATAATTTTAACTAAAATAAACCCACGCAACTGATGGGCATTTATTTGGGCATTAAGAAGGCATATTTTTCACCCTAATAATTGATCTCAGTAAGACATTTGAATGTATATTTCCCAAACACAGAAACCATTAAAAAAAACAAATCATTGACAATACAATTAGGTGAAAAGAAATCCTCTTTCTTGGAGGGGCCAACCAAAAAGAGAGAGGTTGGACAATTTGTAGAGAATAATCAGGAAATCAAATAGCATCACCGGGAACAAACAATACAAGTCTTCCCCCTCATAGCAGGCGTCCTGCCCCTCCTGACCACTCCACACCTGCATATGCAAATTAACCCACCATCTTTGTTGGGTTAATTTGCATACTCACTCCTGATTGGCTGTGGGTTTAGCAGAGGTACGGTCAATTTACAAGTTTGCCTATTATTAGGTAAGATGAGTCCACACCTACCACAATGTAATCTACTGTGCTACATGCAAATATATGATAGTTGACATATGTGTGACCACTGCCAACTGCAACGCATTACATTTAGAGCATTTTGTAAAGCAAACTTTATGCCTTGGTAGTTTTAATCAAAATGTTCCCTCAAGTTACAAAATTAATGGCCACAGGTATCTGGGTGTACCCTGCCCCTGATGACTTGAATAAAAAAAATGGATCAATTTGGTCTGGCCGTGTTGCTCAGTGGTGGAGCATTGACCTATGAACCAGGAGGTCATGGTTCCATTCCCAGTCAGGGTACATGCCTGGGTTGCAGGCTCAATCCACCTGTAGGGTGCCCACAGAAGATTGCTGATCAATGGTTTTCTCCCATCATTGATGTTTCTCTCTCTCCCTCTCCCTTACTCTCTGAAATCAATAAAAATTATATATTTATTTAAAAATAGATAAACTTAATGAAAGACTGTGCATTTATTCTAGAGCATCACCTTTGTGTGGTATTGATGCCAATGTCTGGGTGTGTAAAAACAGAGGGAGGAGTACAAGAAATAAGCTTTCTTCTTCGGAATCCTAGAATTCTGTGGGGAAGTCTGATGGCCAAAAGACATAAAGAGTATGAGTCTCTCTTGCCATGCCAGTTATGCTATCTTCTTAATTCTTTTCTATTTCTCTTAGAGCATTATTCTACCTCGCTTAAATTGAATGTTTAAACCCATCCTACTTTTAGTAGCTTCTAGAAGCTAAAGTAGGATCTCCAGAGATAAACTACTTTTAACTGGTACTCAGAGTGCTGTTTAGAATCATGGCATTTGCAGTTTAAAAATAAGAGTCTAAAAAGTTCTGGATTTTAAAAGAAGAAAGAAGAAGAAGGAAAAAACAAACAAACAAACAAAAAAAAAACAGAGCCAGTAAACGCATAGCTGGCTCAGAATTACAAGATTTTCTACTTAACTCTGGAAATGTTTAGAAAAAAATTTTAAAAAAGGCAGCCCAGCCAGTGTGGCTCAGTTGTTGAGTATTGACCTATGAACCAGAGATCATGGTTTGATTCCTGGTCAGGGTACATGCCTGGGTTGGGGGCTCAGTTCCCAGTAGGGGGTGTGCAGGAGACAGCTGATCGATGATTCTCTCTCATCATCTATGCTTCTCTCTCTCTCCCCCTCTCCCTTTCTCTATGGAATTAAAAAAAAAATTAAAAAGCGCAAGCAGGAGAGCTGATTAACTTCATTTGGTTATACTCTTACGGCTTTCTCTAAGAGTTACCCTGATGAAACATTTCGCATTTCTCTCCACTTCCTGCTTTTCCTGAACCCTTGACTACAAATAGGAAGAACGGCACATTAAGAGTAAAAGGGCTCTTGCAGTCACATTTGCTGAGATTTATTTGAAATATGCCAATTAAATATATAGGAGACATAAAGGGACCTCTGTGCTTTTTCCTCCCATCACCCTGGGACTCCACATGGGGTAAGAAAAAGTTAAATTTTGGGGTTAGTCTAGTGATGCAGATTTTGCAATCTGACATATTTTATAGATAAAGGAAAGTACCACTGTGCATGGCCACTAAAGCTCTAAGTAGCCAATGAAAACTTTCCCTCGTTATTGGAATCCCAATTAATATAGACACTCCATAGCTTTCCCATGAAGGCACTATGGCAATTCACTTATTTGTTTCATAAACAATGGGATGCAAATTGAATCTCTGAGAGGAAAGTGGAGAGCAGGGTGATTAGCAGGCAGGCAATGTTTGCAACCAAACCCGGCAGGAAACTTGCAAATATCACTCTCAGTCTACTTAATAATCCACATCATCATCTAACTCTGTTTTTTGTAATTGAAATACGTAGGTAAGTGGATATTTCAAGTTGTTTAGAAAGAAGAGAGAAGAGTAAACAACGCAATTCCTCATGGATCAAGCACTGCATAGAAATGTCTTCATCTTGGTACATTCTGTTTCCTATTTTATATATGGATTTTTTAAAAAAATCTTCATCTGAGGATATGTTTCCATTGATTTTTAGAAAGAGTGAGAGAGAGATAGAGAGAAACACCGATGTGAGAGAAACACATTGACTGGTTGCCTCCTGCATGAGCACGACCATGTCTCAGGCTGGGGAGGAGCCTGCAACTGAGGTGCATGCTCTTGACTGGAATCCAACCCAGGACCCTTTGGTCCACAGGCTGATGCTCTATCCACTGAGCCGAACCGGCCAGGGCCATATTGATTTTTTATGTATCAGTGTACCTATCCATGATGGGGCAGATACTTATGGAGAAGCTTTTGGGGGTGCAGGTATTGAGTTCAGTGTTGATGGAGGGACAATACCAGACATCTGAACAGAAGGAGGAAATGTGCCCATCAGCCCATGAGGGTTTGATGAAGCTATGAGACACGATGAAAAAGCAGCCACCTTACCGAAACTGGTTTGGCTCAGTGGATAGAGCGTCGGCCTGCGGACTGTAAGGTCCCAGGTTCGATTCTGGTCAAGGGCATGTTCCTTGGTTGCGGGCACATCCCCAGTGGGGGGTGTGCAGGAGGCAGCTGGTCAATGTTTCTCTCTCACCGACGTTTCTAACTCTCTGACCCTCTCAATTCCTCTCTGTGTAAAATAAATAAAATATATATTTTTTTAAAAAGCAGCCACCTTGGTGCCGTCAGGAGGTGACAATCGATAAAAGAAGAAAAGAAAAAAGCATAACGGGCAGCACTGCTGGGCGGCTGGGAGAGGAGTTATTTATGGGCCCATGGCCCAGGGTCACGGAGAGGTTAAGGCCTCCTCGGCTGGAGCTGGCTGGCTTGCATGTTTCAAAATGTGATATGGCCTATTTTTTTTCTTCCTCTCTCTCTTTTGAAGTGTCACAATTAATTATGGTGTCTAACGCCCTTTAATATGAGCCAACATAGCTGAACATGGCATACATCAAGGGTCTGAATAAATCTGGGAAGTTGAGAGTAAATTGAAAAATAATATCCAAATGAGAAAGCCAAATTGCAATATGTTGTATAGCTTGAAGGGAAATGAATGGGACCCAACTCGACAAATTCATCAACTCTAAACATTTGATTAGGTCAGATACAGTTTGTGAAAGTAGTAAAACGGGCTCAACTATCACTTTAACCAGCAGGGGAAATAAATCTCTAAAATCATATTCTAAGGCTTAAAGGTAAACAGCAACAATAATAATAAACACTTAGCGATGGAGACAGGACTGAGCACACTGTTAATTTTATCTTAACCAATGTTAGGACACTATAGTATAATTACCTTGAATGCACGAGGCCTGTTCTTTTTTTTTTTTTTTAAATATATTTTATTGATTTTTTACAGAGAGGAAAGGAGAGAGATAGAGAGCTAGAAACATCGATGAGAGAGAAACATCAATCAGATGCCTCTTGCACACCCCCTACTGGGGATGTGCCCGCAACCAAGGTACATGCCCTTGACCGGGAATCGAACCTGGGACCTTTCAGTCCACAGACCAACGTTCTACCCACTGAGCCAAACCGGTTTCGGCAATTGGGCCTGTTCTTACACTTCACTTCTTATAACAAGCAGCCATACTGACTTTACAGTTTTAAATTCCATGAATATTTCTAAAAAAATAAACCTGGGCGCTGGTGGGGTAGCTCAGTTGGTTAGAGTGTTGTCCCCATTACCAAGATTGTGGGTTTGATCCCTGGTCAGAACACATACAAGAATCAACCAATAGCCTGGCCAGCATGGCTCAGTGGTTGAACATCGACTTATGAACCAAGAGGCCACTTTTCAATTCCCAGTCAGGACACATGCCCGGGTTGCAGGCTCCATCCCTAGAGTTGGGTGAGCAGGAGGCAGACAATCAATGATTCTCTCTCATCATTGATGTTTCTATCTCTCACTTTCTCTCCCTTCCTCTCTGAAATCAATCAAAATATACTTTAAAGAAATCAACCAACAAATGCATAAATAAGTGAAGCAAACCCATGTTTCTCTCTCTCCCCCTTCTCTAAAATCAATTAAAAACAACAACACATGAAACATGTATACAGCTTTGGTTTTAGGTTATTAAAAGATTATCAATTATTTCTTCATTTTATTATAAAACAATAGCCCTATATGGATGGCTCTGACTGATCATTATCTTTGGACAGAGCTTCAAAGTCTTTGTTTTTTCTGATTTACTTGCTTTTACCTTGTTCCTAAGCTAACTTTATGGAATGCTCTAATTGCTCCTACACGTATGTAACCCTGCATTTAAAAGTCATTGGGAGATTGGAATTAGATCATAAAAATGATTCAGCCCAAGGAAGGAGCAGAAATATCAGGGGGGGGAAAAAACGATGCTTTCACAATCATTTAATGGCATCTCTGTGTTTTCTTCGTCTGCTTATTTTCTTTTTTTTTACCTTTTCTAGTAGAATTCTGTTGTGCTGTCTATAAGAAACAGCCTCTGCGTTGGAGCTGAGCTCTGAGCGGATGCTTGCCTTAGGAGAAAACTGAGCAGCAGCATAATGAGGATACACATGGAGACACTAAAGGCAGAGCTGGGCCCGCATGCCTGTAAGTGGTCGGGAAAGAGGGCAAGAGGGCATATCTGATGCTCGGCCATCTCTGTTACAAGAGGTTTGTTTATCTGTCTATTTCAATCAGACTCTTGCTACATTATTCAACACATATCATAGACTTTGTAGAATATTGGAGAACTTTCAGAGTATGTGGCACAGGTTTTTTTTTTTTTTTCTTCTTCTGTATAAATGTTTCCTATAATGGATGATTTCACACAATCATAGATGCTCATTATGTGCTCTTTGTAAAGAATGACTTTGGAAACCCCTTCTCATTTGCATAATCACTTCAAACTTTAATTAACAAATCTAAGCAATTAATATACCTTAGTGTCACCGAACTTTCCATATAGTTTATCTGAAAGTATATTTTTATTTATTATTAAGGTGTGAGTTTATTTTATTTTTAAATATATATATATATATATATATATATATATATATATATATATATATTTTTTTTTACAGAGAAGAAGAGATAAGAATAGAGAGTTAGAAACATCGATGCGAGAGAATCATCAATCAGCTGCCTTTTGCACACGCCACACAGGGGATGTGCCCACAACCAAGGTACATGCCCTTGACAGGAATTGAACCTGGGACCTTTCAGTCCCCAGGTTGACACTCTATCCACTGAGCCAAACCGGTTTCAGCTGAAAATGTTTTCTTTTTTAAAAATATTTTTAAAATGTGGTAACAAGCTTAACTCATTTTCTGAAAATTTGATTTAATGAAACACACTGAAAATCCCTTTTGAAAAAAATCAATAAGGAAATCCTAGTTCCTCACTGTAGTCATAATGTAAGCACTGCCTCAGGAAGCACCTTCCTTGCAGGTAATCTGTTAACTTTTCATCCTCTCTGTGTCTGTGAAATGCACATGCTCTCAGGCACTTGATCAGTGTGTTAGGCAGTTTGCCAAGTGTACCCTCCAGACTTCTTCCATAGGGTCTTTACTTCTGCTTTCCACATCTGTGAACGCTCAGGCTAGTTTTCTAAATACCTGTCATTAACAAAATAATGTGTTTTTCTTATTCTCCCCGAACTAATTTCATGGCTATAACAGGCCTCACCATCTTTAGGAATCTAAAATGCTTAGCTGCTTTCTCAAAGCACGTGCATGAAACTTCATTCTTTGCAACAAGTGGCATCCTCAAGCTATGTACCTACTGTTGTGGGGTCGAACCCTGGGTTCAAAATAAGACCACTGGAGGCTGATGATTGATTAAAAAAAAAAAAAAAAAGCAAGCAAGGATTTATTGAACAGCCCCACTCAAGACCACACCATTGCAGGTGTAGGTAGTCCTTTTAAAGGTCTAAACCATAAGAATTTTCCTTTGTTCTAAATTCTAAATTCTAAAGGCTGGGAACAGCCCACAGGGTCGTTCCCAGCCACATCCTGCTGGATGTTGGAATGTGGCCCTATCTTGCGATAGCAGATAGTACAGAAGCAGAGCTGAGCGGTTAATCTCTAAAGGTTACCTACAGTTTCTACTCCTGAAGCTACTGAGTCAGTGGGAATCAATCTCCTGTGGTCCTGGGCCACAGGCACAGGAAAATTGCCTTAGCCTCCAGGTCTCCATCTGGAAGCTGAGGCAACTACCCTGTTGTTTAAGCAAGGAAGCGAGTGTCGAAGCCAGAATAGCAGGGTTAACATTCAAACAGCAGTTTTTAGCTAAGTATGGTTGCTACCCTACTTCACCTGCCAACTGGCAGTTTCCATCCAGAGAATCTTCTTTATGGAAGAAAAAAATGGTTATTGTACGTAGTAGTTAATTACAACAGGAAAACGAGCCATTGCCAGAAGGCTGGGTACAGGGCAGTTGGCTGTGCCCGGTCAGTAATGGGGCAAGAGGGGCCCCCTCAGGGAGCTAAAGCCATGGTTGAGTGGGAGCCCACAGGTGACCTGGCTCCTCAGAAATGCTATGCTGAGGGGTGACTGTCACCTGATACTCCCCGTCTCAGGCAATAAGCAGGAATAATATCTCACAGTTGTGTGATGTGTTGGGACTGGCCCATATTAACATTCTATCTTGCTTGCTTCTCATTAGGTGTGGACAGGGCGACCTGAAGGTGATTAGGTGCTAGTTAGGGAAAGCTTTAACGTGACGGACCGGGGGCAGAAAATATTAGTCCTCAAATCTCATGACACAAGATTTAATGATCTTAGGCTACCGGCGAAGGCTGAGCAAGAGGTGTAAAGAATCAGGGTTCGAAAAGTAATTAAAAGGCAGTTAATGTGCTGCCATTTTTCACTTCCCAAGAGATGTATGAGAGCTATTAAGGACAGAAATAACATATTTTTAAAATCTCATTTAGGTTGAAACTGCATAAATCCTAGACTAAATTTGCGATCCCTATTATTTTCTTACTAGCAACTCGATATTCTGTCTCTAGAATATCTACATATCATTGATTTCCTGAAGGGACAACTTTTATAGGGTCCTTGTCTTAGCCCCATGTGTGCTTGTCAGAGTGCAGCAAAAGTATTCGTATATTGATCATTATCTTAGCATAGCATGGAAAGCCACGAAGGGGTTAAGGGGGGACTATCCCCCCAACGGTTTTGCTTTGTACCTGTTGAAACAAAGAAAAAGAAGACTATACATGGAAAAAAAAAACTATCCCAACATGAACAAAAATACTCAAGTTTTGAAGGATTGTTCTCCTTTGGAAAAGTAGTTGAGATATACCATATTCAGAAGGGATGAGCAACTAATATCCAGTGCCAGAAGCCAATTCCAGCATGTCAACAGGGCTGAATCTTCTGGCTAAAAAGCATCTCCCCAAACCTGAACAGGCTAATTCAGACAGCTCAGGGCACTTTAATCTGCATGTTATTGCCTCCTGTTGTCCAAACACCTGAACAACCGTTGTAGGCTATTACCCCATCTGACAATGCTTCTGTACACTACCCTTTGAAGCGCATTATCTCCACCTTTCCTTAAGACAAATTGTGTTAATAAAAAGGAAGGGTCCTGAGTCAAGGGGTAGTCTTTAGCTCCTTTAACTGAAGCTCCTCTGACCCTCAGTGCCTTTCAAAACTATCTTTTATCCATGGACTCCTTTTTGAATCTACACACAGCCCTTTCTCCAGATTGCTGAACCCTTTGTAATGCTGGGACAAAAACCCCAGCACTCCAGGGAATGCCCACAGTGAACACATTTACCCCTCACCCCTCCTGCATGGACTAAACCCATCACCCCAACCCCTGGATTCTTCAAAAGAAAGATGTGCCATTTGTCTTCTGGTGCCCCATTGATTGAGTTCACAAGGAGGAGTCCTTTATTTCAGTTTCTGGTTTGCTATTGAGTCACAATTTATGCACAGGACCTGAAAACACGTATGTCCTGAATTAACTTTGTGAGGTATGATTATTATGGTTAATAGGATATATTTCTTCTTGAAAGGACAGAAGATTAAAGTTTAAAATCTCCAAAGACAGTGTGGATGTATTCATAAAGATTCCACCAGTTGGATAATTTCTAAAGGAACAGAGTTCTAAAATGCAACTGCTCAGTGTGCTATAAAGTATTGATAAAATGATTGCTATAAAAATAAAATATCAGCCGAAACCGGTTTGGCTCAGTGGTAGAGCGTCGGTCTGCGGACTTAGGGGTCCCAGGTTCGATTCCGGTCAGGGGCATGTACGTTGGTTGCAGGCACATCCCCAGTGGGGGTGTGCAGGAGGCGGCTGGTCAATGTTTCTCTCTCATCGACGTTTCTGGCTCTCTATCTCTCTCCCTTTCTCTCTGTGAAAAATCAATTAAAAATATATTTTAAAAAATAAGATAAAATAAAATATCAGTCGCCGGTAACTATTTCAAAGTCACATACAACTTCTGAAAATTAACTATGATTACATCAACATTTCTCCTTTTATGTGAAAACAGAAATAAATTTTTAAAATATTTTTATTGATTTCAAAAAGGAAGGGAAAGAGGGAGAGAGAGAGAAACATCAATGATGAGAGAGAATCATTGATCGGCTGCCTCTTGCACGTCCCACACTGGGAATAGAATCTGCAACCCTGGCTTGTGCCCTGACCTCCTGGTTCATAGGTTGATGCTCAACCACTGAGCCATGCTGGTTGGGCAAAACAAAAATAATTTAAGGTGCTTATAATACAGGCCATTTAAAAAGGGGAAAAATATAGATTATTTTTTCTAAATATCAATAGTTTTGCTCTGTTTCTCATTTTTGTTTGTGCCTACCAGAATGCCCAAAGAGCTAATATACAGACAAGCTTGAGTTAGGAACTGAAATAAAAACCATTAATATTGGTGAAATGGAACAGATTTTGTTGGGGGTGATGCATTAAATTAACTATTAAACAGTATGCAATCACATATTGTACTGACGGCAAAGGATTTTAAAACAGAATGACTCAATTATCCTCAAAACAACCCAAAGAAATAAGCTCAAAGCCATAATCAGAAAGAGCTCTTGGACCATTTGTTTCTAGTTCTAGTGTTCTGCCTTTCCAGACTTTTTTGAAAATACATTTTTATTGTTGATAGTATTACAGATATCTCCATTTCCTCCCCCCCCACCCCCCTTATCCCAACTCTACCCTCCTCCTAGGTCTTCACCACCCTATTGCCGTGTCCGTGGGCTATGCATGTAAGTATATACCCGTATTTTCCGGCATATAAGACAACCCCCTAATTTTACAGTTAAAACATAGGTTTAGGCCTATATTCACTGTATAAGACTACCCCCCACTTCAAAGAAATGACTTACTTTGCCGTCAAGATCTGCAGGTAATTTTTGTGCAATTTTTTTTTTTTTTTTTCCATTTCAAAAGTCATCTTATACACTGGGAAATACGGGTAAATTCTTTCGTTTATCTCTTCTTGTTCCCCCACCTCCACGGGGGATGTCAGTCTGTTCCAAACCCCCTGCTTCGGGTCTTCTTTCTGGACTCTTTATATTAAATATTAAAACCCATGGTATGGATACCACATATGATGAGTATATATACAGATCAATAAAAGAGTAGCTGAAAGCTAGCAAAACTCCTCAAAATCACCTTATAGACACGGGAAAGAGGAGCAGATAGATTTGAATAGTTAAGTGATGGAGACAAAATAGAATTGGCCTTATTTTCACACTGTCCAAAGAGCAGCATGAACTACATATTCATAAAGTAATTCTGTACATTAATGTGAGGCCAAGCCTCTGAGATTCTGGAACAAACCCATACTGATAGCAAAGCAGAAATATCTCAACCAAAGAAATAATTTTTTTAAAAAAATTCACGTGACCCATTGTTTGCCAGACATATTTCTGACCCATCTAAAAATAATCCAACCCAGAGGGAAGAAGCACCACACAGAAAGGAGATTATCTGGAAAGCCGTATTCCTGTAGGACCGAGGAGGAAAATAAAATAAATGAAAAAGGAAGTCATCAAGTCTAATAGCTGGGAAAACTAATAACCCAGGATGCCCTGGCGACTCGTTAGAGTAAACAAGAGGAAATGAAAACCTGTGTACAGATAGTCCGCTTGACGTTTTTAATCCATGAAAATTAAACCCGGAGAGAATGTTGGAGAACAAACTCACAGAAAATCCTGACATACCGCTTTAGATAGTAATGCCTCCAAGTTTATTGCACCTAATTCCCCTGTTATCTCTTCTGTCATCAGACGTGAACACGCAAAGCAGAGTGAGAAAGAGAGAATTAGGTAACCAATAAGCCCCCAAATACATACTTTGCTGGAAGCCTCATATTGTCATCAGGACTTCTCAGCATTTGATGCATTCGCCCTGCAGTCCCTAATCCTAAATTCAGACTCATCATCTCCATGTCACCATGTCATATTGTAACCTTTTTAGACTGTGCTAATGACAAATATCTGGGGTGAGGTCATCTTAAATTTAAATAAATGGCCAGTGTCTCATTCTCTTCCATTCCTATGATCAACAATTTATACGTTTCTTTCCATTCTTTCTTCAAAACATAGTCTGCCTATCATTCTCCTGCCTATTCTTTCCTTTTATCCCAGCTGTAAACATTACATGTTTACGTTTTATTTCGCATAAGCTCCAAGTGACTTCTGATTTATAGTTATGGGAACTTGATTATGAGTCGCCTAGTAAGTGCTTTTATACGGTTTAAAGATGTTATTCTAATATAACTCTGCACTACTTAGTACTGTTTCTTTTGTAAACAGTTAAGCATGCATGCTGTCTGACTTAGAAATCTTTCCACGCATGTTTGGCTTGTTTTCATGCGTTTTATGGCTGGTCAGAAATGAGCAGCAGGCCGGTTCTAACAGCAAGCCGATTGTGGACGCAGTTACAAATGGAGCTGAGATGACTCTGATGTCTACATTTAAATAGAAAAGTGGAAGATTAGCAGCTGATTAGACCTGTTCAAATAAATGGTCCTTCTGAATGGCTTTAGAGAAACCAAATATTTTTATTTTAAAATTATAATATTACAACTTAGTAATGAACTTTCCATTCTTTGCTTTGGAGCTCAAGGAAAATAAACTCCTGGAATGCAGTATTTTGTCAAGAAGACAGCAAATGCTCTAGCTTGTCAGAAAATGTACACCGCTCACCACCAACAGATAATGTTCATTCCCCACAAATTCGCATTGCTGTGCAAGGATAAAGGGAAGAAGGTCAAAGTTGTATTAATATTAGTCACTTGACGTATGTCTTACAGGCAACTTTCTTTCCCAGTGTCCTTCACACTGTCCTAATTTGCATAACGTTCAGAGTCTCTTTGTAAATGATCACACTTCAGGAAAATATAGCATACAGAAAAGATGACAATTTCCCTATAAACAGGCCTCTTCGATTGCAGAGAAAATAGAGATTTCATAAGGAAAACTGACACAGAATAGTCCAGACCCTTTGGAAGGTGGGAAGCTCTCCAGATCGCCAGATATGAGACTGGTAAGTGAATACACAGACAACAGTCATGCCTTCAGGGCTCACACAATGTTGAATCTAGATAAATAAAGATGCCCTGGTCAAGAAGAATTAAAATATGATGTCTATCAGTACGATTTCAATAAAGCTGAATTAGCCTTGGCCTCCTGAGCAAAATACCACTTTATTGTAAGCACTGCAACACTTAGGAAGAATATTTATAAACTCTCTGAGCACAGGTTCTACCTTTTTCTCCTGTGAATCTTGATCACCTGCAAAATTCCTGGAAGATACAGTTATAGTAAACCCTCGAAAATATTTATTAAAGGAAAGCATGTGGAATGAGATTTCTACAAGTCAACACTTTAAAGACAATCAGTGTAAAATATATGAGAATTCAGGGAATTGGGTAATATATTTAGTGTAGATTAATTTTAAAATACATATGGAATTTTCACCCCTATAGAAATTTTTTAAAATATATTCTATTGATTTTTTTACAGAGAGGAAGGGAGAGAAATAGTTAGAAACATCAATGAGAATCATTGATCAGCTGCCTCTTGCACACCCCCTACTGGGGATGTGCCCACAGCCAAGGTACATGCCCTTGACCAGAATTGAACCCGGGACTCTTCAGTCCACAGGCCGATGCTCTATCCACTGAGCCAAACCAGTTTTGGCCCTATAGAATGTTTTGTTGTGAAATAAAAGACACGTGTAGAAAAGTATAAAAATAATGTATATTCCCTATCCTTAACCAAGCTCTACAGTCAAGGACACACTGTGTGGTCTATAGGGCTATGGTATCAACTAGTAGAATATTATTTGAGAAGATCTATCCATACAAAATCTTACATATGGCTATGTATTATAAAAGGATTTCTTCCTCTCTTACAATTTCTGTATTTTAATACAACATTACTCTTTTTGAATAACACTGCAATCAGAATGATAGCAATTGTTATAAATGACTTATCGCAAGATGATTTTCATTTGAAAGTATAATTGGATAACACAAAAGAGTGAATTTCATTGTCAGGATTTCAGAGTATCTATATATTTTGCAACATTATTTCCTGTGTCTGTACCACCCACTCTGCCCCAATCTCTATCAGTGGGATTTAAAGTAGGCCAAGTCTTAAAAAATAAAATAAATAAAGTAGGCCAAGTCTTGATCAAATGCCTTCTTCAGTGCCAAGGCCAACATCTCCTGACAGCCAGCCTATGCCCAGAAGTTCAGCTGGGTCCTTCGTAATAATTTGATATTGAAAAAAAGTATGGCATTAATTCATTCAATCAATACATTATTGTGTTTCCTCTGTGCCAGATTCTGCTTCTGGGCAACTTAAGATTGTTATGGGCTCTCAGTTTGGAAGAAATTACATAAAGTAGAACTGACCAAGTAAATTGAGTAAGAATCTCTTAGAAATTACAAATGTAAGTGGCTGAACTTGACTCATTCTCACTCAGTGAAACTACTCAAGTATTGGCCACATTTTCAAAATTCACTCTCACGATTGTCACTCTAGGCTGCACGTTATATATTATAGCAAATGTATTCCAAACAAGCAATAGAAAGAGTAGTTTAGTATTAACTGTTCTGTTCAGAAATAACATGGAAAGGGAGAACTGGAGTGTGAAAAGCCACATTAATTCCTAAAATTGAAAATAAGGCTGTTCTTCTAAGCTGAGCATCTGAAGAACATAACAAAGATCCCATAGATTAATTACTGTTTATGTATGTATACACATATATGCCTACATGGTAAAACAGGATGATATACTTTAGTCTCTGTAATTACCAATTTGCTTTATTTCAGTGAAATCTGCAGGGGGAAAAAAATGTTTTCAGAAAAAACTCTTAATCATAGCTAAAATTACGACCTCAGTGAAATTTTATTTGCACCTGAAAACGTAACTTATTTATGAGGGGTTCATCAAAAATAAATTATGAAGAAGGCTGACTGATCTATCTTACATTATTGGCAAAAGTTGCATGCATTGCCTGTGCCCTTTAAAATGAGGCTCTATTTTCTGTTTGAAATGTTGACCAGGAATATTGCACATGTATCCTCATTTCTCTTTCATGCGTTTTTCTTATTCTATTTTTTTGTAGCTTACAAAAGTCATCACTTTTGTAATTATCATTAAACTACCACTTCTTCTTATATATGAGATTCATTTCTTTTTAGTAAAATAAAGCATGCCATTTGTCTAATTGACATTTAATCCTTTATCTCTAATAGAATAATATTTAACAATGTATACAATGTCTTATTCATGACATCTTTTCATATATAGTAGTTCTAAGTAGAAGAGAGGTGTTTTCTTCTTTTCTGGGGAAAACACTCAACTTATTAATAAATTAAACTGTTCTACTGAGTGGGACAATGGCAGCTTGACCTTGGTTGCTGAACTAATTGCTGTGTAATACCTTGAGACTCATTGGCATTATCTTACCTTTCCAGACCATCTGGTATTTGATAAAAGTAAATACGAAAAGGTACAAACAAAATGATCTTTCTGTATTTCTAGGTCATTCTGGCAGGAGAGTCTACCCTATTCTTATGCTTTGACGCATGCATTATATGTGAGTCCTCAGGACAAGACTTATTTTCATAATGAAATGAGAAGTCATCTATTGTATTTACTGATACAGTAGAAGAAGAAGAGGCAGTGAAAATGTTTACTTTGGTGCAAATAAAATATATGACAATTAGGATTTAGTGATAAGGGAAATACAAAGCTGATTTTCTTTAACAAAGTGGATATGGCCACCAATTTTGATGGGAATGCCATGACAGGTGTCAATGTCCCACACAATGCAAGCTTTGAACGTTCCTGGCATGAATGCTCTACAAAGCTGGCAGAAATACTCAGTCTTCAACAATCAGAAATGCCCCCATCAGTTTTCACATTCTATTAAAGGAGGTGGTACCAGCCCCAGATGAACATCGCTGAGACGCAAGAGGACAACATAGGCGGGGAGATAGATGATGAGGTTGTATGTAGCTAAATGCTGTGGCTGACACTGTCGAATGTAGATCTGGGGCCCATTACCAGCCTCCCGAATCCTTTAGGTTCTTGATTATGAGGAATGGGAAGTCAAACACAACTGAACTTTTCTTTCAGTTAAAGGTGACCATGTGACCCAATTCTGCCAATGAGATACATGCAGGTGCACCTGGGGGTTTCTTACCTTCAAGAGAATGAAAGATAAACTCTCACAAGGGAGAGGATGTTTTCAGCTTCCAGGCATGGCGATACAAAGGCATGGTTCAGTAGCCATGTGATGATGTCATAATCATGGGAGTGACCCTCAGAACCCAGAGGACTACAGAGGCAGAAGCAACCTGGTCCCTTGATGATAACATCGTACCCCAAGAACAGCCTTCCATGATTTCTCCTCCCATTTTTGCAGTAGAATATTGTAGATTTAAAGTCATTTTAGTAGTTTTCTTTCAGCCACAGCTGGGTAATCCTACCAGATACACTGTTAGGTGACTTAAGAGAGATTTTTTTCTTAAGATCTAGGTGCAATGGGGTGGGAGTATTATGGTCAATGATATGGATGGTTGAGATATTAGAAGGCAGAGACCAAATCATTTTCATCTGAGAACCGAGAAGCAGATAAAGCTAATAATTGGTAGGATGAATAAAATGAACTGAGTAAATAATTCATTCGAGTTATGTTAATATCTCTATAAATGACAGCTTAAACTGAATTCTTAAGAAGATGGTGGCGTTAAGAAAGGAATTAGGACTGTAAAAGAAAAAACAAAGTATAGAAAAAACTTTAGATTTAAAAACCTCTCAGCTACTGATAAAGAAGAAAGGTAGGTTTAGTTGAAGAAACTATATAAAAAATATACATTGAGTGGCCAGATTATTTTGACTTCTGAACGCATAATTATCTGGTCACCCGGTATATATTCTATATAATAAAAGGCTAATATGCAAATTGTCCCCTTGAGCAGGAGTTCGACTAGCAGGCAGGCCAACAAACCACCCATGTCCCCTCCCCCTGGCCAGGCTGGCTGGACCCCACTCATGAACAAATTCATGAACCAGGCCTCTAATTCACACTGAGTGGCCAGGTTATTACGCGTTCAGAGATCATAATAATCTGGCCACTCAGTGTAGATAGAAGTATGTGGCCAATGAGATTTCTTAAAATTAGAGGTCTTAAATATGGCATCATTTGAATGATTAAGAATTTACTTGATTTATATCAATAATGTTGATAAATTCTTGCATAAAGACAGATTGTCCAACTTTTAAAAAATCCTCCTAGGATTAAAACCTATCTTTTCATTTAGGAGTTCATCAATTGCAAGCAATCATTAGGATAACAAACCAGTTCATTATAAAGTTAAAATATTTTTATATCAACATAGTAAACTGGTAGCAGTGGTTCTTAGCTAAAAATGAAAAATATAAAATAATCAAATGCAAAACCAAGAATGCAGAGTTCTCTCTTCATGAGGCATAAGCAACTCATTATCAACTCACTGTTGTCAAAAAGCATTTTCCTTGCATCTCATTTTCATCTTTTCACTTACATGTTACTTGGACTTGCCAATAAGAATGAAATATTTGACATAAGAGTGAAAAAATAAAATATTGCGAGTGTAGAAAGACACAGTAAAATAAAAATGTGACTCTATGGTGCAATTTAAAATAGGTAGTCTTTCTGGAAATATTTCATGTGGTTAGTGTTATCTTGTGAAAAATGCCTGTAATTGGTATCTTTTTTCTCTCAGTCCTTCCAAGCTAATCTAATAGACAATGAATAAGCTAGAAATATCCCATTTATAATTCACTTGAATAACCTTTATTTCTTAAATAAATCTAGAAGGGAAAATTATTTGTAGCAAATTTATGAGGACTGCACTGTGTTACTTACAATGCATTAGATCCCTGAGTTTTATACACAACTTCAACTATTCTGTACTCCTTGGAAATGTATTGATAAAGTAAAAGGAAATTTATCCAAAATAAAGGGCTACAGGAATAAATTGAATTGATCATCAGAGGGATTAGAAAACGTCTGCAAATTACAGCATCTATAGACAGCCATGTCTGCCACGTCCCTTTAACCACGCTATGATATTTGCTAACCATGCTTCTGCTATTTGTTCTTATTACAGGCCCAGATGGCCAAGGTTGATCTTTAATTTGTTAGGCTCAAAATAAAATATTGTCCTCTCCAGAGCTTCCCAAAGGTTGCTCAACTTTATAGTTTAAGACATTCCAAATAAATCTGTGTTACTCTGTAATTTAGCCCAGGGCTGGATATAAAGATGAGGTTCTCCTGGGATCTTCCCAGCTGCTCTGATTTAAATCCCCTCAATTGCTTGACCATCACCATCTACTTCCTGTAAAGTCTTCTAGTTTAAGCCATTAAGAAACTGAATATATTTTTCTTTTTGTTTAATACTTTCTTATATGATATTCATATCCTTGGTGGAGGGCTATTAGTAAGAAGGTAGAATGTAAACACCTTGGGATGAAAAAAAAGGCTTCCAATTTCCCTTCCCACTCGATGGTCTTAATCCATTTGGTGTATCTGCTTCTAATTTGATTAGGTTTCCACTGAAACAAAAAATGATTCTAGTTTTAATTTAAAAAAATATATTGTGTGGTAGACATTTAATATCTACAGGTTAAAGTATCATCTTGTTATGAATTCCTTGGTGCTACACAACAAATTTCCACTCAAATAATTCATGAGCAACTTTTAAAATATTAAAAACAAAAAGCAGTGTAGGTTTCCTGGTTTTAGACAACTCTGCTGCTGGGGTACTGGCTTGGTGATACTGCTGCTTTGGGTTCAGTTGTAAATGGCATTACATTGATTCATTCAATATATTTTTGTTGGGAGTCTGTTATGTTTACAGGCAGTATGAGGGATAACAAATAATGAGCAGTGTTGAATATGGAAACAACTTAATGTCTTAAAAAATAATACTTAAGAAATAGCCTTATAAGAGTATAAATGGACTGGTATATTCAAAATTATTGTGGGGAAGGGAAGTCAACTCATATCATTAATACGCAAGAGAAAAGTACCTTTACCTTTTATTTAGAGAAATGAATGTACATTTTTTGACAGTGTAGCATTTCCTTAATTTTTATTTTATATTCAGCTGGGGGAAAGTCCAGTGAAGAAAAATGCTTATTCCATTCATAACTGGCTGAGTGTGAACAGCCATCTTTAATGACCTGTTAATGGGTGTGGTCAGCATGCGCTCTGTTCTAATCTAAGAGAGTAGATTAGATTGCTTCATAGCCCCAATTAGACAGAAACAGAGACTAGGACTGAGACAGTATTCCTGGGACTCTCGCATGGCATGGTGGGAAGAGGAAGAAGATTCAGGAAAGGGGGCTAGAAGTGGAAGGAGAGCAGGGGGCAGCGCTGTCATTGATGCCACAGGAAGAGCCTGGAGATAAAGAAAGTGGCCCATATCATGGAAGCCTGCTGACAGGCCAAATACAATAACACACAGAAGTAATCGTTGGGTTGCACACCATTAAAGTCATGTATGTCCTTGACAGAGCATTTGATTGTTATTTTAATTATATTAATTAAAATAAATGTCTCAGCGTGGTGGGTATGGTCCTCTTTGGTTGCTGTTGAAGTTAACGGACAGCAATAACGGGGCTAGCCCTCAAACCTGCTAAGCGTTTAATGATGCAATTTGAGCTGGAGTGTCTTTTACTGTGTGGCATAAAAGTTATTAATGTTATTAAAATATCCACAGAAATATCCACAATCCTGACCTGAAAGCTGCCCTTTGGTTGTTTGCTTAATATACGTCCTTGCTTGTATCAGGAGCAAGGCATGTGTGAGATACACTGAGTGGCCTGATTATTATGATATCTGAACGAATAATAATCTGGCCACTCAGTGTGTGTGTGTATACACACATATTAGAGGCCTGTGCATGAATTCGCTCATGGATGGAGTCCGGCCAGCCTGGCCAGGGGGAGGGGACATGGGCAGTTGGCCTGCCTGCCTGCTGGACAAACTCCTGATCCAGAGGACAATTTGCATATTAGCCTTTTATTATATAGGATATACACTGAGTGGCCAGATTATTATGCGTTCAGAGATCATAATAATCTGGCCACTCAGTGTAGTTGCTACAGGTTACAAGCCCGGAGGTATTTCCTGAAGCATTCTAAATTCCCCTTTAATTCTCTTCTCTATATTTCCTTCCCTTCCCTTTTCTTCTCTGTCTTCTTTGCTCTCTTACGCTGCTTCCTTCTCATTACTCCCATGAACATCTCAACGCCCTTCCTCAAATAATACAAAATGTAAGACTCCCTCTCTCCCCTCAGCCTTCCATCCCTCTCTTTCCCTCCTGTCTGTCCTCTCCAGAACCTTCCACAGATTGTCTGGGACTTTCATAATCAGATGCGTCACAGCACAACAAGGCGTAGAGTCGGGAGATTGGGATGATACCTACAAAGCAAAAGCCAAAAAATTTCCACTTCTTTAGGGTACCTGAGCCCCAGCAGCTGAGTAGCCGCACAAATACTCTTTTTTCCTTCCTGGAAACGAGGGTTGAAGTGATAATAAAAATGAAGGTGATTCCTATGTTGTAACACATAATGCGTTAGTAAACCTGAAGGACTTTCCACTATTATTTTAATAAAATCCTTCCTAGCGGCCATCTGTTCTACATGGTTCAGGCTTTGGAATGAACAGTGTATTTCTGCACTCAGCTAGGGCAGAGAGCAGTGGCACCGCCGAGGGAAAGCAAATGAGTTCTGTTTATCCTTGAGTGAACCTAGGGTTCAATTTTGCTTTCTATTGATTGATAGTATAATTACCAAAGTGTAAGATTTTATAAACAGAAAAATCTAGCGGGGGCCTACTCTGTAGGTTGGAATGTCTGTCTTTCACTGGAGATCCAATGAGTTGCGTTCACATGTGCGAACTCTAACAAGAGAGTTCTCAGATCCCCACATCCTGCACTCTACTGGATAAATGGTGCCAGTAAGACCTATGGAAGTGACAGTGACCTCACCTTTCTGGAGGCTGGCTAGTTGAGCTGCCTCAGCTCCCAGCATGAGTGATTCTAAGTCTTGACAAGAGCAGACAAGCAGTGTTGAGCAAGATTCCAGGTCGCTCTAGCTGTCAAATTTCAGAATTATGTCTTCTAGAGTAAGAAAGAGGATAATCGCTGTTGAACTCAAGGACCTGACAGATAAACTCTATGCCTTTATGTTACGACTCTAGCAGAGATGAAATAGGCCTGGAAAAGACTAATGCTTTTTTTTAATATTAGTAAATTGTTAATATTAGGCATAATGGTAAGTCATATGTAGGGCTTTCTTTCTAAGGACCTGAACATACTTGAAATGAGACTATCTAAAAAGCATGATACACTATAAGAAAGATACTAGTGGTTCACATGGAACATACATGCTCAGTATTTTTATCAGATTTTAGAGACTTCAAAAGGAAGTCAATGGAGAAGATTGATTAAGGTAGACAACCTTTAGATTCCCCAATCTTTCTGCACACATAAAAATGAGTATCATGATGCATATCTGCCCATTCATTCAACAGCTATTCTTGAGTACATAGCAAATGTGAGACAGTTTTCAAGGGCAGTCGATAGGATTTAACTCAGAAAAATTTCATATATATATTGATTTCAGAAGAGGAAGGTAGAGAAAGAGAAACATCAATGATGAGAAAGAAACATTGGTTGGCTCCCTCCTGAAGGTCCCCTACTGGGGATCCAGCCCACAACTGGGGCATGTGCCCTGATTGGGAATCAAACCATAACCTTCTGGTTCATAAGTTGATGCTCAACCACTGAGCCATGTAGGCAGGGTTGTTTTTATCCTAATGTTTGGTTAACTGAAGTGGGACACCTTACAAGAATTTTCCCAACAGGACAGTTGTAAAGAAGAAAATGAATGGAAATGTCTGAAGCATAAACTTCATTTTTTTGTGTGTGAAAATCCTGAAAAGGCCTTTATAGGGACAATTCTAGGGTAAATATTAGGCTCTTCTGTCTCAGGGATGTGTTTTCACCAAGAGAAATATCAACCACAAGCCAGTGGAAATTGGTTTGGGAGTGGTGTGAAAATCTTGGCTATTACTGTGTTTGTTGTCCCCCATGGATCACAATACATAAGCAAGGAAAACAGCATCTCTGGACAGAATGGGGACACGAATGGGATAAAGAGTCTATATAAGCTGCTTCCTGGATTGAGAAGAAAAAGAAGTTGAAAAAAACTTCATCAGAAATTTGAAGGTGTCTGTGAAAAAAAAGCTTAATAAAATTTGAAATTGATCCTCTTACTACCTTACTATTTATTTATTTATTTATTTATTTTACTAATTCTATTTGAGCATCACACAATACAGCACAAAAATTAAGAAAATACTTTGAATTTTTTTAGAATATATTTTTATTGATCTCAGGGAGGAAGGATGCAGGAGAGAGATAGAAACATCAATGATGAGAGAGAATCATTGATCAGCTGCCTCCTGCACACTCCTACTGGGGATTGAGCTTGCAACTCAAGCATGTGCCCTGACAGAGACCAGAACCTTGACCTCCTGGCTCATAGGTCAACATGCAATCACTGAGCCACGCTGGCAGAGTAAGGAAAATTTTAAAATAATAAAATCCTACTGCAAATAAAAATCAAAGGAGTAACTACATTTTTAAGGTGAATGAAATAATGCATATAAACAATAGTGGTATTTAATTATTTACACTCATATAGGCATATGTGTGCATGTAAAAATTAGAAAAGCAATTGACTAGATTAGTCTGCAGGACGCACTGCATAAAGTTCCATGACACTCAATGGCTAAACATTATCACAATAGGAGAAGTTAACGTGGGGACAAGTTAACATGGCCCTGGGACAAGTTAACATGGTCCTGGAGCGCATTTCCAGCCCTAACATGTTGGAAATCATGAACTTCACTCAGTGCCAAGCAATAAGGACAACAACAGTCAGAATAAAGTATTGCAAAGAGTGAAAGGATTCTCATCAGCTGTCTAATCGGAGGACAGGGACCACAGCACACAGAGCTACGGTTCCAGGGGGAAGGCAAAATGTCCCCTTTGTTTGTGTGTCTGAAGGCAACACGGTCAAAAGGGAGACAAATGGAGGCGTGGCAATTTCGTGATTTCCCTGGGAGACCAGGAAATCCATTTAGATGGATTGTTAGGCAGCATCTGGTCTGTGGGAAACATTCCCCAGAAGAAGGTCGCAGCGTGAATCTTGTATTCAGCTGGCCACTGAAGGTGGCAATTACTGTGAGTCCTTTGACAACCCAAGGGAGGCATCTTTGTTGGAAAACAGGAAAATCCCACCTCTGGAGCAGTTAGCAGGGAAGGGTGGGTGGGAAGAGATCAGCCAATGAACTTGTATGCATATATGCATCACCCGTGGACACAGATAACAGAGTGGTGAGTGTCTGGGAGGGGGACATGGGAGCAGGCTGGAAGAGGCTAATGGGGGGGAAAAAGGACCTACATAATACTTTCAACAATGAAGAGTTAAAAATAATAAGAAGAAAGTACAATTTTGTAAAGCAAAACAAGGCAAGAAACTCAAAATTAGAGAATTCCAATCTTTAGGTGGGCATCTGCCTTTTATTTTATTATTTTATTTTTTAAAATATTTTTTATTGATTTTCCTACAGAGAGGAAGGGAGAGAGATAGAGAGTTAGAAACATCGATGAGAGGGAAACATGGATCAGCTGCCTCTTGCACACCCCCTACTGGGGATGTGCCTGCAACCAAGGTACATGCCTTTGACTGGAATCGAATCTGGGACCTTCCAGTCTGCAGGTTGATGCTCTATCCACTGAGCCAAACCTGCTTCGGCATCTGCCTTTAGACTTCCCCCTGGAGATTAGTATTTTCCCTCCTCTCGATGCATGCAGGAAGCAAAACAGGATTGCTTTCTGGTTGCTGTCTGACTGAAGGCTTGTGTCTCCCAAAAATGTCTATCTTGACGTAGAACTCCCAACGTGATGGTGTTTAGACATAGGGTCTTGGTGGCAGTCAATAAGTCATGAGATCAAGTCCCCATATAAAAAGAGACACCCCACCCCCGCTCCTCTCAGTGGAAAATCTTGAGTAAAAGCAGCCTTGATGCTTGATCACCTCCCCGAGTTCCTACTTCTGCATTGTTTTTAGCCTCAGAAAATCCTGCCTTTTGTGACAACACAGAACTGGCTGCTAATGTGCTCATAGAAGGGCTGTTCATGGTTCATTTTCTGTCATATTGCCATAAATGGGAATTTATTCTCGCCCGCATTCTGCTTGGCCTATCGAATGTATGATAGAAGACATTTAATGTATTCCTTTCGTTACCTTTGCCTTCTCATATGTTGATGTGTGCATCAGGTTTTATCTCGAATCAGGTTATTAGCAAATTCGGTTCATTGTGGTTATTAAACATTTGTGGCCAATTTACAAACACATCAGACATCAACAGCCTTCTGGAAGATACGGCTACCCCAGGCTCTTGGCTGTTCACTTGTAATGATGCTTGAACACCAACATTATTATCAATCATTTTATTTGTTAACTTTTTGTGTGTGTGTGTGTGTGAGATCCTTCCTAAATATGAGGGGGGAAGAGCAATGAATAGAGAGAAACTGAAGACACATTAATATGCTTAACTCTTTTTGCCTAGGGCGAGCCCTACGTAGAACAGTGTATATTTTTCATTAAATAGAATAATAAAAAATCAAATGCAATTAACTGAACTAATATGAAGGGACAAGATAAATGCTATATCCTAATAGAATTCCAATGCTAACAACTTCAAGCCGTCACTGTCTTATTTGTGGAGTAGAGCAAATAACATTAAGCTAAAGAACCAACTAATGGATGATTAATGTTCCTTATTAAATTAGATGAAGGAAAATAACAATGTTAGTTGTTAGCAAGTCACCAGAGTAGAGGGGGAAAAATGAAAAGGAAACTTTGACAAGGATAATTTTTCTGAAGTTTTATTTTATAAAGATGGTAAATATAATTACCCAAGGAAACTGGATTTTCCCCCCTATTTTGACTGTAAATTTTCTTTGTAATGTTATATGGAAATATAGTGTATGATTGATGGCTGCTTTGACATGTAGATAGCAAGCCGCATGCTGATCATATACTTGTGAGTACTATTGGGAGGGCTACGGAGTGATGTATGCTATGGGTGCGTGTGCTTGTATTCAAATCTCTCAGATTTCATTTTAATTTATAAATTGTCCAGGCAAAAAAATAAACACCTAAAAATTTCCCACTTAAATTGTGTTCATTCTACTGACCATCATGGGTCTACCTTAAAATGGTGTTAATGTGTGAGACTTGTGTTTCTTCTTACAATAGAGAGGGTCCAACTAGCCAAAGGTATGCACTTTACACGTCCAATTAGCATGAACTCAGCTCAGATCATCTCCTTGAATCTAAGAACTTTGGAGAATATTCCTTAAATAATTTTTTCTCTAAAAGTGTTTAATTAATTTCTAGCAACTAAAGGATTCTTAACTTATTGGGGGTAAATACCACTGAAATTTTCTAAGAACTTGAATATAGTTGAGTTCATTAAAAGATATATTTCTACAATGCATCATCTGTGTATGTATTGTGTTCACCATCCCAAGTCAAGTCTCCTTTCATCACCACTATCCCCTTTTACCTTCTTTTACCTCCTGAAAGCTGTATAATTTTATTAACCAAGGCCACCCAAATAAATTCAATATTATAAAAAGATACCTTCCAATGTGTGAATGTAGTTAGGGCTCCAACCTAATAATGCATTCAAATGAAATTTTCAGCCAAGTCCACTAGTTTAAATATTAACTAGTTTGCTTTTCACATACCGGCCCACTGTTGGTTGTTTAGTCTCTGGGCCCAAGGCATTTCCTAGTTTAAATGTTCCTGGCATGCTGATGGAGTTGGGATTTGTTGTAGAGAAAAAAAGAGAGAGAAAAAACCTCTGGTGTGTTAAGATAGATGAAGGCATAGGATTTAAAAGTGGGTACAGACTGATATAAATAATACATTTTAAACATAAGGTTTTTTTGTGATAAGCATGCCTATGATTTCCAAAATATATTCTGAAATGGTACAAATCCAGTATAAATTTTACTGCATTATTTAAATTACGGCCTTCGATCTTGGAGGATCAAATGAATGAAGACAAGGCATGTGAAAGAACTTAGCACAGTTCCTGGCACATACAAGTGCTCAAGCATTTTTGGCAGGAACTGAACATTAAATTCATGATTTTAAAGCCAAAAAGGCCACTGCAGACATTATAAAGTCATTTTAACTCAGTACCGCTACATTTTTCTGTCTACATGTTTACTTATTTGTCCAGGAGGTCTCTGGGTCAAGGAACAGGGTGTTTATCACTCATAGAGCATCTCTTTGTTATTACTTCCCTGAACCCTAGTTGCCAGGAGACACTCTGATAAAAGCCTGATGTTACCTATGTAAGGTTTGAGGCACAGGAAATTGACCACTGAGATATGTTAATGTTTATTCCCCAGTAATGAGTGGGACTCATTACAAAGGTAGAGAAATCAGAATTGAAGGAGTGGGGAGGGGAGAAAGGACCCAGCCGGGCTGCCTCCATAGATGTAGATGGAGAGAAGCAAAACATGGCGGGTCTGGGGGTCTTTTATAGGGGAGGAACAGGAAAGGGTTGGACCCTGGGCGGAATAGGAAGGGGTGGGATCCAGGGCACTTTGACAGGGGCTGATTGGTGGTTCAATGTCTTGGGGATGTCTCTGTGGCAGATGCCAGTAATGTCATAACTCAGCCCACCAGTTTGGGGGAGGGAGAATCTCACAACCTATACATGCACCAGGCCTCTGGTATTCAAATAAGATGCTAAATCCAAATAATGGATTAAGTTAAAACATTAATCCATTACATGTAAAAAAATGTTAAATTCTTAAGCTTAACAGAATGCATTTGCTCAACAATCTTTCCTAATCTTAAAGACAAAGAAAACTGTTGTGCCTTTTGTATTTCATTGACTGACATGGGTATAAGATGCTAATTTTAAACAGCTTACCAATCAAGAATGTCATTCAGGACATAGACATTCTCTTTACAGCAATGTTCTTTGTTTTTATATATAAACAAATGCTAACACCCATATTGTACATGCTAGCACACTTATACAATAATTGCATTGAATTTTACTACGTACAGATAGATTAGCTATTAAGGTCTAGAGAGGAGTGGAAGATTTTTCTAGAATATAGTCACCTTGATTAGCATAAGTTTTGAAATGTCAACTCAGTGCAATCCTTTTCATGTGGGTAATTAAGATGTGAAGACTTCTTTCAATAAACTGTGATAGTCATAGTTCCAGGATTCCTCTCCTGTGGTACACAAAATCATACCTGGGTGGGGTCTCTCTGCCTGGCCAGGGGCCAATCAGGGCCAGCCAGCTGCAGGGAGGGGCCATGGAAAGTTGGCTAGCAGTGGGAGGTTGGTGGTGGAAGTGCACTGACCACTAGGGGGAAGCTCCTGCATGGAGCATCTGGCCCCTGGTGGTCAGTGCACATGATGGCGACCAGTCAACTGGTCATTTGGTCGACCAGTCATAATGGTTGCTTAGACTTTTATATATATATATTATACTCTTATAGTATCAAGTCATCTACATAATGTACATTTACAACTGTAATAAAATAATGTTCAGGGTTTATTTAATAACCTCCAAAATACAAATTTCTTTCCTAAATCACCGCATGTGGTCAATTAATATGGAATATATTAGTGTTGAAGGAATGGTTCTCATTATTTAAGTATTTATATTTAATAGGTGACAAATAAATGTGATTAATCAGAATATACTAATTAAAATAACTAAACTAAATTACTGATGAAACATATAATAAAAGTGGAAGAAAAATAACTAATGGAAAAGATTTCCATCTTTGGATTTTAAATTTTAATTGTTAGAGGGACAGACGCTCCCAATAAAAAGTGATCTTTTATTTAATGTTGCCAATGTGCTTAGAGTTTCATCAGCTTTCTTTTTACGATTTGAATGCATTTCTCTCATCTTCCCTGGGTGTTTTTTTTTTTTCCTCTTTCTGGGAATGTGCCACTGGCACATCACAACGGCAGTGGGCATTTTAATCCCAATTATTCCGCTGCTGTCTGTTATTCCCCGTGGGCCATAACAACGCATCCTCCTGAGATCTGTTCTCGGAGTGTGTCTTTTATCTCCTCCACCTGTGTGGACGTGGCGGGAGGCAGTTTAATTCTATCATTCCCATAAAACCACAGAGCTTCCATCCCTCCCGTTAAATATCAGGTAAATCATTAAGAGGAAAAGACTCGGAGCTGATGCTTGCCAGAGCTGGGGCATGAATAAACATGAAGAACTTAAATGAAAACCCCTCAGGAACTTGGGATGTTAGGAAGTATTTAACAGCAGAAACCTGTGAGCAACACAGAAAAGTTCTTTAGAACAGCAGGGTAGCCTATTTTAGTCACTCAACTGAGAACTGTTCTCAACAAGCCAAAGCCACAGAGGCCTTAAAGAAACCATCTTCCCCATCACCCACCCCTCCCCAGCCTAGAGCTTTAGGGAACAGGAGAGGAGGCAGAGGCTAGGCAAGCTTATTCTCTTATTGTTATTGTGAGTCCTCACCCAAGATCATTCCTTCCATTGATTTTTAGAGAGAGGGGGAGGGAGGGGAGAGACAGAAGAACATCAATGGGCACTTGACAAGTCAGGGCCTGGAAAAGAGCCACACCTTCTTAAAGAGCAATATTATGTGAATCATGTGCAGTGCTGGTAGACACAGATGAAGCTGTAGCAATAGAGGACTTCTCAAAAACCAGAGATAAGACCACCTACTCCTGCTTTCTCTCTTCTTTGATTTTATCTCCTCCAACCTACCTCTGCTAGTGCCAGTGGCTTCCCATTGTGTTACTATAGCCCACGTAAGGCAGCTTGAGACCAGGATTTACAGAGTGGCCAGATTATTGTGATATCTGAGTACATAATAACCTGGCCACTCCGTGTATGTATGTGTATATATTAGAGGCCCAGTGCAAGAATTCGTGCATGGATAAGGTCCAGCCAACCTGGCCAGTGGGAGGGGACATGGATGGTTGGCTGCCTGCCTGCTGGTGGAACACCTGGTCAAGAGGACAGTTTGCATATTAGCCTTTTATTATATAGGATATATGCTGAGTGGCAAGATTATTATGCATTCAGAGATAATAATAATCTGGCCACTCAGTGTACATGACTATACAAAACATTCACACAGGCCCAAGTATGTGAAAAATGGGTCATCAAAAAACACTCCTACTACTCACAAATTTTCCTTCTATTTCCAAAATGGTAGCCATGACCTATGAAACTCATCTCAAAACCCATAATGATATGTCACTAGTAGCATTAGTTGAACTTTTCTGTAATCGTAGTTGTGCAATATTCTACTCTACAATAACTCAATTCTCTCTCTCTATCTCATTCCATTTACATACACCACTCCAACAATTCCTTGTCCAATTTCCCCCAAATACCCTAAGAATTCCATGACCGATATACACTGTTGCTTATGACTTGCATATTGTCTATCTTTCCATGCCCAAATTTGATCAAAACCACCAACTTTACACATGACTTTACTTACGATGCTATTAATATAAAATGATGGGCCTTTTTCACAATTAATGAATAAAATAATCCTTAGATGAAAGCATTCCAAAGCTACCATTACTGAATTTACTTACTTACTTAAAAAAATATTTATTGTTGAAAGCATTACATATAGCTCCCCTTTTCCCCACTGACCCCATCTAGCCCCAGTCCTTCACCACCCTATTGTCTGTGTCCATGGGTTATGCAGATACAAACATACAAGTTCTTTGGTTGATCTCTTCCTACGCACCCCCACTTACCCCTGCCTTCCCTCTGAGATTCAACAATACGTTTCTGGATCTACCTTCCCTCCAAAAGTTAGGTATGAATATTGCATTTCTAACCCCATCGGCCAAACCTGCCATTTTTACACCAGATTCTATCTTCCATCACTCAGACCATTAGAATGGCTAGCAATTCCCTTTTCCCTCAATCAAAGAGGTGTTTATGGTACTGACTGGTCTCATAATAAATGCATTTGAAAAGAAGTAAATACACATTTATTGGCAATAATCATCAGGTAGTAAAGGGGATCAAAGAGCCATTAACTTTGATTGCTAAGTTTACAATGTCTGTATTGAAATAATTTAATGTCTGTGTTAAAAACTCTACCACTGAGGTTTTAAAGTCAAATTATATTACTTTTTAACCTGAATAACAATGGCTCAACTAGTCTATATCCTGTTTTAAGAAAGGCTAAGTTGATGTAAGAGAATGCCAACTTTATTGGAGCATTTTCCTTCCCTGGAGCTGTCTCATCAGCTCATTTTAATAATGTCATAGCGGGCAATCAATGTGTTGTCTCCATGTTAATGGACATAAAACTTGTCCCGCATCCAGAAAGCATATGTAGGGTTTTATAATCTGGGTTTTATTGAGAAAACTGCAGTAAAAGTATTGATGTTCCCATCAGTTTGGGTCTAAGACTGTAATTAATAGCTTGTTTCCTTTCATTTCAATGAAAACAATCAAGTTCTAAGCTAATTAAGTGGCGGTAAACCATAAATGACTCTTTGACTTAAGAGAAAAAATCTGGTTTTGAAACAAAAGGCCTTCAGAAACTTAGCAAAGTGAATTCATTCATAGTACCTGATTGGATAGTTAGAGATGTTTCCCTTAAAAGTATTTTTTTTCATTTGGTATTCTCACTGGCATGACAATAAAAATGCTATCAAATACTGATTATCACAAGAATCCATATATCACTTCAAGATGTGTTTCCCAAGATATGCATTACCTCTAACTGAGATCTCTCTTTCATTTGTGAAAACAAAAGCCCATGATATTTTTCCTAATATCTATGCAAAACTTAAGTTTTGTTTATTATTATGAAAGGAATAGGAATTTTGTTCAATAAAAAAAATAGCACTGATTTAGCCCAGCTGATGTGGCTCCTACCTATGAAGGAGGAGGTCATGGTGACATTCCTGGTCAGGGTACATGCCTGGGTTGGGGGCTCTATCCCTAGTAGGGGGTGTAGAGGAGGCAGAGAGTCAATAATTCTCATCTTTGATGTTCCTATTTCTCTCTCCCTCTCCCTTCCTCTCTGAAATCAATAAAAATGTATTTGAGAAAATAGCACTGATTTAGAACATAATTTGTTATAACTAAGCATCTCTATTCTATAATATGCTTGAACATCGATATGTGCAATGTGAGATAATTCTTGGTGTTTTATATTTAATCTTCAGTATATTCTTGAGTATTTTCTTTGTAATATAAAACTTTGTATTGCTTAGTAGATGTAATTAAGTGCCCATCTAAACATAACACTGAGTATCTATGATAACAGACTGTTTTAATCATTTTGACATTTGTATTCTGAAATATGACCCAAAGAAATAAAATTGGAAAAATCAGAAAAATGAGTGAAAAAAATACATTGCTTAATTTTTAAAACTAGTATGATGCACTAGACACCCTAACTTATTTTCAGGCAAAACAGCAATGGATTGGCTGTGCATTCTTGATAGAATCAGAACTAGTGGTTTCAATTGTTTTCATTTTTCACTACAGATAATTTTGTGGTTTCATTGACAATTTGTCAGTTTCAAGGCTGAGAAAAACCTAGTGTTCCTCATAAACACATGTCTGTTTTATACTTTATGATCACAATTGATAAGAATCTTAATATTGATATAAATTCTCACTGGTGATTATTTAATTTGCTCTTTTGTTTTTAGATTTCCACCTCAACTTAATAAAAGATCATTAATTTTAATTAATAAAAACATTTAATAATTAAGCTAGTTGGCATTATTCCAGTTTATAAACACTATAGAGTCTCAATTTGTTTATTTTAAGACAACAATTTCTTTCTTTTTTTTCCTGCAAACCACAAATGAGAGATTATACTCCCCTACTCCCCAAATACCCTCAGGTGATGAAAAAGTTGTCTGGCTATTATGGCCTACTTAATAAAACAAATACAAATACTAAGGTTATGCATATGAAATGTCTACTTAATATGCCCACCTCCTACAACCTGGGCATGATATTGACCCTTCTAACTCCCAGCAGGCAAAATGCAGTACTTTAGAAAATAACAAAATAAAAACTAGACAACTGTGAAAATCATCTTGGAACAAATAATTTCTAGAAAGTTTTGTTTTGTGAGTTCACAGATTTTGAGTATTTATTATAGTCATGTTTTTAAACAATAGTTTAATTGATTTCATAGAGTAAACCAGAAGTAAAGAGAGATAGGAACATCAATGATAAGAGAGAATCATTGTTCGGCTGCCTCCTGCCAAGCCCCCAATGGGGATCCAGCTCTCTACCTGGAAATGTGCTCTGAGCAGGAACCATACCATGACTGCTTGGTTCACAGGTCAACGCTCAACCAGTGAGACACACCTGCTGAGCTATTATAGTCATTTATCAGGTCCCTTGTCATCATTACTATAAACAATATCTGCAATTCCCTAATTATATTTATGTTCAAACTAAATCCATGCACCAGTAGCTCTCTGCAAGCCCACTGTCCAGAGGCTCTCAGCAGCCCAGAGGCCCATCCACAGTTGGGGCATGGCATGCTTGCCTCATCGCCAGGGCAACAAAGCAAGCATTCTGCCAGGCCTCTCACGCTGCCAGCTCTCAGCAGCTACCCCGTTAAACCCCACCACCCTCCCCCGCCCCTCAGAACTGGGGGACTCCAGCAGGGCTGAGAGAACTGGGCACCACCATCTTATGGTTATGGGCACCACCATTTTTTTGATAGAGTGACGGTTTATTTGCATTTTGCCCTTTTATTAGATAGGATGCACCATAACTTCATTATGTCGAGAATACTAAGTTTAGCAGCAGTCACTTTAACAAGTTGAAAACCCAATCTGCTATATCAATAGGTGCTCCAGTGGTCGGCAAACTACTAGTCAACAGAGCCGCAGTTTGCCGACCACTGTCCTAGACAACCCAAGAGGCCTGGAAGAGATCCAGCTTCCAGGTGAGGCTTATTGGTTCCCTCTTTCACTGTGGAACTCAGTGCCAGATCAGACAGGAGAATGTAAGACAATCTAGGTCTATGCGTGATCTCAGCCCTCTCTCTACCTTCTTTCTCTCAAGTCCTGTAGGATCAATGAGAATCGGTGAGTACAGCCCACATACAATCATCATATGCTGCATTCCTTTTTCCTCAGGCTGGACCTTGGCTGCCCTGCTCTCTCTGCAGGTGCACATGGTCTGACATAACCAGATGAACATTCTCCCCCCAAGAGTCTACACAGGCTCCACACCAGCAGCGTCTTAATCCTCAGAGGAGGTCTACACTGCACCACAAGCTCTTGGGTCGCTGCTCTGCTCATGAGTCAAGTGGATCTAACTTACCTGCCCCCGGGGTCAGCAGGGCTTGGCTACTTCTTGTTCTTAAGACAATCTCTTCTCTCCTTCAATTTTTGTGTTTTTCTAATGGGACCCTCTAGGCTTCCAAAACTCATTGGTACCCTGTTGCTCACTGGGTTTTATTAGGGAAACCCTCTTGAGTTATATACACACCTGCAGAAGGCTGGGTTCAAGTACAGGTTAATGTTACTTCCTGAGACTTTGCTTCTTTCCAGTGTATAAACTCAGCAGGTAGGTCTTTCTTATAGGACCACACTGCTTTCTCTAGTGATTTTCCCCCTTCCAACAGAGCCGTTAGGTTCTTTCGAATTTTAGATTTCTCTGAAGTCATTTTAAGTTTGGCAGGAAAAAAAAAACAACAACGGGTGCCAGGTCAGTATGTATTTCTCTCCTCATATGAGATTACTGACTTCAATGGTATTTCAGAGGTAAGGCCTAGGAATGTTTTAAACAACATTGAAACATTGCTTTGTTTTTTGTATATTTCCTCTCTATTTCTATTCTGCTTTCTCAGATTAGTGTATGAAGAAACACGCACACAGGGATTGAAGTACCTGCCTTACATCTGCTGAATGCCTCTGTGATAATTTAAATGCACTAACACACACACACACACACATACACACACACACACACACACACACATGTACACACTCACACAAACGCATGCACCACAATGATGGTTTCTACCTGACAGGTATTGAAACTAACAAGTGTGGACACAGCACTGGTGACATGAAGTAACAATTCATCCTAGACCAGTGTTTCCCAAACTTTTGACATATGTGTACCCCTTCTATAAATTTCATAACTTGAGTACCCCTCGTACTCATGAGAACGTAGAATTAGGTGCAGCTAAACACAGTGCAGTGCATATCCCCACCAAACTCCGGTGCAACGTGTACCCCCACCAAACTCTTCACGTACCCCTGGGGGTACGCGTACCACACTTTGGGAAACACTGTCCTAGACCAGTTTGGGAGCCTCTACTGAAGACCATGTGAGGCAAATCCCATCTTTGTAAAAAAGAGATTTCTAAGGACTGGGACAGACGGACAAAAAAAAAAAAAAAGCAGAAAAGGAGTCTAAAATATTCAAATGACGATTGCAATCTTATTTCTAACATGCTTTCTGGAAAGATATTGTTATACAACTCCAGATTCAAACTATACACCTTAAGAGAACTTAGCAGCTACCAGCATGATGAAGTGGCCTCATCCTAAATTGCTATTTATGCGGATGTGCTCATTGGAAACAAAGATATATGTAGGCAAATAAGAGAAAAAGGGCAAGATTTTCATTTGAAGAGGGAAGACATTATTTGTGTACTTTAAATCAAAATATCATTTTGCTGTCTGTTAAAATGTACAAATGGACATTGTAAAGATAGTTAAATATAGCCCTTTTTAACGGCTGACTAATTTTATGGAAATGTATGTACTTCTCAGTAATACAAGGTATAAATAAAAGTATTAATTTAGAATCCTACTCTTTGTAACATAGTTTATTATATATTATTATATTATGTTCAGCTAAGTAGAAAACTGCAATTTGACGGGTACATGCAATTGATGTGATGAATAGAAGCATTATTATTATCATATAATTATCTTACTTTAATGGAAGAAAAGCCACCCGTGTCCAGATGTATTATCTTTTTCACCTACAGAAACTTCATGTACTTTGGGTTCTGATCTTAACAAAAATGTGTAATTCTGCAAAAAATGAATCCTTGCAAAATTATCTAAATCCAATACACACATGACTAGAGACAAAACATTCAGATCACTTGTTTAGTGGACCTCTCTCCTCCAAGGTGATATACCTATAAAAGAATCCATTGCAGGAAAATAAAGTCCCAAGAAAATTAATAGGAGAAGAAAGAACACAAATATTGGTGAACCATTAGAAAGCTGCTTTATGTTACAGATTTTTAATAAAATGACCAATGTATCAAGTATCCCCCTCTCCTGTACTTTGAGGTAGCCATCCTATATAAGAAAAGGCTAATAGGCAAATAGACTGAATGGCAGAACAACTAGAACAACCAAACAACTGAACAACTGGTCGCTATGACATGCGCTGACCACCAGAGAACATGTGCGGAACATGATGGGCATTGGCAGCTGCAGGATGGTCGAGCAGGTGAGCGGGGGCACCAGACCAAGGCCAGTCACTGTCATTAGGGCGAGCCTCCTCTGGTGGTTACTGAAAATTCTTTGCTTCCACATGCCATGGTCCTGCTTGGTGTTCACAACCACTGCTGGAACCAGAGCTACCACTCGCACCCACTGCCAGTGCCCAGCGTCAGTCCCAATCACTAGGTGCCATCAGCAGGTACAAGTGGCAGCTGCTGGCCCTGATCGCCTCTTAGGGCATCTCCACCTCCCCCTGTTCCTGAGGGGCAACCGGGGCAGCATCTGCCACTCACAACCGCTGACAGTGCTGGCACTGACCCCAATCATTCCTTGCTGTCATTGGGTGCAAGCAGGGCCGATGCCATCAGCACATGGGAATGGCAGCAGTGGGAGCTGAGCTGCTGGCAGACAGGGAACCAGGGGGTGCAGAGGGAAGGGCTTGGCAGGGGCACGGAGGATGGGCCAAGACCCACCCCTATGCCTACTACAGTGTTGTGGCCCACTATTCCTTTCAAGGTGTACTAATTCATGCACTGGGCCCCTAATTAATAATAAATCACATTACTCCTATAAGCATACACCAACATTGCTATGTACAGAATCTATCTGTAATTAAACATCAATCATGTCTATTTTGCAGACCATTTACCTCACTACCTTTAATAACCTGTGACATGACATTGATATAATTTATTGGAAGATATAATCTTGTGTCCAGAGTTTTGCCACCACCTTCAATGATGATCGGCATATTCTTTCGACACATGCTCACATATTTTGTTATATTTCTTTGATTTTTTAGGATTGTGTATTAGATAGGGTAGACCTAGTTTCTATGATTGGAGAGCTACAACATATTAATGGCTTAACCCAGTGGTCGGCAAACTGTGGCTCATGAGCTACACGCAACTCCAGAGCTACAGTTTGCCACTCTGTTGACTAATGAGTTTGTCAACCACTGCGTGAGGCATTACCCTTACCCAGATGTTTTGACTTCAGTTTAAAGACATTAGTATTGTACATTATTAAAATGTTTTTTAAGTGTTTCTCCCTAAGGCAGTGGTCAGCAAACTCATTAGTCAACAGAGCAGCAAACCACAGCTAGCAAGCTGCATGTGGCTTGGGAGCCACAGTTTGCCAACCACTGGCTTAACCCAATGTGGTTAATTTCTCAGGCATCTAATGATACTGGGTGGCTGAATAAAACTGAGGGCAGCCTTTGCCATGTAGTCATTTAGGGACTCTAAAGACAACTAAATTTATGCCATCTTCTATTTGTGTTTTCCAAAATTTCCCTAAGAACATCATCTATCACAAGCTAACCAGAAGGTGGAGTTGATCCCTCTTAGGAGATTTACAATTTAGACCCAAAGAACCACAGACTTCAGTCATGTCAACACCCCCACTAGCAAGGGGAAGGAACATGCCATCTTATCAATGACTCTAAATAACTATTTCATTCAAAGTTGAATAGATAATCATTGAAATGTTCCTTTATTTTTGAAAAAAAAATATATATATATATGCATAATATGCAAATCGACTGGGCAATGGAAAGACCAGTTGGCTATGACATGCACTGACCATCAGCCCATAGGCCCCAATCATGGCAACTTCTCGGTTTCTCCACCAGGTGGCAGACTCCAATTGCCCTATGGGAACCAGGAACTGAAGGTGGGTGGCTAAGGCCAGCAGCCTGAAAATATTGGCCCTGATTTCAGGCCAGGCCTGGAGACCCTAACTGTGCACAAATTTCATGTACCAGACCTCTATAGTTTTGTTATAAGATGCTTGAGATTCATTGTACCCTGTGTGATCTATAAACAGTTTTTCTGTGGCTTGCTTTGCTGCATTGGGTTCCAGAAAATGTTTGTGGTCCCTTGGTCAGGTGATAAGAGCACAATTAAAAATGTCAGGATGGATAGTAGGAAATGATATTACATTTAACAAATTTGGGTTAAGTAAAATTATTGCTGAACCAGTAATGGAATTGGACATTAGAATTTACTAGTAATAACAAACAACTCTTGCTCTCTCTCTCTCTCTCTTTTTTAATCCTCACCTAAGGATATTTTTCCATTGATTTTTAGAAAGAGTGGAAGAGAGAGGGACAGACAGAGAAAAATATCAATGTGAGAGAAACACATGGATTGGTTGCCTCCTGCACAAGCCGCAACCAGGCCCAAGTCAGAGAGGAGCCTGCAACCGAGGTACATGCCCTTGAATGGAATCAAACCCGGAACCCTTCGTTCTGCAGGCTGACGCTCTATCTACTGAACCAACCCAGCCAGGGCATAAACAGCTGTCTTGAGGTTGTCCTCTCATCACCCTTGTCATAAGTTATATAGCAAACATATTACGAAACGTTAAAGCATCATAAAAATACCCTCTCCTTGTTGTTAATAAGTCCACAATGTTTGATTTAGGTAAGTAATTGCTTTCATGGTATCTGAGTTGGGTGCTAAAAATATTTAGTAGATAATAGGCCTTGTGTCAAAACTCATCAGATATTCTTCGGACCTCTGAGTTTCCAATTCATATCACCTTCTCCGGGGCTGATTAATTGAAAACCACTGAGCTGCAATATTGCGCTCGCCCTCTCTGCACCACTGTTTTATACACATGATTTCATCTGCATAAGAGAAAATGATCCGCCACAGCTACTATTTCAAAAAGTACAGCACACAAGTCCACCTTCTGAAGATCTAACTAATCAACGAAATAGCCTTAGCGGTAAACATATGAATGAGGTTTCTGTGTTTCCCTTTAAAAATACCCTCCAGATTTATGGTATGTATTGTCTGATCTAACAGCTTATGGAATCCACAGGACCCCTGCAGATCGATACCACAATTTACAGACCTGTCACACTATATGAAAGGAAAATCATTTAAATTACTCAAGCGCTCTTAAAGGAAGCACTTTCAAATTTAAATAATAGATTCCCATCAAAGAGAGGTTGGCCAAGTGCATTTTTCAGTATTTAAAGACCATTTCTTATGAACAAGGTGGGAAGTCCATTTGTTTAGTAAGGGCAATGTTGACATAAAATTATTTCAGGTTTTAATTAAGGTTGTACAGTAGTTCCTGCACCTTTAAGGTTTCCAAAGCTCTTTCATTTAAGAGCCAATTAAGGATGTAGTCTGAGCCCCATTTTATAAATCAGTAATATAAGTTTCAGAGAGATTTAATAATTTTCCCAAATCCACAGGATCACATAAGTGGCAAATAAAACACTGACATACAAGATTCCTCACTCCATATTAATGATATTAATGATCCTTTTGTTAGATCATCTTAAATACTTCTGTAGGACTATATTTGTGTCACATTAAATAGGATGTGTGCTGGTCATTTTGAACTTGGCACATGCACTTGAAGCAAAACCATCATATGCAATCTTTATACTATCTGTATATTTGAGAAGGTTTTTTTGTTTTGTTTTTGTTTTTTACTGAAAACTACCATTAGCCAGTCTTTCTTACCAACAATATATTATTAATAAAATAACTTTACATTAACATAAAAAGGCTGCACAGTACTTATGCCTTCCCCCAAAGGAATCCAAAATCATGTGTGTAGAATTTGCACAAAAATAGGTAGAAGAAGAATGTCTGGCAAGGGTAGCTGAGTAACAACAATAGTAGGGGGAAAACAGTGAAGTGAAAAGTTCAGGAAATGAAGCAAAAAGAAAAGGCCCACTGAAAAAAAATCTAATTGCATACAGCTTACAGTCCTTTTTTACCGTATTAGCTTCCTTCACCCAATATCTAAGAAATCCGCCACTTTCTGCTTGATGCCGTCTCTATAGCTACACAAGTTCACAATGACTCTCTTTGAATAACACTATTAAAATAGCGAGGTAATAACTGGTGAAGTATTTTAGAAAAATTGGATGTTCACAGATAAAGAGTTGGTCATCTGATTTACTTCGGTTCACTCCCAAGAACCTGACCATTAGTCTTCAGTGGGGAATACACCAGAAGCAGGAGGAGGGAGGGGGAAGGAAGAAGAGAGAGAAGAATAGAAAGGCAGAGAGGAAAGGAAAGAGAGAGCGAGAGAGCAAGAGAGCGAGAGAGAGAGAGGGAGAGAGAAGAAAGAAAAAGGAAGGTTTTTTTCACAGAGAGCTTTGGAAGACTGGTGACTGATGAACATGAAAGAATGAAACTACAGTCCATGTAAGCAGACACCAGTGGAGGCATTTTCAAGTGTCTCCTGAAACTCAGGACTCGGCCAGGGAGTGGGTGGTGGTGGCTGATGACGGTTTGCAAAGGCAGGTTCCTCTGAAGGTACAGAACTGGTCTTTAAGTCACCCCCCTCGGTCCGTCCATGTCAGCCACATATTAAAAACAGAGAAAACGGAAGTGAGGACTAGAAGTGTGATTATGTTTGTGTAAGGGGTCTGCATGTGCATTCCCTGGGGGAACATCACAGCGGACATGGGCAGAAACACATAGAGGCATTTCACATCCACTTGAGCACATACAAGACCAACCGGCCACCCCTGATGCACTGCCATTTTTGCACTGACTTCCCTGCATGGCTATCCCTGATGCATATAAAACATGCGTCCTCTGCCCTAACTGGTGTGGCTAAGTGGATAGAGTATCAGTCTGTGGACTGAAGGGACCCAGGTTCGATTCCAGTCAAGGGCATGTACCTTGGTTGTGGGCACATCCCCAGTAGGGGGTGTGCAGTAGGTGGCTGATTGATGTTTCTCTCTCATTGATGTTTCTAACTCTCTATCTCTCTCCCTTCCTCTCTGTAAAAAAAATCAATAAAATATATTGGGTCGGCAGCTAAGTAATTGCGGATTTTTAAAAGAAAATCAAAGACAATTTTTTCATGGAACTAAATAACTTTATTCTGTAATGTATTGCCCATTTTGATCAATGACCTTTTGCCATCTTTCAGGCAGCATCATAATCCCACGTTCAAAAAACTTCTGGTTTTTATTAGCAAAAAACTGAATCAGGTACGATTTGACATCATCAACATTATTGAAATTTCTACCATTCAAGGAGCTTTGTAAAGATCGAAACAAAAAGTAATCAGATGGTGCAAGGTCAGGACAATATGGCGGATGTGGCAAAACATCCCAACCAAGCTCCATTAATTTTTGCCGAGTGACCAAAGATGTGTGTGGCCTTGCATTGTCATGATGGAATACAACATCTTTTCGATTTGTCAATTCGGGCCGCTTTTCTTCAACTGCATTGGTTAATTTCGTTAGTTGTTCAATGTAGACATCAGAATTGATCGTTCGGTTGGGTGGTAAGAGTTCAAAGTAGACAATTCCTTTGTAATCCCACCAAACTGATAACAAAACCTTCTTTTGATGAATATCAGCTTTTGATGTTGTTTGAGTTGGTTCACCTGGCCTGCTCCACGATCTTTTCCACTTGATATTGTTGTAAACAACCCATTTTTCATTGCCAGTTATCAGTCGTTTTAAAAATGGATCATTTTCATTACGTTTCTTTAGCAAATCGCAGCTGCTAATGCGTTGCGTTAACTGTGATTCTTTCAGTTCGTGAGGAAGCCATGTATCGAGTTTTTGAACATAGCCAAGTTGTTTTAAGTGAGTTTCAATGCATGTATGTGATACATGAAGCTTCTCTGCAATCTCACGTGTTGTACTGTGACAGTCCGAATTGATTATTGCTTTGATTAGGGCGTCATCAACTTCAACTGGACGACCAGAGCGTTTTTCATCTTTGAGTGAAAAATCACCAGAACGAAATTTGGCAAACCAATTTTGACACTGCCGTTCTTTTAAGGCTTCGTCACCATAAACAGCACATAACTTTTTATGAGCTTGCGATGCGTTTTTCCCTTTGCGGAAATAAAAAAGCAAAATATGACGAAAATGTTCCTTTTGATTTTCCATTTTTCAACGAACGCCAAACGAAAACTACAAAACAGATCAAAAAACTTTTTTTACTGATTAACAGCTGAATAGCCAACTATCAAATAACAAAATGTGTTTTACATTTTTACTACGTCTGCAAACCTAAAAATTCAACTGAAGCCATATATGTGTGAAACCCGCAATTACTTAGCTGCCGACCCAATATTTTTAAAACATGCTTCCTTAGCTGGGAGAACTCCTCGCCTAGATTCTAAGGACAAAAGATTGGTGATGTCTTTGGGTTACTGGTGCCCTTCAGCACCCAGGCTCCCTCCCCCAGGAGAAATATTGCAGGAACAGCCAAAGAAGAGTCTACTGGGCTGTGTCATGATCTTTCTGGTGTTCTCAGTTCTCGGTTCTATGAAGCCAAAGATGGACATAACTGAGTTGTTTGTCTTTCAGTTGGGTATTGCCTTGGTGCAGACACGTCTAATTTCTGGTTGCTTGTAAAAATATGATGATTTCTAATACAGTGTCATTACTCTTCCTTGTAACAAGACTGGGACACAACCAGCGTGTGTAAATGTGGGGCAGGGGCTGGGGACATGGGCTCAACTGAAAGGCCTTTCAAACAGTAGGTAGATGACAAGTGGACCCAATCTGGGCAAGAAGTGAGTTTAGTTTCTGAAGGAGAAAATAAGAAAGAGAGAAAACCAACCAGCATGCCCTGATTCTTGGGACACCGGATCCCCTCCTTGCCACGTGATCCACTTGATTGAATGGAGTTAGTTTATGTCTCCTTAACCAAACAGTTTCAGATGGTGTTTGTTTTCCAACATGTCCATCAGGCTGTGGGAAAAATTCTGATAAGGACGTTTCATGCCATTTTTTTTTTCCTCAGAGGAGTCAATCATTTTTATGAGAAGCTGCATTAGGCTGACCTTATCTTTCTGTCTTCTAGTATTTTGGGTTGTTTGCTATCCACTAAGAAACATGATTTTGAAGAATTAGTATAGAATTATTAAATATTTTTAAATGTAACTAAATGATAAAAGTTTAGTGGGTTTTTTAAATTTTATTAATTAAGGTATCACATAATTGTCCTCATCCCCCCATTCCAATCCCAAACCCCTCCCCACATATGTCTCCACCCCCCTGTTGTCTATGGCCACTCGCTAGGCCCATATGCATGCACACAAGTCCTTTGGTTGATCTCTTCCCCTTACCCCCACCCTCCCCTACTTTCCCTTTGAGGTTTGAGAGTCTAATCACTGCTTCTCTTTCAAAAGTTTAGTGTTTTAATGTAGGATACAATTTAGTCAGCTTTCTACATATTTTAAATGAAGAGTTTGAATTTTAAATATTAACATTATGTCATTGTTAACCATGCCATGCAAAGTCCTATAATACGTTTAATGTATATTCATGTACAGCTACTAGATGGCTATGAAGAACAATTTTTATTAGGTGTCTGATTCCCAACCTTTTAAAGATGTGGCTTTCCTTCCCAAGGTGGAGATTTTTCTATAATAGTGATCATTTATATGATTAGATGTCTACTTATACCAGGCCATAAAATTAATTTTCACCTTAATTAATGCCTACAGCAATGCTTATATTAGTAAGCCATTGAGTTAATTGGATTTTGCTAAGTTAGTTATGTTACAGTTTGGGCACCACTATTATGCCAAGGTCAGTATGTCTCCTATCAGTATCCAATAACCAATGTAAGATTAGAGTGAATAATATAACTTATATTTGGGAGTCCTAGATTATCTACATACTCAGATTTCTGTTTGGGGGCATATATCAATGTCCTCAGGATATTAGAAACAATTAGTTCCAATCAGAGTCTTTTTTCTCTCATGACTGAAGGGTTTATTGGGCCCTAACAGCCTGACACAGGCTAACCACATTCACAGAACACTAATTTGCTTAAGACTGGGTCAATATATTTACTTACCTTTGGAATTATAACCACCGAGATAACCCTCCTCTGGCTTCCCATGATGCATTCCTTTCCCGTTAGAAGAAACCCAGAGAGGAAGCCTAGTCAAGGTCATGAAAGTGTTTTTGAAGAGCATGATGTCAGTAGGAACTGGATGGAGGAGAGTTAAGCCAATTTCGTAAAATCATAATTCTTCAAAGGGTATATAGATTGGGTCCCATTTTCCACTTTAGAGACAATACACACATAGATACACTCCGAGAGATCACAAACTCTATTCTCCTTGAAGATTTTATAGGAATCAAAGCACCTACCCTTTCATTTAGTCTCATGGCTTTGTAACCTCAGGTTCATGTTATAAGGTTCACTTTCAAAGGGAAGAATTAAATCTTTTCATCTTTCCCCACAGGCCACCCTGCCCATCTATTTAATCATCTCAGTCAATTCTCTTCAAACTCTAGTGTTTTTCTTTCCCCCCCACCTCATTTCTTGTGCGTGGTTTCTAGAATTGGAAAGAGATGAGAGCAGGGTGGCTGAGTCAGAGGCGAGAGAGGAAGGACCATGAATGTGGCAACTTCAGTGCAGACTGGCTGCGAAGTACTATAACCCACACACAGTCCCATAGTGGTGCTGTGTTGGTAATATGATATAATAAAAATGGTGAACAGCTCTTGGAAGCTCTAAACAAAATCAAATGCAATCTCTCTCAAAGTACATCATTATTTTATTCCCTGGACATTTAGTGTATCTCAAAAACATAAAAAGTAGATGACAAAAAGAGTTAGGTTCCAAGTTCATAATTTGAAGAAGGATTTTTCACGTAGATGAATGTTGAGGAGGGTATTTAGAATTAGTTCACACAGCAACCAAGTCATGTGAAGGATTATTATTCACCCTATTAGACCCAGACAAACTCTGATCACTGCCACTAGATTCCTCGATTATTGTAATGACAATAACATCTTCCAAATTCCCAAACTACTCCTTAGAAAGTTATGTGATACCTATGCATAGGAAAACCTATGACTTACAGCTACAAGCTGGCATAAAACACAATAAATTAATTACCATTAGAAACTGGCCTTAATTCATAGCCTCTCTAATATCCATGACATGGGACAACCTACTTAATCCATTCAAGAGATAAACAAATATAGGAAATTATGAAATGGTTTCTCCACTGAGGGTGTGGATAATATTAGCAAGAGTACATTCAACAGAATACAGGGAGAAAAAAAGTAAATTTCAGCAGGTGAAGTCATTTTTAGAAAGAATGAGTAATTTAAACCAGTAAGAATGCACATAACTCATGCATCTTGCTTAGTTGTTAAGGAAGGAGAAAGTATTTAACTTGTTCAGATCTATTGAGTGAGACAATGCTAATGGAATTAAACAAATTTAAATTAATGATGTAAACAATCCTGGAAAATGTGTATTCAACACATTTAGACTTCAAGTTTTTAAAAATGTGGTGTTTTGCCATAAAAGAACAAATTGTTAACTCACAATTCTCTTGCTTCCTCATAACTTCGTCTTGAATGTCTTTCTTCTGTGCCTTTGCCACGCTATGTTTGTTCTGCATTCTGGACCTAAAAACAAAATATTGTCATAAATATATTATTTATTTAAGTTTAAGAAAAATCAATACTCGTGTACAATTTGTCCAAATCATTTACAATTAGGTCTAGAACTTCAAGAAGTGATTAATCTTCATGATTTATTCTTCTTGGCCATCTAAAGATAAATCATTGATAATGGTCCTGAGTTTGCCCTCAGTTCAGTTGTTTGCCAATATAATGAAGTGAAAAACAGAAAATAAGGTTTCTTAGACAAATAATGTCAATATAATTATGACTAAATGGTACACTTTCCATTCACACTGTTGGGTCTGCCTTGATAATCAGCTGTCTTAAAAGTTAAAATAAAAGATATTTAATCAAAAAAGACCTCACATGTATTATTGTTTACTTAGTATTAGAGATATTAACAAATATTTAACAGGGATTATCTCATTTGTTCTCTATAAAAACCTTATGAGCTAGGCCCATCTATTATCCACTTAAATGAGACCTGAAGCCAGAACTCAAACCCAGAATATATCTGATTTCTCAATTCAATTTATTCAGGATATACTTTTTCAGCTACAACTAAAAAAATTTTAGGTCTTGCAAATCTCTTCTTTTATGTTTCCAAGTTTTGCTAATTTGGAAAAAGAGAAAGAAACAAACCTAAAAGGAAAGAATCAAACAAGTGTAAGTAAGTACTTTAAGTGTTCCAAGTATTTTAAATTGCTGTTCATTTTTCTTTTAATTCCTCCTCTTTTGTTTCTGGGAAACGTATTCAATGACTAGTTCGTCTAATAATGTTATCAAATGATGTATAATTTGTGCTTAACTCTAGTTCTTTATTATGGAACAACAGCCTTTTCCTCTTCGTGATGTTCAGTGTCTAATAAAATGCTGATAAATGAGTTCTTAGAACTCAGTGTTAGAAATAGTGTAACAGGATCAGTTCAGTGCAACACGGAAGCACAGAACAGAGCACCCAACCGGATTCAAGGGTCAGCAGAAAGGATGAGGAGGAAAACACCCGGACTTGATGAGTGGGATGGGGCGGGGGTGGGGGGTGGGTGGGGGGGGAGGGGAATCAAACCTGGGACCCTTCAGTCTGCAGGCTGACGCTCTAGCCACTGAGCCACACCAGTTTCGGCATGAGATGAAGTGCTGTTTCTTGACTCACCAAGCAAACTGTCTGTCTGTTGCCCAATGGGAACCTCCATGAACAGCTACCTCCCAGACCCACCTGCAGTGAGGCTAGCCCCTGAGATTCCATTTTGCCCAAAGAGCTCTTAGATGAAGTTAGTGTATGAAAAGCGAGGAGGCGGTTTTTAGAAAAGCTTTTGCTTCCAGTTAAAAGCCAAGTTTCATAAGATGAGATAAAAATGTTTTCCTGTGAGTCATATGTTTGTTGGTCTTCTTCTCTTGGAGAAAGCTTTCTAAAAGGGTTTTAAATCCACTGTTTTCTCTGGAATATGAAGATGAGCCTCTAAGGGGATACCGCATAATACCATTTGCCCACGAAGGAAATTGGAAATTAAGAGAATGGGAATGTGACTTCCCTAATCAGATTCTCCTCTCAATTGTCTACTGTACAATCAGTGAAGTGGGAGGGAGCTATGTATAGTTTAGGGAGGGGCTTGGGATCCAAGCATCTGTGCCTCTCTCTTTCTGCAAAATAAAGACCAGTGAGAGTGTGGGTGTCCGCTTAAGTTCTTAGGCCTACGACATTATACATTCAAATGAGCTCTCTATTTTAGTACAAAATAAAGTAACCCCCAAGCAACAAGCCACAATAATAAGAGACTTGAAATTAAACTCATCAGATAAAAAACCAGGGAGTATCTTGTTCTCCCGTGGAGAAGGGATAAAGGGTAAATAAAAAGACATCTGTTATTTGCAAGTTGTGTAAAACGTGTCTGTTTCTTTATATCCTGACATTATTTTCACGTTCTTGGATCTGGAGATGTGAATTACTCAAATGATTTAATAATGATAGTTTCCGTGGCATATAGATGTTCACATAAATATTTAATCATTGTATAGAGGTTTTTACAGTTCCTTGCATGTGATTTAAAATTAGAGGATACATTTCAATAAATGGTAGCCCTTTACTATATTATCTGTTTTATGAGTTCTGAAAATCTGCTTACCACTTGAAAGAATCTGAATGGAATGTAATGCACACCCCCATTTTTAAAGCTTATGCAAAGTGCTAAGTCCAATCTTGTACAACTAGGGATTGCTAAGATCCTTCAAGAATCTACCTAAATGAATGCATCTTGAACATAAAGCCTGATAAAAGATCTGGACATAGGGGTGAACAACATATCACATAAGCAGTATATTTTAATTTTTGTTTTCAAAACCGTTTTGTGCATACACACATTCACACTTATTTCAGACAAAAACACATTTTGATATCCACCATGTAGAAAAGTGTTCATTATTTTTATTTGCTTTATCATTTAGTGGGCAATTGCTATCCAGGGCCCAATGATTCCTTTAGTCCTAAGAGTTCAACACTGAACTAATATTGGGATATACTTCTAATAATCTGCTTTAAAAATAATCCCATCTGAGATGGAGGCTCTAGTTAACCTTAATGTGATCTTCATTTTTCAACACAGGTATGTCTCTAATCATCACATTATACCCCTTAAACTTACATAAACTTACAAGTGACCTGTCAATAATATTTCAATAAAGCTGGGGGAAATGCAAAATAAAATTATAAGATAATTTTTGTTTAATTTTGTTAAATGTCTACATTTATTTTTGTCTACTTAACATTTAACTTAATCATCAATAATATAACTTTAACTTTGAAGACTATATATTCTTAGTATCCTCTGGAAAAATAAGACTAGTAGCAAAATAAGTAAGAAGAGTAATTTCAACATTGAAAATCATTTCCCTGAATTATACCTGTGGTTTCAAAACAATTACTCTGAAGATCAACTTGGCAACTAAGTCTACACCATATAAATTATCCATATGTCAAAAGTTTACAGATCTCTGATTTTTTAAAAATAAGAAAAAGGAATATACAAATATATCAGGCAAAAAGTACTATCAAGTTATTCTTCTGCATATTAAAAAAGGAGGAAGTGGAGAGGATTTGGAATTATGCCTGATTTCTATATCTGGAATTTTTTATAGTATCTATCCTATTTAAAAAATCAAACAAGCAAATAATTAAACATGCATAAATGTTTTATGTCAGTGCAAGGATATTGGATTTCATAGCCACGGATATTTAGAGGTGCTATATTGAATGCATTAGTTTATGTCTGAAAGCTTTGACTATTATTCAGCTAAACACATGATAGCCATACAAGTGTTTACAATGAGTGTTATCTGTGATTTGGTAGTAGCCGTGTTATAGGGAAATATTGTTAAATATTTTATGATATCACCTCTGTCATTGACATCACTTTTAATGAGGGCAACGTTCAAAAAAACTATAATAAGTTTATATAACTATAAACTTAATATTTCTTTCTTCTTGAAAAATTTTCCCACATATACAAAAGGAGTACAATTTTGGGACATTGTGAAAGGACCATGCCTAAAAAATTCCCTGATAACCAAGCAGAAGAGCAATAAAAATGGCCTGGCTGCCAATCTAGGAAGAAGAATATGAAAATGTCTGGAGAACTCTAATCAATAAAGTTATGCTTAAACTAGAGGCCCAGTTCATGGATTCATGCAATGGAGGGTCGGGGTGGGGGGCAGATAGGGCAAAACCAACAGTCCAACATCCCTCAGGGATGTAGTGGTATGCAAAGCGAGGCTTGCTGCTACTCTGCTGCAGTCTCCTGGTGCCCATCCTAGGGCAATACTGGTGTGCCCATGATCAAGAAGTAGCCACAGGCCCGCACTAAGTCAGCACCAATGCCAGTCCTGACCTAGGTCCTGGTCTGGATGGGGGAGGAGTAACCAGGGGGGTGTCCACGGGAGAGTTTAGCACCTTGAGCCTGACATCTGGTGCCACTTAGGCAGCTGAGTGATGTGGGAATGCACTGACTATGAGGAGGCAGCTCCTGCATTGAGCGTCTGCTCCCTGGTGGTCAGTGTGCATCATAGCTGCTGGTCAATTGGTCTAATGGTCACTTAGGCATATATATATATAAAATATCAAACTTGGAGAGCACACATCAGTAAATGAATAGGCAAGTTGGAGAGTCCACAGTTTGGAGGGGGGGAAAAACACAACTTAAATAGTTCAGAAAGTTTTTTTTAAAAATCTATACTTAGCATTTTTAAACTTTTAATTGGAAAATCTGGGCTAAATATTGAAGATAAAATGTTTGCTGAGGTTTATTAAAATATTCCTTTATGCAGTATTTATTTGTATGCATCTATAAAATATTAAAATGTATGATTATTTTATCAGCTGATATGCATATTCTATAATGTGTCTGGGGAAACCTGGAGGATTGGAAATGCAATTTCCCTGAACAAAAGTGACCAGGTACATGGAGGACAGGCAAAGTTTTCTCTTGCTTATCTCTTCAAGCACATGTCTCTAAATTTCTCGTCCATACACATTCCATCCATTCATCAAAACATTTCTAAAAAGACATGCATAATGTTTGTCACAAAATATACCGATTTGGGAAATACTCTTTAGACTATGAACTGACCAATTATGCATCCTATATGTACTGCCATATTTAACACAATGTAGCATTATGTGCATTAATGTTTGCAACTCAGGTTCCCAAGACTCCGATAAAACCATAATTCAACATAGTACATTTACCCGCTGTTTATTTATAATCAGCGACTATGCATTTTTCATTAAAACACATTTCATTTCATGGACGGTGCTGACTTGCATACTAAACATGTTGGCTATCACAGATGCTGAATTTTCAGGAAATAAATCTGAACACTTATCTTGCCTAAAAGTAAGCTCAGATTCGAGTAGAATAATTAACTGACCTTAGATATATAAGGAGTTATTATGTAAAGATGTCTTTCTCTAACTGGCACATTTTTCTTTAACAATGGGATTTTACTCATTTTAAAAATCTAATTCCTATCACTTCTGTCTTTGACTTCTTTTTTTAAAAATATTTTATTGATTTCAGAGAGGATAGGAGAGGAAGAGAGAAATAGACACCTCAATGATGAGAGAGAGTCACTGATCTGATGCCTTCTGCACGCCCCCACTGGAGATTGATCCCTCAATCCGGGCATGTGCCCTGACCCGGAATTGAACTGTGACCTCCTGGTTTTTAGGGCAACATTCAACCATGGAGCCATGCTAAGTGGTTCTTAGGGCGACACTGGACCACTAAGTCTGTGCCTTCTTGAGGCCATTTTTATTTACTGAACTACAGGTGGATGAAGCTACCTTACAGATACAGGGCAGTGTTTTCATAGGAAGTTTGAATTTACTCGGTGGGTCTATTTAGGGAAAAAACGAATGTGCTTCTAGAAGGAAGAAGTAGCTAGGAAAGCATTAGGACTCTGTCACTAACTGATTCCCTGCAAATAAAAATACCTGCCGGAACGAGATTCATGACAAGATTGAAGATGACAAATGTTTACGAATCGCATTCTAAATGTATGAAGTCAACTGTGCTATAAACCATCTGGCAGATTTAAGTCCTCGCTGAAATGCATATGAATTATTGCCATTTAATGGACTATTTAATGGACCTGTGAAAAAAATTATTTGGCAAAACAACAGGTTTTCAGTAAAAAGAATCAATCTTCCTGAGGATCAAACCTTAGAGGATATTTCCTCCTCCAAATATGAATAATATATGGGATCAAATGGCATATTCTTTTCATTTCAGAGAAGAAAGGCCGTATTTATAATGTGTAAATAAAAGCTATGCATGCCGGTGTCAAAGATAACATTTAGCAGTGTGACAGGGTGGCATCTGAACACACAGCCATCAATCTCCAAGATGAATCAAGTCTCTGAAGGAAGGTAAAATTTTACCGGCATAAGATTTTCAAAATAGCAGTAAAATGTTAAAGGGAGAATGTTCAATAGAAATACATTAACATGTTAAAACTTTATTAAATCAACAATCTTGCTCAATGTTAAGATACTATTTGATTAATATCAGGTACTCTAAACCTAATCAAAAGCAATCATTATAGTACTGGTATATTTTGTTCACCAGCTTTATTAATGTGTTAAATACAGACCCAACACTAACAGAGCATTGGTGGGTTAAAGATGAAATCCTTCATATTTCGTCTAATAAACTATTGTTTTCTCAATACTATCAACAGTGCAGCAGAATCGAATAGTTACAGGCCTTTTAAGTTATGAGCGCCTGAGTTTGAAGGTGGATTTTTTTTTCTGACTCAGTTTACTAATTTGGACAAGGAATAAATGTCTCCAAAATCATTTTTGTTTATAGACATAACTAGAGGCCGAGTGTACGAATTCATGCACAGGTGGGGTCCCTGAGCCTGGCCAGTGATCAGAGCCCATGGGGGCATATCACCCAGTCCAGATGTGGGGACGGGAAGGAGCTGTGGGAAGTTGGCTAGCTGGGAGGAAGGGCCTGGGGAGGTTGGCTGTCCATGGGGAGGGGCCACTGGAGGTTGTGCTCTGATCACCAGGGGGACAGCTCCTGAATTGAGTGGCTGCCCCCTGGTGGTCAGTGTGCATCATAGCAACTGCTCAACTAGTTTCAGTCATTGGGTCATAATTGTTGTTTAGGCTTTTATAGATAGAGATGATAGATAGATAGATAGATAGATAGATAGATAGATAGATAGATAGATTATAGGAGTAACAGTGTTTACTTTGTAGGATATTCCTGGGGATTAGAATTAATAATCTTTTTTTAATCTAATAAGATACCTATTACTTTTTAAATCAAGTAGATAAAAATATCAACTACTACCAATTACTAGCCATTGACTATGGACAAGCACTCCAGTTAATGCTTGAATCTATTATGCATGATGTGATTATTACAGCAAGAGTCTGAAATAGCTGTCATTGGCCCCAAATCAATGGCAGGTTTTAGACATTGGTTTTAGACATTGGAAAGAAGCAGACAGGTCCCTAGTCATTTCTGTAGCCATGATTTATACCCAGCATGTAATAACATTGCTGCATTATCTGTTTCCGTGATTAGTGTTACTCCTTTTGATTTGGCACCGATATCTGTCTTTCTGTCATGACAGTGGCCCCTCCTCATGAGGACCCGACCTCTCTTTGTCAGGAACACAACACCTACATGCCCAGCTCCCACCTGGCCATTGCCTGTCTCCTATGATAAATGTAGATCTTAAATCTCTCTCAGCCGATGACAATACCATGGATCCCGCACTGTCGCCTGCCTAGTCTCTCAGCTACTAAAAGTATTTGTCTAATGTTTGATATTATTCCTAGCTCATTTGGCTCAATAGATAGAGCACTGATCTGTGGACTGAAGGGTCCCAGGTTCCATTCCAGTCAAGGGCATGTACCTTGGTTTCAGACTCGACCCCTGGCCCTGGTTGGGGCACATGTGAGAGGCAACCAACTGACGAATCTCTCTCATACTGATGTTTCTCTCTCTCTGTCTCTTCCATCCCTTTTCCTCTCAAAAATGATCATTGGAAAAATATCCTCAAGTGAGGATATTAACCAAAGGGGGAAAAAAAGTTTGGTATTAACCCTTGAAAAATATTGGGATTAAAAATCACAGTTTGTGGCTATTTCTTACTCTCAATAGCTGTTGAGTTCTGAATGAAAGAAGGAAAAATAATCAATAAAAAAAATAAAACAAGAAAGAAAGATATGGACATTTTTATATTTATTTTACTTCCTTTAAACCTATTATCCCTAGAGTTGGAGTTGGAGCTTGCACCTCGGGTTATCAACTAACCCAAACAACAAAAAGAAGCAATAGTTTGGGGTACAGACCTAGGCATATCCGGATCTATTACTCTATGTAAAAGGGCAAATCTACATGTACATCATGAATGTATCTTGATTAATCAACCTCAGTGATTCCTCTGCATACTTAATATTCTTCTTACACATAACAAGTGTACAGTGGAATCATAACTGAAATGTATTAACTTAAATATATATATTTTTTATTGATTTTTTACAGAGAGAAAGGGAAAGGGATAGAGAGCTAGAAACATCGACCAGCTGCCTCCTGCACACCCCCTACCGGGGATGTGCCCTCAACCAAGTACATGCCCTTGACCGGAATCGAACCTGGGACCTTCCAGTCCGCAGGCTGACGCTCTATCCACTGAGCCAAACCTGTTTCGGCTGAAATTTATTAATTTAATTCTTCACATCTCCATGGCTTCACAAGGACATAGAAATTTTCAGATAAGCCTTAAAAATGCAGGTACCATTTATTAAATATTAGATGTAAGCTAACATATGCCTGTCACAGATTTTAGTTTATTCCATTGCCTATTTGTCAAGGATAGATGGGAATAAGAGAATATGGAGGGCAGATAAGATAAAGGTCATATGTAACAAAAAATCAAAATATTATTTTAATATGGGAAAAAATCTGTGGGTTTTGTTTATATCTACTATTCATGCCCCCATTACAATGACTAATCAGGAGTTGACTACACTGTAATTAAAACTGAAGTTGAAGAACATCAAACAATTCACAATTTGCATTATAATATAGCTCATCAACCCACTCAGTATACATTAATAGGGCATTCAGAACCATGCATTTGGCATTTCAAAAGAAGCATCCCACATCTGGAGTGATTTGGGATAAATTATTTAGTGTCCTCTCTGTCTCTCCTCTATTTTTGGTAAGTTCTATTTTGCATAATATTGCATAATATTGCAATCACCCTTTGAGTAGAAAATGTTAATGTAGTGGAGGGGGTTAATCTCCATCTCTTGACAATTCTAAAGAAAATAACACAATCAAGAAAAGAATAGAGAAACCAAAAATCGAGGTAATTAGTCTGAAGAAGAAAACAATGTTGATAAATGATGAGATTATTTAAAAATTACAGGTTTCAACTAACATTTCAATTTGAAATTTTCACTTTTTAAAAGTGGCATTTCACTGAACTTGTCTCATGAAATTGTATTTAGTCATAAAATACCTCTCCCACGATATTTTAATAATAGCAGGCCAACTTAACAGTATTTCAATCTAATGGTTCTTTGATACTACAAAAGACTGTCAGTGATGCATAGAATCAACCATTGAATTTCCAATCTTGAAAATACAATCAATGCTTTGTTTGTTTGTTTTGATTTTTAGAGAGACAGGAAGGTAGAGGGAGAAACACTGATGTGAACATGCAACCTCAATTGGCTGCCTCTTGCACGCCCCCTACTGGGGATTGAGCCCACAACCAGGACCTATGCCTGATTGGCAATCTTTCAGTGTATGGGGGGGAGAAGGGAAGGGCACCCAACCAAAAAAGCCAGACTTGCAAGGAGAGTTAATGCTTTTAATGTTGGGATCATTTTACACATCATGAGTAATTCCTTATAATGCTGGGCTATAGGTTTCATGCAGAATGTGTGCATATGGGACTTGACTTTCAAGAGCATGTATTATTTTTTATTACATAAATATTTTAGTACTGCATACTAGTATTCCTTGTCAAAGAAAGTGTCAAGAGTGTCATATTATTGCCCAGTCTGAGTGGTTCAGTGATTGAGCATCAACCTATGAACCAGGAGGTCACGGTTTGATTCCCAGGTAGAACCCTAAACCCTAACCCTAACTCTAACCCTAACTCTGATCCCCAGTGTGGGTTGCAGGAGGCAGCCAATTAATGATTCTCTCTCATTGTTGATGTTTCTCTCCCTTCCTGTCTGAAATCAATAAAAATATATTTTAATATATGTTTTAAAGGTGTCATATTCTTCTGTTTTCTTTATGATAGCTCAGTGTTTCCAGGGGTTTCTATTGGCTTTAGCCTAATGTTTTTCAGCTCACTGATGCAATTTGTCATTTCCATGTGTAACTTGGGAGTGATTCTGATGTGGTTTGTGCATGTCAGAAACGCAGGACATGCCCCTGAAGACTGTGAGAACACATTTTTGAATTATGAGGTGAATTTTTATTCCTGAAATATTGACTTTTCCACTCAAGGAATAATACGGAAAGCCCTGCGGATAGGATATGTAAAACGCACGCCGAAGTAGAGCTTAGCATTGCTGAACGAGAGCTGAGGGCTTTATTCACCGAGAGGCAATTGCAAGAACGATCCAGACCCTTTGATTTCCGCACAAAACCTATCACCATGCCTGATGCTCCCGGATAATAAAGTGAGCAGTTTAAATCGCCGCCTTGGTCGGTAATCCCACGATCCATCAGCGATTGAGGGAAGAACTCCTTATGAAGTATCTGCCGTCAACAGTGAGATATGTACTGACGGGGATAGGAACGAACATTTTCTTTTATTCCCTGTTCTCAAGGAACCTAATTGCAGAAGCCTGCCTAAGGCATGAGAAAATAAAGAGGGAACAAAGCAATGCATGCCGAAGTCCTAAATCCTCTGCGAGAGGCTTATAAGCGACAGGTTTCCTGCAGAGGGGCAGACCAGGTGATATAGGGTATTTGAGGAAGATATCAAGGGATGGATGTGCCTGAGATTCCAGATTTTATTCTTCAAGGGCATGATGGGAAATGCACTTTAGAAGAGGGATGCTAAGTACTTCCTTTCTGCACTGCCCAACCTGACCTGCCAATATTTACACTGTGCTCCTTGGCAGATTTGCTAGAAAATAATAGTATAGCCAAAACAGGTTTGGCTCAGTGGATAGAACATCGGTCTGCGGACTGAGGGGTCCCAGGTTCGATTCCGGTCAAAGGCATGTACCGTGTTTCCCCAAAAATAAGACATCCTCCGAAAATAAGACCTACTTACAGGTTTCCTTCTGAGTGATATATAAGGCATCCCCCTGAAAATGAGCACCCCCCCCCAAGGCTAAACATGAGAGATTTGGTCCACTGATTCTGAAAGAAATGGAGTCACAAGAAAGTCACCAGGAAATTCAGGAATTGGATTGTTATGATGATGTTCCAGAAGATGATGACATGATTGTCATTGAATAAATAAGTAAATTCTTGATACTGTAGGATTTACAGTTTGTCTGGTTTGTGTTGACAACTACTGTACTACTGTACCGTATACAGGTAATAAATTTCCTTTGTTTTCCTTTAACAATAAATGTGTACCGCATTCTTCTTCATGGAAAAATAAGACATCCCCTGAAAATAAGTCCTAGCGCATCTTTGGGAGCAAAAATTAATATAAGACACTGTCTTATTTTCGTGGAAACAGGGTACCTTAGTTGTGGGCACATCCCTAGTGGGGGGTGTGCAGGAGGCAGCAGGTCAATGTTTCTCTCTCATTGATGCTTCTAGCTCTCTATCCCTCCCCTTCCTCTTTGTAAAAAAATCAATAAAATATATTTCAAAAGAAGAAAATAATATTCAATAGTATGACTTTGAATGTGTTGGCTCGCCAGATGAACAGAGGGGAAGTGGCCTAGTGATCACAGCAGACAGATGAGTCAACAAAGGAACAGAACCGTCAATGAGCAGAGCCGATTCAGGGCGAACTTGGCATGGGACAAGCAGGAGGGCCTGTGGGGAATACATGGGGAAGGGTTCCGCTTGCAGATGTCATCTGATCATGTATTGAACCAGAATGACTTTCAGGGGATGAAGATTTTCACACTGACAGTTCCTAGGAGATTATTCCCATCAATGTCCATTTAAGTTTTCTTTAAATGTCATGTCAACAAACAGCGATGGAGGTTTCAGAAACAATTTAGAGAAAGCAATGACAGCACTGTTAAAAGCACTTTGCTGTCAAGACATAGGCATTTCTTAATTAATATTTTGCTAGACAAGTACATTGTGTCAGCTGGTCTGATTAGAAAAAAAAAGGGAGGGGGCATTGCCTGTCCGGTGTGGTTCAGTGGCTGAGTGTCAACCTATGAACCAGGAGGTCACCATTCGATTCCTGGTCAGGGCACATGCCCGGGTTGTGGAGTCGATCCCCAGTGTGGGGTGTGCAGGAGGCAGCCAATCAATGATTCTCTCTAGTCATTCATGTTTCTATCTCTCCCTCTCCCTTCCACTCTGAAATCAATAAAAATATATTTTTTAAAAGAAAAAAGGGGATTGTCCCTACTATTGATATAATTTATGTATTTTAACTTCCTAAGCCCTCTGATCACTTTCTTGCTCTGTTTTCAACCCTGTATAAGTTGGAATCGAACCATTGACTTGGTTCAAGGGTTGATGCTCAACCACTCACCTACACCAGGTGGACTCAGCACTTCTTTTTAAACCTGATGCCTTCCAACCCTTTCTTCTTGGCTATATTGCTAGTTCTGGCTACTTGTAACAAAGTTTATGTTATTATTCAAAGCAAGAGGGACATATTGGTGCTAGCATAAATTAGCATACACTCAGAATTGCATAGCTTAAAGTGTTGAACAAACTGCTTTGATCATATATAAAGTTATCCGGGAGGCCTCTCAGACAAGAAATAAATATTCATTATTAAAAAGGGCTGAGAGGTAAATGTGAATTTTAATTGGGAAAGATCAAATTCTAAATGATGCTTTGTAGGTATAATAAATAGAGAGAAACCAAGCAACTAAGCCATTATTAGCTATCATGAAGAGTTCACCAACTTACTAGAGCGTCATCAACACTAGCAGGAACTATATTTGTGATTTTAATTAATGTTTAGCAAGCCAGAACTATACTGCCTTATAAAAACATGATAAATGACAAGGATGAGAAGCATGGTTTTTTTCATCATTTAACATTATTATTAAAAATCAGGTTCTTAAATGCTTAAAATGCTTTTTTGGAGCTTCCTATTCAACTCGTGATTTGTAAAATTCAGATTAGCAAACTAAATTCTAGCTCTTTATAAAAGTCTAATAATACTCAGATACTATTTCTGGACATCAAATATTTCATAGCGTCCATCTCTAATTCAATAAACTATGAAAAAAAAGTGCAGTAGTTCTTTAATACTAAATAAATTGCAATGCTAAACAGAAGTTTGCTACATAATTTATATGTAATGTAGAAAACCAGTATCTCTTTTTCTGAAGTGGGGAGTAGGAATCTAAGCAAGTTTGACCTCTGAGAACTACAATCATTTTCAGCCAGGCTTACTCTATTACCACACCTTTAGTAGCCCAGTTGCCTGGGAAATGAGATTACAAAAAAAAAAAAAAAAAATGTTACTGCTTATTTCGGAAACTTTCTAAAAATCAAATTTATTCAAAAGCCTATTCAGCTAGCTCATCAGAGTTAAAAGTTACTTCTCAGGGCAACAGCTCACTCAATCAGACCCATCAAAAAGTTGCCTACTTCCAGTCACCTAGTTACATGGTTGCATCCACTGATCCTAACCCATTTTGCATAAGCCTAACCAGCACCTCTCCACAGAAAGGTCCACCTTCAATCGGGTGCCAAGGCCATAAAATGCTACCTGTGACTCTCCCTTGAAATGCTCCACTAAGTACAAGGACCTTCCTTATTGCAGCTGGCAGTAAATTGGACTTTTCTTGTTCAAGGGGTCATACTGGTAATTCTTTGCTGCTTCAACACTTGCTTGATACCTGACAAATGATGAAATTTAGAATCTATCAATATGGGAGAGGGTCAGGACATTAGCCCTAATATTACACAATATAAAAACTATAATGTATAGTTTTTATGTTGTATTGTACAATATAATGTATATTGTGTATCAAATATGTATATATTTGATACACAATATAATCTTAACTTAAAATGAATTATATATATATATATGTGTGTGTATAAAAATAATTAATAATATATATATTTATATATATATTTAGACATAAATATATATATATATTACTAGAGGCCTGTTGCATGATATTCACGCAAGAATAAGACCTTCCTTCCCCTGGCTTCAGTCTCAGTTACTGGAGAGCGACAAGTCCCCACTCCCAGCCAGCCCAAGGAGCCAGCACGTCTCTGCTCCCTGCCAGCCTGGGAGCCAGGAAGTCCTTGCCTTTGTTCAGAGCACTTTGTTCAGAGTGGCCTGTAGCTCCCTCCACTGTCCCTCCTCCCCCTCATAGCAGGCATTATGCCCCTCCCGGCCACTCCATGCAAGCATATGCAAATTAACTTGCCATCTTTGTTGGATTAATTTGCATACTCACTCTGATTGGCTGTGGGCATAGCGGAGGTAGGGTCAATTTACATGTTTGTCTGTTATTAAGTAAGATAATGCCCCTTCCCCAAAAGTATTATTTTTGAGGAAAGAAAATCTCATAAATCCCAAAAAGGCACTTTTTTGAATATTCATATACAAGAGAGTATTAAAATGTGTTCATTTTTGTGTTTCCATTCTTTAACAGCCTTCAAAAGCAAAACTGAGAATGCATACAATTTGGTTCCTGGCTCAGAGACTGGACCAAGGGTGACTTTTGTTGCTTAAATATAGGAATACTGACAAAGATATTGCCTAAGGTCACTTGGAATTTTAGAAAATGAAACCTTAAAACTGTGTATTTACTTAGTCATAAATCCTGTAGGTAGTGTCTTGAAAATATGAACCAAAACCTGAAGTTTTAAGAAGATACTGAAAAAAAAATGTTGATCACAGTGATCCTTAATGGCGTACTAATTGAATTGATCCGTTAGAAGTTAGCTTCTAGAAAGAACCCTCAATTGCTCTGAGACCACAAGAATCCTGTCTTCTGAAGAGAACTAATTGAGACTTTTCAACTTACACATGGTAGAATTTAGACAGAGTGGGCGGCTTCACTTTGATTCTTCTAGTGGATTCCACTTTTTAGTCTTCCTGAAAAAGCACCTGAGGTGCTAAAGGAGAGCTTATGCACCAACAAAACCATTTTCACGTTTTAAAGCTCCTAATATAACTTATATTAATTTTGTGTTCTATAAAATCTTAAGCTATGCATTCAAGAATTACACATTCGACAATGCTTTTTTAAACTTCCAGAAAAATACCCTCAAGGGTCATAAGAAGTGTTATTTGGTCAGAATGAAGGAAGGTAGAATGTTTGAACAGAATTGATTTTATTTAGGCTTGACATGCATTTTCCGGTAAGTGAAGACACTGAACCTTAAATCACTAGCCCATTATTGCTCAGGCTGAGCAAATTAACTCAGCCAATTGACCCTCCAGAGAATAAATCCCTTATTGAGGTCTATAAATGTTCCATTACTTTTCTTTCATTACCTTTCTCTTCATTCTCAGACACCCCTGAACTTACATGTTCAGAGTGATTCTCAAAAAAAAAAAAAAAAAAATAGCAAGAAAAAAAAAATCATGAAAAGTTTTCTTTGTAACTTCTGGAAGTTCATAATTCTCTTTTTCCAAGATGTTTTCTTCCTTTGACATGAATTCCATTGATCAATGCTACTTAGTGGTGTCCTGAAATGTTATACCTTCCTATATTTATGTATTACCATAATTTCTTACAATAAAGATTTTGTTAAAACATTGATAGTTTTTCTTTGAGGGGAGAGAGGAAAGCAGGTAGGGAGGAAAGAATACAAACATCTCCATTTAAGTACAGAATACATAGAATCACTTTTTTTCTAATATGCATATTTTTAAAATATATTTTATTGATTTTTTACAGAAAGGAAGAGAGAGGGATAGAAAGTTAGAAACATCGATGAGAGAGAATCATCGATCAGCTGCCTCTTACACACCCCCCTCTGGGGATATGCCCGCAACCAAGGTACATGCCCTGGACTGGAATCAAACCTGGGACCCTTCGGTCCGCAGGCTGACACTCTATCTACTGAGCCAAACCAGTTTTGGCTAAAATCACCATTTATAAAAGGATTTCAACTGTTTTGGGGATACATTCTCATTTGTATCGATTAACATTTTTTAATTTAAGTCTCTCTTTAAAGAGCAAATCCTTATCAAACCTTCTTTAAAGACCCAGGAATATTTTTCTTTTTACCCAGGAACCAGAGCAAGCTATTCCCTCTGCATACATTTGTGATCCTCTTATAAAAATATGTTTAAGGTTTTTTTTAGGCAAAAGTTCAACTTTTAATTAAGCTGTGTGTCCTTAAATCAATAGCATGTGCCCTGCTCGGCTTCAATTATGCCAGCGCACAGCTTAACAAGGTGATGTTATGGAGAAGCATCAGACTTCTAATGCATGTAAAGCTTTTATGTATGTGACCATTAGTCTTCATTTTCCATTCTCTGGAATATGAATTCAGAGTTTATCAGATGATTGCAATAAGAAGTGAGCTTCTGGTGATGTTATTTCTTCTTAAGCAATCTTGTGTTTTTTATGCAGTAAATTAAAAAGGAAGGAAGGAAGGAAGGAAGGAAGGAAGGAAGGAAGGAAGGAAGGAAGGAAGGAAGGAAGGAAGGAAGGAAAGAAAGAAAGAAAGAAAGAAAGAAAGAAAGAAAGAAAGAAAGAAAGAAAGAAAGAAAGAAAGAACGAACGAACAAGGTTCCCAGAGTATTCTTACACATCGAGGAGAGTCCAATCTTGCCTTACCACAGACTAGGGTTTCATTTCACCACCTTCTCTGTTTAACCTTCAGGTCACCTGTGAGGTGGAAAATGTCATTATCCCAATTTAAGACCCAGGTCAGTCAAGCAGTTATTCAATGGCTGAGCCCAAGATTCAACCCCACCACGCCGGGTCCAAATCCAGGCTTTTAATCACTATCCCATGATGCTTGAAAGCATGTTGTATTGACACGGGTACTTATTTATAAGTTAAGGAGAAGAGGGATCATTATCAATTTGATCTTCAAAATAGCATTTCTGGAGTCAGTCCAGAGAATAAGTTAAAACAAAATGAATTAAAGAAGTATAGAGTTAAAGTTAAGGGATAGTTTATGATTCATGTAAAACTCAACAATTCCTCTGATATTCATAGATTATTATTTCAGAAAAAAACACAGATGATTTTGACATCTGTTCTTTAATTGTTACTTCTGGGTTATATTTAGTTTTGGTGAAATCATTGCTGTTGGAAAGGGTGTTTTTTTGTGTGCGTATCATAGTTTTCTATATACATCTTACTCTTCATTTACATTCATTTTTTTAAACTTCTCGTTCAACGTGACAATCTCTTTTCTGTCTCAATCATCTTTCATCTACTTTTTCGCTTTCATTTTTTCTATGTGGAGGAAAAACTACATATGTGATTTAGAAGGAAAGTAAGAGAGGGTGAATTATAGATGAGACCAAGACAAACAAACAAAATATACTTAGAACAGATCATCCCTTTCTGGGACTGGGTCTGCATAACCCAGTGGGGCAAATGCCAACCACCTAAGGGCTGCTTGTGGAGATGACGTATTAGCGGGAGTCTAGAGGCAGAGTTAGTTATTATACATAAAGGAATAAAGATGTTAAAAGAGTGGGTTAGAAAGAATCTCTTCTCTCAGAAACAAGGAGTAGATAGATGGAATTGCTAGCCCTCTTGCAGGCCAGACTCTGCAAGCTGCAATGTATAGATATACAAAGGCTTCAGTTTTATTTACAAAAGAAAGAGAAAAATAAAGAAAACCATGCTCACCACCAGGGGTAGAATGACTTCCACAGCCGTGCCTGGAGCTCTTACCAAATTGATATCAGAAGTATTCAGACTCAGTGAGTCATACTTAAAAAATATTTTAAAATTTGCCAAACCTCATGTCAAAATCTATTTCAATGAAGATAGGTATTTGCTCATTGAAAGTCCTGTTTCTCTGACTAATTAGCATACCCAAATTTCACGAATATAGAAGCTTTGCATCCACCAAAGATCTCTGCAGGGATTGACTTAGTAGTTTTCAGCAAGATGCAATATAAAGTAGAAAGAACAAGTGACTAGCTGTCCAGAATGACATGATTTCATCCCATGAATTGGTGTGTGAATTAGTGGAGTTATTTAATCTCCCTGAATCTCAATCTCCCTATCTGTACAAACTAGAAATAATCATCCTTGGTCATTTGGTATTTTTAAGGTCAAATAAGTCAAGGGAATGTATTCGGTGTCCTTCAAAAACACCCAAGGACTATGTATAAATTAAAACTCACTTTGCATAACGTTCAGTACATTCCTTTATGGAAATGAGATTTTTTGCCACACGTATCAAAAAAGCAGAAGCACATCCATAACTGGTGATGGGTCGGCGACCAAGAACGTGTGGCATTTTTTTAGAAGAGAAAAATCCTGAATGTTCACCATCACCTTAAAAAAAATTGGACACTTTACTTAGAGCATTTAAAGCTTTATTTATTTGCACCATGTTCAGCAAGAAAACATTGGTCATTCCCCTTTAAAGATCTCATTTATTACTTGTCAAACGGGACAGAGTTCAATACACAATTGTTTTCCCGCTGGGGCAGTTTCTTGGCTGCGGTGAGCCAGCGTGTCAGGCAGAGTTGGACAGTTAAAGAATTAAAATGTCCTAAATAGCACAGCAGCAAAAAAAAGAAAAAAGAAAAAAAAAATCTGATGTGTGGCTCCCGGAGAATGTAAACGATCTCAGAACCAACGGGTTTTATTATTTTAAAAAATATTTACTTGGCTCAGAGAGGGGCTGACAATGGGGGGAGGGGGTCTGAAGAACAATGGCCAGGAACAAAATAATTGCAAAATTCTCCCCTGAAGGTGAAGGCATTTGAAGCGATGGGACACGCAGGAAGCTCTGTGCCCTGGATTAGGAATTGTGTGCTGAGCTGGTGGGAGGAGGGCAGGGGTGTTAGCAGCCCTAGATGCTGAGTCAGACCCCATAAACCCGCTGTGTCAGCAAGAAGCTGTGGCAGCCCGAGAGAATCCCACTTTAATTGTCTGTTTCTTTTATAAAATCTCAAGTGGAAAAACATTATTCAGAGACTTAAGAAAAGGGGAGACCAATGAGGATATTCTTCCTACAACCTGCAAAACCCAAAGAGAACATGATTTCTTTTTCTTTTTTTTTATCAGCTAAGCTGTTAGAGGCAATTTCAATATTATGTACAAGTTTAGTCTCAACAGTATTTGAGAAAGTGTCATTGAATCTGACAGCTGCATCCACAGATAGTGAATTCCCAAAACATCTTATTCAATAATATCACCAAAAAATTAGCCCGATGGATCAATGGGAAGGTTAAAATGGCATCGTCATCATGGACCTTATGTTTGGGGAGAAGGAGACAGTGAAATGATGTACCAATAGAGATGACTGATTTATTTATGGGTTATGAGTAAACTGCTAAAACTGGGGAATGCTAAAAAAAATATTCTTGGCATGGAAATAATAAACATGATTACCTCCTTCTTGTATAAAATCTGGGATCATCCTTTACCTTGGCCATTTCAATAATTTCTTAGAAAAACCTAATTCCCTGGCCCATGAGTTCCATTCCTTCATTTTCTCCAAAAATCTCCTGTATGATTACTAAGCCATCCATTTCTATGGTCATGCCCTAGGTCAGTGGTTGGCAAACTCATTAGTCAACAGAGCCAAATATCAACAGTGGAACGATTGAAATTTCTTTTGAGAGCCAAATTTTTTAAACTTAAACTATATAGGTAGGCACATTGTTATTAACTTAATTAGGGTACTCCTAAGCTGGCCTTTGCTAAAAACTCAGAGTCGCAGTTTGCCGACCACTGCTCTATGTCATGTCTTCATCAATTCTGTCTAACCTGCTCACAAATCTTTACTTCAGACTTTCCTCTGATTACCATATCTTCATACCCTGACTCCAACAATCATTCAGACCACCACAACTTCCTACCTATTGACTCAACCATTTTTCACGCTCAAATATCCTTCCTCACATATCATGGTTACCTACCCTAGATAACATGGGTCATATTACTAGTATGCAGATTTTCTAAGGTAGAAATTAAAGTTTAGAAGGGTTAAATATCTTGCCCAGGCAGTCATAGAATTCAAGGTGATATGCTCTGACTGCAAAATCTTGACTCTTTCCTTAACTCTTCCAACACAATTCAAGAACGACAAATAGTCGCTAGATCAGCGTTTCTCAAGTTGGAATGCACATTCAGAATTACCTGGGGACCTTTCAAATGCCTTGCTCTAATGTTGTCCCGTGTCTCCTCATGAAATCTATAAACCTGCTATGGACACACAAAAGGTTACCTACAATTTTGAGGGCCACTTGAAATGTATACAGTACATACAATGTAAGAATTTATGGATTATTTCCAGGGATGAAGCAGATCTTGTAGGTTCCTGAACATGAGGAAATATTAGGAGAAAATCTAAGGAAACATAATTCAAAAAACTACAAACACACAATGAGTAAGGAGACCTTGAGAAAGGCCAGTGAGAGAGGCCTTTTGGCATAAGCCTCCTATGCTTCACGGTTAGCCCACTTGTGATGATGCCATGTTGCCTTCCAACCACTAACTTTCACAAAGAAAGAAGTTGGTGATTTGGGTAACCCAACTAAGGATTATGAGTCATTCAGCCCAGCGGAACTATGACTCAGAGTTTCCGGCAGGTTAAATTTAGGAGAAATGTCTAAATCCCTATTCTCATTGTACTCTGATGACTCAATATCATATTTTGTTATGCATTGATGCTCTTTTAACTGAGTTAGAAGGAAGCAATGCAATACAATAAGAATAAAGTGACAATGTGCATAGGTTACTAATGCTGGAAGTGAGTTCCCGTATTCCTCACCTTACACGGACTAACAGCGGGTGCATTGGGATCCTGGCTTTTATTCTGACTTCTGACATCTGAGCCTAAAACCATGCAGTTCAATTTATGGCTTTAGTGGGAAAGAGTAAGTGACAGCCCTCTGATAACACAGTCCCCCTCAGCTTCCAGTGGGTTCTGAATCCCGTAGGTGTTCTGAAATTTCTGACATGTTTTATTAGCTCTGATTTCTGTTAGTTATCCTGAATGTCTTACCTCAGAGTGGGCTTTGGAGTTTGCCATGCAAAAACCAAATCTTTAGGTGAGCCATTGAAAAGTTCTGGGTATTTTTTTTTTTTTTTGATCATGGTATCACATAATTGTCCTCATCCACCCATTCCCATCCCAAACCCCTCCCTACACATGCCCCCGCCCCCCTGTTGTCCATGGCCACTAGTTAGATCCATATGCACGCACACAAGTCCTTTGGTTGATTTCTTCCCCTTACCCCCACCATCCCCTACTTTCCCTCTGAGGTTTGAGAGTCTGATTGCTGCTTCTCTTTCTCTTTCATGAGTTTATGTTGTTCATTATTTCCTCTAGATGTGTGAGATCATGTGATCCAAGAAATACCCTTGTAAGAACCTAAACTGCAACAAGCCATCATGGTTATGCCGAGAGGCAAATGAATCAGTCTGTAGTGAGTTCCTTTCTGGGCCAACAGTTCTTTTGAGTCCCAATTTCAATGTCAAATAGTTCTGGGTATGTTTTAAGTTCAAAAGAATTTTAATCTCTAAACTGCCCCCACCCCGACCCCTTGGTTATAGAATCAATTAAGTGGCTGCCTTAACCCAAATTTTAGCCAAGTCTTCAAGTGAATCCACATAGTGAGCTCTGTTTGAGATGCTAAATGTAATTCACAACCAATCTGCATTCCGAGTTCACCTATTGAAAAGGATTCATTTGTTTATCATCTGAGTATTATCATATGAATATTATCATTTATAATGTAATTTTCAAAATTATGGTTAGTCACAAGGCATTGTTACATGCCATATGCAGTTTTAAATATTCTAATAATGATAGATGTTATAGTAACAAATGGAATAGAAATTCGTTAGTATTAATGATTTCAGTCTTTGATTATAAAAATAGAATCACATTTGCATATTATCAATTCACAGTGTCATATTGCATCATATAGTTGATTACTTTTTCTTGCAAACAGTAAATCATGAGCTGAAATTAATTTATTATAGTACTTAATGTATGAATAGCTAAGTTCTAAGCTAAGTCTGAAATGCCTCATTTATATTGTTAAATGTTAAATTAATTCTACATGAAGAGTTGTTTTAATATTTGACATCTTTCAATTAAAACAAGTATTAAGTAAATATTTACAGCTTCAGAAGAAGCTAAATGACATATTATAGAACTGTACACCTGAAACCTATATAGTTTTATTAACCAATGTCACCCCAATAAATTAAAAAGTGTTTACAAAATAAAATAATGTATTAATATATTTTAAAATTATCATCGCTATATACATTGTCATTAAGTCCAAATTGTCAAGATTTCCAAAGGAGAAAAGAAAGACCCATGTGTTTGTTGTACTGAACACACTGACATGCAAGTTAAAGATATTTATAGCCTGGCCAGCATGGCTCAGTGGTTGAGCATTGACCTATGAACTGGGAGGTCACAGTTCCATTGCTGGTCAGGGCACATGCCTGAGATGCAGGTTCAATCCCCAGGGTTGGGTGTGCAGGGGGCAGCTTATCAGTAATTCTCTTTCATCATGGATGTTTCTATGTTCTTCTCCCTCTCCCTTCCTTTCTGAAATCAATTTTTTTTAAAAAAATTTAAAGATGTTTATAGCAGTAGAGAGGAAGGGCAATTGTTACATTACCTACTTCCTTTTCCTGCTAAAGCAGGATTATTCCCACCTGGTTCGGTGTCTAAGGGTCTTTGTTTCTGGTCCATTGTCACTGGTGCCACTTCCCCAGAGAGATAATGTCCTGTAGTTTAATAGGTTTCTTTACTAGGATGTGTTTTCCCTGTTGAGCAGCCATTGTATATGTTCATTACATAATTCCATTACATATGGCCATTATCTAGCAGGAAAGTGTGCAACATTCTAACTCATAACGTTGATATAAAAAAAAAAAATTACTATTACTAGGAGGATTATCATTAAGAAATGACCTGAATGGATGCTGTGGGTTTGACTTCACATTTGTACACAGTGCTAATACTGTGCATTTCTTCTTAAATACACAGTGTTGGGAAAGCATTAGAGGTTCTGACTCAGAAAGTAATTGAATTTTCTTATAGATTAGGGCTGCGGGAATGAAGTCGAATAGCTCAAAGGAGAAATAAAATATCTGCAAATACAAAAGTGTAAATAACACATGCTCAGGAATCATCAACTTAATCAGATAGGGAGGCCTAATCCTTCACCATTTCATTTAATTGAAATTAAGTCTCCATTCATCTCTCCTGACTCGTAGGTATTATTTTGGAATTTATTTGCTGACTGACTCCTTTGAGCAACACGGAATTGGAATTATGGATTTATGACACATGGTGAACCACCCGACACGGGAGTGACCACAAACCAACACGTTTTCCACTCCTTGAACTGCATTTAAATATCAACCCAATCGAAAGGTGCCTGAAACAAACATAAGATTTCCCAGTTTGGCAGGGCAGAAGCTGATTATAGAAAACTAGAGGCCCCTTGCAGGAAGATTCCTGCAATAGGGCTTCCGACTTCAGTCTCTGTTGCCCTGCCTGCTTCCCTTCCTTCTGGCTTCTCTCCATTCTCCCCCACTCCACCTTCTCTGCAGCCTTGCTCCCTTCTGCAGTGCTTGGGTTAATTTGCATACTCACACTGATTGGCTTGTGGGTGTAGCAAAGGTACAGTCAATTTCTCTTTTATTAGAGAGGATTATCTTGGTAAGGGAAAGATTGGAGAACTGGAAAAACACACATGGTAGAGAGTAGGAGGCAGGGGTTTATGATCAATGGTGGAGCAGCTCACCTTTACAAGTGAACTTTGCTGCTCTGGAGGCGCCAAAATGTAAGAAGAGTATATTAAAAACACAAAATCAAGATGAAATGGAATCTCAGAGGAAACACAGGATTTTTCTGTGTCGAGGCACAACTTCTATTATAAGCAGTATTGTGGTTAATAACATGCAACTGTGCCTTTTGTTAATATCTAGATTTGCAGAATTGTTATATTTTCCTAACACAAAAATTCCATTTTACTTACCTTATATTTTTCAGTGTTTTGATATGCATTGTAAAAAGTATACATGTCATTTTTTAAGGCACATAACATCAATAATTATCACTGCCATCATTTTATTCCTGCTTGGAAAACAGGTTCTGATCATTTCTTCATCCCCTTTGTAAACCTCTGCTAGGTACACAGTAAGAAATTACCCTTTGAGCCACTTTATCATAGGACTGCACTCCAAATTATAATTACTTCCATCAACACTGTCCTTTAATTTGTAGCTGACTAGTAATTATAATCAGGAGGCCTTACAGATGATACAATAGAAGTCAGAGTCTAAGTTTGCAAAAAGTTCTATAAAAAGCAAGTGAAACAGATAAGATGTGCTTGTTCCAAGGAGATGGTTTAGAATAGATGAACAACTTTGGCCTCTCACCAGAACTTGATAAACAATTTTGAAATAGTACCAGCGAAGCAAAATTGCCAAGATGCTACAGGGAGGGAACGCTAGCCAACGTCCTTGGGAAATCAGCATTCCATGGTAAGTGTCAGGAAGACAAACTCCTCTGCTGTGGAAATCACCGACTCCATGGGAAAAGTGTAGAGAAAAATGAGAGCGGTGTCTCCGACTATAAGGCTCCCAGACTCCATTAGTTATAGGTTCTTCTTGGGTAAGATTATCAACTAAGTTGTCCCATCATCTTAGACATTAAAAATATGATCTGAAAAGTCACTGGCTAAAAAATAATTGGTTGGGAGTCCCTGTTGTCACATAATCTACTTCTTATGGGTCTGGGTGATACCATAAACAAATTATGACGTATAATGTCTTATCACACGCTAGAGGCCTGATGCACGAAAATTAATGCAAGAGTAGGCCTTCCTTCCCCTGGCTGCCGGCACAGGCTTCCCCCTCTGACACCCTGGATCCAGGCACCCGGGACCTACTGTCTTTCCTCAGGCCCCAACGTCATCAGAAAGGACATCAAAATGATGTCCAGAAGACATCCAGTCTGATTAGCATATTACCCTTTTATGATTATAGATAAGGTACACTATTATTGGTTTTTAATGGAAATAAACTAGTCCTGAAACAAAGCAATTTTTTAAAAATCTCTTCTCCCTTTTAATTTCTAATAAAATGCAACTTAATGTTATTCAACAGATTGGGGAAAGCATTAAGCAGAAAGATTCTTAAGAATATTCAGCTCAAACCACGTTTTCCCTTGTGTGCGTGGTTTTTTTTTTTACTGCAATAATTCCAACAGAGTATACCAACAGAATGGTTAGCTTGAGGCTTGAACAAACAAACTGGTTCATCTTCTGCTGCCCTAGAAATAACATTAATTTCCTATTCCTTTTCTTGCGGTACTTGCACTAATAACCAACAATATTATTTATTTCTCAGTGTGCTTTATCTGCAAGACTAAATTTGCCATTTGAAAACATATCCTGGTGGCGGGGGGAATGATTGCTAGAAGTAGTCAGCATTTTAGTAGCAACGACATGCAAAGATTCTTGGCCATTTTTTCTCAGGGGGTTTGAAACCACCTTTGGTTGAACGTGAAATCACCCTGCATTAAGGACCACATGAAACTGACCACTCGTAGGGAGGATGGACACTTAGAGGCATCTTTCCTGGGATTTCATTGATACAGGGGATGGGACAGGGCAAAATGATGAGGCAAAAGGCTTAGACACTCAATCACTAACTTGCTAGTTGAAAGTTGGAGGATAAAGCTGGTCATGAATCATAACTCTGTAATTGTTAATCAGGTGCTTTTAAAAGACAGGAGCTATTTCTTCATCTGATGTTTTCCCTCCTTTTCTTTCTTTCTAACTCCTCCCTCCCTCCCCCCTCTCTACTTCATACACATTAGTCTTTGTGACCTGGGAAGTCACATCCTGAAGGCTGATCTCAGCTCCACTCTAAGTAGGTAAATAAAAGTGCGATGACGGATGGATGGGGAACATTTAGCCTGGAATTTGAGAAATTACATAAACTGGCATTTTCTTAGAATTAAGCAAGTTCATAAAAGCTAAATATTTGAATCCCAAAGAGAAAGTAAAAACATATGTGCTACACCGATTTTTTTTTATTTAAATGAATGTAGTCAAATATATTAGCATAATGAAAAAAACCTGTTTATTGTCATGTTCAATTTGACTCTATCAACTAATGCTTATGGGGTGCGTGCGTATGCATGTGAAGAGAAGAATAATAAGCACATTATTCCTTTCTCCCCCACATGCTAGAACAATAAAAAAAAAATTAAAAATCACGTTTAAGCTTACCCTCCATAAATATGTTACATATTAAACTGAGGTGTCAGAATGTTTTCCTGTTTCTGACTTTAATAACTAGGAAGAAGGTTATTCAAGTTCTTGAGACTTAGAGAAAGATTTCGCTGTAAGGTTAAAAAGAAAAAGATATATATATATATATATATATATATATATATATATAATTTTGGATGGGCTAAATTTCCATGCCTCTGAGCCATCCAAGTGGAAATATCAAAAGCTCAGTAAAAATATCTTGGCTGTAGCTACTCCACACGGCGAAGGGTATGGATGGTATTTCATAGGGAGCGGGAGAACCCTAACGTGATGACAGAGGGGAAGACAGAGAAGGGGGTTTGGATGATCAGAGAATCTGCATCATCGAGAGGAAAGAGCTGCCAGGAAATTCTTAGAAGGTTGGTTGAAGAGGCAGGAGGACACCTGGAGAGGAAACCCCACCAAGGCCAGCCTGTAGGTCAACCCTATCCAACATCGTTAACTTTGACTGACTGCATCTCAAGGAATAGAAGTGAAATATAAGCTTAATGTGTTTCTGTTTTTCTCTCTCAAACAATGATAACATGCCTTCTCGTATTTAATAAGAAGATTAAAGATTATCACCCTAACCGGTTTGGCTCAGTGGGTAGAGCGTCAGCCTGTGGACTGAAGGGTCCCAGGTTCAATGCCGGTCAAGGGCATGTACCTTAGTTGCAGGCTCATCCCCAGTGTGTGTGTGTATGTGTGTGTGTGTGGGGGGGGGGGGGGGGGACGGGGTGTGTGTGTGTGCAGAAAGCAGCTGATTGATGTTTCTCTCTCTAGCCTTCTCCCTCTCTGTAAAAAAAATCAACAAAATATATATATTTTTAAAAAGATTATTAAGGATTCAAAAATCAAGCAGTATAAGTGAGATTAGGATGAAATCAATAAAATACATTAAACTGGAAGTGTTTTTATTTGAGATATTTTGGCAATTTGTCTCTGTCAAGTAAGCTTGTTTGTTATGTTAGTAGCAAAGGTAGGTTATTATAAAATAGTTATTTTGCAGAAATAAACTTTTCCCTTGAACTCCAAAGCACACCCACACACACACGCAAAAAAAATCAATTTGTGCTGTACAAAACGATATTATCATATTTTATAGTGATTTATAATGTACAAAGTACATTCACAAATAGTGTCTCATTTGTTTCCCACAAAAGCTCAGTAAGGGAGGTATTATTACTCATATTTATGGATGAGAAAGTGAGAATCAGAGGGATTAAATTATGTCTGTGAGATAACAATAATGAAAAGCACGAGCTGGGATTTGAATTTAGACTTAATTTTCCATCTAGGCTCCTTCCTCCACCATCACATCCCTTTAAGCCCCAATTTAGAGACTTAAAGAGGATTTATTATTCTATCACATACAAGGTTTACTAGACAAATTTTGGCCAAGCTAATACAAATAGGATGCCACCTTCTTTAATGGCAATGCAGGAACAAACTAGAGAGAGAGAGAGAGAGAGAAAAGTGTACACAAAATATCCCAGGCATGAAGGAACCGGAATGGAAATTATTGCAGATGGATCTGGGGTTCGAGAGAAATTAACCCAATCACCCCCATCTGCGTCCTCAGAGATTGAAGGGAGGGAGCCCGGGCTAGTTCAGTCTAGAACAAAACAGTGATTATCTATGTAGAATATATTAAATCATCAGGAAATAAAAGGGCCATTCGATTCATTCATCAGTTGCAGTGATCTGAACCATGCTAGGTTATTTCCTCCAAGGGAAAAATGCTATATATTAGGGATGATATTAGAATAACTTGGGAAGAGACCACACGTGACTGTGAACAGGGACTTAGGCAGGAGTAGAGAAAACAAAAAGAATGGTGAAGTGCCAGAACCGGTTTGGCTCAGCAGTAGAGCCTTGGTCTGTGGACTGAAGGGTCCCAGGTTCGATTCCGGTCAAGGACATGTACATTGGTTGCGGGTAGGGTGTGTGAAAGAGGCAGCTGGTCGATGTTTCTCTCTCATTGATGTTTCTAGCTCTCTATCCCTCTCCCTTCCTCTAAGAAAAATAAATAAAATGTATTAAAAAAAAAAAAAAGGAATGGTGAAGTACCCTCAAGCTACTGACCGTGGGGCTGTTTCCATCCCCAGGCCAGAGGAGAGAAAGAGCCAGAGGAGGAGACTGTGAGAGAAGGCCACACTGTGAGATGCAGAAGCTTTACATTGTGGGCATTGCCTGAAGGTCAGTTGGGAATAAACATCCGAAGCTCACTTTCCTCCCTTTTTCCAACCCATTGTGTGAGCTTCCCGTTAGCCCATACAATGGAAGCCAGAGAGGAAAAGGGGTCTATTAAGGTGCCTGCACAGGTCAGGTTCCTGGGCACAGAGCATGATACGTAGAATAGCGTCGTTCAACCCTTTTCATCTCATCAGGGACATAAACCAATTACGAAAATTCTGCGTCACACCAAAAAATATTGTTTTTGCTGAGCCGACCACACCTGAGCACATGACTTGGGATACATTTTTCCCTGAAGGCTGTTTTTGTGGTTTTTGAAGCTTTTTCGTTGCCTGTTGATACCAGGAACTACCCAATTTCCTTGCCATATAGTCATGTGCTTATGAGCTGGGTTGGGTTCCATTGCTCAAATCCAATATCCTCACTGGAATGTATTTATTTTAGCCCAATCTTTATAATGCTATTATCTTATTTCACATTAAAAATTATGTTCAAAAGGAAAATGTCCTTTATAAAATGAGTTCCTATTTTACTACATCTTGTTGCCTGTAGGTTCTAACAAGAAGAACATCTATCATTTTAGTTGTCGTAGCACCAGCTATTGTCCATCCAACTCAATTATAGAAATGTTATGGGATATGTTGACCAATGTGAATATAAAAAATTATCTTTAGTCCCAAATCCCAACCACATGTTTTTAAAAACTCTCCTCTGCATTGCTTTGCCCTCCCACCGCCCCCATTACCTCCTTCTCACCTTCATCTGCCTCTTCCTGCAACCTGCACCTTCTCCCTGTGTCTTTATGGAGATGGCACCTTCTCCTCACCTTCACCTTCTTCTCTCGCTCCCGTACTCTTCCTCCGTAACTACTACTCTTTCCCCTCTCAACTACTTAACACACACACACACACACACACACACACACACACACACACATATTTTCTTTTCTACTTTTCAGGGGAGGAAGAGTAGGAGCTCTTTGGGGACAGAGTACCAGGTAGCAAACCTTTAACCTCTCCTCACCTGAAAATAATGAAAAAGCCTCCAGGAATGACAGTATTAGAATTGTGTTCTATATTGAGGCTCACGTGAAGGTCAGAAAGCCTGGCTGAAATGGATCTTGCTTAAGGCAGGAGACTGAAAACGCCAACCTGGCCCATGTCTTTGTTCTGAATCTAATGTTTCTGCTCTGGGGAGATTTGGATCGTCTGATATCAGTTTCTAATTAAACTGTTCCCAGTGGGATACAGGTCTGCTCATGTAAAACTATCTCCATTTCTTGGCATTTGATATTTACAAATACCCCAGCCTGGGCCATTCTTTCCCTTTCTGCCAGACCCGCCATATCTGACTATCCTAAGGAGGGACCCAGAAATGAAGGCTGTATCATCAGCTGCCCCATGGCCTTGAATCTGGAAGCCTTTCCAGGAAACAGTTGAGAGACTATAAACTTGGGGAGGGAAATCAGAGGTTGCCAACTGAATTTCAATATCATAATTACTGCTTCCATCCACAAGTGACAGACAAATTTCACATAAGTGTAATAGCATTAATGATGCCAATCTGTCATGTGGCGAAGATTTAAATTCCATTAGAGCAGAGAACACAAAAATGGCCTTGTGCTCCCCAGAGAAAATAAAAATAAACAACAGGATCAGCTGGGGCTCCATCATCAAGTCGGGGTGTTCGAAGATCCAAAATGAGCTCACTGCAGCCTGTCCGAGGTGAGCAAGGTTTAAGCAAAACTGAGCTTGAGCAGACAAAATTCTCAACTATCGTGTACACCGCCCCTAATGTACACCTGCACCTCCTTCCAACCCCACCATCAATAAAACTATCCCCCACCAAAACCGGTTTGGCTCAGTGGATAGAGCGTCGGTCTGCAGACTGAAAGGTCCCAGGTTCGATTCCAGTCAAGGGCATGTACCTTGCTTGTGGGCACATCCCCAGTAAGGGGTGTGCAAGAGGCAGCTGATGGACCTTTCTCTCTCATTGATGTTTCTAACTCTCTATCCCTCTCTCTTCCTCTCTGTAAAAAATCAATAAAAAATATATTTTTAAAAATTACCCCCAACGGCTCATGCTTTCCGGGGGCAGCCTTGGGCACGCACTCTCTCTATCTGGACCTTTATATCTAACATTCTAGAAAGAGCTCTCAGCCCTACTTCTTTCATGTCCTCACTTACTGCTCATTCATCTGGCCCCTCTCGGAGTCTCTCCTCCCATGATTCACTGGGATGGCTCTACCATCAGTCACCGGCTGACACTGGTTGGGAGATAAGCCCCACTCTAACGGATCAGCAGCGGGTGAGCTATGGGCAGTGCATTCCTTCGAGAATGTTTGTTCTGAGACCTCTTGGTCGCTTCTCAGGCTTCCTGTCCTCTGTGTATCCTCTACAAACTGGTGTGGCACCCAGCTTTGCCTAAGCCCGCTCTCTCATCATCGATGTTTCTATCTCACTCTTTCCCTCTCCCTTCCTCTCTGAAGTCAATAAAAATAAATTTTAAAAAATTCAATCCAGAACTATGTTCACTCATGTGTGAATGGGGAGGCACCTTCATCCTTTCCCATGCCCATCGAAGAATGGCCTGGCCATTCACACATGAGTGAACATGGGTCTGGATTTTTTAAAAAAATATATACTTTTATTGATTTCAGAGAGGAAGGGGAGGGAAAGAGCGAGATAGAAACATCCATGATGAGAGAGAATCATTGATCTGCTGTCTCCTGCACACCCCATAGGGGATTGAGCCTACAACCCGGGCATATGGCCTGATTGGGAATTGAACCTGACCTCTGGTTCATAAGTCATGACTATGCTGGCTGGGCAGGTCTGGATTAATTTTTAAATTAATGTCACTAACCTGAAATGTCTCCAGTGATAGAAATATTTTTTAAATCAATTCTTACGTACAAGGGGGGGAAATAACCTAAGCTCAGACACTCCCCAGCCGGATTCAGGAAGTCAATCAGTGCCATTGGGGAATGGGTCCCCTGTCCCTCACCGGGCACCTGTCCAGCCATCTGATTGCTGAGGTGGATGTGCCAGGTCTGGATGGCCACTGGGGGCAGATACACTTAATTGCTTACACAGCGTTCCTCTCCCTCCTCTCCATACTCCAGGCAGGGACTTTTGAGCCATTACACGATTCCCACACCACCATCTCCAGGGGCAACAAGGCAACTCTGGAACAAGGTGCTTATTCTGTCTAAGCAGCAGGAAGCCCAGCTCCAGGCCTGAACAGGGGAACCTGGGAGCTGGCATTTCGAAAGCTCACCAGATGGTTCTAAGGCCTCTGCCAAAGCAGAGAACCAGGGTCAAGGCCAAGCACAGCAGTCCTGTCCCCCAGTGTCCTTGGTTGGCTCAGCAAGGCCTGTGCAATCTAAACCAAGCCCAGACATAGACCGTCTGGGGAGCATTCTTGAAAAACCGCCGCCTCCTTGGTAAAAACAAAAGGCAAACTGTTGTGTGACCCTGGTCTTCATCCCTCCCCTGCTCCAGATGCAGGCAGGATGTTTACACTGAATCCGTCAGCAATGCGTGTATAAGGGCTTCAGCCAACATGCTGGGATGGCAGAGAACAAAGATCTCTGCCTTCTGCCCCTCCTTGGAGATCTGTTTTTTGTCAACTTGCAGCTTGTCTTTTTGTCAAGTTCAGGGACTAATAATAATAATAAGGCTTGGATGTGGCGAAAGGGAGAGGAGGCATGGTCCTACCATGTGTGTTTTCATCCTTTCACATCTATATATATAAAAGCCTAAGTGACCAGTTGACCATTTGACTGGTCGCTATGATGCACACTGACCACTGGGGGGCAGAGACTCAACACAGGAGCTGTCCCCGGATGTTCAGTGTGCTCCCACAATGGGAACGCTGCTCATCTGATGGGTGCCAGATGCTGGGTTCATGGCTGGCAAGCACAGCTGCTGGGAAGTGAGGGAAGAGAGGAGTCTTTCCCACCATTGAGGCAGCTACGTCGGCAGTAACAGGCCATCGGGCTCCAATGAGCTGGAGTGGCATGGCTGAGCTTGGCTTCCTCCCTGGCCACTTGCCATTTCTTGTACTACTACATCCCCTGAGGGGTCCCGGATTGGGAGAGGGCGCAGGCCAGGCTGAGGGACCCCACCAGTGCACCAGGCCTCTAGTAAGATAATATCATCAACCAGTTTTCTCAGTACTGCACGAACTCATACTTTCATGTTAAATGTGTTATAAAATCTGTTCATTTAATACAACAACTCCTCCCTCCAAGTCCCACCCCTCTCTACCCCCCCAAGGAGAGTGACAGGTAACAAGACTGAGACAGAGAGGCTGATGACTTGTCCAGGATGTACGCATCTACCAAGCATTCAGCAGAAGCAGGCTTCCAGAAAAGCTATGTTGCAGCTCACTCTGCTGAGCTGCTCCTGGGTAGAGCATCCTGGACGGATGCAGGAGGAGCACGTGATCCTTAGGATGTAGAAACAAAGGTTCCTAAAAGCCCACGGTTCTAATTAGGCATTTCACTGCCAGCCAGCCCAGTTGTAAGAGCTCCCGGGAGCATTGCAGCATTGGATCTATTTGGTATTCATGGTCTGAGGATGGATCCCCATCTCCCCAGGCCTCCTCTCCGAAAGACTACCCAAGGAGCGCTCACATAAAGGAGAGTGATTTTACATCTCGCCGCTCAAAATGGAAAGCATAATACTGTATAAATAAAATATTATAGATAGTACTTTATTAAACATAAAAGCGATTGTTCTCTTTTATGGCATCATTAATAGACATTTAAATTTCCTGCTTGAAGAAAAAAAAAAAAAGCGGTCAGGGAAGTAGTTACATTTCAGCTTAATTGTAATGCAAAATATGCTTCCAACACAGTAAAACGTTCCGTGAATGAGCCTGGTTCTTTCTCTCCTGTTCTTCTGGGGTCTATCTGGAGATGTTTGGGGGGCTCCTTCTTAGTCTGGGAAGATGGAGAAGACATCACACTCAACAGTCAGCACGAGGCATCCCCCGAATGTCTCATGAAATAGAGTAGAATGAAAGGCCTACACAGATGAACCTCATGCTCCAACTATGGATGCCCTGATCTGATGGGTGCGCCATTTGCAAACTTTCTTTCTACACATACTAGCATGTACATTGACAAATCTCCTCTCTTACACATTTGGGAGAAAAATATTGGACTACTGATCTTGGTTTTCCTGGTATGAACCTGTTGGGAAGAGAGTCAGACTTGCTAAGGTAGGAATGAATGAGAAAGAAAGGGAAGTCGTCTACTTTGGACCTCAAAATTGGCTTTTGAATCCTACATCCTAGACTCTACTTGTTTTGTGTGTTTTTTCCTTTGAACACAGAGACAAATCTGAGAAAACCTATACCTGGTCCTTCAATTTCATGGGAATGTGCTATAAAAGAAAGTAAACTACTCTCTATGGATGATCTCAGGTTTGCTCGATGTATGAGGCGCTAATGGTTGATGGGATCTTGAATACTTGGGACATACTAATTAACCTGTGCAGGCAAGCACTTTGTCATCTATTCTTTGAAAGAGAAGGGCAGAAATGTATAAAGTATTTTGAGACCTGCATGAGAAAGAGCCCTTGGAATACAAATTTTTTATGATTCCCCTACTACTTTACTAAGTTTGGTTAATTTGAAACTTTTCAAAAAGTAATCTGCTCCTCCCTGAACTTCCATTTTCTCAGTAAAATTCGTATTCTAATGAAAAATATTGCTAAATGTTCCAGCTCTGAATGATCCTGTCACCCCTAATGTTTGTCCACATTAGATATTTCAGTGCTTTGGTTGATTTATGTCTTGGGTAAAGTTCTTAGCATACAAATTCTTTTACTCACCTATCTATTCTCCTTCTAGTTTTTTGCCTTTTGTTCTGTGTTGCTTCAATGTTACCAAGAATATAGCTTCTTCATATTTCAGCATTTTCACTTAAATTCTTATATTTAACTTTATTTCCTATGATAAAAATTGTCTTTAGTAGCTTCCTGCTGCATGCTTTGTTTTTTAACAACAACAAAAATCACACATCTTTTTTTAAGGGCCCAGATGAGTATCACCTACTGATCTATTCTTGTCTCCTTTTATTGTCTTTTACTTCCGGGTGAAAGGTTACAACTATCGCTATTACCTTTATTAAAAAATAATTATGTATTTATTCTGAGGGGGTACTGTCTTAAAAGAATGCCTTGAACATTACTTATTCAAGTAACAAGTTTGAGAAGCCACATAGTTCCTAATGGATTTTCTATTCTTATAAAAAAAAATTTTTTTTCAAGTGGCCACTTCAATCTTTTAATAAAGGAAAAACTTTATCTGGGAAGTCAAGATGTTTGAGCTCTGTAAACCTTTTCTGATCATCAAGGTGACTAATTACATGATTGCACCTTTTAAGGAGAAAATACATTTGACATTGTGTTTAACCTCAATAAAAGACTAAGATCTTTTAGTTCCAAGGGAAGATGGACAAGGTTTACTTTTCTTGTTCATGAAGTGGCCAAGCATTTACTTCTGTGCATGGAGAGCCTGTGCTTTTGTGCCTAATTATGAAACACAACTAACAAAGCATAGAGAAGGGACTACAGGAATTATGAGCAGTCATCACAAAGTACTTTATTATACTCAAGTAGTAAGTGTGAGGCCTGAGATTTGGGTTACATTCTTTTTTAAAAAAAATATTTTATTGAGTTTTTACAGAGAGGAAGAGAGAGGGATAGAGAGCTAGAAACATCGATGAGAGAGAATCATGGATCAGCTGCCTCTTGCACACCCCCTACTGGGGATGTGCCCACAAGCAAGGTACATACCCTTGACTGGAATCGAACCTGGGACCTTTCAGTTCGCAGGCTGACGCTCTATCCACTGAGCCAAACCAGTTTTGGCTGGGTTACATTCTTAAAGGTGTTTTGGTGTTTGTTTGTTTGTTTGTTTGTTTTTGTTACAAAATTTCTATTTCTACAAATTCAAATTTTGAGAAGTCTACTTTGAGGCTTTCGAAAACTTTACTTTTCTGGTCTTGACGATTTATTCTATAATTTTTGGACAATTCATTCCAGAATAATTAATTATCCTCCTTGATAATTAATCTTCCCAGTTGCTATAGGTTTCCCACAAAAACTATCTTCCCCCATAGACCTTTGCAAATACCTTTGTTTCACCAGGTATCCCATGATCCTTTTTGAAAGAAATTTGCCCTTCCTACAGCTGAAAAGCAGGAACTCTTTATATCCATTTTTACAGCACTGGTTCTCATATGTGATGTTAAGAGGCATTTTTGAAAATGGCAGAACATCAGAGCAAAATTAGTTATGCGGAAACAAAAATGTATTTATTGGTTTTCATCAGTGAATAGGTCTGATTTGAGATAAAGCTGACTCCGGTAAGGAAAGTGCTAGGCAACATTAAAAATAACATCAAGGTATACTTCATTATCTTAATTCTTGGCAAGAAGTAAATATAACAAGCAGAACCTGTGAGTTGAATGAATAAATAAATCACTCTCAAAAATATTGCACTGAGTACATATGTAAAACAGCACCAGATGTTGCCACATCTGCTTTTAGAGACTGAATAAGAAACGAAGCAAAATGTGCTTTAAACAAATTTCACCCCTTTTACAAATTTTCTATTCTCCTCTAGGCAAGAAAAGCTGCAGGTACTGAGCTGGAATCGGAAAGGAAATAGATATTTATTCCGGGAATTCTGCAAATAAGGTGGTCCCTGGTCCATTAGGATTGGCCAGGAATGACACAGCATCACCCTCCCGCACAGGCACAACAGAATCCGCGCATTCAGCCCTGCGTGAATTCCTACCAATAGAATATTGCCCTTAGACAATATAGGAGGTATTGTTTCCTTCACATCAACGCCTGGGCAAATCTCTTTGCTTATCTAGCTTTACAAAATGCATTCATTCAACACAACTTCCTGCTCCTTCTTTCTTTTTTTTAAAAAAGTTCTATCTTCCATGTAACAAACGACACACTTGTTTTGAAACTCCAGTGACCCAAACTGAGCTAAACTTAAGCCTTTGGAGAAGAAAGGGTGGTTGCAAGTAGGTGTTCCAACAGGCACTTGGGCACTCACCCTGGATGGAAGGTTCATTGTGTGTCTATAATAGGAAAGTTCAGCGACAGCATTAACTACCAAGAAACGTAATGAACCCACATATCATTATGCATTTTTAGAAGAAAAGCCATCTATGGCTAAAATACATTAAAAATTCTATTTGTTCCCTTATATTTAACGATGATTGCTCCTATGTCTTGCTATATCAATTTACTTAAAAGGAATCCTATCCAATAAAGACTGGATATGCAAATTGACCCAAACTCCATGAACAAAGATGGCAGCACCCACAGCCAATAAGGAGGAAATATGCAAATTGATGTGACAAGGTGAGAGGCGAAGGCAGCTCTGGCCGGAGCACAGGTGGTGCCAGGAGCCAGGGGAAGGAAGGCCTATTCTGGTGTGAATCTTCATGCATCGGGCCTCTAGTACTTTTAAGTTATGTTTCCAGTAAAAGTTAAGAGTAGTTGGAAATTATTAGGATATCACAGTTAAATACAGACAACAGTATGGTTTGGAAGGGGGGTGGGTGGGGAGGAGATAGAAGTGGATAAAGGGGAGATAAATGGTAATGAAGGAGACTTGACTTGGGTGGTGAACACACAGTTCAGATGATGTATTATAGAACTGTATACCTGAAGTCTGTATAATTTTATTAACCAATGTCAGTCCAATAAACTCACTAGGAAATAAAAAATTATAAAAATTTTAATTATAAAAATAATTATTTTAATTATAAAAATTATAAAAAGGATTGTACAGTTAAATTCTTAGACTCCCATAAATATTTGTTTTGTTTTCAGGATAATGGACTTAGATGCAATCACACAAAGTTTTCAATGCACCAAAAGTTAGTCATTTTTTTTTCCTGAAAAAAAAAAAAGTCTTTTAAAGTATTCCTACTTGACAAAAGAAATTTCACTAGAACTAAACCAATTAACTAAAATTATTTCTTTGCTCTCTAAACGTTATGAGCAATTTTCCCCCCCCAACAAAACATCTCTGGAAATTAATTTTTGATTGAGTGATTCAAATAAAAATACTCAACACTCTGCAGTGATACTGTATGTCAGTACTCTTTAAATTTAAATACAGAATAATAATAAGGTTTAAATTCAAGTTCCCAATGATGCATTTAATTTAGTATTAATAAAATTTTGGAAATGTCAAATAAATGCCAATGAATTCCTCAAATCAGACTTAAATATGCAAATGAAAGCTGTTTTAATTATTAGCTCAATGGGTTTCACGTCCTTAATGGCTGTTACAACAATCAGAACCTTATGAGAGCTGTAGTTAATATGAGGTTGTTCAAAGAACCCAGCAATGAGAATGAAGGTGACTGCCTTTCAGGATGTGAAATTTGTGTGTGTGTGTTTTTTTTAATAATTTTATTAATTTTTTACAGAGAGTAAGGGAGAGAGAGAAAGACAGAAACATCGATGAGAGAGAGTCATCCATCAGCTGCCTCCTGCACGCCCCCTGCTGGGGATGTGCCCGCAACCAAGGTACATGCCCTTGACTGGAATCAAACCCGGGACCTTTCAGTCCACAGGCTGACACTCTATCCATTGAGCCAAACTGGTTTCGGCTCATGATGTGAAATCTGAATGCAGCTCTCTCATTCCTTCCTTTTCCCACAGTAATATCATAAGCAACAGGTAACATACTCCTGGACACTCAAAAAAGATATCTATCTATTGCAGAACATCTACTTGGAATTTTATGGAAGGTAAAATTAAATTAGATTTTACAGCGTAAGATCACCTGTAAAGACAAGTAATACGGCATGCCCAGCGGCCTTCGGAAATAAAAGTGGACATAAAGGCTGCATTAAAGAGAAAACTCCCTGGAGCATTATACCAGAAAGTAGGGTATTCTGTTTCCACGGGTCCTCAAGGCTAAAGTGAAACATGAGGCTATTGGAAGGCTTTAGCGATTATGACTAAGAATGACAGAGAAATGAGACACTGACCAAAAACAATAGCCACCCTTCCCAAGACAACGAGCAAATTATCTGTAAAAATGTTATACCTGCTGCACCCGGTTTTGCTCAGTGGATAGAGCGTCGGCCTGTGGACTGAAAGGTCCCAGGTTCGATTCCGGTCAAGGGCATGTACCTTGGTTGCGGGCACATCCCCAGTAGGGGTTGTGCAAGAGGCAGCTGATCGATGATTCCCTTTCATCGATGTTTCTGACTCTCTATCCCTCTCTCTTCCTCTCTGTAAAAAAAACAATAAAATAAATTTTTAAAAAATGTTATGCCTATTTTTTAGTCAGAATGGTGAAATATATATATATTGGTGTGCCAAAGAATTTTAGTCATTAGTTTATGTGTGCCATGAGATGGAAAGGGCTGAAAATCACTGCTCTAACAGATGAGACAATTTCAAGACACTAAGTAAGGATTGTTTTCGTTACACATACATTTGTGCAAAGCACATTTCTCAGATGATTTTGTGCATAACAGAAATGCTCTAATATTTATCATTTTAAAAGCTTTATTATTATTATATTTTTATTGATCTCAGAGAGGAAGGGAGAAGGAGAGATAGAAACATCAATGATGAGAATCATTGATCAGCTGCCTCCTGCACACCCCATACTGGGTACTGAGCACACAACCTGAGCATGTGCCCTGACTGGGAATTGAACTGTGTCCTCCTGGTTCAGAGGTCGATGCTCAAGCACTGAGCACACCAGCCGGGCTATTACCATTTTTAAGTGTGAATTTTTAGTCCTTTCTTTTTCTTTGTAGAGCTATAACCTTGTTTTTGTTTTGGTTTCTGCTTTTTGTTTTGGTTCATTCTTATCTCTGTGTTGGTTGTTTCATCTGATGTTAGATTTCCATGTAATTAATTGGTTCTGATATTAAACAATGGTTTATGAAAGAGGGTGTCATTCCACACTGTGTGTTCAACTGACTAACATGTCGAGACATTAGGGCAATCAAACGTTTTCCATGTACCAAAATGGTCTAGAATATGTCTTGTGCATATACACATTCATTCTGAAGAATTATTGTAATAAATGATCTCTCGTTTTGAAGTGATATTTTTAATAGTACCGGTATCCATCAACACAGTAATAAGCATGTTTACTGATTTTTCCCCCCATTTAGAAGCGTGTGATTTTATTTGGGTTATCATTCATGCCAACATCCTCATAACACTTTATAAATTCACGTGCCCTACCTGCTGCTTTTAATGAGGAATGATTCCGTTCGCAGCGGCTCCCTCAGACCATCAGTCCCAAGGAGCGTGTTGGGCGCACCAAGCTGTGAAATGTTCCTATCGTTTATGTGTGTTTCTCAGGCACTGCCTGTGGCTTTCCTGTTTGCTCATTATTAAAAGCAAAGCACGCTCAGAATCTCAATCCGTTCCTTCTACCAGAATACCAATTAAAACCTGCTTAGCCACAGTGTAAAAACCCACTCTGATTCATCACTGTGTTTGTAGCAGAATGTCTTGGCTCCAGTAAACCTGTATTCATAAACTAAATTATGCATTACTCATTTCTGCAGAATGACATGTGAAAGGAGAATAGGCAAGCTCTAGTAATTAGTTGTCTAACCAAGAGAGAAGGAAGCTGACATTCTGTCCACCCCGGGTCTTAATTAGAATTTTGGGAGGTAGCACTGAGTCATGGAGTTGAATCTGAAGATGCTAGGAAAATAAGGGAGATAGCAGGAAAGGCCTTGACGAGAGAATTTCATGAAAACACATAAGAATGTGATAAACTATTTATTTATTTATTTATTTATTTTTCTATTTTTTTTATTTATTAAATTATTATCTGTGTACATTTTTTAACATTGCCCCCCCCTCCCATATTTTTAAATATATTTTATTGACTTTTTACAGAGAGGAAGGGAGAGGAATAGAGAGCTAGAAACATCGATGAAAGAGAAACATCGACCAGCAGCTTCCTGCACACCCCCCACCGGCGATGTGCCCGCATCCAAGGTACATACTTTTGACCGGAATCGAACCCGGAACTCTATCCACTGAGCCAAACCGGCCTATGCTGGACTAATTTTTTTTTTTTTTAATCAAGTTTTTATCCAACTTAAAATGTTGTCTCTCAGAGCTCAGGCCTGACCCAGGTACGGAAAACTCAGTGGGTGGATGCCTGGGTCAATTTCTACCCTCCCCCACCCCCCTTTCCTCTCCCACTCAACTGGCCAGAGCTCCTGGGTGGGGACTGGAGAGGGAGTGATAGAGGCTTTAAAAGTTTGATTCATCTTCTACCATGGGATCTTTAGTCTTGCATTTCTTGTTTACTTCTTGTCTTGGTTGAGATGGAATAGAAATAAAGTGCCTGGTATCTTATTTAACTATTTTTATATCTTCAATATGGTTTTTGAAGTAAAATTCACTTTTCCTTGGAGTATATTTAGCATATTTTTGAGAGAAAAAAAAAAAGATGTGCTTAGCCAAAACCGGTTTGGCTCATTGTATAGAGTAGGGGTGTCGAACTCAATCAGAGAAGGGGCCAAAATCTAAAATCCAGCCTAAATCGCGGGCCGAATGGTTTACTGAACAGTCAAAACCGGCATTGTGATGGAAACGCAGCGGAGTGCAGTGATGACAGCGCGGTGCGGGCCACATTGCAAGGCCTGGCAGGACGGATTTGGCCCACGGGCCTTGTGTTTGACACATGTGGTATAGAGCATCAGCCTTCAAACTGAAAGGTCCCAGGTTCAATTCCGGTCAAGGGCATGTACCTTGGTTGTGGGCACATCCCCAGTAGGGGGTGTGCAAGAGGCAGCTGATCAAGGTTTCTCTCCCATCGATGTTTCTATCTCTCTCTCTCTCTGTAAAAAATCAATAAAATATAATTTTTAAAAAGATGTGCTTAATATTTAGCAGTGTAAAAAAGTAAATAACTTAGTATTGGAACTGAAAACCTATAATGGAACCTGTCATATAAAAAGAGAAATTTCTTACTTGCTTAATTAACTTCTGTTTATTTAAAAAAAAAAAAAAAGTGATGTTGACTGTAAAGTAGGAGAAAGTGACTTAGGCATTCAATTATTAAATTTAATGTCTGTATTAAAATAAAGGAAGTAGTGTCAGCCAGAAATGAAATGAGACATCTAGGATCCAGAGAATCTTGGGTTAATCTTCTGAGTATCAGAAACTCTCTCTGACCTTGGGCATGTTACTTGCTATAGGTCATCTTCTGATCAATAACATTTTTGGCAGAGAGATAAGAAATACTTGTTTCTCCTTGGAACAGATAATTGGATTTCACTTAATGAGATTGCACAGTCCTTGAAATATTAGGTAAATAGGCATCAGACACAGATTTAACCTCTGAAAGTGATGTTTTAATTGTGTATTAAATGAGAACAAAACTATTTACTGCTTGGAAGATTTCTCATGATACTCAAAATTGGTTTGTAATAGGTTGATTACACTTTAGGATTCTAGCACAGCACGAATTATCCAGAAGCCAGATATACAGAGAACTGTGTCATGCATCAAACCTCTGACCAAACTCTGGCTGACTCTGAAACATTGATGATCCTAGACATGACATTAGTATGGTCAAATTAATAGCAGAGAGGTGGATTTTATTGTAGTAAACATCTCTGTAAAGAAAAAATATCATGAAAAAATAACATATTTTACCAGAAAGAATTAGCAATTGTGAACACATACGTATCAAGTATGTACAGAAAAATTAGGGACCAATCTGAGAAAATGACAAAGCATGATTATATTTAGGCACATGTCTTTCAAAACCAATCACAGTGCCAAACAACAGTGCAAGAAAAATCACATATACTGCTTTTAAATCCCTATTACTTAATCAAATTAGTACCCAGCTGGCATGGCTCAGTGGTTGAGTGTTGACCTATAAACCAGGAGGTCATGGTTTGATTCTCTGTCAGGACAGATGTGAGCTCCATCCCCAGAGAGGGGGCAGGCAGGAAACAGCCAATCAATGATTCGCTCTCATCACTGATGTTTCTATCTCCCTCTCCCTTTCTCTCTGAAATCAATAAAAATATATATTTAAAAAAAAAAACCACACAACTAGTAAGAGTGAAGCCATGATGTTTCCCATAAAGTTTGATACCTATAAACTTACCCCTGGAAAGATGAAAGATTAAAAATGAAATAGCAAGAAACTAGAAAAAGAACAACAGCAAACTAAGGGAGAAAGAAGAAGGTAAGAAATACAAGACAAATCAATGAAACAGAAAAAGTTAGGAACTCATGCTTCAAGCAGCAATAGAGTCTAACAATAAAGGCCCTGCTGGATTAACCCGTTGCATAAAACCTGTGCATAATAACCTCCAAAAACAGGCAGATGAAAGCACAAAGGAGAAGACAGCTAGTTTGTGGGGTGTTTTTTTTTTGTTTGTTTGTTTTTTTGTGTTTTTTTTGTTATTGTTGTTGCTCTCTTAGCAGCTTTCACCATGAGGCTAGGAGCCCTCGGCTGGCACAAACCAAATCTGCCTATGATTTAACACAGGTAGAAAAAAAATCAGTCTTTCTGATTTGAGGAAACCAGGATTGCTTACATAATTCTATAATTCACTAAAAAAAAAGTTTTAAAATCACAGAAAAAAAAAAAAGAAAACTATTCCTACACAGTTGGTATTACTGGCTTCCAGCAACAAATCATCTCAATCTTATTAAACTCTTCTAAACAATAGAAAACTGCTTCTTCAAAGGAATCCCTAGAGAGAATACATCAGGTAAAAACCCTCAGGACAGTGGAAGTGATCAGGGAGTGCAATTTTATTCTTCGCTGCTCTTTCTCGACAATTTCGGGAGCGGACTAGGCCTGCCAATCAAGCAGAGCTGACGTTCGCTGGAGAACACCTGTCCCCCCAGAGCTGCGGTCTCTGACAGAAACTCTAGAGAGAGCCACGGCACAAGCAAAGTGCCCTTCACTGAAGAGGTCTGCCAGGTGACATCACGATGACCCAGGAGAAGGAATCCTGTGTGTTGCCTCCAAGAACAGAATAAGGGATGTGGCACGGTCACGTGTCTTTGGAAGAAAGACCTCAAAGGGTTCCAATCATCCAGTCCAAGGCATTTTCACTTTGTCAGCTGCAGGGGTGCTGGGCATAGCACCAAAGGGTGGCAAGTGGTCACGGAGAGAAATCATACAAAACTGTCCCCAGCCATAAACATGGATGTTACGTCGAGGGAGATGCCCCACTCATACTGGAGTTTCTCTGAGTCGCACACTGAGCAGGTGAATGGAAGGTCCATTAAAATGCAGAATGGGGTTTATGCAAGGCCAGGAAATTGGAAAGGGCTGGGTGTAAGGTAGGGTTATGTGATCAAATTATCCGGATCTGATTATTGTGTTTTTGTTTTTTTAATATTTTTTACTGATTTCAGAGAGGAAGAGAGAGACACAAACATCAATGATGACAGAGAATCATGGATCGGCTGCCTCCTGCACACCCCACCCTGGGGATCCAGCCCACAACCTGGGCAGGTGCCCCAACTGGGAATCAAACTGTGTCTTCCTGGTTCATAGGCCGACACTCAACCACTGAGCCACACTGGCTGGGCTAAAACTCATTTGATTACTATTGGAATTGAGCACTCCTCCGCCCCCGCCCCTGCACTCCCAAGTCTGAAAGAGATCTAATATTTGTGTGAGACCTAATTCTTTTTTAAAAATATATATTTTATTGTTGTTTTTTTTATAGAGAGAAAGAGAGAGAGATAGAGAATTAGAAACATTGATGAGAGAATCATCGATCAGCTACCTCTTGCACACTCCCTACTGGAAATGTGCCTGCAACCAAGGTACATGCCCTTGACCGGAATCGAACCTGGGACCCTTCAGTCCACAGGCTGACACTCTATCCATGAGCCAAACTGGTTTCGGCAAGACCCTATTCTTTTATGGCAGAATAGTGGTGAAATAAGATGTCTATGCTTCTGAGAGCATTGTTCTACAGTAGGGGTGTCGAACTCAATCAGAGAAGAGGCCAAAAATCTAAAATCCAGCCTAAATCGCGGGTCGAATGGTTTACTGAACTGTCATAAACTGTCATTGTGATGGAAACGCAGCGGAGTGCAGTGATGACAGCGCGGTGCGGGCCACATTGCAAGGCCTGGCGGGACGGATTTGGCCCGCGGGCCTTGTGTTTGACACATGTGTTCTACAGCTTGCAGCTCTAGCTATAACACGTGGTATGACACCACCTTCAAATATGGTTTTTAGATTTCCATAATTTTTCCCCATATTTAATGTCTTCGGTCTGTAAATTATTTTTCAAAATACACAAAATCCTATAAACTGCAGTCACTATACATCTGTGCAAAGTTTACATTGCCCTTTAAAAGGACTGAAAATAGCTTTATATTTTTTTCTGAACTGGTTCACATAGTTATTCCCAAGGGTACTAAACTTTGGATTAAAAAAAAAAAATGAGCCGAAACCGGTTTGTCTCGGTGGATAGAGCGTTGGCCTGCGGACTGAAAGGTCCCAGGTTCGATTCCAGTCAAGGGCATGTACCTTGGTTGCAGGCACATCCCCAGTAGGGGGTGTGCAGGAGGCAGCTGATAGATGATTCTCTCTCATTGATGTTTCTAACTCTCTATTCTAGGGGTGTTGAACTCAATTAGAGAAGGGGCCAAAATCTAAAATCCAGCCTAAATCGCGGGCCGAATGGTTTACTGAACAGTCATAAACTGTCATTGTGATGGAAACGCAGCGGAGTGCAGTGATGACAGTGCGATGCGGGCCACATTGCAAGGCCTGGCGGGACGGATTTGGCCCGTGGGCCTTGTGTTTGACACATGTGCTCTATTCCCTCTCTCTTCCTCTCTGTAGAAAATCAATAAAATATATATTTTAAAAAAATCACACAGTATTTAAATTTCAAAATGTCGCATTCATGTGCTCATATGCTTTCATTCATTTACCAAGGTGCTTACTGAGAGCCTATCAGAGTGCAGAATGGCATCAGACGTATCGGGCACAGGGTGTCCTTAGATGCTGGCGATCACTCCTGCCTTCAGCCTCAGCTGGTCCAGCTCCCGCCTCCTGGCGCCCGGCCACCGCCGGGCTGCGCATCATTCATCAAAGCCTGCAGCCTGCTCTGACTGGGCAGCGGCTCCTCGTTTCTGCCCAAATCTCTTCATCATGGAATTGGGTTCCTTTCAGAAAAGTTCATCATGTTGAAAAGGGCCTGCGATGCAAAAACAATGCCATTTATCAGCGCAGGCCGGGGGAAGGCTGGGAGATGATCGATTTCCCGGACGTGGCCGGAGTTTATCACCGGCTCATTTTTACTGCTCCCTGTGCCGGCTGGATCCAGCCGGGCGACGGCTGTGCTGGAGGTGCCATGGCCCTTGGCCTTGCCAAGTGTGCTTAACCATCCAGTCTGCCTTTGCGAAGGTGTCTCTCACCGGACGGGTACGAGAAAGGCGATGGTAACAATTGCAAAATGTTTTCCAAATGCACCACTTGGAGAATCTATTCTGTCCCATCTTCTAATCCAGTGTTTCCCAAACTCTTGACATATGGGTACCCCTTCTATAATTTTCATAATGCTGAGTACCCCTCGTACTCATGAGGACGTAGCATTAGGCACAGCTAAGCACCGTGCAGTGCATATCCCCACCAAACTCTTCCCATATCCCTGGGGGTACCACACTTTGGGAAACACTGTATCTATAAATGAACTGCTGACTGCAGATCCAGGTGCCCATTCAAGGTGTGTTCTGGATGATACACCATGGACACCTCACCAGGCACAGTCTCTCACTGTGACACTTCAGCCACGGAGAACTATATAGATGTTCCTGCCCTGCTGGCATGGCTCAGTGGTTGAGCATCAACCTATGTACCAGGAGGCCACAGTTCGATTCCAGGTCAGGGCACATGCTCCGGTTGTGAGCTCCATCCTGTTTCGTGGCATGCAGGAGGCAGCTGATCTCTGATTCTCTCTCATCATTGATGTTTCTCTCTCTCTCCCTCTCCCTTCATCTCTGAAGTCAATAAAAATCTATTTAACAAAACAACTAGATGTCCCCAGAATGATGGGCCTGTCCGGGCAGGATTGCGTGCAGTGCCTTCTTCATCTTGTATCTCCAGCTTGCAGATCCACCTCTGGGCGGGTCTCCTTGGTCAGTGGAACTTTGTTCTTCCACGTGGGATCAGACATGCGGACACTGGGCAATAGTAGCTTGCTTCTCCTTTATGGAGACATGAAATGCCCCGAACTAAAGAACAGCAACAAGGAAGGATATGCTCATCCGTGTCTCAGGCAGAAAGTGCCATTTTCAATTGTTCCTTCTAATACTGGCAGCTCCTAGTTGATACCATCAACACCTTGTTATTCTGTAAGTGTAGGTGGACATTTCTGTTGTCAAGTCCATGGCCATCTGCTTTCATGCCACAAATCCTAGGACCAAATTTTAATTTCTTCCTCAGGGAGGTAACTTCATTGTAAAGAAGATTTGAGCTGGACACTAAAGAAGAAACTCGCGTTACAGCAGGCCAACTCTGTTCAACAGAAGCCACAGGAATATGCTGGAAACCCGGCTTCTTCCATAAGGTTTTTAGGAAGCTCCCTCATGGAATTTCCAGCAGAAATTTCAAAAATTCTCCCAAGGAACATGAATGCTCACTGGAGCTGAGGTAACAATCAGCAAAGCCACCGCAGAGCGTAGCAAGCTTTGTTTTCTCCAAGGCATCTTCAGGGCTGGGATGCAAGTTGTGTTGGTTTGACATTTTAGATAGTTTGAACTCTATTGCTTATTATCGGAGCACTGTAGACAGAAATTTAATTTATGTAACATTCCATTATAAAGAGGCAACTGTGTTTGCAAATAGGTTTTATTTTGTGACAATCATTGGGAAGGAGTGAAGAAAGACAGAAGGAAGCCTGATTGACTATAAAAAAAAAAATACACAATCAGAAATTCCTCTTTGAAAGTTTCCATTTCTGTGGTGACAGGAAAACAAACATATTCACCATCCTCGCGGATCTTCGTCCCATACACTAAAGCAATCATAACTTCCCGATATAAACAAAGAGTCTAGGAGTTAATAGTAAAATTACAGGCTGCTCATGTGGGTGCATCAACTTGTACCCATTGTGTTTCATTAAAGAGACTTGAAACTCTCTAGTCAATACTCAAAGGTAGACACTATGAAGACCTCGTTCACAACACAAGGGTCCCATTTTTTGAGAAATAAACTCAACAGGGGAACATTTAAGAAATTCATGGTTAGACTTTTCTGAGCATCCTTTTATGGAGCTCTAATGGCAGCGTGAGAGATGTACATCTCAAGTTCGTGTGGATGTTGCATCTACCTTCCTGGGTTTTGTAAATCGCTCACAGCCCGTCACTGGTGGTCTTTCCATTGCCTTGTGGTCACCAATTATAGTAACTAAGCAAAGAGAAAAAAATGTCCAGGTGCCCATGAGCAGAGGGCTAACACTCCCCTCCACACAACGCCTACTGATGTAGAAGTCTGCTCAAGACTCCACAGGCGAACAGTGTGTCTCAGAGGTGGAATTTTTGGCCCTTTAGTAGACACCCCTTGATTAGCTTTTGACCCCTCCACTTCGGCAATAACAGAACCACAGCTTCCCCTTCCCTAGGCCTCTGTACCATCCCCACAGTTCCCCAATAAAAGGGTGTGTGTTTACTGCAGCTGCACTACAGAGCCCGCATTGCCTGTCCCCCCCGCAGCAGCCCCATGCAGCTGTGGGTCTCGGTGGGCACTGGTGGAGTTCATCGATGAGCTGTGCTGATTAGGACCCACCAGGAAGGCAGGCTTCTTAGGATAATGAGTTCCCCTGAGAATTATGGCTGCCTTCCCGGCTGGAGAGCCACCAGAAATGTATTCTCATGTTGGGGAGGCAAGGAAAAGGCACCTGTAATTACCAGTACATTTCTTTTCTCTCCTTTTCTGTCTTAATTGTAACTCAGTTTTCTGGGGTGTTTTCTTTCTTTTTTTTTTTTTTTTTTACATTTCCAACCTGAAATCTCCATCTTGATTAGCAGAATGTTACTATATAATTTGGTAATTACAGAGTCTACCTGCTGAAGGTCATGTCTTTAAGTGCTCTGACTTTAACCTTGCTTTTCTCTTTCAGTGCCAAGTTCGACAGATAAAATACTACTCATATACAAATGCATACAACTTGTGGGGAAAAGCCTGGTTGTTTGGAATCATTGCTATGTAGGCAAATTATTAAATGGACTCTCATTTTTACATATGGCATCTTTCTACAATTTTCACTGAAGCATGTCTTCATTTTGGGAGAAGGTCATTCTCCAATTGCATCTCATTTCTTTCTGATATTTTCCTATTCTCCTTTCTATCTACTAGGGGCTTTTGTGTGTGGTTTCTGCTTTTGTACCGATTTCAGAGAGGAAGAGAAAGGGAGAGAGAGAGAGAAACATCAATGATGGGAGAGAGTCATTGATCAGCTGCCTCCTGCACGCCCCACATGAGGGATCAAGCTTACAACCTGGGCCTGTGCCCTGACCGGGAATCAAATCGTGACCTCCTGCTTCATAGGTCAATGCTCAACCACTGAGCCTCGCCAGCCAGGCTGTTTTGTTCTGTTTTGAGTCTATCATCCCACTACAGCCTCCTGTTGATAGCTGACAGTCTGTGGGCTTTTGTTATGCCAATTATCACTATAATGATGGCTCCAACCTCTCCCAAGTGGGATGGTAAGCTGCATGCGCACTGCAGAGCAGTGTCAATAACAGCATATTATCTCCACTGTGAATCCACAATTCAGCTCACTCGCTGGTCTGAGCTTACCTGTCGCCTTCCTATGAGAGAATGCCAGGGAGTCCTATACCTTCCATTCTAATGGGTAAATACTTATCAAGTCATTGACCTTCTGTTTGGGCAGAACACTCGCTTGTTTGTAGAACTGGAGTTGTGGAAGGTCTAAGCAGTCATGTGTCCATCCTAGACTTGGGAGGGGCGTGTTTTGAAGGTAACTGAAATGCTAATAACCCTGGTAATTAAAATAGTCTTGCAGCCAAAACTGGTTTGGCTCGGTGGATAGAGTGTTGGCCTGTGGACTGAAGGGTCCCAGGTTCGATTCTGGACAAGGGCATGTACCATGGTGGCGGGCACATCCCCAGTAGGGGGTGTACAGGAGGCAGCTGATTCATGCTTCTCTCTCACTGATGTTTCTAACTCTCTATCCCTCTCTCTTCCTCTCTGTAAAAAAATCAATAAAATATATTTTAAAAAATAAGATAATAAAATAAAATGGTCTTGCAGTTTCTGGAGTTCTTCCATGAGCACCTCACTGAGTCAACTATAAAAAAACAACAATAGAAGGCAGTCTGTTCAAATAGCTGACACTACAGCCTCAGAATCTCTGAATGTGAGATTTGAGGGAAGTCGACAATAAAGTCAAGCTTCTTGACTCTGGAATTTTCCCGCTCCGGGGCTGTATTTGCACAGCACAATCAACCCTGCTGTTTCAATCAAGTCAGAAACAAAAAGCCAGGGGAACCAGATGTTTGGCATTTCGTATAGGACACAGCTGGCTGGTTGTCTGAATTCGTCGTTTTTTGACTAATCTTGCTGTCCTGCTACAGAAACATCATGAAAATGGATTTCTTTGTTTGTGAAACGTAGCCAGCTCCCTTAAGGGCCACGCTATGGGGTTAGCTAGCTTAGAATTAATAGCAAGTGGTTGCGATGGACAAACTCACAAGTATAGATGGTGCAGAAAAGAACACATAGTGTTCAAGGAAATTGAATTGTTGAGTTTCAACAGCACTGCTATATATTTTATTTTGACGTCTCTTCAACTACACAAGTATCATAACTGTAATAGAGAATCAACCACTGCCCTAGCCCATTTGGCTCAGTGGATAGAGTGTCAGCCTGTGGACTGAAGGGTCCCAGGTTCGATTCTGGTCAAGGCACGTAGCTTGATTGCAGATTCCCTGCCCCTGGTCAGGACTCTTGCAGGAGGCAACCAACTAATGATCAGTGTTTCTCTCTGTCTCTCCCTCTCCCTTCCACTCTCTAAAAATCAATGGGAAAATATCCTTGGGTGAAGATTAACAAAAAATAAAATAAAATAATCAACTACGAATTGGTTTTATTTTTCAAAAGGAGATTATAAAAGAGCTTTTCAGTTATAAATTTAATCATTATCTGAATTTGGGATTTTAGAAACTGAATCTAAATTTAGAAGTACCTATTTCTTTTATTATCATTTTGCATTACATAGACTTTTATTTCTCTCAAGTAAAAAGGTTTTCTTAAAGCACTGTGAATGTTAGCCTCTTAAATAAAGCAAATCCAGAGTCACAGTGGAGGCCATCCATTAATCAAACCTGCATCCCTATGGTACACAGGCCGAGCTATCACCACTGAGAAACACTGGCCAGGGCCGGTCCAGCTTGCTATCTTTTTAAATGTATCTTTATCGTTTATTAAAATAAATTGAATATAAAATAGTCCTAGATGGTTTGGCTCAGTGGATAGAGCATTGGCCTGTGGACTAAAGGGTCCTGGGTTCAATTCCGGTCAAGGGCACATGCCAAGGTTGTGGGCTTGATCCCCCAGTAGGGGGCGTGCAGGAAGCAGCTGATCAATGATTCTCTGTCATCACTGATGTTTCTATCTCTTCCTCTCCCTTCCTTACTGAAATTAATAAAAATACATTTAAAAATAATAAATAAATACAGAAAGGAAAATGAAGCTAAATCCTAGAGATAATGGGGGGTGGGATTAAAAGTCCCCTTTGTTGTTGTTTCTCCCCCCCCCCCCCCAATTGCCCCCTCAACCCCACACCTGCCCCTCAGCCCAGCTTTTAAAGAAGAAAAGGCTGATGGTTATATCTTAAGTTGTGATCAACTGCTCAAGTGACTCTGGGTTTTGGAGCTCCGAAGGGAAGGTGGCTCTCCATAAGCACATCCTTCCTCCATAACTCACTCCTGTCTCTTTAACTCACAGTATCTCTGGTCAGACTTCCACTACCTACAAGGAACTTTTACAATCTGAGCATGGGAAGTAATGGCAACCAGGTTTGTTTTTTCACCCCCTCAATTAGTTTTCAATATATCGTTGGCTCTTCATCTCTAATGTCCATTTCATAGGCTTAAAAGAAAATCTTTGCAACTGTCAGTGATGGTTTGAAGTAAGTAGCTTCCTAAATCAATGCCCTGCCACTTCCTATTAGAATTGCTTGCCTGATTAAAAAAGAGAGAGGGAGAGAGGCCGTAATTAAGTGTTTGCCTGTTAATCTAACTGTTATTAGAAGTCACTAATGAAAACAGTTTATGGGTTCAAATGGCATTTTGTATTTAAATTAATGCTGTTGCTAAAAGCTAGAAGGGATTTGCACAACATTCAAGACCCTCTGGTTTTTCCTGACAGGCCCTGGATGAAGATGGTATCTTGCAAAGTCATAGTTTATATTTGTTTGCTGCCTTTTCATGTCAGTCTATACATTATGGGTGTTATTTATCTGTAATTGAAATGAGAAGTCATCTATATATATATAAAATCCTAATATGCAAATAGCTTGAATGGCGGAACAACCAAACAACTGAACAACCAGTCATATGACATGTGCTGATCACCAGGAGGTGCACATGGAACATGGCAGGTATTGGCAGCAAGCAGCAGAGCATGGAACATGGCGGGCGCTGGCCGTTGTGGGATGGTGGAGGTGAGCAAGGATGCCAGACCAAGGTGGGGTGCCAGTCATTGTCATTGGGGTGAGCCTTTGATGGTTACTGAAAATTCTTTGCTCCCAATGTTGTGGTCCCACCCGGCAGTAACACCTGCTGTCAGCACCAGCCCCACTACACCCACTTCCGGTGCTCAGTGCAGGCCCCAATCACTTGGCACCATCAGCAGGTGTGAGCAACAGGTGCCAGCCCTGACCGCCCCTGAAGGCTTCTCCATCTCTCTCTGCTCCTGAGGGGCAATCGGGGCCAGCAGCCACCTCTAGCACCTGCTGCCAGCACAGGAGCCACCACTCACACCCACTGCTCAAACCTGGAGCCGGCACCCGGTGCCAATCCCGATCACTCAGCACCATCAGCGAGTGCAAGTGGCAGCTTCTGGCCCCAATCACCCCTGAGGGCTTCTCTACCTTCCCCTGTTTCTGAAGGGCAATCAGGGCAGCAGCCACCACTCACACACACTGACAGCGCTGGCCCCATTCACACCCACTGCTGACACTGGCCCCAATCACTCTGTGCTATCAGCAGGTGCCAGTGGGGCCAGTGTAGTCAGCGTGTGGGAGGGACAGGCAGCAGCAGGAGTGGGGCTGCTGGCAGGGTAGGGACCAGGGGTCGCAGTGAGAGGAGCTGAGCAGGGACACTAAGAATGGTCCGAGACCCACCCCTATGCCCACCAGAGCCTCAGGCCCACAGTTCCTTTCAAGGTGCACTGTGCCCTTAGTATTATTATAAAAAAATAAAGGAAAAATAAAATGAGAAAAGGGAACAAGAGTCCTCCTAGTATTTCTGTCCCCAAGTTGGGTGTAGAGTTCTCTAATTGCAATAAATTGCATACACTTTGGGTGGGAAGAATTTTAAAATACCATGCTGCTATGAATTTTGAATTTGGTCTGTGAAAGATAAAATCCTCAATGATAGTTAAATACACAAACTATAAAATGAATAAACTTGTTTACAGATTGGGTCAAGAATGTCCAACTTAATCTTTAACAATTAGAAGGTGCCCGAAAACACAAGAATTCTCCATGACATTAAAAATCTAAGGGGTAGGATTCCAACAGGAGCCCTTATTTTAGATACAGCTTTCCTGACCTAATCAATACTAATCCTGCCCCCATTATCTCCAGGATCCAGCTTCATTTTCCTTTTATTTATTTTGTATTCATTTATGTGCTCTTGGATTTGATCATTTGTCCATTGTTCATCTTACCACACAGTCTGTATTATGTGAGGCTCTGGGAAAAAAAAAAATTTCCGCATCTGGAATCCTATTGTATATTAAACTTTAGACAATGCATTTTTTGGTTGGCTGAGTGATGTTTGGATTAATGGTACATTGTAGTAAAAATTGGAAGCAAAAGGGTCAAGACTAATACTAATTATTGTCCTGGTGACTTAATTGGTTGTGAATGAATGGTATTATTTTTCTTTTTGTTTAAATATGTTTTTCATTGATTTTAGAGAAAGAGGAAGGGAAAGGGATAGAGAGATAGAAACATGGATGAGAGAGAAACATCCATCAGCTGCCTCCACATGCCTCCTACTGGGGATCAAGCCAGAAACCCGGGATTGTGCCCTGACCAGGAATCAAACCGGCAACCTCTTGGTGCATGGGTCGACTGACACTCAACCACTGAGCCACACAGGAACACAGGGTGAGGAAGAAGGCAGGGAAGATAACCTTAATAAAGGTTCATATCCATTAAACCCAATCAAAAAAAAAATTCTACATAGAAATAGGATTGTTCAATATTGTTTCTCATTCTCTCTGAATATTATAAGAATTTCCTGGGCCGGGACCGGTTTGGCTCAGTGGATAGAGCGTCGGCTTGGGGACTGAAGGGTCCCGGGTTCGATTCCGGTCAAGGGCATGTACCTTGGTTGCGGGCATATCCCCAGTAGGGGGTGTGCAAGAGGCAGCTGATCGATGACTCTCTCTCATCGATGTTTCTGGCTCTCTATCTCTCTCCCTTCCTCTCTGTACAAAATCAATAAAATATATATTAAAAAAAAAAAAGAATTTCCTGGAAATCACAGATGCTGTCAAAGCTTGTCCCCAACCTTCACTCCAGGATTTAATTCCAACAAACATATCTAATGAATATTAGCAATAATCTATATAGTATATATAAAAGCCAAGTGACAGGAATGATAGAACAACAGGAATGATGTGAATAATTGGTAACTATGACACACACCACAGCACCCAACGGGCCCAATTGGGGCCCTGATTGGCCTCCCAACCACTCATAGCCCCTCCTCCTGGCAAGCCCTACACCCTGATTGGCCCTTCTACCCCAATAGGGGGCACCACAGGCTGGCCAATCCCCATGGCCCCTCCCCCTGGCCACCCCACCCTTGATCGGTCTCCTTCATCCCAATCAGGGGTGGAGCCAGCTGGCCAATCACCCAGGGCCCTTCTCTTTGGTAGGCCTGGCCTCCAATCAGCCCCCCGCCCCTTCCCCGACCTTGACTGGGGCCAGGGCCAGGTGGCCAACCACCCATGGCCCCTCTCCCTGGCCACCAATCAGCCCCCCAATCACCTGTGGCCCCTCCCCAAGGCTGGCCCTGCCCCTGATTGGAACCTTTTCCCTGATCAGGGGCGGGGCCAGCCGGCCAACCTCCCACTTCCCCTCTCCTCCACCCACTCACCCAGCCCCGATCAGCCCCATCAGGGTGGGCGGACTTTATCCGTGCACAAGTTCATGCACCACACCTTTAGTAAAGTAATAAGTCCATTTCCATTATTTTTGCATGGCTCATCAGGGCAGAACAATATTTGTGGGTTTTCTTAGTAGGCATTTGCCTACTGTGTCCTCTCTATACCTCCTTTGCAAATGTACAAGGAGGGTGAAAACTGGCTTAGAGGGGAGAATGTAGAAAAGACAACTATTGGGCTCACCTTTAAGGCACATAGAAGGCATAAAAGATTTGGGACTGAGAGTCATGTTGTACATAAACCGTAATCCCTCACCGTACATAAATCTGCCTTATTTCTATTCTGATATGATGTTTTGCTGTTGTGTGAGCCTGAGTAAACATTTTAATGCGTTTCTTAATGACTTCAGCGGCTATTAGACGAGTTATTCATTGTTTCTAAAGACCTTCCTTGTCCGGGATCACATGAGTGGCTTCCTTATTCAGCAGGCTGATAACGACTTCATTTCTTCTGAAGGACTTCATTTTAGGAATTATTTACTGCTCTCTGCTTATAAGCAAGAGCCTACGCTTGGCTCTTCTCCAGAGGAGAAGGACAGGGATCTTGATTCTCAGGACACTGCTGTGTTTCAAAGAGCAGGAGAGAAATAGAAGATGGCATGCTCAAAGTAAAACCTTAGTCTAACATCTGATCGTGGGTGTACATGTGTATGTTAGTGGTGTGTTGGGTATATAATCTCTGGTCACAACAGGCATGTTTTACATTTTTGGGCAGATGAGATACACAAAGCAAAAAAGGAAAAGTCATTTGAATGGCTTCTCCCCAAGACAGAATGTCCGTTCGCTGAAGTTGCAATGTATGGAAAACTCAATTATAATCTTTCCTGTATGTAGATAATCCCATAAAAACCATATATTTTTATTTTTTTATTTTTTTAAAATATATTTTATTGATTTTTTACAGAGAGGAAGAGAGAGGGATAGAGAGTTAGAAACATCGATGAGAGAGAATCATTGATCAGCTGCTTCTTGCATACCCCCTACTGGGGATGTGCCCACAAACAAAGTACATGCCCTTGATCGGAACAGAACCTGGGACCCTTCAGGCAGCAGGGCCAACCATTTTCGGCAAAACCATATATTTTTAGTGTAACAATGTCTCCAATACCATCTCTATGCTATTTAATTAACAGCCATGATTTACACAGTTTCATAAAGGGAAGCTTCAATTTTCTCCCAGAAAAGAATAGATGAAAAGACTATACTGAAAGAAATGGAATATTATTATTTTTGAAGCCCTAAGAGACTCTTTTTGATCAAGTTAATGCCTAATCTCATCAAAGACAACAACCATGCTATTTCTAAATTATTTGCATGTCTTCATAGTTTTAAATATATATTTACATATGTGTGTTACTTTATATGTTTTACATAAATATGTGAACGTAAGTTGTGTAGGCTTGCATGGTTTTTAACATTTACCATTGATCATACTGTACCCAGTGCCTCTCTAATTTGTTCCTTTTTGTTTGGCTTTATTAGTCTTGACATTATGAACTTAAATAGCTGTAGTTCATCCATCTTCTAGGCGTGGGAACACTAGATCCCAGGGCTTGTACATCATCAACTTCACTACAAAATAATGGCAGCAATTTCCTCTGCCTCTGGCTGGGTCTGGTGTCACCCAGTGGACTTCCTTGTAATCATTTAATACTGTTCCTGCTGGAGTGGGTCCGGGAAATCCGGCTCCTCCCTCTGAGGAGGATCTCCTTTCCTTACCAGATAACAGTGCATTTCTATATACAAGTGAACAGATTCACGGTCATTCCATTTTATTGTACATAGGAAAGGTGCCTGGAGGTGTTTTGGCTTTCTAAGTGGGAATGTTTGGTAGTGTATCAGGTCTGCCAGAATGTCAGAAGCAGAAGGGGTGTGTGTTTGTGTGTGTGTGTGTGTGTGTGTGTGTGTGTGTGTGTGTGTTTAATATATTTTATTGATTTCTTACAGAGAGGAAGAGAGAGAGATAGGGAGTTAGAAACATCGATGAGAGAGAAACATCGATCAACTGCCTCCTGCACACCCCCCACTGGGGATATGCCAGCAACCAAGGTACATGCCCTTGACCGGAATCGAACCCGGGACCCTTCAGTCCGCAGGCCGACGCTCTATCCACTGAGCCAAACTGGTTTTGGCAGAAGCAGAAGAGTTTTGAATATGAGGGTTTCCCAAGTTTTCAAGGAAACCCGCTCTCAACCTGCTCTCCCTGTGCGGCAGCTGCCTTACTCTTTTCCTCTGTGTCATTAGCAAACTCGTGAAGGGGATGTCCATTCTTCTCCTCCCCGCCTTTGGCATGCTCAGAGTGGGACTTGCCACCAGTTACCCCAGATAATTCTCAGGATGCTTTTCAGTTTTCCTTGATGTCACACCCTACCCGCATCTCCAGTCCTCAGCCCTGTGAACCCTCAGGGTTACATGCATTGTGGGGGTGATAGAATGGCCAGTATTACCTCCTGGAATACACTCTTTTTAAAAAATATATTTTTACTAGGAGCCCAGGGTGCGATTCAAAATCACAAGGCGCCACCCACCCTCGAGTCGCTGGTCTGGCCCTGCCTCGATCACTGGGCCCTGCAGTAACCACAGCAGCTGCTGGTCCAGCCCTGCCTCCCTCTCCGGCCCTTGAAGCAGCCACGGCCACTGCTGATCAGGCCCTCCCCAGGCACAGGCACCCAGAGGCCTCTGCCGCCCCGCCACCCAATGCTACACAGGCAACCTCCTCCTGTCCGGTTGAGCCATTATGGTGTCCTGGTTAATTAGCATAATTCTCTATTTTACACACACACACACACACACACACACACACACACACACACACATATATATATATATATTAGAGAGGAAGGGAGAGGGAGAGAGAGATAGAAACATCAATGTTGCCAAAACCGGTTTGGTTCAGTGGATGGAGCATCTGTCTGCGGACTGAAGTGTCCCAGGTTCGATTCCAATCAGGGGCATGTACCTTGGTTGCGGGCACACCCCCGGTAGGGGTTGTGCAGGAGGCAACTGGTCGATGTCTCTCTCTCTCATCCATATTTCTTACTCTATCTCTCTCTCTTCCTCTCTGTAAAATATCGATAAAAATATATTTTTTTAAAAAAAGAAAAGAAAAAAGAAATGTCAATGTTGAGAGAGATTCATGGACTGGCTGTCCCCTGCATGCCCCCTAGTGGGAATCAAGCCCCAAACAGGGGCATGTGCACTGACTAGGAATCAAACCAGGACCTCCTGGTTCATAGCCAGCTGGGCCTGGAACACATCCGTCTGGGCGCCTGTGAAACAGCCCCCAGTGGAGCTTCTGGGTCCCCTGGGTGAGCTTATCTCAGCCCCAGGAAGCTTCCTCCAGGCAGGCCGCACACATGGCTCCTCCCTGCCTCCTCCACCACTTCCCAGCAATCCCATCTGGGCGTCCCTTCCTCAGCTGCGAGCAGCTGACACGCACATTTATATTTTCAGACTTTCCCATCCAACGGCTTGCTTGTCTCCTCAGAAGTGATTCAACATGTTCGCTCAGGATTCAATATGTCCACAACAAACCCACACTCGTCTGTGGAAAGTTATTTCAAAAGAAGAAGGAAATAAAAAAAGGCTGTCTGCCCCACTGTTCTCCATGGCTGTGCATGGCAACAGTATTTACCCTGCTACACCAGCTGGCTCAGTCACAGCCCCCTTCCCATGTCAAGGTCATGCCCATCTCTCCCCCTGCACAAGACCCCTGACCCCTATTAGCATTGCCACTCATTCCCCTTTTCCCTGGTGAAGTAGGGGGCATCTACTTAAAATCCCAAATGCAATATGCAGGCGATGCATCACTGAACTGCTCACTTGAAACCCACGTCACTCCAAAAAATTAACTAAAAATAATAAAGAATAGCCCAGCTGGTGTGGCTCAGTGGTTGAGCCTCACCTTATGAACCAGGAGGTCATGGTTCGATTCCCAGTCAAGGCACATGCCCGGGTTGTGGGCTGGATCCGCAATGATGTTTTTCTCTCACCATTGATGTTTCTAAATATTTTTTAAAATATATTTTATTGATTTTTTTACAGAGAGGAAGAGAGGGATAGAGAGTTAGAAACATAGATGAGAGAGAATCATTGATCAACTACCTACTGGGGATGTGCCCACAACCAAGGTACATGCCCTTGACCGGAATCGAACCCGGGACCTTTCAGTCCACAGGCTGAAGCTCTATCCACTGAGTCAAACTGGTTTCGGTTCACCATTGATGTTTCTGTCTCTCCCTCTCTCTTCCTCTCTGAAATCAATAAATGTCATAGATTTTTTTTTTTTTTTTAAACAGTGTATCATGATGTGAAAAGCGTGAACTATGGAAGCAGACACCCCGGGGTTAGATCTTGGTTCAGCCACTGAGTAGCTATGAGGCAAGGGATCTATCCCACTCTGCCTTCATCGTATTATCTATAGAGTGGAAGTGGCACTAATTATGGCTCTTCGTTTTTAAATTGCAACTTTTAACTGTAACCCACTTAGAACAGTGACTGGTGCCCGCAAAGTCCCATATAAATGTGAGTTATGTGGATCCGCCTGTAGCTGGGCTACCTGTTTCTCCCTATTCAGCAGAATTTATTTACAAAATGGCTTTATTGCAATGCTCTCAACTCCTCCAACGCTTATTTTTCATGAGCTAATGAACTTGTCTTGAAACTCCAGTTCACTTGAGAGCCATCTGTTTCAATGTGTTTCTTAACTACGTGCCGTCCAGTTCCTACCTACTGTATTAAGTGGCTTTGAAGGTACAAGAATAGTTTTTGGATGTATTTTTCCAATTTGGCATTTCTTTTCACGTTGAAAACTTTCACTTCAAGAAAAGAAATTTTGCCTAAACGGTTTGGCTCAGTGGATAGAGTGGACTGAAAGGTCCCAGGTCCCAGGTTCGACTCCGGTCAAGGGCATGTACCTTAGTTGCGGGCACATCCCTAGTAGAGGGTGTGCAAGAGGCAGCTGATTGATGATTCTCTCTCATCGATGTTTTTAACTCTCTATCCCTCTCTTTTCTTCTCTGTAAAAAAATCAATAATATATATATATATATATATATATATATATAATTTTTTTTTTTTTTTAAGGAAGTTTTTCATGTTCATCTCTTTGACTTCAACGTGAATTTGGGCCAGGTGGTAATAAAATTAGGAGCATGCTCCAAAGTGACTATTTGCTTTTTCTTTTCTTTTTAATTACTTCTAATATTAAAAGATAGGTACCTAAACAAAGTCTATCCAAATCACACATCCCTCCGATAAGATGTTTTATAATCATGAAATATTAAACAGCTATAACATTTTATTTCTCCATGTGGGCTCTCATCGATGTTTCTAATTCTCTTTCTCTTTAATAGAATCAGCTATTTTTTTAATGTCTTCTTAGATCGAATTCCTATTCAAACACAGAAACATCCATATTTCATGAATAATTTGACAAGAAACTTTACATAATATTCTAGGTCACCGTGGCGAGATGAATACGTATGGATGAGACTTACCTGTGTGTGTGTTTTAGCCTTTTTGTAAGTATTTCCCCATCTCCCTCCAGGGCAGACATGCAGCTGCTGTGTGCACACAGCTATTTGACTCAGCCCCTGGACTTACTATGTCATGTCACTGATATTGGAAATAGCATTTGGAGTTTTACTCCATATGCTATTTCACTCATATGAAAGTCTATCTCAGAAAACTTTAAGTGCAAGCATTCGTCTTTGTTAGATTCCATATTACACATCTCAAGAGTCCACGTTAGGTATTATTCTCAAAATTTGAGATGTGATTCAAGAATTTTCATATTTAAACTTTCATATTACACATTTCAAAAGTCCATGTTAGGTATTATTCTCAGAATTTGACATGTGATTCAAGAATTTACATATTTAAACTTAAATTGTTTATTTATTTAAGGCATAGACACTTAAACAATCGGCCTCATACAAATGGGCTCTTTGTACTTAAGTTTTTAGGGAGGAGCAGGGGAAATGGTGGAGAACTGGATACCTAGGGGAGTTCAGCTGGCCACACTCGGTCGCCTCTTTTGTAGGCAGCCATATCATATAGAGACGCAACCAATTATATACCGTTGCTTGCTCATGATTATATTAAAAATATGATATAGCTGAAACCGGTTTGGCTCAGTGGATAGAGTGTCGGCCTGTGGACTGAAAGTCCCCAGGTTCGATTCCGGTCAAGGGCATGTACCTTGGTTGTGGGCACATGCCCAGTAGGGGGTGTGCAAGAGGCAGCTGATCAATGATTCTCTCTCATCGATGTTTCTAACTCTCTATCCCTCTCTCTTCTTCTCTGTAAAAAATCAATAATATATATTTTAAAAAATAAAATAAAAATATGATATAAAAGTTAAAGATCTTAGTGACAACAGTAAAATGTGGTCTGATATATCAGTTTGATGACAAAGATGCCTGACCAAAAAGTGCCCAAAATATCTGCACCCCTCCCTGTAGTCCCAGAAATGCCCACCTTCTCACTGCCATGTCTCTCACAGTGTAGGCACTGGGCCATGTTTCTCACAGTGTAGGCACTTGGAGGGACATACTTCCTGAAACCACATCTTGGACCTACTGAGTCAAATCTTCTAAAGGTGTTCTGGACACCACATTTTACAAACATTTCCCTGATGACTCTTGTGTATATTCAAGTTTGATTGGCCCTTAGCTTTTCGTTTTGCATTAAAAAATTCAATTTCCACATGAAGATCCAATTCTCTTTAGAATAGTGGTTCTCACCCTTTTTAATGCTGTGACCATTTAATACAGCTCCTCATGTTGTGGTGACCCCAAACATAAAATTATTTTTGTTGCTACTTCATAACTGTAATTTTGCTAGTTATGAATTATAATGTAAACATCTGTGTTTTCTGATGTTCCTAGGCGATTCAACTTCTAGCAAAATTACAGTTATGAAGTAGCAAGGAAAATAATGTTATGGTTGGGGGTCACCACAACATGAGGAACTGTATTAAAGGGTCGCAGCATTAGAAAGGTTGAGGTCCACTGCTTTAGAAGAAACAGACATTGAACAGTGATTATTTCTCAAACCTGCAAGAAGTTTATTTAATGTTCTAACTAGTCTTCTCAAGATACAAATGCCTGAATTATCTGAGAAAACGGTTACAAAAGGGGAGAACATATACTGACATTAACCTTTACACACACACACACACACACACACACACACACACACACTCCAAAGAAAAATCAGGGATGGGTAATTTAGAGCAGCTCTCTTTGCCAAAGCTGCTGGCCAACCACATTCAAATATGTTCCAAAAATCAAGAAAGAGAAAAAGGAGAAATAAACATGGTTATAAAAATAATGCTTTTGCAGTTCAGCAGCACACTTTTTCCATTAATGCAAAATGTGTGCGGACTGTTAGTTTGGTCTGAAAACAAAATAACTGACAATTGTATGTGATAAATACTTCACTTTTCAGAAACCGCATTAGCGGACGGACCCAGCCCTGTACATCATAGATCTGTGTTATTTACACCCATTTATGAAACACCTGTCCTGCATGCCGAGTTGGACTTAGGGAGGAAAATTAGAGTCTGCTGTGGCTCTCAGGCTGACAGTGGATCACAGGTCTGCTCATTCCTCAGCTAGAACTCCTGAGTTGCCAGGGCATATTAGCATCCTGCATATACATCAGGGCATAATTAGCATATTAGAATGTTTTTGCATGGAAACTGGCTTTTGCTCCTTTTTTTTCCAGACATAGTTTTATTATTTTAATTTGGTTTGTTCTTTGGTAAGTCCTTGGTTATTTTTTTTTTCTAGAGCATTTAAAACTGTCTTATTATCCTATAAATATAATCCGGTTACATTGAATTTCTTAACGTTTGCTGTTAAATACAAGCAGAAACAACCTTCCACTTGGATGTTTTAAAATATGAACTTCTCACCATTTCAATGGCAGCATTCCACAGGAGTGGCTTTGACAGCCACCAGACAAGCTGTAAGGAATGAATGAGTAGAATGTACTTCTCAAAGGACCTTGGGATACAATCATTAAGGAAGTTAGCACCCAACCTCCTGTTGTCTGTGGGAAGGCCGCTGCCTGAACTAGAATAGAAGATGGAGTGACACCATCAAAGAAGCCATAGGCTGAGTCCCAGGGCTGTGGGGACAGGACAGGTGGGCGTCACTCATTCATAGGGTCGCCAGGGGGCATAGCCCATCGCCCACTCGATAGCACATCAAACTTGTGATAGGATGCGGTCAACTCCTCTTCCTTGTGGACCAGGGATTGTTTATCTTTTTCTTAAATATATTTTATTGATTTTTTTACAGAGAGGAAGGGAGAGGGATAGAGAGTTAGAAACATTAATGAGAGGAAAACATCAACCAGCTGCCTCCTGCACAACCCCCCACCGGGGATGTGCCTGCAACCAATGTACGTGCCCTTGACTGGAATCGAACCTGGGACCCTTGAGTCCGCAGGCTGACGCTCTGTCCACTGAGCCAAACTGGTTTCAGCGAAGATTTTATTTTTAGTTATGTTCCCCCAACACACCACAGGATAACTGTGCTGTAGTCACTGAAAATGTCAAGGTCGTGAGAGGGAAGAAAAGCTGGAGACATGGTCTAAACGGAGGAAAACAAAAAGAAGGCAGTTGACTGCAGTGTGAGGTTTCAGGCTGGATTCTTCTGAATGCTAGGAGCTGCTAACTCTTCTTTAAAAAAAATATATGTTATTGATTTTTTTACTGCGAAAAAGAGAGAGGGACAGAGAGAGGGACAAAGAAACATTGATGAGAGAGAATCATCAATCAGCTGCCTCTTGCACATCCCCCACTGGGGATGTTCCCGCAACCAAGGTACATGCCCTTGACCGGAATGGAACCTGGGACCTTTCTGCCCGCAGGCCAACACTCTATCCACTGAGCCAAACCGGTTTCGGCAGGAGCTGCTAACTCTTCAGTGTAGTCTAAGTGTTTGGGAGCGATTTTCTTATTCTGGGGGCTTCATTGAAGAATGTGTTCTGGTGAAATACCAAAGTATTTATGAGAGGTGCATGGTTATTTTCAAATGGTTCAGAAAAATTACTTGAAATATCATTGTCTCTACATATGAGACTCGTTCACAATGGGTATTGGAGGGGGGAGGGTAGACAGATACAAAATGGATCCTGATATACTCCTCAAAAAAGATAAAATTTTGTTAAAGTTTCTGCTAGCTGGTTCTTTCTTTAAATAAACAGTTACTTTCAAAGTTCTATTTTGGATTCCTATAGTCCCTCTCTGGAAACAACTATTATGTATCATACCCACATGATCTTATATAATATATGTTGTTTTGTATTTTAAACCACATAAGTGGTATCATACTTGCCCACACTTTTGCAACTTGTTTCTTTAGCTAACGTTATTTTGGGATGTATACACTTTTTATTTCTTGCTAATATTCGTCTCTAACAGTAGCATTACATAAGTCCCCGTTTATCCATTCCTCTGCTGAGAAACAGGTTGCTTTGATTTTTCCCACTGTCCTAAACAATGATGCCTCATTATATAAATTTTAAATATATCTCCTCCCACGGCATGGTTTGCATGCCCCCCTTAAGAACTGACATCTGACACACAGGAGATTTCAATTTTAATATTGGTCCATTTGTTGACCCATTTTTAACTGTTTGTCCTGTCATTTTATTAAAAAAAAATTATTTTTGTGTTCATGTAGTAAGGATATTTTTAGAGGTACTGCAAAGGGGGGAAAAGTAGAACAGACTTTGGAAAAAAAAAAAAAAAAAAAAAAACTTGTCCTGAAAAGTAAAGAATTTAAATGAACTCACTGATATCTGTACATATAAAGAGGTAATATGCTAATTGATATGGTGTCCCAGTGACCACCAGTTTGCATACTGACAGACCAGCAGGTGCAGGCACAGCAGGGGAACTTGATGAGGATTCCCAACAAACATCCCACAACACTGCACCCATCTGAGAGCTCTCTGCCCATGCACGAATTTCATGCACCGGACCTCTAGTACATATATATGTATCTAACTGTAGGGCTGACAAACTTCTAAAATAGATACTAGCATCACATTCCATGTTATGTAAAGAGAAGTTTGAAATTAGTCATTTTCTGTGTTTGAGAAAATGCACTTAGGATAGTCAGGCTTACATTATTCATCTTTTGCCTAATTATGTGGGAAAATGCTTAAGAATCTTACTATCTGAATCTACTTCTAACAGACATGTATTTATTCTTTCATGCACCCATGTAAGGACACATTCAGTCAACAGATATTGGACCTGTTCATATGTATCGTAGCACCTAGAATCTGCCACAGAGTTCTAGAAGCAAAACAACATTTCTAACCAGAGAAAATTTTGCATTTTGGGGAGATGATACAGGCTGTAAAAAAAATTAAGTGGTTGGATGATGATGATATGGTGGCAAAGGAGAACAGCAAAGTAGCTGAATAGGGGGGGCGAACATGGCTATTCTGTCAGGCAAGGCTTCCTAAACCAGAAGAGGAAGGTGGGGAGAAAAAGAAAGAATGGCATTCCAGAAGAGGGAAGGGTAAGTACAGAGGCTCTGAGCTCAGCAAGCAGCCTGTGAGCCACCCTACTAGGGCCGTGGTCGGCAAACTGTGACTTGTGAGCCACATGCGGCTCTTTGGCCACTTGAGTGTGGCTCTTCCACGAACTACCACAGCCTGGTTGACTCTGTTTTGAAGAAGTGGCATTAGGAGAAGGTTAAGTTTAAAAAATGTGGCTCTCCAAAGAAATTTCAATCATTGTACTGTTGATATTTGGCTCTGTTGACTGATGAGTTTGCCGACCACTGAACTAGGGCGCCTGAGCAAACACCATCCATTGCAGATGGAGGAAGAGTTCTGCTGATCCCTGCAACTTGCTAATAATAAACACGTAAGAAAATTCATTAGTAAATTACCCTGACTTCTAGGTCCCAGGCCTAAATTTGCTCCTGCGGGGCCATATTATTTTGAAAGTGTGAGCTGTGCATAGATACCCCAGCTGAAGTGTAACTTTTTTAGTCATCTCTGGAGTGGGTGAAATACTAAAAAGGGTTATTAGTACTAACACACCCACCTTTGCCAGCGAAGATTTGTGCATTGCCTGGGGGATGAGAGAGCTGGAGGCTGGAGGAACAGTTTAGTGGGCTTTTTTTAATTTTATTTTTATTTTTTTTTAAGATCTCATTGATTATATCTCAATCTTTTATAAATGGCAGTTTATAATATTTAGAAGAAAACAAACTAGAATGATGTCAAATTCAGCTCAGGTCATGGCATTGATGAGAAAGAAATTGACAGCGTTCACTTAGCAAACACCATAACTACTGGCCAGATGACTTGATATTATCAATATAGATTGAATCAAGCTAAGCCGAAATGGAATTTTATTTTAAATGCTTTGTGATTGAAACAATTTGCAGAAAATATGGGCCTTGTTAAGCCAATATCCAATGAATGCTACATGCAATTTCTACAACACTACATATATAGCAACATGCTCAGCTGAAATAATACATTTATGTATTTCTGTCCTTCTAGGATTAGAAGGTATGAACAGAAATGTCAACTGGACCAGATCTCCATCTTTCCCCAAAAGTATTCTATCAAGTAACCAAGGTTCCAAATTGTTGCAAGCAAAATGAATAATTTTTCAATGAATTTATGTTTACTATCAATCTATCTTCACATTAATATTTATAGGAAGTTTGAGAATCTAACTTCATGCTTTAACTGGCAAACATCTATATTTCCATTTTACAAAAAGCAATTATCAGGTGTGAAATATAACTTATTCTGCATCCAGCTTATAAAATGCAGCATGCATTCCTAATTATAAAGGAAACTAGAAAATAATGTGATAATTTATTTTCCAACTCTAAAGGTTTGTTGTTGTTTTTTAAGTACTCTGGTCAGTTTGAATATATAAGCACTTAGGAACCTGGATGAAATAAAGTAATTACTGATACTAATTTATTAACATAATCAAATAACTATCTTAACTATTATACAAAACATTTTATTTAGAAATACACCATTTTTTCCCTTTGTTATCTTGTATTAAACAATATAATTTAGGCTCCTGACTTGCAGTATTGGCATCAAGCACCATAAAGCCAATTTTTGCATCATCTCACACAGTTCTTCAGAGTATGCCCTCTTTGCTTTCCTCTGAATTTAAACACACACACACACACACACACACACACACACACACACATACACATATATATATATCCTATATAATAAAAGCATAATATGCAAATTGACCAGATGGCAGAATGACCAGCAGAACAAGCAACCACTGACCACCAGGGGGCAGATGCTCAATGCAGGAGCTGTTGTCAGCCTGCAGGGCTTAAGCCAGCCACAATGGGTGCTAGTGGGGACCCCCAATTGCCCTGCAGGTCATCCCACAGATCAGCCCTGATTGCCAGTCAGGCCTAGGGACTCTACCCGTGCACTTGTGTGTGTGTGTGTGTGTATATATATATATCCTTATGATACATTCATAAAAGAAATGTAATCCCAAACCCCAGTATCAATTGGAGTAATATCAACACAAGTATTCTCCATCCCCAGAGCTTATGAAGGTATCATATGTTTCCTACATACAAATCAGTAATTGCTTTTATCTCATTTTTTATATTTGTATTGATTTCAGAGAGGAAGGGAGGGAGGGAGGGAGGGAGGGAGGGAGGGAGGGAGGGAGGGAGGGAGGGAGGGGGAGAGGGGGAGAGAGAGAGAGAGAGAGAGAGAGAGAGAGAGAGAGAGAGAGAGAGAAACATCAATAATGAGAGGGAATCATGGATCAGCAGCCTCCTGCAAGACCCCTACTGGGGATTGAACCCACAATTGAGCCCTGACCTGGAATGGAACCGTGACCTCCTTGTTCATAGGTTGACTGATGCTCAACCACTGAGTCATGCCAGCTGGGCAGTATATTGCTTTTAGAGATGAAATTTTAGAATCCTGTTTATCCGAAAATAGAGACATCTGCCATTGTCTCTAGGACTAACTACCAATCCCTGATAAAGGTGTCTGTCTAATTTTACATTGTTCCCATGAGTTGAGTCTGCCAATCAGCCCTCTCCCCCTTCTCCCTAAGTGCTTGTCTTTGGTGCCTGCTCCTTCCCTGCCTCCCTCCACACTGGCATCTTCACTTCAGGATCAGCTCACTCACAGTAGCAAAATCTCTCACCCATCCCCAGCCCAGGCTCATATATAAACAATGGTCTCCACGAGAATTACATTGCCAACATTCACCCCATATCAATTCCAACAGGCAGTGAAAGGTTTGTCCTAACAGCCCTGTGGGTGCAGCTCATGGGTGATTGATGAACTGGTTATTGATTAATCTGAAGGTTCTTTCCAGAGTTTATCCCGACTCATTTTATGAGGCAGAGTATTATGCTCATACCAAAAACAGAACCCCAAACCACAGGAACTCACGAATAATAATGTTAAGTCAACCAAATAAAAGTGATTGCTGGCTTGAGAAACAATTTTAAAAATGCAATGTTTCTCTAGTTAAAGGCGATATGACATTTAAATAGAGCGCCCGCTTCAAAAATCAGAGTGACATCACGGTGGCTTGTTCGTATACGTGTCAGCAATAAAATCCTTGTCAAAAGGCTGGTCACCGGTATAAATGCAGGCATGAAACTCACAACCAAGAAGATAAATAAATAACTACCTTAGTTTTCGACAAGTAAACACATTGCAGCCCCCACTGGATCAAGACTTTGAATAAATGGCATCTTCGAAGACCCAACAAAACTCATTGTGAACATGAAGCAACCCTCCATGGCAAGAGGAAAGTGAGAGATCTGGAAATGACTCACCCATCTCCCCCGAAACAATTCGCCTCCAGAGGAAGTTACTAAGTCAACCTCCTTTGCTAAGCTCAGTGAGAACCAGGCGGAGGGACAGCACGCCCTTTAGCTGCCATTGAGGTTTGCATCTGGAGACTGAAAAATAAGCAACAACACGAAAGCCATTAAAATACAGCTCTTGCCCTAGCCCAGTGGTCGGCAAACTCATTAGTCCACTGAGCCAAATCCTAACAGTACAACAATTGAAATTTCTTTGGAGAGCCACATTTTTTAAACTTAAACTTCTTCTAACGCCACTTCTTCGAAATAGATTCACCTTGGCTGTGGTATTTTGTGGAAGAGCCATACTCAAGGGGCCAAAGAGCCTACATGTGGCTCGGGAGCCATGGTTTGCTGACCACTGCCCTACCCAGTTTGGCTCAGCAGATAGAGCACTGGCCTACAGACTCAAGGGTCTCAGGTTCGATTCCTGTCAAGGGCATGTACCTTGGTTGCGGGCACATACCCAGTAAGGGGTGTGCAGGAGGCAGCTGATTGATGTTTCTCTCTCATCAATGTTTCTAACTCTCTCTTCCTCTCCCTTCCTCTCTGTAAAAAATCAATAAAATATATTAAAAAAAAATAAAACAACATACAGTTTTTATGACAACTTCCTCTGTTAATTATCTTTACAAAGAATCACTCTTTCAAAATGACATGCCCTGGCATGAATTAATCTTAAAGGAACAGGAACTTTTACAAGCCTGGCAAGGTTTATTTTATTTTACCCAAAAAGAGCATTAATCATAAACCAGAGTATTAGCCACAAGACCAACATTATTCTCGGGTTCTATTTAGGAGCCAGGGGGCATACATTCATTTTGATGAAATATTCATTTTGTCATAGTTTATAGACTCCTAGACAAATTGTTCCTTCAGACATAATTACCTCAATAAAATTAATATTTCAAAAAGTAAAATTTAGAGGTTAGGAAGGGATATAAAATCTGTCTGAAATTGCTTTTACTCTTAGTTTTATAATTTTTATCTTACCCGTTAAAAGTGTATTTTATGTTTATTATTACCATTTGCTCATGGAGAGAGAAATTCCCTACAAAGGAGACTCTGTAGGGGAGACATAACATTTTAGTTTTTAAAAATTGGTCACCAGTTGGATTAGGTAAGGTCCTGTAGCAGACAAGCTGCTGTAACAAACAGTCCCCAATTGTAAAACTGCGCACATGACAGAATCACACTTTTCCTGTGAGAACATGCATGTTCCTGAGGAGTGGACTTCCCCCCTCCAGCTAGTGTGTCAGGAACAAACCATTTCCTTCAATCTCATGACTTGGTCCTTTAAACATACAAGACTCACTGATTTTATTCTTCAAAGGCAGGAGGTGAAGCCAGAAAAAGTCAACTATTAAATCACTGGAGCATAAGCCATTTGACTGGCTTACAAATAAGGCATTTGGCTTTTCTAAGTAAAATTCCAATGAGTCAACATATTTATTTGGTGGGCCCGGCTAAGGCACGGAATTGGAGTATACAAAGATAGACAGCCCTTCAAAGTTACCTTCATGTAAGTCTGAGTCACAGAAAAATATAGGGTGTCCACCCCGAATGTATACATATAGCTTATTAAGTGTTTCCCAGTGTGGTACGCGTACCCCCAGGGGTACGGGAAGAGTTTGGTGGAGGTAAGCGTTGCACCAGAGTTTGGTGGGGATACTCACTGCACCACCTAATTCTACGTTCTCTTGAGTACAAGGGGTACTCAGCATTACGAAAATTATAGAAGGGGTACCCATATGTCAAAAGTTTGGGAAACACTAATTTAGGTGATTCCCACAGGAACCTTCTAGAAGCAAGGAAGCTTCTTGTTCTTCCCACTATCTTCCTCGTCTTTATTTTTTTTTTATTTTTTTGCTGAATGAACAGTTTGCTCAGAAGAGAAGATCAACTTTTCAAGTTCATGTAGTCAATCAATTTTGGAGTGAGAACTCCGGCCTGCATGTCCACGTGACACATGCCTACGTCAATGACAAATAAAACAGCAGATAAAGCGCACGATTCAGAATATGTCCCTCAACTTGCTGCTCTTCATTTTACACATTTATTTATTCTACTTCCTTCAAGGCAACACTTTTATTGTCACCCTTTTTCATTTCTCCTATCTCGGTGGCGCCCTGTTCAAAGGCCTCCCAGAGCCTGCACCTTTGAGACCATTTCTGCAGAAATGGCTTAACCTTTTGGGCCTGTTTTTTCAGTTTATCATATCAACTAATCTCCAGCCTCACTGAAACCCTCTTGTAATTGGAGTTCCACGTGTCTCTCCATTTCCAAAATCTCTAAATGACTCTATCAACTTTCTAAACTCGAGCCATCTCATTTTTTAAAGAATTATCTGGGCTTTCTGTTGTAATGCACAGAAGAATACACTGCAGATTATTATGATCTCTGAATGCATAATAATCTGGCCACTCAAGATATATATATCCTGAGTGATCAGATTATTGTATATTATTATATTATATATATCATATATATGAGATATATGAGATAGATACATGAGATATATGAGATAGATATATGATATACATGATATATATGATATGATATATATATATATATATACTTACACACACACACACACACACACACACACACACGTATTTTCCAGCGTATAAGATGACCCCTTAATTTTACAGTTAAAACATAGGTTTAGGCCTATATTTGCTGTATAAGACTACCCCCCACTTCAAAGAAAAGACTTACTTTGCCGTCAAGATCTGCAGGTAATTTTTGTGCAATTTTGGTCTTTTGCCCCCGATTTGTGGTTGACCTTTTTTCGTTTCAAAAGTCATTTTATACGCCGGAAAATACGGTGTGTGTGTGTGTGGGGATATAGATATAGATATAGATATAGATATAGATATAGATATAGATATAGATATAGATATAGATATAGATATCAGGCCCGGCCCAGTGCATGAATTTGTGCATGGGTGGAGTCCAGCTAGCATGGCCAGGGGGAGGGAACATGGGCAATTGTCCGGCCTGCCTGCTGGTTGAACTCCTGGATGAGGGGACAATTTGCATATTAGCCTTTTATTATACAGGATATATACTGAGTGAGCAGATTATTAAGCATCCAGAGATCATAATAATCTGGCCACTCAGTGTATATAAACCGCATTCTCTCTCCACCTGTGTACAACCATGGGAGTGTATCAAGAATTAACTTACATATTTGTTAGTTACTGCAGGGCCTTGGATTTGTTTACAAAATTACGTTACTAACATGATTTGTATAGTTTTGTCAGACATCCCTACCTGTCTTCTCCGAATGATATCAGACCAGGAGGTAGCCCTGACAAGCCTTCATTTTGGTCAACAAATACTGAGTTTCCCTTTGAGCAGAGCCTGGAGTTAAGCCACAGACACAACAGTGAGCAGGGGGAGTGAGGTTCTGCCCCAGATCCCATGGCATTTTAGCCGGCCAGTGGGCAATGTGCTTCCGAAGCTGTTTCATTCCTATTGACACACGTCTGTCTTCACTCCCGTTTTGTAATGAGCTGAAACCAGCTGGTAAAAGTTCCTCCAATGTCTCTTTTGGAGGACTGTTTTAGCCACATCCAACTCCCAGACAGGAACAGGAGGGCCTGCCCCCTGTCGCTGTGCTTCACCTGGGTGCTAAGGGCTGTCTTGCAATCAGCATGTCTCCTCCTCCTTCTCCTCCAACTAGTCCTTTGGACACAAATCAAAGCAGCCCTGAAAGAACTTTTATAATTTACAGTTTCCTTCCAGGCTCAACACTCCCAGGAATCAGCGCTTGGCGCAGCCTTAGCGAGTTAATGCCCGCGCTTAACATGTCTACGGGATTCTGATGATTGGGAAAACCCTCCACTCCCGCTGACATCTTGACGAGGGTTTAAGCAGTTCTGGGAGGGATTATTTCAGCTCTGAAGGAAGGACAAAGCATTCTGCTAATTGCAGAGGAATCTGAACGTGCTTTCAGCATTGTGCTTCCTGAATGCACTCAGCACTTACATTAAAGGGAAAAAAATAAAATTCCACAAGAAGATTAGTTAATGTGGAATCAAAACACAGGTTAAGCAATTCTATCTTTAGATTATCCCCTCGTGAAGTTAGATTATTTCTTTTTGGTTCCGCTCTAATATTTTGATATTTTTTTACTTTTATGACATTTTACAATCCTTAGCTACTTTCAGCAGACTCAATTAATTTAAATGTTAGGTTTAAATCCAGATTAGGAAACCTCTATTAGAAGTACAGCTGGTTAGTGTTTCTTCTTACCAATAGGCATTTAGAGAAATCCCAATGGTAAATATTTTCAATAACAAATAATTGCAGCCAAATTTATACAAATTATTTACTTTTGACTTAAGAAAGTGGGATAAACATGATTAGTTCTGAGAAGGATTAGATTATGAGGGGAATAGAAGACATTTTTTGGGGGGGTCGGGGGGCCAGCAACCTGGATCTGTGCCAGTAACCTGCCTTCTAACGCACACTTTTTTTTTTTAAACAGATTAATGTTTTTATTTTTTAAATCTTTTTAAATATAATTTATTGATTTTTTTTTTTTTTTTTTTTTTTTTTTTTTTTTTTTTACAGAAAGGAAGAGAGAGGAGTAGAGAAATAGAAACATCAGTGAGAGAGAAATATCAATCAGCTGTCTCATACACACCTCCTACTGGGGATGTGCCTGCAACCAAAGTACATGCCCTTGACCGGAATCAAACCTGGGACCCTTCAGTCCCCAGGCCGACACTATCCACTGAGCCAAACCGGCTAGGGCTCTAATGCACACTCTTGCTGGCCAATAATTAACTCCACTGATGCCTGCCCTATCTCACAGAACCTGTTTCCCAGAATACTCTCATTTTACCAAGGGGCCAGAAGCAAAGAATGGGGCAGCTTAGCTGGACAGGAGGTCACCACCCAGACCAGCCATTTAGATGCAGCCTAACTTCCCCTTCTAACTGACTCTGGAGGGAAGCCCACCATAGAGGCCTGGTAATCAGGAAACAGAGAGAAAACAAAGAAACCGAAGGGGAAAAGGGAAAGCTTCCTCCATATTCACACTCAGGGATGTGGAGAGCAGACCTCGAGTCACTGTGCTTGTACATCAGAAAAACATCGGAAAAGTAATGGGTTTGTCCTGGATCTCCGACTGCTCCCTGTGTATTTTCCGGTCGCCTGATAAATTCTGTGACAATTACTTATGTCAGTTCAGTGCTGCAGAACAATAATGGCATAAAAATATCCAAAAAATATAAGTGTACAAGCTGACCTCCAAGGTTGGGACTTGTTATTAGAAAAGAATCAGTGGAAGAATTCATTGGTACCTGGGGCTCACATCTATATCCTAAAGCAAATTGGACCCAAATTACCCACCGAAATTTTACTATTTTTTTTTTCTACAAGAAAATTCAGGTTATGATGAGAAGAAAAACATTTCCTGGTGTCTTACTAGGGTAGTGGTCGGCAAACTGCGCTCACGAGCCACATGCGGCTCTTTGGCCCCTTGAGTGTGGCTCTTCCACAAAACACCATGGCCTGGGCGAGTCTATGTTGAAGAAGTGGCATTAGAAGAAGTTTCAGTTTAAAAAATGTGTCTCTCAAAAGAAACTTCAATCGTTGTACTGTTGATATTTGGCTCTGCCGAGTGATGAGTTTGCCGACCACTCTTCGGGGAAGAGAGAACATTGGCCAGAAGATGGATACGTTTTACTTGTTGGAATGACTACCTGACATTTGTAGCTTGATGAAGATGCACTGGCTGATGAGTAACTATGATGTAATTTTTTATCCCTGGGACTTACATTATTCTCAAATCTTACTTTCATTGCCTTTACAAAAACTCCAAGATAAATTAGTTCAAGGACCTCGGAGGACACTCAAAGGCCGCAGCTAATAGCAGAGTTTCAACAAACCAACTACAAACAGTGATATTTGAATAGCAGGGGTTTTTTATAAATCCAGTTCTGACCAAAACAAAAAACAAAACAAAAAACAAACAAGAACAACGACAAAAAAAACCTTGCCAATTTCTTACTAATTGTCCTGCTGTAATGGGGAACATGAATCATCGGCAAGTTTAGGAATCTAGAGAGAAAAGTGAAGAACCAGCAGAAACCGGTGTGGCTCAGTGGATAGAGCATCGGTCTGCGGACTGAAAGGTCCCAGGTTTGATTCCGGTCAAGGGCATGTACATTGGTTGCGGGCACATCCCCGGTAGGAGGTGTGCAGGAGGCAGCTAGTCGATGTTTCTCTCTCATTGATGTAATCAGAAGGCTAGAGAAGGATCTTTGAGGGGAGAGGGTCTCATATACAGTATCTGTGATGGGGAGAGAGTCTCTAGCCTCCTTATCCTCATTTCTACTTCATTCCAGGGACCAGATTATCTTCTGGTCATGTCAGCCGGAGGGGTCTACCAGAGTCAACCAAAGTCAAATATCGATCCATTGGCTGTGCGTCCCCCTCCACCCCCATGTAAGTGTGTACCATCATCGTCTGTCTCCCTTTTTCCCCCAGCCTCTCGGTAATGGTCTCAGTGGCTAATATCGCGACGGAACAGAAAGGATTCTCTTATAATCGCTCTTCTAATGCTTCTCTTATTACACGCCGCAGTGATATAACCAGCTTAAAGGGAAATCTTTTAGGCTAGGGGTGTCGAACTCAATCAGAGAAGGGGCCAAAATCTAAAATCCAGCCTAAATCGCGGGCCGAATGGTTTACTGAACAGTCATAAACTGTCATTGTGATGGAAACGCAGCGGAGTGCAGTGATGACAGCGCGGTGCGGGCCACGTTGCAAGGCCTGGCGGGACGGATTTGGCCCGCGGGCCTTGTGTTTGACACATGTGTTTTAGGCCATCGAGAGAGGAAGGAAGCGCAGCGGAAACCCCCCAAAAGAGGCAAAAATAGAAAGAGTGTGAAACTGCACCTGATCCCCTTCTGATGCTTTCAAAGGCCTGTTTCCTCTTTCAGAGGCCTGAGAGCTTAGCGTCTGAGGGCCGCTAAGAGTGGACAGGGCGGGACAAATAGAGTCCACAGCTGTGAGACAGGTGAGTAACAAGCCAACCAACAAACCCCATCAGTCAAGCAAACGCTTAGTCTTAAACACTATTCCCTCTGATCCTTCAAAAAACCATAAAATATATCAAACAAAATTCATTTGTATTGTCATAAAGGTTTATTGCCCATGTTTGGGGGGTTTTCAGTGATATTTTTTTTTTTTTTCTAATTTGTGTGGATGCCTCTAGTTTTCATTAGAGCAAGTGAATGCTGGGGGTTTTAGGATACAGTCAGTGTGGTGGAGCTCTTAGGAAAACAGGCTTTGTAAACACACATACAAAGGAAACTCTGGACACTCTCTCTGCTTTTATTTTTTTATTTTTTTTGTGTGTGGGAACCCTTAACACGACCTGCGGGTTCAGGGCCCACTCAGGGTCCGGTTTCTGGAGGAGGCCACACACTAAAATGGAGAGACTAGAAAAGAATTAGTTTGGGACAAATGGGGGGCCAGACGGGAGTCAATCTCTAGTGGGAAGACTCCACTAGGCTCTGGCCTTGCTATCCCTTTTATTGAGGCTGCTATGGGATACACCCATTACCCTTAAGCAGCTTTGGGAAACATCCATAGCCCTCAGGCAGGAAATAAGCAGAGTATCGTATCAGTAAGGATTTACATGATTACAAGATGGGGAAGTTTTATCAGTTACCATTGTCTCAATTAGATAGGGTGTGGTTGGCTCTGACATTTCAGAGCTTCAAGGTTGACCAGCCTCTTTCTATTAGTGAGACAATGATTGGTTTCCGGCATTTTAAAAATATTTTTTATTTATTTTTATAGAGCGGAAGGGAGAGGGATAGAGAGTCAGAAACATCAACCAGCTGCCTCTTGCACACCCCTACTGGGGATGTGCCCACAACCAAGGTACATGCCCTTGACCGGAATAGAACCCTGGACCCTTCAGTTCGCAGGCCGACACTCTATCCATGGAGCCAAACTGGTTTCGGCTGGCTCTGCTTTTAGCTCCAAAGGAAGCCCCGGCTACACTTCTTCTAGGTCCAAACTAAAGGGAACGGGCCTTGGGAAACTCAGGGATGTGATTCCATGCAAACAAAAAGCATTCGTTCAGGTCTCAGAAAATTCTTTTTCTTGGATCGCAAGAACCCCACTCCCATGAGCCGCCGGGGGAGGTGAGCCCATCTCCCATCCAGTAACATATGGGTGTGCAATTGGCTTCGGGGACCCCCATCTCTGGGAAGTCTAGCACTCCCGATACCATATGCATTTCATAACAACAGCAGCGCTACTGATTAGAATAAGCATTTTGATGAGACAACAGTGGTGTGCATTGAAATTCTCTCTGTCAGACTCAGCCCTCGCCAGGCCTGAGGAGCATGCAGCTCAGCTCCTGGGAGCTCATGTGGCTGCCAAAGGAAAGAGGTGGTGTGGGGGCTCTTTTTGTCCACATTCAACTCAACAACATTTTTCATAATAAAGAGCAAAAAGGAGTAAATGACTACTTATGGTCAGGCTCTTTAATGAATGCAAAACAATCCTCAAACAGAGCAGAAACGCAGACAGAGGCAGGGACAAAGTAACAGACTGGGACTGCAGAGACCAAAGGGTTCTGGGTTCGATTCCGGTCAAGGGCACAGGCCTCAAATTGTAGGCTCTACCCTGGCTTAGACCCTGGTCAGAGCTTGTGCTGGAGGCAACAGGTTGATGTGTTTCTCTCACATCAATGTTTCTCTCTGTCTTTCCCTCTTTCTTCCACTCTTCCTAAAACTCAATGGAAAAACATCCTGGAGTGGGGATTAACCAAATAAATAACTAAATAAATAAATCCACATCCTTCAGGGTGGAAATCAGGTGCAAGCTTTAAGCTTTCCCCTCGCTGTAGTGAGAATAATTTGGCCTGGAGTCCTGGAATACCTGTCCAGCTCGTCTGAAGGAAGGTAACCTGTCTCAGCCGACTTCTATCACCACTCTCAGCAAATCCTTGGTACTAGGAGACTTCTCCATGGTTTCCTTCCTATGAACCAATTTCTTGATATTACCAGCATCCTGCAAGCACACATTCATATGCCTGGTAAAACCCACATAATCCTCTGTGAATGGAAGCTTGGGAGTTGACATTGGAGTTATTTCTATCATCAACCTGCCTTTTATTTCATGTGTGGCCTTCCGGCACTTAATAGTAAAACAGAAGACGTCTCAATTATATCCACAGGTGATCTACTCAGACTAATCAAACCTGCAATAGGAAAGTTTATCATACTACAATGAGAGCCCTTGTTAATAGACAAAGAGAGAGAGAGAGAAAGACACACACACACACACACACACACAGAGAGAGAGAGAGAGAGAGAGAGAGAGAGAGAGAGAATGAATGCATCTGTCAGAAATACTGAGCATCCCTATCTTGTTCAGTAATTATAAAATTAAGCAATAAAATCAAATCAGAAGACGTATTGTCAGCCATAGAATCAGAATAAATGGCCCAGCCAGTGTGGCTCAGTGCTTGAGCATCAACCTATGAACTAGGGTGTCACAGTTCATTTCTTGTTCAGGCACATGGCCAGGTTGCAGGCTGGATCCCCAGTAGGGGGCGTGCAGGAAACAGCCAATCAGTGATTCTCTCTCATCATTGATGTTTCTGTTTCTATCCTTCTCCCTTCCTCTCTGAAATCCATTAAAAAAAAAAAAAAAAAAAAAAAAAAGAATACATAGAGATGGTGGTGGTGTGTAATATAAATAAGAGAGAATATTATATTAGTATATGGTTGAGAACCAACGGCTCTGCATTCAAGGACTATGGTGGTAAATTAAGTTTTTGTTCCTCTCAAATGCTTCTCTCTGCTTCGCCTCAAAATATTATCTCAAAAAATTGGCTTAAGATGGGTGTTTGGAGTAACAGGATAGAGGTAGTACTAAGATGAATAATAAGATAGTGATGATCAAAAACTGTCGGTGAAATCCCAATACATGTCTGAAACACAGAAACATTTCTTTTTTTTTCTTTTTTTTTTTAAATAACCAGCTTTCCTGAAAGTGAAAATGGATGTATAGGCTGACAAATGAGTAACTCTGAAAACAGAAATTTAGAAAGGAACAAAACTAATGAACTTCGTTTACTGTTTCAACTTTAAAGATTAGCCAGAGAGAAAGAGAGAGGGTGCATCGGTTTTGAGGATCAATGCTACAGAGACACAATTTCTTTTCACGCATGATCGTGGCTGCAAATTGTTCCATAGAGAATATATTCAATTTAGGAATATTTACATTATTAAAGTGAGGTAGGAAGCCAGTGAGCAAAGCATAAATTAAAACTTAAAATATAGCCATATTAATAAAAAAGAGAGAGAGAGAGAGAGAGAGAGAGAAAGAAGCTAAACTCCTAGAATTGGTAATGAAACAACAAAGCGTTTTTGCAGATTTTTATTCTTCTTCCAATTCCAAGAACAGAGTCAACACCCTAACACTATTCAAAAGCCCTTACATTAAAAAAAAAAAAAAAAAAAAAAAAATTAAATTAAAATTAAAAACTTTTAGATGCTCAGCACTTAAATTCTGGACTACACGTATTGTATTGCTACCAGGCTGGGCTGTTTATCTCTTAATCCTTTATTGTTTAATCATCTTTCTTCACAGCTGGTGACATGCAAATTATATTTCCCCCCAGTAAATAGTGCTGGGAGTGCAGATTTAGACCTCAATAAATCAGATTTGTCTTGGGCGGCGAGGAACGTGAGGAGAGGGCCGTGTGGCCCTGCCAGACTTCTCCTCTCATTCCGCACCGTATGGCCGTTCGGTTCCTAAGCAGGTGGAGAGTCAGCCAAACAGATTGCATCTCGGTATTAACTCGATCTTATCAACTGTGTACATTGAATTAGGCGTGAGGACTTGTCAGCGCACAGAATTGCTAGAAGGTGTCCGTGCCCGCGTTGCTGAGAGTGAAGGCAGAGCTCGCTGGACTTTGGCAGACGTACAGGTTGTGTTCAGCAGAGTCCCTCTTTACTAGCCATCAGCTCCTTTCCACGTCCAGGGGACACAGATGACCCCCTCCCCATGAGATCCGGAAGCCCTGCCCCTGAGATATGGTGCCACCAAAACAAGCTGCTCTCCTTTAATTCGGTGGTGGTATCCAGACTATGCACATAATGAAAGGCTAGGATGCTAAGAACCTATCTATATATATATAAAAGACTAGCCGAAGCCGGTTTGGCTCAGTGGTAGAGCGTCAGTTTGCGGACTAAAAGGTCCCAGGTTCGATTCCGGTAAAGGGCATGTACATTGGTTGCAGGCACATCCCCAGGAGGGGGCATGTAAGAGGCAGCTGGTCGATGTTTCTCTCTCATCGACGTTTCTAGCTCTCTATCCCTTTCTCCTCCTCTCTGTAAAAAATCAATAAAATATATTAAAAAAAAAAAAAAAAAAAAAGACTAAGTGACTTTCCCACCATCTGACCAGCCCATATATATGACACCCACTGACCACCAGGGGGCAGATGCTCAGGAGCTGCCCAGCTGCGGTGACTTGGCAGTGGTGGTTCTCAAGTGACACACCTGGAACCAGGTTCCTCGAGGGGCTGTGTGATTCCACCTTTGGGTGTGGGTTATGTTGCTGTTGGGACACTGTTGGCCCCAAATCTGGTTTACTGCTGAGCTACAGTGACTTTGCAGCAGCAGTACTTTTCTAATTAATTACCTTTCAATGGGCACAAATCCATGTACTAGGCCACTAGTTTTAAAAATAAGACATAAGTAGAAGGGTTTTGTTTGTTTGTTTGTTTGCTTGTTTGTTTTTACATGTAAGTTTCCTCCCACTTTTTCCTCTAATACTCAGAACCTGTCCCAGACCCTTGCTCTATCTGGAGATAGAGAAAAGAAAACCCACAGCCTGGCCAGTATGGCTCAGTGGTTGAGCATCAACCTTTGAACCAGGAGGTCACAGTTCAATTCCAGTCAGGGCACATGCCCGGGTTGTGGGCTCGATCCCCAGTGTGGGGCATGCAGTCGGCAGCTGATAGATGTTTCTCCTCTCTCTCATTTCCTTTTTGAAATCAATAAAAATATTTTTTTTAAAAAAGAAAATCCAGAATGCAAACCTCTTTATAAGTCAGAGTCTAAAATAACTAGCAAAAATCAAAATTTCTTTCCCCTCGGCCCCTGGTCGGCAAACTGTGGCTCGCGAGCCACATATAGCTCTTTGGCCTCTTGAGTGTGGCTCTTCCACAAAATACCATGGCCTGGGCGAGTCTATTTTGAAGAAGTGGCATTAGAAGAAGTTTAAAAAATGTGGCTCTCAAAAGAAATTTCAATCATTGTACTGTTGATATTTGGCTCTGTTGACTGAGTTTGCTGACCACTTCCCTAGGTGATTAAATGTCCAAACTAATGAAAGCCCAAAGCATCTCGTTCTACTCCCTACTTCGTTCAGTCTCAGCCAGAAGGCTCTTGGAGCCTGTGTGAACTTGCATGGCTCTCACTTACGGGGATAAGATTTATTATGAAATTTTTATGGCCTCACAAGTTGGATTAATTTCATGTCAAGTTTCTGATGTACCTCACTTTTAAAGAACACTTAAAGATGACAGCATATGCAAAATTAATAGCGAATCAGTCCCATCCTCTCCAAATAAAAAAAAAACACATGCCAACTCTTTTCCCAAAAGAAGCTCCTCAGGCAAAATTATGTTCCTATAATCTGGTACCTCATGTTGCCAAAGAGCATGGCAGAAACTCAGTCATTTCTGAGAAAAAAGTGGCTTGAGAGAGTGAACTATCGGATCGATCCTCCAAGGAATGTTTTCAGACCTTAAGACTTGTGAATGTAAATTCCATGGGGAGAAGTCTCCTAGCAGAATGTTAATTTTGTCAATGTGCAATAACCCTTTCTGGGGAAATCTAATTTTGCACACTATCTTCTCTCTCAGGGAGTGAGCCTTGCTGACTACTTACAAAGTTCTAAAATATAGAATAAGGGTATCCAAGTCCATTAACCAAAGTATCTCAAACAATTTCCAGTAGCTTATGTCCTTTAACCAAAGTATCTCAGTAAACACAGTTACCTGGTAACCTAAGTCTGGGTCGATTCCCTATTATTGAAAATTCTGGTAAAATATTAGACATTGAGTCTGGTGGAAAAGATAATCAGAACCTTCCAGTTGACTTCAAATCATGTCATGTGAAAGCCTGGTTTTAGCTCTTTTTGAGGTAAAACTCCATTTCTTGAGAGGTAACTGGAACGTTTGTCTGGCCCCTCTCAGATAAACACAGATTTTGCCCCGGGGATCAGACTAAGACACATCGGAGACGTGAAGAGAAGAGTAAGTGGAGTTTGACTACAAGAACGTAGCCATATAGTTCATAGGCAACAGAGGGAAAACACTAAGCTCTGAGGGATCGGAGCTAGAGTATGAAGCCATTTTCCTTGTTACTATAGCAACAGCAAAATGTCAACTATTTTTAGAGCTTTGTTCCAAGATTCAAGCAGCCATGCTAGTTATCAGTGTGTTTAAAGACTCAGGAAACATATGCCAAGCATTGGAGCTGGAAATTTAACTGTAGAAGGTCATTTATTTCCTCTCAAACATTTTGATAATATGCATTTAATGCTTTTTTTATGCAAATATAAAACCACATGTTATAAGAAATTATATAAACAGTATTATTGTGTCCACATGCAGTTAATGCTGTACGTATGGTGTTTCAACGGTGAGTATAACATTAGAGCACTCATAGTTATAAACGCTGCAATGAACTTGGTGCTCAGACAACTCCATTGGTTGGTCTCTGTGATCATGTAGCTCATTTCTTTCATCTTTAATAAACACCTACTGAAAGCCACCTTCAGAAACACCTTCCAGAACCCCGGTAGGTTCTGGAAATATAAAGGTGACAAAGTGCCATATTTTTGCCCAAGTACGTAGTTCTAAACGTGAGTTTGACCTTAAGATGCACGATAGGATAAAAACCTGGCAAACATGTTAGGACACACAGAAGGTGAGCTAAGGAGCTTTTCTCCAGAAATGAAATGCCGGTTCTTAACTTCTGCCAAGAAGCAGAAATGAAGAACGGGTTCGCCTCTGTGCGGTTGCCTTTGTGTTTGGTGCTTAATGAAGCTCCGCTGGCAAACGAGGAACTGAAAGCCATCTGTGCAGAACACTTCGCAGATTCGAGTGTGATGGGAAATTAGCGACTTTTATGTTCTTATGGGCGGGATGCAAACCATGCAATTAGGAAAAATGATGCTGTTACAAACATTTTGAACTACCCAATGTAGTGTTCACTCAGAGCTCTGCATGTCCACAGTGTTTATAATTCATGATCTTCACCTTCCCTTTTTATATTTTAATGTATAGTGTACATCGTGGGTTTCACAGACAGAGGGAATTATTGAAAGCTATTTGAGAAGAAAGTGATCTGGCAAATTATTCTTATATTGAGATTTACTTTCTTAGATTACCACTGTCCCTTCTTGAATACCGCAGACATAATAGAGTAATATTTTAAACTAGAGGCTCAGTGCATGAAATTTGTGCCTGGGTAGGATCCCTAGTGGCTGCTGGCTGCCAGCTGCTGGCCTGGGCCTCCCTTAATTCTGCACCACCTCTGGTGGTCATACATTGAGCAATGGAACTCCCAGTCGGTCAAACTCCAAGGGGACACTTTGCATATTAGGCTTTTATATATATAGATGTCCAGTAGTCAAAACTCTGGAATTGAAAAATACATGGTTTCTCAGAACTACCTGTTTTTTTGAAAAATGTGAAGAGTCAGGTTAACTTAGAATAATCTATTTAATTCTAAAGGTAGTTTTAATGTTTTAATGTTTAATATCCTGAGTACACTTTGAGACATATTCTTTTTCCTTGGCTGTAGATGACCAACAATGAATGAAGGAGTCACTATTGATCTATTCCTGCTCTCCTAAAGGGAAGCCTCATGTTTAAGAATAATTATCCTATCATTTGAAGAAAATATCCTGTCCTTTGAAGAAGGTTTTCTAAATAGACACATCAGGAATTCTTATTTTACAAGAATCCTCAAAATAAACGACTTTTGAAAGTGAGTTCAAAGTTTATTTTCACTGAGTGGATGAGAAGTTCTTTGGGGTCAAAGGAGGAAAAAGAGCCAAATTTCTTGGACTTTAAAATACGAGGCTCCAAAAAAAATTGATAAAGGAATTTCTAAATTTAAAAATAGATTTTGTATCACCTATGACTTTTTTATTCATCCAGTTACCAGAAAGTTTCCTTGCTGCTTGTTTCTCTTTTTTTTTTTTTTTTTTTTTTTTTTTTTTTTTTAATGATTTAAAAGAGGAAGGGATAGGGAGAGAGAGAGAGACAAAAACATCAATGATGAGTGAGAACTGGGAATGTGCCCCAATCTGGAATCAAACCGTGACCTCCTGGTTCATAGATGGATGCTCAACTGCTGAGCCACACTGGCCGGGCCTGGCTGCTTATTTCTGAGCAATAACATCACTTGGTATTTATAAAATATTCTCATGGGAAGCGTATCTTCTTAGTTGTTGTAATTTGGTGAGTGTTTGATGCTTATGGAAAGTGTCACATTGACATCCCTCGGCACCAAAGTCCTCAATCTGTGCCTTATTTAGGCCTTGGGGAAGCAGAGCCTCCTCCGTGATCCTAGCCAGCGCAGCTACCACAGCGAAGTTAAGGAATACCCCGATGGCTTGGGGCACGGCCTCTCCGCATAGTCTGTCAGCCGATGCACCAATTAACTCCACTGCAATTTTTGTGATGGGTCCTGATTCCGCTGGAAAGTGGGTCCGTGGCTGTAGGTTTTACAGTCGCCTCAAGAAACAAAGAGCCCGAACTAATTGCAAAAGCTGTCACCGGTGTCACTGAGCCACTGAGTTGGAAAGTTTACTGAACAATCTCTCGTGGTTGGCTTCGTACCTAAACATAGCGATTTCACCTAAATTGTACTGTTTGCCTTAAAGCCGAACGTGAAACAAGGAAACATTAATTGAATAATTATGTCAACGTAGACCTTCCGTGTTTTATTTATATGGTCGTCAATTTCGCTCCATAGGTTGAGTGATCCGGTGCTTTTCAGTCATACTGCTTAACCAATGCATTGCTGAGACTGTCAAGCAGCATTTGGCCTTCATGCAAGACAGTTTGCAAGGTGTATAAACATAGTCAGTGTAAGATTAGTTTTTATGCCTTGATGATAATTCTTGAAAAGAATAAACACATGGATGCCTGTCCTCATACGGTTATGAAAATTGGACAGTCTTGTGGATACATGAAACTGACATGAGAACGATAAACCCCCAAAGCAAACAGAAGGGATTTGGCCTGAGGTGAACATCTGGGTGGATGGGAAGAGGGTTGGTGGGCAGTGAAGAGTGGAGGAAATTTGATGCTGAGGGGAAATGTGGATGCTATTGTGTCACTCTCATAAGACCCTGGGTGGGACATTGTCCACAAAATGTACTGTAAGCCTCAACAAATACATTTTCATTTTGAGCATATTTTGAAAACAAACAAAATTGTGTATACTGATGAGAGAGAGAGAGAGAGAGAGAGAGAGAGAGAGAGAGAGAGAGAGAGAGAATAAGCTCAAAATGGAGCCAGTTGTGCTAAAGCAACATTCCCAAATCAAGATGTAATGCCTCATTTAGTTATAAGTTCACCCTCCCCAAAGAGCAGACTCTTACACCAGTCCATCCGGACTCACCTGGACAGCACTAGGCAGAGCTTCCGTCTAAAGGACCCCTGTCATTCCTCAAGAAGGCGACCTTGCCACACACAATCCACTATGTGCTAGGAACTGCCTTAGCCTCCACCTTCTGCCTGTACAGCTCTTTCTAGGAGATCCTTTCTATCTTCTACATGGAATGCTGCCCAATCCATGAATTTTTGAATAAAGCCAATAAGATCTTTAAAACTTACTCAGCTGAATTTTCTTTCTTAACAAGGTAATCTCCAAGAGAAAATCTCAACCAATTTGACAAAATCAACACCATACAAGTTATGCTTGCTGATGCTGGTAAGATAAAAATTGAAATCATTAAATTTGACTGTATAATTAATACATATATATTATGGAAAGTTAAAATAAGTATATCTATGCATACAGGTCTAGACTGTTATCAAATATGTATCATTTGTTATATAAATAAAATTGTCAAGATTAATTAAAAATACTTAGAACCAAAGGAAAATGGAAACACTACATTTCAAAAGTTTAGGGAGTAGGTGATAAAGTGGGACTAAAAAAGAAAGGCAAAGTTTACATATATTTGGCGAAAACAAGGCAAATTCTTAAAAGTAAATCAAACTATCTAATTTTAAAAGTTGGTGAAATATCAAGAGAGCAAGCCCAAGGGAGATAGAAGGAAGAAAATAATAACTATAAGAGTAGAGGTCAGTAACAATAACAAGCAGAAAAAAAATCAATAGATAAAATTAACAGCACTAAACAAACAACAACTGTGTTTCAGGAAAGAACAATGAAATTTAGCCAAATCTCTGTCAAAAGCATAAAACAAGTGAGAACATGCAAATAAATTCTGAATGTAAAAAAGAGGAATAAATAATTCCAACCACAATAGAAGATTAATAGCTTAATAAAAGAACACAGTGAACAAATGCACACTAATAAATTTGGAAACGTATGGAACTTTAGAGAAAACAAATAGCCTTTTATAGTCTTATATATATATTTTTTATCCTCTCATTTCCTGCAAATGACTTTGCATTTATCTCCTGGTGCATGATTATAAGGTCTGCTCAAAGTCTTCCCTTCATCTGATCACTTCAATGTCTGAAAGAGCTTGCCGCTAACATTTTTCTTGCCTTTTCTGGAGAATAAATCACACTTTCCTGCTTCTTTCAATATTGAGTGATTTCGACTTTCACTTCGCGCAAATGCTGTATAGACTCTGGGTTCTGCCGTAAATCTCTGGGAAATATTGAGCTTTTGGTTTCAGGAGGCGATCAGTCGTGCTGGCCTTAGACTGCGAGTGGTTCTGTGCTAGCTCTGAGGTGGGACTGTTCCATTCTCAGCGCTCTTCTTCTGGCCTTGGCTACGCTGGGCTGAGTCGGATCCATGCATGTGGGGAGCAGAGGCTAGTCTGGAACTTCTGAGGGTTCACACATAGGATCAGGGTTCTCTCCTCCCATCCTCCCCTCATTCTCCAACACGTAGGGGCTCCCTTTCCTGTCTTCTGGCCAAAGGATAACTCGATTCTGTCAGTTCAATGGAGAAATGTCCTGGTTGAAAGAAAGAGGTTCGGCCTGACCTAGCCAGTGTGGCTCAGTGGTTGAGCATCAACTCATGAACCAGGAGGTCACAGTTCAATTCCCAGTCAGGGCACATGCTTGAGTTGTGGGCTTGATTCCCCAGTAGGGGGCGTGCAGGAGGCAACCGATCCACGATTCTCTCTCATCACTGATGTTCCTATCTCTCTCTCTCTTCCTCTCCCTTCCTCTCTGAATCTATAGATTTTTTTTTTGAGAGAAAGAGGCTCCATTTGGCTTAGATCTTGTTGCCCCTGAAGATGCCTACACATTTCTCAAGTAAAGACACAGGGTGGGTTCTCGGATAAAGGCAATTGGACAAGGGAAGGTACGTGAGGGCTGGATGCCCACCATGAGGAGGGCATGGAGCCGGAGATGTCAGGGGCGGAAGGGACACTGGGCGTCACTGACTTGGTCCCTATTATTCCTCAGAGCAAGTTCTCCAAAAGTGACTGGAGTGGGGACAACCCTGGGGGAGCCAAGAATCCAGTGCCGATGTAGATCGGGTTACACCGGAGACATGAGCACCGTGTCCACTGCACACGCTGGTTCCAACCGTGTGGAGTCAGACTGTTCTAGAAGCTAAAAACCACAGGCTCACATGCCAGCTACGTGAGCGACAAGGTGGATTTCATGCTGAGACATTTCAAAAGAGTGGCTTTGGTGCTTGCTCACAATTTGTGGTTAAATATCCAAGGATAAAGGCAATGGACGGAATAGAAGAAGATGGGGAAGCCAGCAGAGGAGATGAAGGAATGGAACCCAAGTTTGATTGAACATGACGAATCTGAAAAATGAGTACCTGGACTTGGGAGCAATCTTTCAAGGAGGCAGCGTGTGTAAAAAGTGCCCAGCAGAACATCAGCGGCAAGAGTGAGCTGTCACTCAAGTAGCTGTAGCTTCTTCATTAGCTCAGACACACATCCGCCCCTGAGGCTATGCCTACGTGCTCATTAGCAGGGGAAGGACCTCAGTCTGTAGGAGAGCTGAGCTAGGGGCTTTGCAAGGAAGGGGGAGCTCCCATTGTGCCGTTATCCCGAGGATGGCTCTCTTGTCCAACAAGTTTCTTCTCGCAAAGGAAACAAGGTAAGAGCATCGGTGAACTCACCACTTCTTCCCAAAGCACGTGTAGGATGCTGGAGCTGGTTAGGATGCCAGCTCTAAAGGCGAGGAAACCGGGGTATGGCTCCAAACCAGGGCTGCTCTCGTCCTAAGAGCCCAAAGACAATGCAGAGCCTTTGACGATTAAGAGAAGACAGTCATTCTGTCCTGCACAAGTTAGCCAGGAGAAATGCTGTGGCAATTCAAGAGGATCCGAGGCCTGTTTCCCATGTCCACTGGGAGGCAGAGGAGCCGTTAAGTCGAACGCCGTTTTACTGTGATGTTGGTAACTGTCCTTGACGCGTCCAGTGACCAAAACCAAGGACATGTGACAAGCAGCAGGGAGTCAGGGAAGCAGTGGAGCCTCTGATGTCGCTGCTGCATGCCCGGGTGTCTGTCCCAGGAAGTACTGGCATGACTGACAGCCAGCCGGGGGTGTGTCTCTAATTGTGATGTATTGAGACAAGTCTGTGCTGATTTAAACACACACACACACACACACACACAAAACAAAAACAAAACAAAACAAAACAAAACAAAAAAACACAGTGATAGGCTTCAACCCTGGCCGTTACCAGCCTGCAACCATCTGGGCGTGAAAATATTTTCTTAACGTCTGTGGATCTAGGCGGAGTTTGGCCTAACGGGCCTCATGTAGTCACTCGCACTCGAAGGATCTACGGTGCCACAATTCGTTCAACTATGCACAGTGCATACCACATTCACTTCACAAATTCGGCTTTTACAGGTAATTCTACTTCAACAAAGGTTTCCAGGACTTAAAAATTTTTTTTTCAAATAAAAACAGACTGGAATAGACATATATAAAAAATGGGTGGAAGAAATGGATGATGAAGTCTAGAATGCTCGAGAAGCCTGCATCACTTTGGGTGGGTGGAGAGGGGGAGCTAATATGAGCAGAAGGAAGAATTCTTCCTCAAAATCCAGCAAAAGCCAGTTTGGCTCAGTGGATAGAGCATCGGACTGGGGACTGAAAGGTCCCAGGTTCGACCAGGTTCGATTCCCGTCAAGGGCATGTACATTGGTTGCGAGCACATCCCCAGTAGGGAGTGTGCAGGAGGCAGCTGGTCAATGTTTCTCTCTCATCCATCTTTCTAGCTCTCTATCCCTCTCCCTTCCTCTCCGTGAAAAATCAATAAGGTATATATTTTTAAAAATCCAGCAGAAAGAAACACCTAAGGAGATGATACACTGCAGAGCTGAAGTCACAGCGGAAGGCACAAGGTGCAAACATGAGCTTAAGGATGGGGCTACGTCTGGGACTCTAGGTCCTTCTTGCATGTAATTAAGTCACACAGCTGTGCGATGCCCTCTCTAGGCTTAAGAGCTTGTTTTCACAGAAACCTCCGTGATCTAGTTGTGCTGAAATAGGAGACGAGGCATGGGAAAGACCAAAGAGAGTGCAGACACACCATGGAGAGAGCGCCAGAGCAACAAACCCACGTGTTCCCAGGAGAGGACCAGGAATGGGTAGAAGAGCCACGTTTGGTGAGAAGGCGTCAGCACCTCTTAACAGCGACAGCCATCCGTCATCCCCACAAAAGGGGCCCACCCAACAGTGCCAGATTTTTCTGAAAGTATTTTCAGAGAAAAGCAACAAAAACATTTTTAGATCTAAAATCTTTAAGAGCTAACTACTGCCTGGCTGGCGTGGCTCAGTGGTTGGGCATGGACTTATAAACCAGGAGGTCACGGTTCGATTCCCAGTCAGGGCACATGCCCAAGTTGCAGACTCGATCTCCAGTGTGGGGTGTGCAAGAGGCAGCCGATCCATGATTCTCTCTCATCAGTGAAGTTTCTATCTCTCTCTCCCTTCCTCTCAGAAATCAATAAAAATATGTTTACTTATTTAAAAAAAAAAAAAAAAAAGGATTAACTATGCACTCCTCCTTTTATAACATCGTGGAGACAAAACCAAACCAGTGTTTGCCACCTCTGGTTGCCAAAACAAGGGGCACATTTTGGGCTGTCGTTTGTTTTTGTTGTTGTTGTTGTTGTTGTTTTAATATATTTCATTGATTTTTTTACAGAGAGAAAGAGAGAGGGATAGAGAGTTAGAAACGTTGATGAGAGAGAATCATCAATCAGCTGCCTCTTGCATACCCCCTACTGGACATGTGCCTGCAACCAAGGTACATGCCCTTGATCGGAATCGAACCCGGGACCTTTCAGTCCTTAGGCTGACGCTCTATCCATTGAGCCAAACTGGTTTCGGCTGGGCTGTCCTTTTTAATGTGGGATTTTAACTCATGAAGCGGCTCTGTACTTCACACTGTACTCTTCCGTACTCTTTGGGAGGGGTCACCTCTACCTGCTGTGTCCCTGCGGGGAGACATAAGCTTCTGTTTCTTTGTGATTCTCTCAGAAATGAATGCCCAGGAGCATCCAGCTCCTCCTTGCTGGTGGGGTAACATCTCAAGGGTCATGCGCAGCAGCCCCGTTAGGTTGGTCCTTCTGAGCCCTTTGAACGCACAGCACGACTGGCAAAGGCGATCCGGAAACTGTTCTACGGGATCCTGGACTGACTCTATCATTTTACTCTTAAATCAAAAGCAATAACACGGTAAACAAATACTCCTCCGGCGCCATTTCTATGTGTCAGATTAAAAAGTCTGAATCGTGTTAAGTGCTGGCTTAAGCTTTTGATTAAATTCAATTTCATTTATTCATTCGGCTGCTATTTATTGAATTCCTATTAGCGGCCAGGCCGGCTCCCAGGTGCTGCCGATGGAGCAGTTAATACGTTAATGAAGCCAAGCCCCTGCCTTTATGGCTAGCAGATTTTTGCAAGGGGCTTTGCAAAGAAGATGCTCATAACAGGGTCTGATCTCCCACCCACCCCACTCCCCGTCTTCACTTGTTTTAATTTTAGAATATATCCGGTGTAGAAGATCTAATTTTTGGATGTATGGTTTATTTTTAAAAAATATATTTTATTGATTTTTTTACAGAGAGGAAGGAAGAGGGATAGAGAGTTAAAAACATCGATGAGAGAGAAACATTGATCAGCTGCCTCCTGCACACTCCCTACTGGGGATGTGCCCGCAACCAAGGCATATGCCCTTGACCGAAATCAAACCTGGGACCCTTGAGTCCGAAGGCCAATGCTCTAGCCACTGAGCCAAACCAATAAGAGCTGAATGGTTTAGTCTTTTTTTTTTTTTCTTTTTTTTACATATCTTATTGATTTTTTACAGAGAGGAAGAGAGAGGGATAGAGAGTTAAAAACATTGATGAGAGAGAATCATCGACCAGCCGCCTCTTGCACACACCCCCATTGGGGATGTGCCCGCAACCAAGGTACATGCCCTTGACCGAAATCGAACCTGGGACCTTTAAGTCCGCAGGCCAATGTTCTATCCACTGAGCCAAACCAGTTAGAGCTGTATGGTCTATTCTTAAGTGAACACAAGAAGCCCTCTTACAAACTTTTAAGTAATTACGCTCAATAATTAAACGATCAAGGAAGATCTATTCTGTGTTGTTGAAATGAGTCAGAGGCAATTGGAAGTAACGGTCTAGCTGGTAGAGCCGTGTGTAATTATTTTCCATTAATATTTGCAATAGACCAGAACTCAGGCTGGGCCGTACACAGAGCTGGGGAGATTCTGCAGAAGAGACCTAAGCAGGCTTGCATCACGCAGTGCTGAGCAGCGTTTTATGGTTGTTCTATAAGAAAATAACATCTTGCTGGCCATTCCTGCAGCCAGGAGATGCAGGCCATCAGGAGCAGACCCTGGTGGGGTGGTGCTATCAGAGGCTAGCATGTTGCTCTTAGCAACGCTCTCTGGCCATCAACACAGCGTATGATGGCTTTGACCTTGGGGAAACATCGGTTTCCTAAAGATAAACTGACCAACCTATAGAAAAGGCACGTGATCCCAAACTCATCCTACAGAAGACAGCTGAGCTGACTGGCCAGCAGGAAATGGACATGTGAAATGAATGCACACTCATGTCCTGCTCCCGGAGGCCCTGGGCACAGTGGCAAGTGGCAGGAGGGTGCTTGGGGCTGGCACAAGCACTGCCATGGTTTTCGCTTGGGCATCTCGGAGGCCATGGGTCTCCTGGGCCGGCAGAATGTTATACCCTGACCCTCGTTCCTTCTGACCCCACCTTCATGCGTGTTTCTGGGCCAAAGTGGCAGAGAAGCAGCCCAGGTGGGCGGGGGAGAGCCTGGTGTGTGGACAATGAGGAGACTTACCTGCAGGGCAAGGTCAGGCAGCCGTGGTGATGCTGTGATCTTGGGCTCTGTTGCTATTTCTGCTGACTGTGTCTCAGCTGCTGGAAACTCCTCTGGCTCCTCAAGGTCCCTCTTTTCAGGTCAGCAGGCGACACCCTTACAAACACAGCAGCAGTTAGTCAAACCTCATGGAACACCTTTTCATTGTCTCCTCCCCTATTGGTAAACTTACACAAAGAAGTTGGTGTTCTTCACTCCACACTGTGAGACAGTCCTTTTTTTAAAATATATTTTATTGATTTTTTTAAAGAGAGGAAGGGAGAGAGATAGTTAGAAATTTCCAGGAGAGAGAAACATCCATCAGCTGCCTCCTGCACACCGCCTACTGGGGATGTGCCTGCAACCAAGGTACGTGCCCTTGACCAGAATCGAATGTGGAACCTTTCAGTCTACAGGCTGACTCTATCCACTGAGCCAAACCGGCTTCGGCCAGAGTTCTTTATTATTATTATTATTATTATTATTATTATTATTATTATTATTATTAGAGAGGCAGGGAGAAGGAGAAACATCAATGATGAGAGAGAATCATGGATCGGCTGCCTCCTGCACGCCCCCTACTGGGAATCGAGCCTATAACCTGGGCATTTATCCTGACCAGAAACCGACCCAACCCCAACCTCCTGTTTCATAGGTTGACGTTCAACCCACTGAGCCAGGCTGGCGAGGCTAGTGAGAGAGTTCTTGAAAGAGGAACTGCGCAAGAGGGGGAATCGATTTGTTTAGGAGGGGACTCTTTACTCTCCAGTTACAATGAAGAAAGAAAGAACTTGTTCCTCTGGCCCAGAGCACAAAGTTCAAGTTGACGTGCTCTAATCAAAGGGAGAGACTACAGAACAGAAAGCAACACAATGAACTCCTGGTTCCAAGTGTTCTGTGGATAGAAAGGTCTAAGGACTCCAAAGAGGTGTTTGGAAAAGCAGTGAGAGCCCCGAGGTCAATCAACCTCCTGGACCTCCCGACATGGGGTTTTCATGCAGCTTTTCTGTGGAAAGGACCTGGGAGAGGCTCGGAGTGTCTGGCTGCTCATATCTGTTTGTGGCCACTTTTGTTCATCAGAAAATTCTATGCAAATCCAGCCTCTTTGCATACCCACCCGTTGCTAAGGGTTCAGCTTGTGGAGTCACAGGAGCACAACAAGCTCAGACAGAAGGCAGCTTACAAAGAAGCGCAGTATTTGGTGTGAGGGCAGCTTGGGCTTATGGCAGAAGATGAAGATTTATAGGGAAAAATTAAGTCACGAGTGACCAGATACAGAAAGCTACAGAAGTTCAAGTGTATTGGGAAGGTCTTTTCACTGCTGTTGGGTTGGCTTTCTCTCTCTCTTTTTAAAAAATATATTTTATTGATTTTTTACAGAGGAAGGGAGATAGCTAAAAACATCGATGAGAGAGAATCATCGATCAGCTGCCTCTTGCATGCCCCCTACTGGGGATGTACCCGCAACCAAGGTACATGCTCTTGACCGGAATCGAACCTGGGACCCTTCAGTCCGCAGGCTGATGCTCTATCCACTGAGGCTCTCTTTTTTAAAGATACATGCATTTCTGTTCTTTCGTAAACAGTCCGTGACTCAGTGCATCTGCCTCTTGGGAGTTCGATGGAGCCAGAGGAGACACAAGTCCCCACTGTCATCGTAACATTTTAAGATTCAAGTTGAGGAAAATATGCGAGTGATCTAAATATATGACAGATCACAACGCATATCATAAAATTATGCAACGATGGGACATATGCTCCAGAGGGAGTTGAGGTAAACGATGGAATTTTCATAAGTGAGAAGCGCACGCTGGAAAACAGGCGTGGTTTTTTAAAAAAAAAAAGTGTGATCTAATCGCAGTTTCAAAGGTCATAGGAAGACATGATGAATTGAGGGAACTTCTTAAAAGCTTTACGAATTTATTTGCCATGGAAATGGTCTCTGGCTCCATCTGGAAGGTGCTATCACGTGATAAATGATAAACGCAAATGCAGACACTGACTCCAACTACGAAGGGTATGCCTATGTTGTTAGAATCTCTATGGCACCATTTTCCCCCTTGGGAGTGAAATGCTTCTAGTTTAGGTCTTCACTTTGGGGGGTTTGAGTCATTTTGTGGAGGAAGCATCTATTACAATACACAGGTCTGAAACGGGCTCCATCCTTGTTGCCAAGGTCATCCTCGGGCTCAGTCCTCACTTCAACCATTTCGGTAGACCCTGCCATTTGTCTCATGTGATTTCTGGTTATCCCTCCCAGGCTTTGGACCTTCATCCTCCTCACTGAAACACCCTTTCCGTGGGTCGTTCCATGAGAATAGAAACTCTCTCTTCAGTAGGACACTCCCTCTCCCACAGCTCTTCCATATGAGCAGTGAAACTTGAGCATGCCCCGTCCGTCACCGTCAACTCGCATCATCCTTTGTCTTTAGTTTAAAGAGAGTTTTAGATGATAAAAGAGCTATGCACAATGGTAAAGGGAAGTCATTCTGTGGTGCATTAAAATGGCAAGGCAGGCTTCATTCAGGAGCAATGGAATGAGGGTTGATAGTATTGCGATAGAGGAGAGAGATGGTGAGCTCCAAGTACCAGGCCAAGTGAGGATTTACAGCCAGGGAGAACGAGGGGGACCATGAGTGGGATGTTAGCAAGAAGAGACATCAAGGGTAAGGAGATTTTTGCTGAGCTAGTGCAAAAGAATTCTTGTTGATGAAATTCTACAAGGAAGAATGTGGTCATGCTCAGTTGATGTTGCTCAGTGGTTGAGCATAGACCTATGAACCAGGAGGTTTTGGTCTAATTCCCGGTCAGGACACAGGCCCGGGTTGCAAGCCCCATCCCTAGTAAGGGGGTGAGCAGGAGGCAGCTGATCAATTATTCTCTCTCATCATTGATGTTTTTCTCTCTCTCCTTCTCCCTTCCTCTCTGAAATCAACACACACACACACACACACACACACACACACACACACACACATATATATATATATATATATATATATATATATATATATATATATTTAGAAGAACATGATCACATATTTAAGAGTGATCTGATATCAAGAGTGGGGGTAATTCTTGCTACACTGACTTAGCAGGATTCTTGCTAAAATTGGGGTACAGCTCAAAGATTAGACCCAAGGATGAGGCCTACTCTGAGTGGAGCATGACTCAAGTTTGCCAGGAGGTAGTCTTGGTGAGTAATCTATAGTTAATCTCCCTCTTCCTAGGAAACACTGGTTACTTCACATCTGACATCTATCTTTTTTTAATCTACAGGCTAATAAAAAGATATTTCTTAGCTGAATCTCAGTGCTTTCTCTGGAAACGGCTCTTGAACTGTTGCAAAATAAAATCAGGAGCAGTAATTGAGTGACATACAATCCCGGTTTATTGGTGAGAGCGGCCCAGCCCAACCTCTGCATATTCATCTGCCAGTGTTTGTCTCCCACTGTTAAAAATACATCCTTCCTTGTCAAAATGTGCCTCAAAGTTTCGGAGATGCGGAACACTGTGCTTCCTCCATCGGCGTTCTTGAATTTTTGATTTTGCTCCCATTTGAACCTTCTTTTCTTAACTGTCTGCAGATTCTCTGACAAATGCAAATGTGCCTGAACTACCCGGATTGTCTGCAATTCACTGCTGGCCTGATTTATCTTCAACTAAGACCACACCCCCACGGTGCTGTGTCTTCTTCCCTGAGGAGAGCCTTTGGGCCCCGGATCTATAGAGGAATTATGTTGGCAATCCACCTTCATCCTCTCATTTCTTTAACTTCTTTCCTCATTCCCCTCTTTAAATGGGTGAATGGTATGTTAAGCATAATATATATTGTCTTTTTGTCCAGAAGTTGGCTTTTGGACATGCCTATTTTTGTTTTTTGTTTTAAATATATTTCATGGATCTCAGAGAAGAGGGAAAATGGAGAGAGAGAAAGAGAGAGAGAGAGAAATGACGAGTGAGAATCATTGATTGGCTGCCTCCTGAATGCCCCCCACTTGGGATGAAACCTGCAACCTGGGCATGTGCCCTGACCGGGAATTGAATCGTGACCTCCTGGTTCATAGGTTGGTCAATGTTCAGCCACTGAGCCATGCCGACCAGGCAGGAATGCCTATTTTCGCATGATTGTAAGAGAAACAATCTTGACTTACTAGTAAAAATCTGAAAAATTATTCCAAGTTCCCTCCGTAATTTTATTTCCCCACATTTCAACTCAGAGTCTGGTCTTGTGATGTACATCAGTGCTCAGTGAATCCTGACCTCTGACATTCTTGTAGCAAACTTGGATAAAAATCCTCTAAATCGATGTTGGATAATGTCAGAGGCCACCGTTTGAATGGCGTCCCTCTCGTACTGTAAATGCCACTGTTAGCATGGCTTGTATCAGTGAGGTGATCATTTCTTCCTGTTCACACACATCACGAGAGTAACCAGGGACATTTTTCCTCCAACAGCCCTAAAAGTCTTTGTGTATAAGCAATGCCATTATGGGGGAAGCATGCTAATTCCCACAAAAGCTTGAGTGCAGAGCAACGGCATGGTAAATCACAGAGAGTGATTACAGGATACTGAGAAGTCAGGAAAGATTTCCTACAATGGTGACATTAATCCAAGGTTGTAATCAAAGATGGAGCTAACCTTGTAAAGATGACAAAGAGCATTCCAGGCAGAAAGAAAACCAAGATGACAGTTTCTTCTGTCCCCTTCATCTCTCCTGTGGGCTTAGCCTTAACCGTTAAATGACCAAATAACTAAAACACTCTACCTCTCTAACCAATGCCCCCAACATACAGATATACAGACACACACAGAGACACACACACATGCAAACACACATAAGCACACACACACACACACACACAAAAAAAAAAAAACTTAAAGAAAAAGGAAAGCACATTGGGTGATATTACATAATATTTTTCTATATCTATCTAAAGAGTTTGCCATAGTGCTTGGCTAACATATTTTGAGAATTTGCTATGTGCCAGGAACTATAATTTTATATATATATATATATATATATATATATATATATATATATATATATATATATATTTAATTGATATTTTTACAGAGAGGAATAGAGAGGGATAGAGAGTTAGAAACATTGATGAGAGAGAATCATCGATCAGCTGCCTCTTGCACACCCCTACTGGGGATGTGCCCGCAACCAAGGTACATAGCCTTGATAAGAATTGAACCTGGGAGCCTTCAGTCAACAGGCTGAAGCTCCATCCACTGAGCCAAACCAGTTTTGGCGGTAATTTTTTTTTTTGGTGGGGGGGAAGGGAGAGGAGGAGAGACAGAGAAACATCAATGATGAGAGAGAATCATGACCTCTTGATTCATAAGTCACCATTCAACCACTGAGCCATGCCGGCTGGGCCAGGTACTGTCATTTTAGTTCTCATGACAACTAAGTAAGATGGTACTCTTTGCAAAAAGGAAGCTTTATTCTAACTCGACTGCCATGATCTTTCCTTTATGTAGCTTCTAAAAATTACTTTTGCTTTGAAACTTCTTGATGAGACAAACACAGTTTTTCTCTGATGACAAAGTGATGCCTAGTTAGGTCTTCATTACAATCATATCATCGTGAAAGTGTTGGCAAATTAAGGCTTTGAGTTAAAATAAACTTACAATGAATATGCATGTGATTTTGATAAATGGCCGAAACATTTCCAAGGAGGAGTAGGATTCATTCAAGGTAAATTCATTCAAAACATGTAATTTTAACTTTTACCCTTCAACTTACATTGCAGCTAAAATGGCCTCTTTAAGCTATTCTTTCTTAACATTGTAAATAGAATCACATCAGGGGGCAGGCTCTATGTTAATTCCAGCCCTACCAACTTCCCCTTCACTTAAATTTCAGAGTTATTGCACTGTAGAACTTTTAACAGGCTGATAACATTTTTTATGAAAACAAATGTTAAGTATCAAAATTCCATTGTGAATATCAAAATTCTGAAGGATTTTTGGTCCATCTCCTGATACTTTTCACAGCAAAGTATGTCTGGGAGAGGGATTGAGACCTCTTTGTTGTGTCACTCAGGATGGATACAGTCATGGTATTGTAACAGCTCCCAAATCTGTGCTTAAAACCCCAAATGGCACAGTTTTAGCTGGCACTATATGACTCAGTCCATTAGTCATCCCACATCTCATACTAATCCAGCCACCTCCACCCAAACTGGTCCTAGTATCTGGTTATATTGCCTGCCCACTTATCTTCCCCGACCCTCAATGATTGTGTGTGTGTGTGTGTGTGTGTGTGTGTGTGTGTGTGTGTGATTTTATTTTCTTTAGAAGTTCAGTGCATGAAATTCGTGCATTCAGGGGTATCCCTCAGTCCAGCCTCTAACCGCTCACAGACTGGAGCCCTCAGGGGATGTCCAACTGATGGCTTAGGCCCACTTAAGCCAGCTCCCCATGGCAGTCGGACATCCTTAGTGCTCCTGCCACTACCGCTGTGCTCACCAGCTGTGGGCCTGGCTTCTGGCTGAGCAGTGCTCCCCTCTGTGGGAGCGCATTGACCACCAGGGGGCAGCTCCTGTGTTGAGTGTCTGCCCCTGGTGGACAGTGCACATCATAGTTCTGCTTTCAGTCGATTTGCATATTAGCCTTTTATTTTATAGGATTTTCTTCCTTGCCCTCAGTTTCTCTCTCTCTCTGTTTCTCACTCTACAATTCCATCACCCCCAGTTTAGAATTTGTTAGTTTGTTGGTGACCTCTCCTTTTAGAAGTTTCTAATTGCGGTTGAATAGAGAAGGATACCATCATCCTCAGAGACTTCCAGCACCCATGACAATGCTTTGCCCAGTAGCCTGGCTTATCTGTTTCTCAGCCTTATCAACCCCAAAGATCTGGGCTTTCTCCCTGACCTCACCCAGCCATCCACATGCTTAACTTGATTCATAGCATGAGTTTATTTCTTAAGCTTTTCCCTCCCACTTATTGTTAAAATGTCACAATGCTTTTTGCTCTCCCCAGATGGTTACCCTGCATGCTTTGTGGGCCTTTGCACTTTCTATTCCCTCTGCATGGGCGTTTTCTAGATATTTGTGTGTGGTTGCTGCTTCCCAACTTAAATGTCACTTATTTGTTTAGCACACTGTAATATTTATTTTTTACACTTTTCCAATTACACTGAAATGCAACATTATGTTAGTTTCAGGTGTAATGTAACTTTTTAAGAAAAGTGATACATTCCCTGCCTGTTGGAGATAAAAGTACACCATTTTCTCTTATTAAATTTCTTAACAATACTTGAAAATTATTCATGTGTTCACTTCCATTTCGCTCCTATCAAGTAAGGAGGGTTTGGGGAGTGTGTATAATTTTTGCCTGATATATACCAAGGGGAGAGAACAGTACCTTTTGAGTGGAAACTTAAATACTTAAAACACATGCCCAGGAGCCAAGAAGGGGAAGTGACATTTTATCCAAAAAGAAAATGAAGTTCAACAAACAATGCAACAGCTTTCTTAGGAACTGGATTATGGTTGAAAAGGCGATGCTAGGGCTTAGAGATAAGAGATGATAGTGGTTTGGTCAGAAAGATTGAGCAACAAAGGCCTGGAAAAGACAGTCAACCAAGGTCCTTACTCCCCAGCAACAGAGATTGTGAATTCCACTACAAATATAACGGACTGCAGAGCAGATACAGAAAAGGCTACAGATCCATATTGATTGACCTAGAACAATGGTCGGCAAACTGCGGCTCGTGAGCCACAAGAGGTTATTTGGTCCCTTGAGTTTTTAGCAAAGGCCAGCTTGGGAGGACCCTAATTAAGTTAACAACAATGTACCTCCCTATATAGTTTAAATTCAAAAATGTGGTTCTCAAAAGAAATTTCAATCGTTGTCCTGTTAATATTTGGCTCTGTGGACTAATGAGTTTGCCAACCACTGACCTATAAAAAGATGTTTCTAATGTATTGTTAAATATAAAAATAAAATTATAGAAATATGGATAGTATCCTCTTCTTCTTTAAATGCAAGAGAAAAAAAAAAAAGAAAAAAACAACCCCAGAGAATATATTAAAATTTAATTACCTACATTGGAAAAAAAAATGAGTTTATTTTTCATGCCTGAATTTTTATTTTGCTTTAGACTACATACACTAATTATGTTATAGGATCTGTTCACATACTGAGCACCACTAGTTTGCAATAAAGCAGTCAAACAATCCATACGCATCCTCACAAGTGAAAAATATACATGGAGACGCAGTTGAGGAGGGCAAGTCACCTTCAAGGGTCACGTCCCTCAGAGCATGTGTCAGGAGCACTCTGATCAGAAACAGTACCGGAGAGGTCAGAGAATGGAATATATCTGTGACATAACAAAGTGGCATGTTCACTTCGGGGGGATTCCTAGAGAGCTTCGCTAGTATAGCAAGAAAAAATGCATTTTCCTCAAGTCCCCCAGCACCCAGTCTTATTAGGCTTTTATTATATAGGATTAACTGATGCCACACCCAATAAATTCAAATATATGGTTTATATATAGGAGGGTACCTAGGCTGTGCACACATGTGTGACTAATTTTTTTAGTATTGAAGCTCAAAGTTTGAAAGATCATAGCGTTCGCATTAGTTCTTCATGTTACCCATTCTAGGAGTTTACTTACTGTGAGGTGTTTCTGAGAATGCCCTCAAAAATCTAAGAAAATTATAGTAGCATCATTTTGTTGTTTTGTTTTGTTTTTAATCTTTATTTGTAGACAGAGTTAGTAGAAACACTTTTCTAAAAATAGGACTATGATATGAACATGGAACCTAGAACATAGGCTGTTACCAGGTAAGAAGAGTGACCAGCCCAGTAGCTGGAACCATAGCCACCCTGCTTTCCTGAGCGCGGGCTGTGGCAGTGACCCGGCTCAGGGCTCGGGAGGCTTAATGCTCTGATGTTGCCTTCTTGAAATTCTTAATGAATTCTGAACGAGAAGCACTTGCTTTTTATCTTGCACTGAACTCCACAAATTACATAGCGGGTCCTGCTTATAGCTAGGTCTGGGGAGAGATGGGGAGAGTCACGCCACCACACCCAGAGGATTGATGCACTGTGAGTCCATACACAGGTATTAGAGCCAAATCCATGCCTATTTGGATATTGACTGAAGTGAATATTAGTTGGACATATATTGGGAAGTTTAATTTTAAAAGAGTTGGTCGCCCACACCTCAGCCTGGCCTGCAGGATCGGGCTGAAAATGGCTCTCTGACATCCCCCAAGGGGTCCTGGATTGTAAGAGGGCACAGGCCAGGCCGAGGGACCCCACGGGTGCACAATAGGGGCTGGAGAGGGACGTGGGAGGGCAGCCAGCCGGGAAGGGACTGGGGGAGGGCTTCAGGGTATGTCTGCCTGTCTCATTCAGTCCTAATCAGCTGGACCCCAGAAGTAAGCTAACTACCAGTCAGAGCATCTGCCTCCTGGTGGTTAGTGCACATCATAGCAAGCCGTTGAGCAGCCTTGGCACATCATTAGCATATTACGCTTTGATTGGTTGACCAGCCGACCAGACACTTAGCATATTAGGCTTTTATTATATAGGATTAACTGATGTCATACCCAATAAATTCAATTTTATATATATATATATATATATATATATATATATATATATATATATATAGCAGTTTAAGATTTATATATAGGAGGGTACCTAGGCTGTGCAAACATGTCTGACTAACTTCAAAGGCATTTTGAAAATTGCTTCAATTATTTCCTGATAGAAAAAAAAATACTGCCATGAAGGGTTTTCAATAATCAAATCACTGAGCAAAGTAGGATTTCTAGAATTGGCTGGGTTATTGGCATGTCACGGTCTGGTCAGGATGTGTGACCATCTCACGCTGGCAATTACAGGCAGCCCCTGGATCTCATGAGAGCAGCAAGAAACACTTAAAAGTGGGATAATGTTGCCTGACTGCATTACCTATAGGATTTACTCAGCACTGCTCCTGCTTCTTCAGTGCTTTTTAGAAAGCTTTGGGAAGGGTAGGCTGCAAGCTGAGAGTGGGAGTCTGCAAGGGAGTGTGGGTTGTTTTTTTTTTGTGTGTGTGGTTTTTTTTTCAATGTGAGAGAGGAGAGATTTTTCTCTTCCTAATAAAAACAGAGCAGAGCGTGGTGACTAGGATATCGTCTCTCAAATTCATCAAGAACTGAAGGCTCCTGCAGTTTGAAAATACTTCAGGAAAACGTCCGCGTAGCTTTTCCTTCTGAGTCATTTAGCCTGCATTTAAACATGCCAGCCCAGCAAAACCAGGCTGGTGATTTCATTGGTGCAAATGAGAGATCTGAGTGGAGTGGGGTTTGGGGAAAAGAAAGAAAATTAAAATGATTGCCTTTAGGAAAATAACACCAACTTTTTTTTTTTTTTTAATCACTTTACCCAAAAAAAAAGTTCCTTTGAAAGAGTTTGAATTCAAGCAATTAGTGGATCGGAGCCGATGTAGGTGTGTGTGCCTCTCACAGCACTCTGCACACCTGGGCGGGCTGCTGGGCTTTCCTTCCATGTTGTTGGAAGATTGAAGGTGAAGGAATATGCAAAATGATTGGCACCGTGTTGATGCACAACAGACACAACTACTTCTTGATCTCTATTTTTATCCAATAAAATAATATACACACATGCCACATGCACAAATTCTTGCATATCAGGTGATTATCTGTCTACTCGGTTGGCATAAAAGAGAACCTAGGGTAGGGGTGTTGAACTCAATCAGAGAAGGGGCCAAAATCTAAAATCCAGCCTAAATCTCGGGCAGAATGGTTTACTGAACAGTCATAAACTGTCAATGTGATGGAAACACAGCGGAGTGCAGTGATGACAGCGCGGTGCGGGCCACATTGCAAGGCCTGGCGGGACGGATTTGGCCCTCGGGCCTTGTGTTTGACACATGTGACCTAAGGGTACCTCCATCTGTCTCTCTGTGTCTGTGTTTGTGTCTGTCTCTGTCTGTGTGTTTATATCTCTCCCTTTGTCTCTGTCTGTTTCTGTGTCTCTCTGTCTGTCTGTCCATCTCTCTTCCACTCCCCTCAGGATACCGTAAGTCTCTTAACTCCTCTGACCTCCCCCAGGATCTGACTTATTCCTTTTCTCAGCCTCTGACCCCATCAGTTGTCCCATCAAGTCACTGGAAAAGAACAGAAGGCATAAAATAGGAATTCCAAGGGGGGTGGGGGGGGGGAGGCTGGGGGGCTGCCCGTACAACTTTGAAATGAAGCATCTACCCAGCAAACACATCTCTCCACAACTCGGACCGTCGACCATGTGGCACTCACTTGGCTGTGCTAAATGCTAAAAAGAGGCCCTGTTTTCCTTTGCCAACCCCCCGCCCTGGGGACTGGGGTCTGCCCCCCCAGAGCAATGGGGCTAGGGCTAGACAGGAATACGGTGACACCTGCTCTGAGATAGGGACAGTCCAGGAAGCCAGGGAAGTACAGGGAGCCGCAACTATACAGTCAGCGTGTATTTCACATAATCAATTGGCTGGTAATGGTGGTGGATGGTGAGCATTTATTGGACAAATGGACTTTCCTGAGGGGTTTGGATGGTTTTACGGTCAGAAGAGGAGAACAGGGAAGCCAGTGCTATAAATACTGATCCGAGCGAATTAGGCGCGGACTGCACACCCGTTAAACCTTCAGAGGCCCACTTCCCCCTGAGAGTAGAAAACACAGGCATTACAGAACCAGAGGAAAGCGGGAAGACCTCTGACAAAGATGGCTAAGGAAGCCCTGAGGGGTCAAAGGAAACACAATGGAAAGAACCCAAGGATTCCTGCTTGGAATTCTCCTTTGGAAGCTGATCGTGGGAGCCTAAGGAATATATTCTAGACAATTTCTGCTCCATCGCTAGTTCTCATGTGTCCAACGACGACAAAGAAAAGACTGGCAGTTAACTGTTTGACAAAATGAGCTGAATAATGTAACGTAGGTCTTGAGGCAGATCATAAATTACAGGCCCGGTAAACGCTATAGCTCAGTGAGATTACCACGCCCAAGGATTTGCCAAAATGGGATTTACAGCCTTATAGTCTGACCAGAACTATTTTCCGTTCCCTTTCACACTGCAATGTTTTAATTATCATTTTAAATGTATCTTTACTATTGAAAGTATGACACAGGTCTCCTGTTTATTTCCACCATGGACTTCCGCCACCACCCCACACCCACCCCACCCAAGCCTTCACCACACTATTGTCTGTGTCCACGTGCTCTGCGTTTTCCTCTTTGATGTCGTCACATAGGAAACCTGTCAACATAGCCAAAGAAGCTGGAAACCCTGCTAATTCACAGAATCCAAGATATGGGTGAATTCCAGCCCACCACTGAGAGCACCGAGAATGAGCCCCGGTCAATGGCCTGCTCACTGCCAGCATGCCACTGGCCGAGTGGAACCGGAAGTGGGATTTGTATAACCCTTGGCCCTCCTGAAGGTCACCTGCAAGTGGCTGAGGGCGTTGACCTGGGAAAATGCTCTGCACACGAACCAGGCCAGCATCCCCTCTTTGCTAGGGGTTGACACCTTGAGGCTCCTTTTCCTTGCCCATGGGAGAGAAATGTCTTTCCACACATCCTGACCCGTCGTCAGGGCTACTCATGAGGCATGCACCCCTCACTCCATGGGTGAACCCCTTCAGAGCACCTCAACTGTTAATGCAAAGGGTCAGTGGCAGGGACCCAGGGAGGCCAGCAGCCCATGGGCTGAGTCCACCCCCTGGCAGCTCCACCACCAGTACCTGCCGCTCCCTTGGGGGACACCCAAGTCCTAGGGGTTCTCTCCCCTCCTCAGGTTTCTGCAACTTTGCACATCCCACGACTTGTGAAGTCACAGACACGTCTCAAGTCTAACTCCCGGCAGGCCTGCCTGATGGGGGGTGTGGGGGGGACACACACACTTCACTCTGCCTCCCTGGCATTTGCCTTCTCGCAAGTGTGTGATCCCCATCCCACAGACTGCAGAGGAATGACAGCATTCACACTGGTGACAGAGGGCTCTGCGAATGCCGTGCCTGCCCCTCCCCCTGGGGCTTTGTGAAAACACATCACAGAGTACCTATCGCCTCGGTTTCCTTTTCCATGACAACTGAGTTCTAGGCTAGATTGGAATTTCTTTCTTTTTAAAAAAATATATTTTATTGATTTTTTACAGAGAGGAAGAGAGAGGGAGACTTAGAAACATCGATGAGAAAGAATCATCCGTCAGCTGCCTCCTGCACCCCCCCCACAGGGGATGTGCTCACAACCAAGGTACATGCCCTTGACCGGAATCGAACCTGGGACCCTTCGGTCCCCAAACCGGTTTGGGCTAGGTCAGAATCTCTTAGCTATCAATCTGAGTTTCATGAAGAGTTATGTAGGCAAAGGCTGAACCAATACAGAGCTGCCACTTCTTTTTTAACAAGGACATAGAATGAGCGAACACACAAACTCTTACCATGTCTAGGCATGGTGTGGAACGTGGGCCCAACACATACTACATAACACAGCATGGATAACCTGGGATTTCATAAAACCAAGGGTTGCATTTAAAATTAAAAAAGAAAAGATCTCAAACTATTAACGACAGCACAAGGAGCTATTTCAACCACCATAAGTCATTCTTAATAAAATGAGATTGTTTTCTAGTAGCTGACTATTCTATTATAACAATAGACTAGTCAACTGCTGAAATCGGTTTGGCTCAGTGGATAGAGCCTCGGTCTGCGGACTGAAGGGTCCCGGGTTCGATTCCGGTCGGGGGCATGTATGTTGGTTGTGGGCACGTCCCCTGTGGGGGGGTGTGCAAGAGGCAGCTGGTCGATGTTTCTCTCTCGTCGATGTTTCTGGCTCTCTATCTCTCTCCCTTCCTCTCTGTAAAAAAAATCAATAAAATATATTTTAAAAAAAATAGAATAGTCAACTAATGAATAGTCAACTAATGCGGAACACACACTCTGCACGTTGGAGAGCTTTTCCCCCAAGTTCACGCGGGGAGGGCCGGAGGCATCGGGTCCGCTCGGGCCTCTGCTGGTGGCACTGGCCAGAAAGGGAAGTCGTGCTGTGGTGAAGCTGTCTTTATCTCAGAGGCCAACAGCCGCTTTGCAAATTTGTGGTATCATTTCCCTAAACAGCCGGGCCTGGGCTGCACTTTGGTTCCTCAGTCCTACACGTTCCTGCCTCTTCTCGGAGGCAGAAACCCAGCCTGGAGCTCTGTCTTCTTTTCAATTGTGAGTGCTGCCCGCAGAGGAGAGCCAACTGTTCAATCCACCATGGGTGACTGCGGAATGGCATTCACCAGGGAAGGATGGGGCGGACTAGACCTCTCTATCTTCTAGAGAAACGATGGAAACGTCATAGCTTCTCTCTTCTCCACGGAATATGTGTGAGTCAAAGGAAAAAACCTTTTTCAAGTTAATGCATGGTTCAGCCAAGGAAGAAGCAAGCAAAGAAGCCAAAATCAGGTAAAATCCGCATTTCTAACCCCTGCCTTATACTTGTAAGAACATGACTGAAGGGTATTTGCTAGCCCTTGTTTTGAAAATATATTGATTGTATTGCACCAATTGAAAAAAAGAAGTTTTTATTAGAAGCAAACTGTTAAATCCAGTGATTTCAGTTCTTAAAAATGTGTTAAATCTTTATGATGAAAGTATTGCATATGTCCCCTTTTTTTCTCCCGTTAACTTCTCAGATGTTTTCTTTTTAAAAACAGGAGGGCAAACAATTTTAACCACACAGGCTAGCAAGAATCTTCACTGAAATAAAATCTTAAATACTTTGCAGTCACAGAGGGGGAAAACAAGTATATTTCACATATGCTCCCCGAATTCCTCCCATAGTATTTATTTATTTATTATTATTTTAAAAAATATATATTTGATTGATTTTTTTACAGAGAGGAAGGGAGTGGGATAGAGAGCTAGAAACACCGATGAGAGAGAAACATTGACCAGCTGCCTCCTGTGCCCCCTCCCACCCCCACCGGGGATGTGCCCAAAACCAATGTACATGCCCTTGACCGGAATCCAACCTGGGACCATCCAGTCTACAGACCAATGCTCTGTCCACTGAGCCAAACCGGTTTCGGCTCCTCTCATAGTATTTAAGTGAAGTTCTTTAAGGAAAGAATTAGCCACTGGTGGGTGAGACAGGTAATCAGGTCATTCTAAACCTGGGGGTCACAAGGACAGAGTCTATCCCCCAAATTTTCCTGACACTAATCATGAATCCCTTTCATGACAGAGCGAAGGAGAAAAGGAACCGGCTAAGCCTTCTCCTGCAGAAATCCGAGTTCCACGAGGAGCCAAAGGCCAGGAGGTCTGCACTCTTGACTGGAACAACCAGGTGAATAAGGTTCCGTTACCTGGGGAGTGGGAGAAATTTTGCTGATTCTATCATGGGGGGGGAGGGTCTAAGAAAGAGGAAGTTGGAAATGTCTGTCTTATTTGAAAATCGCACAAGAATATAGGAAGGTTAGAGATCTCATTTCAGAAAAGCAAGGAATATAACCACTTTCATAGCTTGAATTACATGACCTAATAAAAATGTAAGTGCTCTCTTTTAAAATGATAGAGCTGTCCATTTTAAATGATATATTTTACCCCTTGTAAACTGATGGAAGACTCATTAAGAGTTTTCACAGTGTAGAGTCACAGAGAAGACCTAGCCACATCTTTCCTCAGTGGTTTGGAAAATGTTCTAGATATGACAGCAAGTAAGTTAAAAATAAACAAACAAACAAATAAATAAATAAATAAAAGGTGCATTTTGTAATGTTTAGCCATTTCTTTAATTCAAACAGAAAATGGAACAGCCTTATATACTTGTATAAATTCATAAATTCTTCCAAACATGAAAGATGACTAATAAGAGATCCAGGACACATATAACTCATCAGCATTGCTAAGATAAAATGTTTTCTATTTCTTATCCCTTTAAAAATTCATTAGTCAAACTTCCTGTATCTGTAAAAAAAAAAAAAAAAAAAAAAGAGCTGCATATTGTGGTAAGAGTTTCAAGGAAATTGCAGTTTACAAAAAAAAAAAGAAAGAAAGAAAGAAAGATGCTATCAGTTTAGGGCCTTCAATTTGCTGAATTAAGAAAAATCTGAATTCCCCACCCCCTTGGTTTTTAATCTAACACATGCTTAGTTTTTCCTTAGAAGATAATCACAGACAAAAGTGAAAAGCAAGTTGAGTGGTGTGTTTTTGAAGCTGCCAATGTGAATGCAGATTCCATTATGCAATAGGCCAAGGAGAACCCATGGAGTCTGGTGGAAACAGTCTGTAGCACAGACTCTAGGCAGACTGGCTGCACGCTCCTTACACAACATGTTGTGTCTTGAACAGAGTCTGCCCGGAAGAAGCAATGCGATGGGGTGAATCATTTGATAAACTGCTTTCCCATAAAGGTTAGTGGTATTTTTCCCAACTATGTTATCCCTACACAAAAAAGTATGCTAAGTATGCATGGAACTAGCTATACAACAGAGGCCGTCATAAAAATTGAGTCTGATGGGTAATTTGTAGCAATCTGAGTTTCTGATCAAAAGAAATCTCTCTATATAAAAGCCTAATATGCAAATTGCCTCCTAGGGAGTTCAGCTGGGAGACTGATCACTTGCTATGATATGTGCTGACCACCAGGGGGCAGTGAAAAAGGAAGGAAGGCGTCAGCTGGCAGCCAGCAGCTGGGAAGGGAGGCCCTGGCCTATAGCCAGTGGGCCCTGATTACTGGCCAGGCCTAGGAAGCCTAGTCATGCACGACTTTCATGCACCAGGCCTCTAGTAACTAAATAACAGTCAACTAATAGAAAACAATCTCATTTTATTAAGAATTATTTGTTGTGGTTGAAATGCCTCCTTGTGCTGTGGTTAATAGCTTCAGATCTATTTTTTATTTTATTTTAAATGCAACCCTTGGTTTTATTAAATCCCAGATTATCCAAGCTGTTTTTATTGTTTAGTGAGCTAAAATTTAAAGTATTGCTTTTGATGGACATTCAGGAAACCCTCATGAAACTAGTGTCTTTTTACTTTTATAACCACTCTGCCTGTCAATCATGTGCTTTAATTTTAATTTTATTTTACTTATTACATTGATTGGGGTGACATTGATCTACCTGAACATATAGGTTTCATGTGTGGGTTTCTATGTTACAAGGTCTGTATGTTGCACTGTGTCAAATCTTCTCCTGTCACCGGTTATTAGAATCTCTTCCCCAAACTCTTCCCCCCCCCCCCCCCCATCTCCTTCCCTGTGGCAGCCACCACGCTGCTGTTTGTGTTCATAAGTCTCGATTTAACTTCCCACACACAAATCACATGGTCCTTAGCTTTTTCTGTCTGACTTATTCCATTTTGCATGATGTTCTCAAGCAATCATGTGTTTTTTAAAGCGGAATTGCCTAGAAGTGGCCTGTGCAGGTGGAGCTTTGCAGGTGTGATAGGTTAGGACTGATTTGGAGCCCCGTTTGTCATACCGGGCCCGTGGTCGGCAAACTCATTAGTCCACAGAGCCAAATATCAACAGTAAAACGATTGAAATTTCCTTTGAGAGCCACATTTTCTAAAGGTAAACTTCTAACGCCACTTCTTCAAAATAGACTCGCCCACGCAGTGGTATTTTGTGGAAGAGCCACACTCAAGGGGCCAAAGAGCTGCATGTGGCCCGTGAGCCTCAGTTTGCCGACCACTGTCCTACCCTTTGAGAAAGCAGGGGTCAGAGGTCAAGCTTAGAGTCCATTTAGTACAAAGGCAGCAGGTGAGGGAGCATCTTTGGTCTTCATTCGGCACAGCATGTGTTTCAGGTGGCAGAGCTGACAGGCTGACATGAGTGGCAATAGGGCGGGGCCACCGCAGGCTCCTTGTTCCACTGGCCCAGGCAGCGTCTGCTTTGTCATCATCAAACAGCCCGCACTTCCTCCAGCCCCGTTCTCATCAGCATCTCAGCGTCTTCCTGTTCCTTACCTCCTTCTCTGAAACCAAAATGCTACACAGCCACTTCCCAGGTGAGGTTACAGGCTGTTCACAACCCTGCTAGTGGGGCTCACAGTCCAGGGTGCCCCCTGGAAGAAGGGGTCCCATTGCTGGGGCAGCGGGAAGGGCAGAACCCAGTGTGCATTACCCTTCGGAGGAAACCCCAACTTCCGCTTGTTTGTTTTTATTTCCTGTGTGTTTTCTCCCCCTCCATTGTCTGTCCTCCTGTAAAGCTTTGGTGACCAATTCATGTTCCACGAAGGATCCTGTTTCTGCAGACTCTTCCTGAAACTGTTCCCTCTTCCAGGGAAAACAGATTCTGTAATATTGGATCAAAAAAATTATATATATATATATATATATATATATATATATATATATATATATCCAAAACCAGTGTGGCTCAGTGGATAGAGCATTGGCCTGCAGATTGAAAATCCCAGGTTCAATTCCGGTCAAGGGCATGTACCTTGGTTGTGGGCACATTCCCAAAAGTGGGTATGCAGGAGGCAGCTGATCGATGATTCTCTCTCATCAGTGTTTCTAACTTTATCCCTCTCTTCCTCTCTGTAAAAATCAATAAAATATATATTAAAATATATACACACACACACACACACATATAGGTAGTGAAATCAAGACTTCAGTGTAGACAAGGATGGAATCAATGAGGATGGAGGGCAGCAGGAAGGAAAGACATTCGTGCTAACAGAACATAACCTGTTCCTCTTTGCCCCTCGCTGTCCTGGTACTCACCACTCTCAGCACCCTCTTTGGAGAAGAGTAAGGTAAACAGTTCTTCTCAATGACTTGACTTCATCCCCTATATCCCATCATTTCTGAACTACAGTTAAGATTCTTGCCAAACAGATAAAGAACCTCGCACGTCTTCACTAATTCCGCTGCCACTACACTGATCAGTTCTCAAGACGAATTACAACCTGTATAAAATGTTCCCCCATAATCCATGCCCCTGCCCCAAGATTTGCTTTCCAAAAAATCCTATTATTTCCAATATTTTGGCACACCCAAGCCCTTTAGCTTCTCAGTCAGTCAGAGCAAGGGAAGAGTGAGGGAGAGGGAATTCACTTGGTTTGCAATGTGACTGTTGTTTTTTTATTTTATAAGGAAGATGTCTTTTTAGCCAGCACATCACCTGGTACATAGTAAGTGCTCAACTAAACCAGATTTGTCGCTAGGAGAAGTTCTCTGGGGTCCCTTTGAGCTATGAGCTCAGGTTCTCTTCTACAACATAAAGGCTGTATCATCTCAATTAAGCGTCCTAATTACTCTGACCTTCAGCTTCCTCCAAGGTCAATGGAAATAACACTGTCGAAACAGGACTAAATGAGATGGCAAATATGATACCCAGGCCTGCTCGCACAAATGTTAAATGTCATTGCTATTATGAAATATCAACAATAACTTTAAGTGTCTTTTCCTGGCTTTTAGTTCACTCCTCACTGGTCAAACATGGACAGGGTTACATTTCCTTTGGGGGAAGGGGAGGGTGCATACACTGGATTTATTCCTTTAACTTAATAAATCGTTACCTAATAATGTCATCCTGCTCTCACAGCCTGTTCAGAGGCAAGAAAGGGTTAGCGAGGGTCATCGGCCCTCTAGAAAAGGCTTGCTGAGCAGCAGTCACAGCCAAACAGAGAAAGACCGCATCTGCTTCTGCTCACTGGTGGGAGGAGCTCAGAGCTGTGGAGGGGCAGTACTCGAGGCAAGAGAAGGGGGACACGAATAACAAAAACCCGCCCTGACCCACTTGGACGCTATTATCGGCGCTCACGATCTAAGTGCCAATTCAATTATGCTGAATTCACCCCAAATTGTGCAACTGCTATTCTTTTAATCAGCCCTCAAAAACCCAATTATTTTAATTGGAAAGCTTATTGTAATGTTAAATTATAAAGCTTGAAATAATCAGCTACAGAAGTCTGTTGGTGGCGATGGTTAAATTCAGCACGTTTCTACTGGATTCACTCTAGCCACTCCCCTCTCCCCCCAAAAAAAGGAAAGATCTTGTAATTAGGTGTGTACACACACACACACACACACACATACACAAGACCTTGATCCATCTATCAAATTTTATAGACTTCCCCTTGGGTTCAATATGTAAGCTTCTCAAATTCTGTATGTCACATGTATAAAAAGGAAATGGAAATTTTATTCAATTTAGTCCAATGAGACATGAAATGAACAAAACAGAATAGAAATTTGAGTAGTCAGTTTGATAAAAACGGCAGCTACTTAAACCACTAGAGACTGGTATTAGCATCTTCAGAAAGGCGGCCACAGAAAACGATGGTTCTTCCTCTGGATTTAGGGGATTCATCAAAATGCACCATCTGGACAAGGGGAGAAAGAGAACATGCAGGCAGAGTGCCAGCACAGGCCTGGGGAAGTGACTAGTGCAATGAGTTTAGGGAACTAATAAGACATAAGTCCTTATTGAGAAACAACATTTGAAAAAAGGGACTTACGGTAACGGTTAATGGCCAGGTGAGACTAAATGAGAGAATGTTTTTGCTGTATTCCACAGAAAGCAAACCACCCAGAGAGTTTTGGGGTATTTCCATTACCTTTTCAAATTCCATTTTTAAGGTGTAATTTAATTCTTTTAAAATTTAAGAAAACAGTAAGAATTCAAGGAAATCTAAACAAAGAATGGACTTTAAATAATAATATATCAACATTTCATAATAGAAGGGAACTGAACATGGGATATATGGGAACTGTACTATCTTCATAACTTCTGTAAACCTAAATTTGTTCTAAAATATTTTTTTAAAAATAAGCTAAAAAACACATTTAGTTAATTATGGAAGTCCCTCAATAACGTAACTGCTGTTCTCCCATTTGTTCCTATACAGATATTTGAATATTTTTTTGACATTCCTGTTTATTGACAAATTTGTCTGAAATTGCAAATGAATCGCAAAAATCTATGAATTAACTACTTATATAATTAATAATTTCTAAATGCTGCTTAATAAAAGCAAAAAGCATGAAAGACCAACATAAGACTATATCTGTCATTCATAATTATCAATTTCAAATCCAGTTACCATTCTTCTCATTGGCTGACTTTATGAAAGTCAATGCTATCAATATGAAGTGAACAAATCAATCCTTTCCAATTATATCACTAACACATGTATATTATAGTTTGGTTTGGGCACATTTATGTATATACTTCTGTGTAAGACATCTTTGAAAGTAAAACACTACTTCTGAATATAAGTAATTTTGAAAAACAACTGGCTAAATACATTAAAAATGATGGAAAAAATGCAATGTATCATGAAGGCTTTGGGAAACCTTTAAGAGAGACTATACAGATGCATGTGAGACTTCAACAGCCAAAAGAAAAGGAAACGTTGAGCAGAGAAAGGGGCATAGGAAAGGGCTGAGAAATGGATGTTTTGGTGCAACTGGCAAAGCAAGCAGCTCACTTCCCTGGGCAGAGCAGTGACACCTGCACAGGGAATCAGGGTGCGTGCTGACCTGGAAAACGTTTGCTAGGCAGCGACCTGATGGGTGGAGCACTGGAATTCCATGCATGTCACAGGGACCACCTCTGAGGCTGTCACAAACACAAAAGCTACCCTCAAGGGAAGGGCTGTCTTGGGAAGCAAATGGATGGACTCGGGGACTCACTGTATGTGATCCTCTGTCCTAAAGGGAGGGGATGACGAAATGAGAGATGATCCCAGCCCACGTGGCTCAGTGGTTGAGCGTCAACCTGTGAACCAGGAGGTCCCAGTTCAATTCCCAATTAGGACATGTGCCAGAGTTGCAGGCGCTGTCTCCAATGAGGGACGTGCAATGTGGGATGTGGATGAGGCAATTATTCTCTCATCATCGATGTTTCTCTCTCTCTCCCTCTCTGAAATCAAGAAACATGTGGTGTGTTTTTTTTAAAAAAAAAGAAATATGAGATGAAAAGAAAACATTAAAAAGATCCCCACAGCCAAAGCCGGTTTGGCTCAGTGGTAGAGCGTCGGTCTGCGGACTGAAGGGTCCCGGGTTCGATTCCGGTCAAGGGCATGTACCTTGGTTGCGGGCACATTCCCAGTAGGGGGTGTGCAGGAGGCAGCTGGTTGATGTTTCTCTCTCATTGATATCTCTATCTCTCTCCCTTCCTCTCTGTAAAAATTCAATAAGATATATTTTTTTAAAAATCCCCACATTTTATTTCATATTAAGAGGAAGGTGGCAGTGCCTTTTATAGATGAGGAATGGAGGCAGAACAGTATTTGTGAGATGATATCAGGTTATCAGAGTTCGAACTTAATTGCTGGAAACCTCAGAAGTTTTGCTGGGTTTTTGAGGCCAACACCTAGGCCCTAGAAGGTGGAAGACAGTTCGATGACAGAGATTCTCTAACCCTCTCACACAGCTGACAACTGAACGTGAGGAGGAGAAGGTTATCTCCTAGGAGGGGTCCCCATCAGGAAAAACAATCTTCTGACAACTACATAGCTATTTCCCCATGTACCCTCTTTCCCTGCTCCTGATGAATCATTCCAATATTTTAACCTTTATACTTAATAACTATTTGCTTGGACTCTTTGCACCCTGAACTGTCGTCCTATTAAGCTTACTTCTGAGGATAATGGAAAAAGAAAAGGAAAAGATGTACATCATTGCATCACTTGACCTAAAAACATGAACTGATTAGACTGCGGAAAATACTTGTCGCTGATGCTGAGAGGAAAAGCTACAAGGAAAGAAGCACTTCTCTTTTGGGGAAGGAAAGGGCTACTTCTCCTTATGCTGTTCAGCTAGTGGCTTTGCAGTTGCTCTTCCCCATTTTTTTAGTTACCGACTTTCTGCGAGATAAGGGATTCTGGTGTTCTGCAAAATTAAAACTTCGGAATCAAGCTCTCCCACAACAAACACCCAATTCCTTCATCTCTTAGGGATAAACATAAGTAAAATCCACCTTCAACGATAAATGGACCTCGGAGCTAAATTATGATGGCGAAAGGGAACTCCAGTGTGGGCCACACCCTCCGCTGGTGTACAGACTGTTGTTTTGGTTGTGGTTTTGCTAGACAGGCCTAGAGGCTGCCCACCTTTTGCACTGTACCTCAGCTTTGAATTAGGGACTGGAAGGCTTGGTTTGCCTTTGTCTCTGGTTTCCTTCCAGAATCATTAGAGAAAGAGGAGGAAGGGGAGAAAGACAGCAATGAAACCAGACATGGTGCAACACAATCACCTTCCTGTCGCAGAAATAGAAGAGGAGGAAGATTTCAAGCCATTACTAGCCAGTGGCCACGGATGCTCATGCCACCATCCCTGAAGTCCCCGGCCCAAGGCTCCAGGCCAGGAGAGGGTGCTGCCATATCGCTTTCCACCATTAAAGGAACCTCATCGCAAATAACAGCAGTGACTCTCAGCTTTTGTTCCCAAGTTCAGGTGCTGAGATACAGAGGGTGAAAGGAATTGTGGGGAAGGAAACCAGATAGAACACCCAAAAACCAACGATCCTGTGACTTTGCTGTGAGAACAAACCCTAGTCAAACTCACGCGTCTGACTCCTATACTGTTCATCTTGGCAGAGATTTCGGTTTAAAAAACACTAACAACAGAACCAGGTCATTCACTTTATCCCGAAGTACATACATTCCTAAGTATTTGTGGGGGGAGGAATCTTCCCTCTGTCGAAGTTTTCAAAGTATAACAGAGTGGTCTTGGGGGGGCGAAAGAGAGGGTAGAGGGCATCGAGGGGATAAATGGTTATGGGAAAAGTAAAAAACAAACAAAATAAAAATGAAAAGGCTAAAAAATAAAAAAATATATATAAAAATAATAGTAAAAAAAAAAAAATTCTTCAAAGAATCATTTGTCCACTCCTGTTTCCTGCCACCTTCTGAGATAAAGCCCCAGACTTAGCTTAAGAAACTCATCTTGAAGATCAAGCTCTAAGCTGGACAAACAAGAGCAAGCTAACCATCAGGCATGCTGACCACTCCTCCAGCTTCTGCTCCGAGGCGAGACTGTGTCCATCCGTTCAGGGAGCGCAGAGCACGGTGGCCTCTGTATGACGGTCGCATTGGGCCAAGAAGGACCACACTGCAGACATCTAAGGACGAGACACGTTCCGAGTCATGGTCCAGACGCACCACGTCTTCTGCACGTCTCGTTGGACGTGACGTTGCTTGTTTTCCTGGTTCCTTTGTCAGCATTTAATCACCACCAGCTGGTGCTCTGGGCCAGTTCACTGGGAAGAGACATGCCCGCACCTCCCTCCTGCCAATGAACACATTCAGGTGGCGCTCATTGAGGTGAGAGTTGGAGCCATATCGTATCTGAGGTTTAGGCAGTGCCTAGAGGTCGTCACATCACTTCTCACTGCTGGTCTCTCCAACAGGACGTTCCTGGATCTCTCAGACATTCAAAAGATTGCCCACAACATTGAAAACATAAAATAAAAAGGCTTCCTAACAGGAGGGCCAGCTCTATAAGCAGGAGAGAGAAACGGGGGTGTGGAAAGTACCACTGGAGGGTTGCATTCATGTTCTGTGGCTGCTGTTACAATTTCTCACAACTTGAATGACTTAAAACAGGGCAAATTCACTATATTACCGTCCTGTGGGTCCGAAGGTCACTCTGGGCCTCACTGAAAAGAAACCAAGGGGTCCACAGGCCGGGGTCCTTCGTGGTGGGTCCAGGGGAGAAGCCCTTTCAGGGTAATTTGGGGGTTTGGGCCAGAATTCCGTTTTTTCAGGATTTGGATGAAGCTTTCCATTCTCTTTCTGGCTCTAAACCGAGGGCCACTTCCAGGAACCCCCCTGCCCCCCGCACCCCCTGGTATTCCCTGGCTTATGACCGCCTTCTACCTTTACGGCCCGCAATGGCCCTCCCCACATTGCCTCTCTCTGACCCGCCCTTCCAACTTCTGCTTTTAAAGGCCCTGTGGTCCGAGTGGGTCCACCTGGGACCCTCACGTGCTCTCTCCCTTCTGGAGCTCCTTTGCCCTGATCCCAGCAGCACAGCCCGTTCCCCTGTGCAGTCACACTCACAGGTTCTGGGGATCAGCCCTTAAAGGGGGTCGTCACTGTGTCCATTTCTAATGGTCTTTGTTTGCTGGAAAAGTAAGACCCGGAGCCACTGGACGTATCTGAAACGCAGTTTCCTTGTCAATGACAATGGGCATGGGGTGTATTCCAGGCATCGTTGTAAAAATCAAATGCAGAAAGGCGTATAAACAACCCTCAGCCCTCAAAACCTCTCCACGTGTTATCAATGCAAAACCCTTAGTGACTGCCACAATTCTACCAAATGAGATTTATTCTTCTCGCTTCGTTCTGTATTGAACTGTTTATGTTACAAATAGTCACTGACCGTGAAAAATAGTCCTAGAGGGTAGTGGACCTAGGAAGTGAATATAGCCCTGGTGGTCGGCAAACTGTGGCTCGCGAGCCACATGAGGCTCTTTGGCCCCTCGAGTGTGGCTCTTCCACAAAATGGACGAGTCTATTTTGAAGAAGTGGCATTAGAAGAAGTTTATGTTTCAAAAATTTGGCTCTCGAAAGAAATTTCAATTGTCGTGCTGTTGATATTTGGCTCTGTGGACTAATGAGTTTGCCGACTGCTGGGTTAGCGTATCGTCCCGATAAGTAGATATGCCAAGGCTGTGGGTTCAATCTCTGGTCAGGGCACAAACAAGAATCAACCAATGGCCCTAATCGGTTTGCCTCAGTGGATAAAGCGTCGGCCTACAGACTCAAGGGTCCCAAGTTCAATTCTGGTCAAGGGCATGTACCTTGGTTGCGGGTACATCCCCAGCAGGGGGTGTGCAGGAGGCAGCTGATAGATGTTTCTCTCTCATCGATGTTTTTAACTCTCTATCCATCTCCCTTCCTCTCTGTAAAAAAGCAATAAAATATATTTTTTAAAAAAGAATCAATCAATGAATGCATAAATAAGTGGAACAACAAACTGATGTCGCTCCCCCCCCCCCAAAGTCAATAATTAATTAAAAGAAATGGATGTAAGTGAAAATGAGTCGAGCAGACAACCCCTGGAAAAAGAGTTTTAAACAGAGATATCCAGAGTCCTGGGTACCAGGGTATGGTCTAGGAGGGGGAAAGGGGTCCTGGTGGAATGGCTTCTTGGCTCTATAGAGTCACACACACACACACACACACACACACACACACACACACACAACTGGGAAGAGGCATGACTGAAACAGACCCTAAGCAAGTATCAGAATGGGGGTCACTCTTACTCAGCTCTCAGTATGAGCCCAGCCACATTTCAACAGGAATGATAACTCCTTTTCACAGATGTAAAGATTACAGCCAATTTCTATGAGGTCCTTCCTGGATACTGTTCAGGATGTGGGTTGCTGTGCTGCCTTTGAGAAGGGCGAGCTGTTCTATTCGTGTTTCTGGCTATACTTTGATATCAGGGAGTGCATTTTCTCCGCATTAATATTTTACAGTTAAAATACGTCACTTCCTTTCTTGGTAGATGGACTGGAGATTTTTACCCAGTTTCTTAGAACCGAATTCAGCGAGGAAAACATTGAATTCTGGATGGCCTGCGAAGACTTCAAGAAAAGCAAGGACCCCCAACAAATGATCTTGAAAGCAAAAGCAATATATGAGAAGTTTATCCAGAACGATGCCCCACAAGAGGTAAACATACCTGGGGAGATGTTCAACTGTTCGATCATTTGGGGAGAGAATCTGCCTTCATCAAACTGGCGCCGCCCCGCATACATTCCACCAGAAAGGCTGAAGCAGAATGGGTCTTTTTAGATTTCTAGCTCAAACAGAACGTGTTGTAAGACATCGTCAGGGGAGGAAAGGTATAACCAAAGTCACTCCTCGGGTTATTTGATTCTAGACTAAGAGTGAACACAGTTACTTGTAACACTGAGATTCAATCATTTACTCATATTTATCAGCTTAGCACAAGCATGTCAAAGTCAAAGGCTAACAATGAGCCAAATAAACAAGGTTTAAGTGTATGTGGACTGCAAAAAAAAAAAAAAAAAAAAAAGTTTCTATTTTCATAGAAATTTATTTTAATAGAGACCTGCTGAATACAAAGGGATGAAATAAAATGAGTAATCATTAACAGAAAATAATAGAACATTTTAACAAAAATTAATTTTTTCTTGAATGTTAACTTACCAGACACTGAATAACTGCACAAATTAACAAGCGTAACGCAAGTAAACCTATTCTTGCTCTTTGAAAGCGAAATATTTCCTGTTGCGCACACCAAACAAGTCAGTACAAGACTAATGACGTGGCCATTGGCTGCTAAAAAATATTCGCTGCTAGTATTAGTGTAGAGAAACAGTGCGCCTGTGTGTAAGGTGCATAAGGGAAATGAATGCAATCGGATTAGAATAATCAGTCATGTAGTTCGTTATTAATAATGATGTCTAACAGGATATTGTAAAAATTAAGTTACGAAATTTTTATCAAAACGTTCCTTACATACTGTTATGTTGGCTGGGCCACAAAATTTATTTGTTGTGGGCCACATGTGGCCCCCGGGCTGTGAGTTTGACATGCTTGCCTTAGCATAAGCAAACTCTCATAGAAACAAAAGATGAAGGCGCAAGAAATCAAGAAGTTGGTACCATGCACCACTTTAGCTCATCTATCTATACAAACTTTTATTTGCCCCAAAATGGTTATTACTCCTCCTTATGATAGACTAAAAAAGAAAAATCGTAATAGATGAGGGAAGCATAATTTGGCAATAGTCCAAGTGACAACACAATCGTAATTGCCTATGACTGCAAGCTCAGTGTGAGATAATTGTGCGACACAACTGCTAAAAAATGGCAAATATTACCTATCCTCAACATGAATTCAGTAAAATGTCTATGTTTTTATTATGTGTACAATAAATAGTGTTTCTTCGCTGAAAGGGTAGAGCTAGTAGTCTCTACTGCTAAGAATGCTACTTGACTACAAATGTGTAAGGGCCCTGAGGTGCACACCAAAAATAATGATTTCCATGCTTCAGTATGCTTCATTCTGTTCCATGATTCAATGCATGACTCTGATTGTCCCAGGGCCAACCTTATACACAGACCAAATAAAGGCAGCTAGGTGTCAGGTGTTACCCAGGAAAAGGAAAGACACCCCTGAAAACTCACCCCATCAGAACCTGATATGTCAGCAGCACTTTGATAAAAAGCATTCAGTGACTTACATTTTTTAAATATTCATGTATTCGTTTTCAGCACATGTGTGCTTGTAGGAAAGCATCATGATAGGATGAAAACAAGGGCTGGGATAAAACAAAAGCCCCACTTTGACATCCCAAATAGGCTCTAAACTCCCTGCTGGCCATCACTGAACATTGTTTTATTTTTTTTATTTTTTTAATGTATTTTATTGATTTTTTTACAGAGAGGAAAGGAGAGAGATAGTTAGAAACATCAATGAGAGAGAAACATCGATCAGCTGCCTCTTGCACACCCCCTACTGGAGATGTGCCCACAACCAAGGTACATGCCCTTGACCGGAATCGAACCCGGGACCCTTCAGTCTGCAGGCCGATGCTCTATCCACTGAGCAAACCGGTTTTGGCAAGAACATTGTTTTATTAACGATTGAAAATGAGTGGGACCTAATGACCTCTATGGTATTCGCTATTACAAGGTTCCATTATTCTAAATTAGAAGCGAAGGGGGAGGACCAGCAGCATTGAAAGATGCCACCCAAGATGCCACATGGGATGCCACCCAAGAGTCAATCACTGAACCCCTAGGCCCATGACAGGCTGAACACCCAAGCACCTAAGCACATGCGCACTTCAACAATGAGTATAGCCTTGTACTTATAAAACACGATTGAAGGAGATTTGCTAGCCCTTGTTTTAAAAATATCCAATTGAAAATATATCGATTGTATTGCTCCAGTTGAAAAAAAAAAGTTTTTATTAGAAGCAAACTTTTAAATTCAGTAATTTCATTTCTTAAAATTTTTTTTTAATCTTTATGATGAAAGTATTGCATATGTCCCCTTTTTACTCCCATTGAGCCCTCATGTGTTTTCATTTTTCTAAAAAACAAGAGGGCAAACAATTTTAAACACAGAGACTGGCAACAATCTTTCCTGAAATGAAATTTTACTTTGGAGTCACAGAGGAAAAAACAAGTATATTTCACATATGCTCCCCTAATTCCTCCCCGTAGTATTTAAGTGAAGTTCTTTAAGAAACCATTGTGAGCCGAAACCGGTTTGGCTCAGTGGATAGAGCGTCGGCCTACGGACTGAAAGGTCCTGGGTTCAATTCTGGTCAAGGGCATACAACTTGGTTGTGGGCACATCCCCAGTAGGGGGGTGTACAAGAGGCAGCTGATCAATGATTCTCTCTCATCGATATTTCTAACTCTCTATCCCTCTTCCTTCCCCTCTATAAAAAATCAATAAAATATATTTTTTTAAAAAGAAAAAAAAGAAAAGAAAAGAAAACCATTGTGAATGTGGGAGGTGAGTGAGACAGGTGATTGGGCTGTTCTAAACCTGAGGGTCACAAGAACAGAGTCTATCCCCCCAGTTTTCCTGACACTAATGAATCCCCTTCATGACAGAGCGAAGGAGAAAAGTCTTGGACTGTTTCTCAAAGGTTTTTACTTCCATCGATGGGCCCTAACCACCCTTTTGTGAAATTACGATCCAGGTTAACCTTGATTTTCACACCAAAGAACTCATCCTGAAGAGCATCACCCAGCCCACCCTGCACAGTTTTGACGCTGCTCAGAGCAGAGTGTATCAGCTGATGGAACAAGACAGCTACACGCGGTTCCTGAAGTCTGACATGTATGCAGACTTGACAGAAGGAAAACCTCAGAGACCCTCCAATCTGAGAAGGCGGTCCCGTTCCTTCACCTACAACGAATTCAAGGACGTGAAGTCAGATGTTTCCATTTGGTTTTAAAGAAAATGAATTTTGCTCAGTTTGGGGGGTCAGATTGTACATCTGCCTAGGTGAACAAATGGGTGCATCGTTTAAATAAAATATGGCATGTAAAAGGATTTTAAGAATGTAAGTCAAAATGTTTATTCTAACAATTTGTACTGTATCTGCCAGTCACACTTTTCATTTGACTTCATTCCATACATAATCAGAAAAGCAGATGTGTACAGACACTGATAAATAACTATCAACCAAAAAACAATATATATGACACCTGAAACGATGAGGCAAATTCATTAAAAGACCAAGATTCAACCCATAAAATTTTATTTATCTACCAGAGGCACAGATTCGTGCACCGGTGGGTCCCTCAGCCTGGCCTAGCGGATTGGGCCGAAATTGGCTCTCTCTGAGGGGTCCTGGATTGCAAGAGGGCAGTTCTCAGGTGATGCACCCCAGAATCGGGCTCCAGATTCAAAAACTGCAGGTGCTAAATCACTGCAGCTCGGCAGCTCCTGCATGGTCAGTGTGCGTCATAGCTACCAGTCAGAGAGTCTGCCCCCAAGTGGTCATTGCACATCATAGCTACCAGCCAGTTGGCTAGTTGGCTGGTCAGCCAGTCGCTTAGGCTTTTACATATATAGATATAACGCCTAAGCCCATCTATTGTGAAATATAATAAATATATTCACTTTAAAAAAAATCATATGATTATGAAGGCAACAAGAACTTTAAAATTGAGTCTGTTATTTACTTTTTGTTAGCCAATTTAGGACACGTTTTCTTCTCTTTTATTTATTTTTTATTTTTCTTCTTCTCCAGGTGGCTATTTTGTCAAGAATTTTAGGTGAAAGAAGTTTTCAGGGTGTCGCACCTACACATAAATAGGTCTATATCAACAGCTTGATTTTTAAGAGATAAATAAAAATTATAATTATTCTTCAGTCTACGAAGTATAATTGCTCTGCCACAGCATGCTCTTTATCCCTCATAAAGGGAAATCCCTAGGCAGATGTTACAGGTAATATAAACAGGCAATATTTATGTTTTACAGAGGATTTTGATTTAAAAATTAGGGTTACAAATAACAGATAAAAAATAATTGGAGAGAAATAAAATCAATAAAATAACTAAATATTGTGTTCTAAAAATATCATGTAAAAAGAAGTGTTTTTTAATTCCTGAATACTGAAAATGCTATTGCATGTGTTCCAGCAAGATCAATGTCTGCCTTAAAAAAGGAAAAGGTATTGTCATTTTCAATTTTTCACACAGGAGCTCTGATGTAGATAGGAGGCTCCAGAGAATGCCTGAGTCAGAAAATGCATCTCTAAAAGTGGCATTACATAGTTATCACAGCAGAGTAATTGATTATGCCTACTAAGTATCAGGAATCTCATAAAATACAATATCAGGTGAGTATATCAAATATACCACCCTGTTAAAAAAAAAAAAAGTCATCTTGCTTGTTTTACTAGAAATTAAACCTTAAATCAGAACTCAACATGAAACTAGATTCTTTCTTTCAAATGTAATTCTGCTGGTGTTATAAATACATGTAGTAGTGAATATATACATGCACATCCATCCTTATTGAAAGAAATACAAGCTATATATTAGAACCAATTGTTTTAATTTTACTTTATATATAAAATGCTAAAGATACTACAATTTAATTGAATGTAATATTTGGAGCACTGAAAGTTCAGATCATTTTATTTTGTGGAGGGAAAATGAACTATTATTACTGGTATAGTATCTAAATGTGGTAGCCATAATTTCTAAATGAGTTTAAATTGTAGTCATATATGCACATATATAAATGTAACAGTTCCAGGCTTCCAGATTTTTTTAAGGACTGATATACTTAATTAGTTTTATATTAAAATTGTACATTTGATAAATACTCAATATTAAAAATACTAAGTATAGATAGCTCTAGCTGGCTTTTATACTGAAGATCTGCATTACATATTAAATGAGTTGATCTCTTAAAATTCATTTTAAAATAGAAGCTACCTTAATTTTTAGATATTTAGTTAGATAATTTTTAAAAGACTTAATTGGAGCTGTAGATTTGTTCTTTTGTTTTATAAAAACCCCTACTGATTCATTTTAATACTTTCTAATCGCTTCCAAGATAATAATATACCTATAAAAATAAATGCAGGAATGACTGAGACTGGTTAAAATTAATATTCTAAAAAGTGAAAACTGAAATTGATTATAGAGGTTAATTTTTGTTTCCTAGGTTTTAAGGCTGAGTCTTTGGCCAAGATATAAACTGGGTTGTTCGCTCAGGTCTCTTCCAAGTATAAGTGATGATTCAGACCAGACTTGACTTCAATGAGAAGGGGGGTGAAAAGGATTCAGATATCAAACGTAACACCTCAATGATACATTTGCAAGATTTTTATGAATATGCCCTTTTTAAAAATTTCTAATTATGCTACTCAACATGGCATTGAAAATCATACCAAAAGGATGAATTGCATAGAAAAAAAAAATGTGTAGGCTTTGACAGAATAGGGAGTGGGGGCATGGTGGTGTGTAGGGCAGGGGGAGAATCAGAGAATTAAGAAAGGATGGTGTACATATATTAATGTTTTATGTAACCATGTACCCGAGTTATAGACTTCATTAAATGATTATGGAATCTGTTTGTTTTTACTTTACAAGCCCCGAAGTCAACAAGCTTGACAGTTTTACTACTTCATATGCTACATCTTTTAAAATTAAAATTTCTAAAATATCCATCGAGTCTTGAGTTATTTTGCAGACGGGGTTATTTTTCTCTCTCAGACGCTAGGCTTCCTAAATCAACTAGTGGTTTATGGAGATTATTCCATAAACGCTCGCTTTGTAGGTGCGGTCCCCCTTAAACCTGGCTTACACACAAACCTGTTTTCTGGGTGCAAAAATAAACACCCATCCTTCTATTTCTGATCCCATGCATACCATTACGTTCGGGAACGCTTTCATACAAAAATCGAATCGGGATCTTTGGATAAAGGGAGTCAAATCCGTGTAATATGATTTCAGAGTTTTGAATATAAGACACTGTGTGAATCTAAAATAAATGGCATGGGGGAAGCCCGAAGATTTCCTTCCTTAGTATGCCAGGCACCCGTGCCACCGTGCTCAGAAGGTTACAGCGAATTTTAGGAGGCAGCTGAGATTCCGTGAACAGAAAATACACAGCCTGCAGTTAGATTTTCCTCTGACACCGCCAGGTATAAAACTACCCTGCAACACCCTCAGATAAAACAGAAAGTCATTTATTATTTGGGACTGCATGCCAAAAAATGTTTATCTTTTTTGTATGTAGGTATCCAAGACTGTTTGTGTGTGTTTGTCTCTTAAGCTATGAATATGTTTTACTGGAAGAACAGATTGAGGCTATTCAGATTACTTACAGAAGCAGAATACCTTTCTCCCAATACGTGTCTTCCCAATTTCAAGCAGCCGGGGGGGGGGGGGGTGGAGGGGATGTCAAATATGCCAGCATATGGTATAAAAAGGACCCTCAGATCCTGAAAATATGAAGAGCGAATTGTTGCAGGCACTTATTTTTTCCTGCGGTATGCTAACATCTTCAACCTTGCTATTTCCTTTTCATTCTGAGCAAACAAAATGTTTTCATTTCATTTAAATAAAAAGGCAGGTTGTGTATTTTCTGTTCACAAACAAAATGATTTAGTTTTGTGGGTTTGTTTTTTTTTTTTTTTTACCTATTACCTAGGTTTGTATTTCATTATGTAATGGGGTTGGTGACTTGCAATGCCAAAGGCTTCTCTCTTAAACCTGAATGGAGTAGAAGAGCCATTTTCCCACCGAGACTCCTCCCAAACAGGCTCACTGTACAATTTAATTTCGCTCAATGAGGGAAAGGTCAGAGAGAGGCTATAAGAAAGTCAATTTGCATGAGGTACGCACGCGGAATATGAAAATAATATAGTCTGAAAAATTCATCATTCCAGCTTTAAAATCTAACCTCAGGGCTAAGAAAGCAATTATAGGAAATGGTTCAACAATTACAACAAACTTTTTCTGATGATGTCAACTACTCTACTCTCCTCGCGAGAGACAGTCATGGAGAAGAACAAATTCGAGAATTCGCAGTCCTTTGTGAGGCCTCCTTCACATATGCCCTGGCTTCAGAAAATGTGAAGCAATGTGACTTTTGCCCTATACTAGCTTAATTCCCTCTGCAGGCCCACCAATCAGGTCCTGTAATTCATGTCAGTTTGATATTTATGCTGATTATCTTTTTGTAGCTCAATTTTTTAAAAAATCATGGCAACCAACACTCTCTGCTCTATTGACTATGCCCCACATTTATTTATCTGAACAGGATTGAAATTGCATTCTTATTCACAATAGTGTGGCAGACACCCACTGATCTGTTTATCTTTTTAATATCTTGCTTTCAGAGAGGGAGGAAAGGAGCAAGAGAGAAACATCAATGGTGAGAGAAAAATCATTGATTGGCTGCCTCATGCCCCTACTGAGAATCGAACCCCAACTGAGGCATGTGCCATGACCGGGAATTAAACCTTGACCTCCTAGTTTATAGGTCAATGCTCAGCCCCTGAGCCATGCCAGCTGGGCTGATCTGTTTATCTTAAATTATTTTCATAAGAAAGGCATCACAGAATGACAGTCTCTCTCCGGGTCACTCGAATGATTCCTACCCTATTCCCTTCAAATAAGAATAACTCACAGTCCTCAATAGTTCTTGATAAAGAAGTCTGGTTTTCTGGAACTCACTTGGGCTCCAGAATCTCTTGACATTTTATAAAGGATCCTACAAAATATTGATGCGGAGGCATGACTGTGTTTCTCTGCTGGTCTGAATGGCTGGGACAGCCAAAAGAAAGCACACTGCACGGCTCCCGCTAACTCCTCCAGGTACTTCCTATAGGAGTGTCTGCCTACTCCCACCTCTACTGGCTCCAGAAGCCCTGACATAGAATCTGGATTCCCAGGTATTCATCAGGCTTTGTAATCTCTGCTCTAGATGAAAACAAGTGGAGACAATCAGTTCTTGGTGGTGGTGGTGGTGGTGGGGGGGGGGGGGGCGGTTGGGGAGGAGGGGCCAGGGGACATGCTGCTAAGAGATAGAAAATAGGCACAATACTGTGGCATCCTCACCATCAGCCCTTGGCACCTGGAAAGATGGCCTCCATTTGTTCTCTGGAAGAACAAAATCAGGCAGAGAGAGAGAGAGAGAGAGAGAGAGAGAGAGAGAGAGAGAGAGAGAAAGAGAGAGAGAGAGAGAGAACACTTATTCATTGCAGTTGGAAGAAGTCTAAGATGGTCCCTCAAGGTTCTCACTCCCCCGTGCAAAGGTCCTGGACAGCCACCTGGCCTTGAATGTGGATGTCACCTGACCATGTGAGGGCGTGGTCACTCCCAGGCCGACCCAACCCTGGCCAGTGCCTTGGCTTCAGCCTACAGAGACCTGAGCATGGAATCCAGGTGAGCCTTGCCTAGATCCCAGATCTACTGCTATGCCTGTGGGAATTTGCTACGCCACAGTAAAAACTTCCTCCTTTATCTGTAGAACCTGGATGGCATTTATATAGGCACCACCTGATACTATTTCGGGTATTGAATGGCCATTGTATATCATGAACACATAAAGAGGCACTGGGGGCACTGGAACTGGTGATACATTAAACAGGATCGACCACTCCTTTTTCAAATATTACACCCAACATTGATCAAATACATCTGATGATTTCAGACCATCAGTGCAAAGTTCAATGGAACCATTGATCTGACTGTACACTTTGAGGCACACAACCCAACCTTAGCCATAGATTGCAGGAAGCTATTTATTCAACGTTAGGTCATTTAGTCCCACGGAGAAAATTCCCTTTGCAATGACGATTTTCAGAGAGGAAGTCTGTTTCATTGTTCAGGAGTTACTGTGAAGCCGTACAAAGATATTTTTAAAAGCACTTTAAGCCTCTTCAAGTACACTTTGCAAATGCAAAAGAAGATTGCTAATAACAAAAGGCATTTTAATGATCTTATTTATAGAGTCTCCCTTATCCACGTATCCTGCCATGGTGCCCTATGTAAGAACAGACTTAATTTCTAGTGACTTCACCAGATCAAATATATTCCTCTATCTTTTGCAATGATTCGTTCTGGAAATAAATATGAAATGACATTTTATAGGCATCATCTTAACCTTCATTTCAGCAGGCATCAGACTCATCGCTGATGATGGGTTCATGATTTCAAGGAGTCTAGTAAATTAAAATTCAACCTTAACTTTAATGTTCACATTTGGAATTCTCGAAACAGATGTCAGATTGACATACTGTCTAACCTGATCCTTCATTATGATTTTACTACTAATTCCTATATACCTCCCAAAGAGGCGATTGCTATATTGAAACTCTAATTTCCAGTTGCCTGCTGCCATATTCTGTGAAGCAAGTCCTTGAGTCAGGTTGCAATTCCAGATAGAAAAACAAGACACCACACTGCCAATAAAGAATAGACACACCTTTTGAAAAATCTATTGAGACATGACCATGACTTGATTTGGGGGGGGGGAAATTTGCTAAGACACTTGCGTTTCATCCCATACATATACACTCCCGTCTATCTTTAGCTTGAAGAGGAATAGTAAAATGTCAATTACAGGCTCCTATTGGTGTTATGGAGTGAATCTAAACCAGAAAGCCGTTGGCATTTCTAGAAACATCTACTGTAACTGTGACTTGGTGACTGATGCATAGTAAAAACTATCTTATAAGCGCCATGCAGGAACTTCTGAACAACTCTTTAATGTACGTTGAAATTATTGACATTTTAAATAATTCTGTGACCTCAGAACAAAATGACAGGCATGAAGTTAGAAAGCAAATATCCTTCAGGTAAAACCCCATGTTTGGGGGGTGGGGGTGGTTAGCCTTATTAAACTTTTATATGAATCCTGTGAGCAAAATATTGCTCACCCACTAGGAGACATACTATTTTAGTCCCCCCACCCCCAACTCTACTTAATATTTTGCTTTTGATGGCACTAGTTACTCGAGAAACCACTGATATCTGAACATTTGAATACACAGAATATGTTTATTGAGAAATAAAATAAATGGCTGCTGAAGTATTTTGCTTTTTTAAATGTGGTGAGGGTGGAAAGTTCAGGGCAGAGTATGTCAGTCTGTATGTCAGTATTTCATCTGAGCACTGCGTGTTCAGAACGAAGATTTTCTCAGTCACAGAATTTGCTGAGCAGTCTGTTTAACACAGAGCATGCATGCCTGTATTTAGCAATACTCTATTGAACTGTGTGAGCAGGACTATGTACAGGGCTGGGGTCTCCCTGAATATGTATATTAAAACACGTACACATTTATTTATGAGACTGTGTCATTTTAATATTTTGTAAGTGGCATAAACTTATATGTTTATGTGCGTTTAACTGCTTCAGGAGCAGTATCCAGTGGCTGTTGTTTTTTAATGTGGGTTGCATTCATTTTAACTTACTCTTTACTGTCTTTTCAAAGGCATGAGTCAGAATAAATTAATAGACTTATACCAGATGGATTCCAACAGATTCGTTAAACAGAGACTGAACAGACCAGCTAAGGAGGACTCTTTTCAGAATAACGACTTTCATTTCCATACAAATTAATTCACTTAGTGAAGACAGTGTGAAAATTCCTGTAAGAATTAGGAAGGTTCTAACTCCCTCTCCAACTCACTGCTCCTACCACACAGCGTATCTATAGTTATCAGGTGGACTGCCGATGACTTTGGTACATCGCTTCTCCTGATTGGTTGCTCTGCCTTGTGTCCTAGCACTTGAGTGACAAGCCCACCTTGGAATCTGAAATCTTCATGGCATCAGAATTCCCTTTCTACTAATAAGCAAAGCAACCATAATATGGCGCCGCTAACTTCGAATCTCTATTCCCAAAAACTTCACTGTAAGGATTTGCCCAAGATGCAAACTGCTTTGGACTCATCAGCTTTCTCATTATAATGACAATGATTATTCTTACTTCATTTAATTGTTCGGGGAATCAAAGGAGATAAGACAGTCATCCAATTAATATTTGTGTAGCATCCATTTTGTCCCAGGCTCACTGTATTCAGTATACAGAACCTCTTTTATTTCATCGTCAAGAATATTTCTACTGTCCGGCCTTCGTGACACCTCTTGTTTTTGTCTTTGCGATGAACTGGTGTAACCCTCGTGTTCTTTCCCCCACTTTGCCACACCACTCCTGCTCTGCACGTACTCAGCACTTCCTGTTCTCCGAACTGTGGCTCAGATCATTCTGTGAAAGTCCTATCTCTTTCCTTGGGTAGAAATCATAGATATTCCTCAAGATAAACACAGGGTCCTCCTTGTCGTTGCTCTTCAAACTCCTGACTGTTTGTTGGAAATGCTCTAAATTCTAAAACACACTGATCACATCCCGATGTGATCATCTGTGCACATATTTATGTTCTTTTTCGCTCTCCATCTTGTCATCCTTGCTATAGAAATGGCTCTTTGAAGATTCTGACTATGGTTTGTCATGTTTGTATCCAAGGTGGGGTCTCCCACAGAGTAGAAATAGAAAAAGTTTCAATGAATGAATCAATGTCTGCGCTGAAAAGCAGACATTGACTTTTTCAAGATTTTAACACAAAAAAAAAAACTACTTTAGTGTTTAGGGGAGGGTGGCTAGGTGGGAAATGATCAATCACACACAAGTATACACACACAAGTGATCAATCAAAAAAATTTGTGTGTGTATATAAACTGAGTGGCCAGATTATTATGATCTCTGAACCCACAATAATCTGGCCACTCAGTGTATATCCTATATAACAAAAGGCTGATTTGCAAATTGTCCCCACGACCAGGAGTTTAACAGGCAGGCAGGCCAGCCAACCACACATACACCATATATACACATATATATATATGCATGGACTCAGACAATATGGTGGTGAAGGCCAGAGGCAAGGGCTAGGAATGGGCTAGAATGGGTTAATGGCAGAATAAAAGGGACATACATAATACTTTTAACAATAAGGATTTTTTTAATCTACTTTAATATCCATCCTGTTTTAACGACTTGAAGGTGACAGTGGTTGGGATGCGTCAGAAGTCAGATCCAAATGCAAATGTAGAGTTTTTCCAATTACAATAGCCCCCTCCCCCCGCCCTCATTACAAAAATGACAAATGGAAAGGGCAGAGTTTGAAATAGTTAAAACTACAATCATACCCCTGGTGAAAAGTTTTATTGAGAGTTTTAAATTAAAAATGCCAATTGTATCTAAAACAGTTAGACTTCTATCCACTTAAATCTACAGAAGCAATATCACCAGAACTTAAGAAAAAAAAAAAAAAAAAGAAGGAAAACTGAGAGGACTGAGCAGGAATTGGTGGTTTCATATGCATTGTCACAGAGCAGCCCCAACATACTTTGTTTCTGAAGCTCCTCTCCTGCAGAGGGGTCTGATATTCTCATTCCCATTCTGCCCAAATGCCTGCCATTCACCACCTGCTGTGCGACGCCCACTCCGACTTTTAAAAGCTTCCCAAGTTATGTAAAAACAAAAAAGAAAAAGCTCCTTCCAACTCAGTGAACTACGCTTCAAATGTCACCCACACCTCTGCATGGCACGCAGAGAAAAGTCTCCACGTGAGGAGGCAAATAACTAAGATTTACTTCTGCCTCCCACCCAAACCCATAAATGTTCTGCAGGCTCGCATAACATATTTTAAGTTATACACAAGCGTTAGAGAGGGGAATGGGCCCAGCAGAAGAATGTGAACAATAGTCCTATGTTTACAGCCTGTGGACCCAGAAGCCAGACCACAAAAGATGTTAAGGAGACCATAATTTTAGGACCAACACCAGCTCTGGGCAGGAGACCCTGGTACCACCCACTTTATGATGCCATCAAAGCCACAAAGCCAATAGACTTATATTCATACTAGGATCCAGTGAATGAATGTGTGCACCTTGAAAGGAACTGCGGGCCAAGAGGCTTTGGTGAGCACAGGGGCAGGGCTTAGCTCATCCTCCAGGCCCCTGCCCAGCCCCTCCTGCCATGACCACTGGTCCCATCTACCAACAGCCCCACTCCCACTGCTGCCACTCCCATGTGCTGATGGTGAAGCAGCGTGTGCAAGCTGTGGCTGCTGCCCCAATCACCCCTCAGGAGCAGGGGACGGTGGAGAAGCCCTTAGGGCACATGTGTCAAACACAAGGCCCGCGGGCCAAATCCGTCCTGCCAGGCCTTGCAATGTGGCCCGCACCGCGCTGTCATCACTGCACTCCACTGCGTTTCCATCACAATGACAGTTTATGACTGTTCAGTAAACCATTCGGCCTGCAATTTAGGCTGGATTTTAGATTTTGGCCCCTTCTCTGATTGAGTTCGACACCCCTACCTTAGGGTAACTGGGGCCACAGCTGCCACTTGAATTCACTGACAGTGCCAAGTGATGGGGACCAGTGCTGGGTGCTGGCAGCAGGTGCGAAAGGGGCTGTCACCAGCAGTGGGTGTTAGGGGTGGCTGTCGACCCTGATCACCCCTCAGGTGCAAGTACTGGGCGGGACTGCGGTGAACGGGAGCAAAGAATTTTCAGTAACCACCAGAGGCTCACCCCAATGATAGTGACCAGAGCCCCTCCTTGTTCTGGCACACACACACACACACACACACACACACACACACCCCTAATCACTTACTCCACCATCCTGCTACAGCCTATGCCTTTCATGTTCTGTGTGTACCTCCTGCTGGTCAGCACACATCGTAGCAACCGGTTGCTCAGTTCAGTTGTTCTGCCATTTGGTCTATTTGCATATTAGGATGATTGATAGATAGATAGATAGATAGATAGATAGATAGATGATAGATAGATGATAGATAGATGATAGATAGATAGATAGATAGATAGATAGATAGATGATAAATAAATAGATAAGCACCTGAGCAAGTGAGCCACACTGGGTCTGAGGGACAACCCAGCTGGCTTCCACTCACATCTCACAGCTGGAGTTGCCGTGGGCTGTGCAGACTTGGGGTTCAGCCTGGCTCATTACCCCAAAAGCAATGGAGTCCATGTGTTTGGAAACTTAAATGGACGCCTTTCTCTTTCATGGCTGTGACGCTGAGACTTCAAATGTCTGGGAGACAAAAGGTGGTCAGGTCAAGAAAGTTCACTATGGAAGTCACAGTGGCAAAGTCACAATCACAAAAAAAGAAAAAAAGAAAATAAATAAATAAATAAATAAATAAATAAATAAATAAATAAAATTCTACATACATTTGAGATTTTTATGAGGGTAACCCTTACACCCACAATTTCCTAGGAAGGAAGGTGCCAGCGAGGGGTGAAAGGAGGGGCAGGAAGGCTCACACACAGTAACTGTCCTGATTCAACCTCTCTACAGACACGTGATCCTCACTGCCCCTGTCCCCACACTCTTGGCATCTTCCTCGCAGTTGGGAAAACTAATGAAAACCCACTTCCTGTCACCCCACAGGGAAATCGTGGCGCTATGTGGATAAGACACATGATTTAAGGAGGAAGATTTCTTTTTTTAAAGTTCAATTTTCAGAAATGTATCCGTCCCTACAAGTTCTCAAGTTCTACTTGTGCAGATGTGGGCTCGTCCCACCCCGCGTTTGTATATTGTTGCCAAAGGCACTGGAGGCGCATTAAATCAGTTAAGTTCCACCTCGGGGGAAAATAATAGAGTTAATTCTGAAAAGTAATTTCTTAGCAAATAATCTAATTACCGTTCACAATATCAAAGGAAGGAACACGCAGTTTTCTTTCATTTCAAATATGCTAATAGGCACAAACTGCTGACAAAATAAAGATTTACTACTCTTGCGATCAAAGAAGAATGATTTATTTTTAATCTAAGAGGAAGTTATTTTAGCCGTAAAATATGATAAGGATGACTAAACAAAGAATGAATAAAACATGGGCAGAGCACACTTAGGAGGCTGTCATGGGTGCTAAAACGCGCCAAGCATGCACAAACAACGTGCTTGACCAAGGTCGGACTACATGTGTCTTCAGAATTAAGAGGCGGCAATTTATATTTTGTTCTTTATTTTCTCTGTGGGCTAGTTTGTAATGTGTTCATTCAGAACAATCCCATTCTATTTCTGCCATAAAATTTTCTGTATTTATTTTTTATTTATTGTTTTTAGGGAGGAATGGAGAGGAAAAGATAGAAACATCAATGATGAGAGAGAATCATGGATCGGCTGCCTCCTGCATGCCCCCTATTGGGGATCGAGCCTGCAACCCGGGCATCAAACCTTGACCTCCTGATTCATGAGTTGATGCTCAACCACTTAGTCATACCAGCCAAGCAAAAGTTTCAGTATTTAAAAATGAAGGTAAGCATTGCAAAATCACTATACAGGCCGAAACCGGTTTGGCTCAGTGGATAGAGCATCGGCCTGCGAACTGAAAGGTCCCAGGTTCAATTGCAGTAAAGGGCATGTACCTTGGTCGCGGACACATCCCCACTAGGGGGCGTGCAAGAGGTAGCTGATCGATGTTTCTCTATCATCGATTTTTCTAACTCTCTATCCCTCTCCTCTCTCTTCCTCTCTGAAAAAGAATCAATAAAAATATATATTTTTAAAAATCACTATACAGGGCAGGGCAAAAGGACATTTACAGTTGTTCGTATGGAAAATAATACAACAATCAATAAATAATACAAGAATAAACCCTGTGTTTTACATACCCGTAACTGTAAACATACTTTTGCCCCACCCTGTACTAACAAAAGGTTAATAAAATGCCTAACATAGGAAAGTCAAAGAAAGTTGTTGAAAACTGATGAAGGGTGACTACCTGGACTTTCTAGAAGGTCATCCCAGATATAGGGCCTTGTAACAACAACAAGAAATTAAGATCTGGGTTATTATAGGACCAAGGTGGATCACTTAGGTTTTGCCTTCTTTATTCTGGGTTCAGAGTGTTCGCCCTACCAATCTCTCTTTGTCGTGGCCATCACAGCTGATCCTTGACACAGTAACGTGAGATCCTCTGAAAGACGCTTGTCCAAAGTGATTGTTCTCATTTGTCTTCACCAGCCACTGGCTATTACAGTACAGACACTGACATCATTATTGCTTGAACACTAGCGGCGTAAGAACCTTTCCAGACTGTTTCATTGAGACCTGCCTTAGCTAATGAGCAGATGAGAGAGATGGAAAGGGGTCATTTCAGTCACGTGAGGGAGGAAAAGCCAAAGTCTACCCTCAGGAGTGGCCTGTTTCATTCTGAGAAGGGCTGTGGCCTGGGAACATAATGGTACCGGAAGCAGGAGATGGGGTGGAACTTCCTGAGGGGAGCTTTGTAGATGGTGTGGCTAGAAACAGACTGAGGGATAGATCAAAAAGGGACTCCGTGGTTGCGGGATTTGGAGACGATATAGGAATTTGGAACCTGCTTTTCATTTCATCAGTCATCTACCCATTATTTTGAGGCATGTGTTAGGTATTGGGTATGGCTCCAGAGGAGCAGATTCAGCAGTTAAAAAAAAATAATTAAAATCATAGTGCTTCACAGAACTGGGGTGTGACTTGAATGAAAGTCTTTCTCTGAGGTCTGCTTTGGAGACAACACAGTAAGAAAGGAGTTAAGGTGAAGAGGGATGTGGGTGGGTCTACGTGAACGGACAGGAAGTAGGAAGATTTGTACGCATTGCGTCCATGGCCATAGGAGAACGTGTACTGCAGGGAAGATACCGGATAACTGGATGGGGGTAGGTAACTTGGCCAGTAGGGGTCAGTCTGCCTCTGTCCTTGGCCATCCCATCGCTCACACAATTAACCAATGAGCCGAGTGTCCATGGGGGCAGGGACGAAGCTATGCATGAGCACAAAGGAAAGGCCTCACTTTCTTTCAGAGCTTTTAAAGTTTAGTGCAGTGCCTATGTATATGAATACAGCAAAACCAGTGTCCACTGTATATGGACGCTGAGTATGCTGTCTCTTCTCAGAAGAGAGGGCTCTTGCCTAGTAGTCCTGTGATGGACAGGAATATGTGAGTCATCCTTCGACCTTAGCAATAGGAAACCAATAGAGGCCCTTCCAAACCATCATGAATACAGACGTTCTATAATGAAATCAGCACAGCAAGCAGAGAATTTCAGGTCTAAATGGAAGACAACGAAGACAGTGGCCATTACCCATGCTGAGAACCTGATCCTAGGCAGAGTGTGTCCTAAGAGTTATGAGATAATGGGGCAAATTACCAGCACAGTGTGACCAATATCAAATACTCCAACATGCTCTTGGAAGAGATTTTAAGAGAGAAGAAATGAACCTATAGGATTAAACAGTGGAAAGCAGGTTCCTTCTGCTAAAGCAAGAAAAGCATTTGCTCATAAATTTTAAAGCTTAGGTATGGAGAATTTATTAGGCACCGGAAAAAAAAAATCTAGATCCTGCATGGGACCTGGAAAGGCTCCGAGTTTCCACACTTTGAGGAAACACAAAACACCATCATTTGCAATTTCCACTTTCTATCCATAGATAGGTCAAGGGTCATGGTCTAAGTCTAAAACTCCTTCACCTTGTCAAACTCTCAACATTTAAAATTATTTACAAATAATTCTCAATCATTCACACGCTGAGAAATGCACTTCAGTAAAATAGAGTAAAATGAACACTGATAGAATTGAAGAGGTTAGAAAACTCAAGTAAAATGACTTAGATAGGTGATCTTTTCAAGTTTTAGCTCCATTTAATTTGGAGTTTACTGAACTGTTTTATTTTACTTTGATTTTCTCTTTCCAGAGTTTTTCTTTCTTTCAATTGGTTCTGCCAAAAGCATGATATTAGATAAATGATCTACTCTGCTACACTTTTAAGTTAATTTGAATTTCTTTGAAAATGATTATTGTCCTTTGGCCCTAAGGACTTCCATTTGCTGGCAGGTTTGGGGGCTGAGGTGAGAGCAGAACAGTTTAGGTAAATAACTTTATTTGGGTGCAAACACCACAGTAAAAGACAAAGGGAGGAAAATGAATTTTGAGAACAGTGTCTTTTTTGACCTGCCTTCCATTTAATTTATATTTTATAAAAATTTTAGAAAATCAGACGTAAGTATTTATAGTAAAATGTCAACTTGCAAACAATCATTATTACAACATTTTCATTTAAAGTTCAATCTATATTTTTATTAAAACTCAATAGCTTGCACTAAGTGAATAATTTGTATAGAAAAAAAAAAGATACCATTCTTTTTATTTATAGAATAAGAACTTTTTAAAAATCAATTATCTGGGTTTCATTTTCAGTTTTGCCCAGGGTTATATTTTTAGCTATATCTATCCCCATAAATACATCATGCAATTCATATTATTCTATGTTTTATATTGGAGATGGGTTAGAGGACCTCAGAAGAGAAGTTTAGATTTATTGCTGAATATTAAACTTTATAAAGATTCGCAACTTTCTACTCATAATAAAAAGAGAAGCGTCTGCAAATGAAACAATTCCTACTCATGAGAATTACATCATAGGTGGAGCACCCCAGCGATGGGCCCCTCCTGGGCACGGAAATGAAGAGGTCTGCATTTAGAGACATTTATTTTTTTTTTATTTTAAAAAATATATTTTATTGATTTTTTACAGAGAGGAAGGGAGAGAGAGCTAGAAACACCGATGAGAGAGAATCATAGATCAGCTGCCTCCTGCACACTCCCTACTGGGGATGTGCCCACAACCAAGGTACATGCCCTTGACCAGAATCAAACCTGGGACCTTTCAGTCCACAGACCAATGCACTATCCACTGAGCCAAACCGGTTTGGGCACATTTAGAGACATTTAATGACAACTCTAAGTGACAGAAAACTGAGTAGCAGACAAAAGCCTCCCAAATACCAACAGCCTATAAACTGTCTGGGATCACCCCAGTTGGTACTAGACAGTGGTCATTTCTGACCCCACTCAGAGAGGGAGCAACAATGCTGGAAGGAAAAATACAATTTTTAAGGAACAGGAAATATTTTCCTATTTTTTCATAAGAGTACTTCAAAGTTCTAGACCCACCCAAAGTTGATAAATAGCCATAAAGCGTTATTTATTTTTCCCAAACGTGATTTCCTTAAAATAACCATTGTCCATGTAATATGTATTCATATATTTGCCTAAGGTTAATTATTTTATGTATATAATGGAAAGAAAACATCGATATGGAGAACAGGCAAAAGGGGAAACAATCCCTTAGAGTTTGGCAATTGATTTGACCCTATTATGTATATCTCAACTTTTGGGTCCAAACCATAGTTCATGCATAGTTAATGATTTGCAGTGAATGAGAAAATACAGCTTTTACCCATAATCTACTTTCATGTATGACTTCTCTTTGGGAAAAAAAAAAAAAAAAAGACCTTTTCTTATGCTTGATCCAAATTGTTCTGCTCATCTGCTCATATTTAAATTAATTTTCTTTGTTCTGTTTTTAGCAGTGAGAACAAGCTCTCCCTTGGAGAATGTCGGCAACACAGAGCATGCCCTAACCATTCCTCAAATACATCAAACTCACTTTAAGTCCTAATTCTTTCTTCCCAGATTTTAGCTGTTCCTCTCACCATGGGGACATAGCAAAACTAATAAGAAATGCAAAGTACAGGCAACTCTCAGAACTATTTTTAAACATGCTCGCGAACAAAACTACATGCAAATGGACTGTATTTTTTTTTTTAATTTGCTCAGTGCATATAACAGAAAATCTGCCCCATACCTCACAACGGGACATGGAAACAACCCTATGGATACATCGTTTGCATGCTCAGTCTCTAAATTTTAGGAATGTTATGCTTATGTTGCTAAGCAATGTGCAAATTAATAGCTCCTTGGAATCTTGTATCCTTTGGAAAAAAAGCTATATTTAGTAGTTTGCTTATAAGGCATTTTCTTAAATGCAAAATATCTCCCAAATTGCTGGAACACCTGGCTTTAGGGTCAACTAGTTAAACTCACTGGAAATATGTCTTAGGAACATTTACTTTCTAACTACATTATGGGGAATAGAATGTGAGTGCATGTGTATATATGTGATACCCATCATACCATTATATATACACATTATATGATATAGAGTAGGGGTGTCAAACTCAATCAGAGAAGGGGCCAAAATCTAAAATCCAGCCTAAATTGCGGGCCAAATGGTTTACTGAACAGTCACAAACTGTCATTGTGATGGAAACGCAGCGGAGTGCAGTGATGACAGCGCGGTACGGGCCACATTGCAAGGCCTGGCGGGACGGATTTGGCCCGCGGGCCTTGTGTTTGACACATGTGATATAGAGCATACCATTATAGACACGTGATATATATCATACTATCACATATTCTATAGGTGACACATATATCATCTACACTAATAAAAGAGTAAGATACAAAGTGACCATACCTTTGTGACGCCCACCAGCCAATCAGGAGTGAGTATGCAAATTAACCCAACAAAGGTGGCAGGTTGATTTGCATATACAGCGGCCAAGCAGCCTGGGGTGTTCCACACTGACCCAGCCATTCAGGGCCTCTGGGCAGCGTGGAAAGGCAAAAAGGCAGCTCCAGCCAGAGCGAAGAAGGTGCCAGCAGCCAGAGGAAGAAAGGCCCATTCTTGCAGGAATCTTCATGCATCGGGCCTCTAGTACTATTATATATTCAAATGTACAAAAGGCCTAGAACGATGGCAGTGATTCAGAATTACCACTTGGACTTGACCTGCATCAGCCACAGTCACTCACAGAATAACTAGAGAGGATCCATGTTCATGGAGCACTTGTATTTCTCATGATACTGTGTTGTGTCACAAGAAGAAGTTGGGAAGACACTTAAGAGAAACCAGAGTCTAATGTGTAAAAGGACACATTTTACATCCAATGAAAAACACACTATTCACGATGACAAATAAGACAATGGAGCTGATAGTAAAACACCAGGGAGGTCTTTAACTTGGGAAGCAGAAGAGCTCTTACTGGTGTCACAGAACGTTTTTAATTGTTCTGGCGGCATAATAGATTCCCGACTTAAAGTGTCACAGTTAATGCAGAGATTTGACTTGAAATACAAACTCTGCAATTATCATCTCACTTCCTGGATTGCTTATTGGAACATTCACTGACGCATTTGTAGCCCACTTTTCTCTCATTTGTCTCCTATTTCTTTCTCCATAAGCCAACCTCTGACAAAACATCGAACTCACTCATCTCTTCCCGTGAAAACACTTCCTTGCCTGTGTCTTTTTGAACATGAAATTTAAACATGCAGACATTCACTTCATGTCAGAAATCTGGAAGCAAGACTACACATATCTGATCTATCCTTGTTTGCTCTCAGGGCCCTTTTATCATCATGTCAATTACCGCCTTCCACATACACACATACATGTGAAGGATTTGATTTGCAACACCCATCAGCAAACAACAGAAAGACTAAACTGGAGATTGGAACATAGAAGTGTTTTCTTTTCCTTTTATTAAATATATTTTATTCATTTTTTAATAAGTGAAAGGATGAGAGATAGAGAGTTAGAAACATTGATGAGAGAGAAACATCGATCAGCTGCCTCCTGCACACCTCCAACTGGGGATGTGCCCACAACCAAGGTAAATGCCCTTGACCAGAATTGAACCTGGGACCTTCCAGTCCGCAGGCCAACACTCTATCCACTGAGCCAAACCAGTTAGGGCTAGAAGTGTTTTCTAGTGGATTAAAAACAAAGAAACTTGGCTTAGAATACTCTGAATATATTAAAGATATATTCAGAGTATTCTAATATATCAGTAACTTTTCATTTCTCCTCACATGGAAAATTAATAGAAAATTATTAAAAATTAGTGGAAGTCTAAAAACATTTGTATATATTTATATATTTATTTTATGTAAGGAATGTATTTTTTATATTTTTATGCTTGTATTTTATTACATAAAGTATATATATTAATATTATGTAAAGTATACATTTATATGCTGTAAGATATACACTGAGTGGCCAGATTATTATGATCTCTGAAAACATAATAATCTGGCCACTCAGTATATATCCTATATAATAAAAGACTAATATGCAAATTGTCCCCTCAACCAGGAGTTTGACTATCATGCAGGCCTGCCAACTGCCCATGTCCCCTCCCCCTGGTCAGGCTGGCCGGACCCCACCCATGTACAAATTAATGCACCATGCCTCTAATATATAAATACATTAAAATATATGGTATTACATATATTTGTAGCTACCCTGATTCTCTCTCCTCATTGATGTTTCTATCTCTCTCTCCTTCTCCTTTCCTCTGTGAAATCAATAAAAAATATATTTTAAAAGTAAAAGACTTTTATAGGCAAGAGGAGAAGGAAAGAGTTTTACTAGGAAAAAAAGTGGGATGGCTATTGCAAAGTTACCTTCCTTTGAGGGTGGCTAGGAGTCTAAGGCAAATGACTAACTAGTACTGATCAGATGACTTCTGTTGACTGGTGTAAGATTCCATTTCTGGGGGAGCTGAATATGTAACTGAGTGAAGTCTTTGTAGGTAACATGGGGCTTCCCATAAGTGACTTCATTGTGGGCTATTGTCTTGTGCTTTAAAAGTTGCTAACTGGGCCCAGCCATTGTGACTCAGTGGTTGAGCATTTGCCTATGAACCAGGAGGTCATGGTTCAATTCCAGGGCACATGCCTGGACTGCTGGCTTAATCCCCAGTGGGGAGTGTTTAAGAAGCAACTGATGAGTTATTTTCTCTCATCATGAATGTTTCTATCTCTCTCCTTCTCCCTTCCTCTCTGAAATCAATGAAAATATTTTTTTAAGTTGCTAATTGGATCTGAGGGCCCACTGCAACCTTTAGCTACTTAGCATCTGAGATAAATGGTATGGATTTTAATACAAAGGTTTAAATTTACTCAAGCCTTTTACACAGAGAAAGTTAAGTGACCATTAAAATGAGAAGGCCCCCTCGTGTTATTTTAGTACACAGATCCAAAACAATGCATCTACTACAAAACATAATCCATTAGGTTAATGATCACGGTTGGAGTAGCAGAAATATATTAGGGCAGTGATTCATTGATTCCGTCAACCTTCCCCTGCATCAACTTGCATTTTCAGAACGAGGCAACGTTCATTTTTCTTGGGATCATTCTGCGTTAAACGATGACTCAATTTCTCTGTCAAACAGAATTCTCAAAGGCAAGCCCAGAAAAATTACACCACATAGCATCATCATGCCATGGATCCTAATCAAAGTATGTCTCAACTATGTTTCAGATGCATTTTAAATATATACATATATATATCAATATATATATCAATATATATATATCAATATATATATCAATGTATATCAATGTATATATCAATATATCTATCTATCTATCTATCTATATATATATATATATTGTTAATTCTCACCCAAAAGTATTTTCCCATTGATTTTTAGACAGAGTAGAAGGAGGGAGAGACACAGCGAGAGGAACTTAGATGTGAGAGAGACACATTGATTAATCGCCTTCCCAACAATCCCCCAACTGGGGCTGGGGATTGAGCCTACAACCGAGGTACATGCTCTTGACTAGAATCAAACCTAGGACTCTTCAGTCTAAGGGTTGATGCTCTAACTACTTAGCAACCCAGCTAGGGCACAGGTACTATTTTTTTTATTTTTTAAAGTAATGACCGCTCCTTCATGACACTATTTCTACATCAGGTATATAACCCAGACAACAAGAAGGGTAGCCAACTGTATTCCTAAGCAGTGCCATGGACACCGCGTTAGGAGACACATATTTTTAAATCTTTGAAAAACCGTTTCCAAATGAGTCATACTTGATCTTGAAGAGCAACAGTTTCACAAGGAAAAGTGATCCAAGCTGAAACACACACTGGTGTGATCAGACAGGATGGATTTCAGAGAAGCCCACCAACTGGTCCACCTCAGATGGCCTCTGTGTGGATGGAGAATGGAAGGGAGGAAAATTGTACCAGACATTGGAGGAGCCAGAAAGCATACAAAGAGGCTTTTGAGAGAAAAGCACCCCAACTCTGTTGGACAGTTTGAATTTTGTATTCCAAATTTAGTGATTACGGCTTTTTAAAAAATATTTTCATTGATTTCAGAGAGGAAGAGAGAAGGAGAGATAAAAACATCGTTGATGAGGGAGAATCATTGATCTGCTACCTCCTGTACACCCCCTATTGGGTACCAAGCCCACAATCCGGGCATGTGCCCTGACAGGGAATCAAACCCTGACCCCCTGATTCACAGGTTGACACTCAACCACTGAGCCACACTGGCTGGGATGATTATAGTTTTGAGCTGAGCCTTCAAGAAGTTCACATATATCGTACTATAGTCACAATAGGTTGCACTAGGGTTTATTAACCATGAGAGGGGAGGGGGAATTTACATGTTAATGCCTGTATCACTGGCCTCTGTAGGTTCCTGTGGTCAAAGAGCATGCTTTACGCAGTATAAGAATTTTTAAGATTAATAGATATATTCATAAACAGAAGATGCCTCTCAATATGGCGGTTGCTAGATAAACTCCTCCAGTGTGATTCTTAAAGAATAAGAAACAACCAAAAAAAGGGGCGAAGGGCAAGGAGTGAAATAAGTCCTCTCCATCTGAAACCAAAAAGCAAGGTTTGCATGAACTCAAGCTATGATCTCCCTAGACATGCTAAGCAATGTGTTGGTCCTTTTTTTTTTTTTTAATATATGTTATTGATTTTTTACAGAGAGGAAGGGAGAGGGATAGAGAATTAGAAACATCCATCAGCTGCCTCCTGCACGCCCCCTACTGGGCACGTGCCCACAACCAAGGTACATGCCCTTGACCGGAATCGAACCCGGGACCCTTCAGTCTGCAGGCTGGCACTCTAACCACTGAGCCAAACCAGTTTTGGCTATGCTGGTCCTTAACACGTGTGTTTCAGTTCTTTTCCTGACCTGTTATGCTCTCCTTACAATAACGGTCATGTGTGTGTGATCTGGCCTGTATTACACCTGACTTTAACCCCTACCCTTCTTCCCACCTCCAATCCTACTGGCTTCCTTGTGCCTCAAACACCCCAAGCTTACGTCCACCTGCTCCCACATGAGGACTAGGGCTGGGCTGGTCCCCTATCTGGAACATTATTCCCCAGGTTCACCACAGCTCCCTGCACCCTTCCTTCCTCTCTCTGCCTCCACAGCATCTCTCCCCATGAGGACCACTTGTGCAACCCAACCCAGCCATTCTTGCCATAGCCGTCCTGACTCCCTTTATGAGAAAATAATTTTATGTCTTTGTCTATGTAACTGGAAGACCTAAGGGATTATGCAAAGAAAACGACGCTTGAAGTGTACTCTCCTGTCTTTATGAGGGCCAGTGCACCGATTTAAGGTGATTTTAGTTAGATTCTGGGCAATGATAGGGAGGAGGGGGAGAAAAGAAAAAACTTCCTAGTCGATTGGGAAAACGTTCTGCGGGAAATACAACGGTGCTTTCCTTCCGGTGGTTAAACTGGCATTAAAGAACATTTAAAGCTCCGCTGTAATTTTCACACCACGCTTCCGCGTCGCTACCGTTGTGTTTTACATGACTCCCTTTCTCCAGGCGGGACCACATGCTTTAGAGACTGCCAGGGACTAATCAAAAGGGTAAAGACGCTTTAATTTGGAATATATTTCACTTATCTTAAAGGTAAGTGCTATTTTGAGTTGTCTGCACTTTCAGAATTTTTTCACCTCTAAAAAAAAAAAAAATAAGTCAAATCTCCTTCTGGATTTAATAAACTGCCAACAACCTACACATATTTCTCAGCTCGGGGGCTGCACAGAGACAATGGGAAGAGGGAGGTTGCTTTATGAGATTGGACCTTTGGCCTTTCCGTGTCACAGTCTTACCTCTGGCGGGGAAAGAGAAATCTTACCTCTGGCAGTGGCCGTTATCTGATGACCTACGAGGTGAATGCCGCACACTTGGGGTGGAATTTTGATGACCTTGAGGTATTCTACAAGGACATAAATCTTGCACTAAATGTTTATGGGGATATGCTAAAGGAAGACAGTGTGGGCATGATAGCCATCAATCATACGCACACCAAAACAACCCTGGAGAACATGGATTTTTTTTAAAAAAAAAATAACAAGACAGATTATAACACTGAGGGAAGCAGCTAAATGATTGCCTGGATTTTTATTTTCATGCTTTTTTTTTTTTTTTTCCAAGAACGAAAACAGCTGATGGCTCAATGTTGCGAATGAAGTGTATTTTGATAAATACTGCCTTTATAATTATCCAAAGTGTGTGTATATATTTTTTTGGGGTGGACACACTAAATATAAAATATGGCTAAATCCCAAGCCACCCCTTTAAAAAGACAGCACCTGGCCTGGCTGGTATGGCTCAGTGGTTGAGGCACAACCTATGAAGCAGGGAGTCATGGTTCGATTCTGAGTCAAGGGCACCTGCCCGGGTTGTGGGCCCAATCGCTGGTGTGGGGCGTGCAGGAGGCAGCCGATTTATGATTCTCTCTCATCATTGATGTTTCTATCTTTCTTTCCTTCTCCCTTCCTTCTTACTGAGAATGCCTCAATATTTTTATTACAGCATCCAAAGTGGAGTATATTTTGGTACTTGGGTTTGAGAGCCGACATTGTTATTTTAATTAAAATATCTTGAAAACACTTAAATACAAATGATTAGTGATTCTCTCTCATCATTGGTGTTTCTATCTTTCTTTCCCTCTCCCTTCCTCTTTGAAATCAATCATATATATTTAAGAGAATAGAAGCCAATAAGACCAGAGAATGAAGTTGGGTGACTTACAGAATATGTTGCAGAAAGAGAGAAGAGGTGTGCATCCCCAGAGCTGCCTGTCATTAAAATGTCTCCATGGAGGTGGTTTCTGGTGGTGTCCAAGCTTTTCTGAATTCATTCCTATCGGGGAAAAGAAAAAGATAAATTGAGCATGTGCCCTCACAATATGTATTTATTTAACGTGATGTTCATGTACTATTGAGCTAATAAGTTGCATACATTGAAAAATATACACACACAAAATCATTTGTCAAAAATGAGTCAAACATTTTAATAAAGCATTTAATGGTTAAAAGAGTACAAAAAACTTTTTACTGAGGATGGCTCAATATTTTTATTACAGCACCCAAAGTGAAGCATATTTTGGTACTTGGGTTTGAGTGCCAACATTGTCATTTACTTAAAATATCTTGAAAACACTTAAATACAAACAGAAGAAATGCACCATTGGTTGCATTAATAATCATGACACACGGTTTTCAATCCATATGTAATTAGGCTAAGATTTTATTGGAATTTAGCTTTATGTTGTATTTCTGTATTCCTTAAGCCACTGGTTAGAAAATGGTTTCTAAATCTTTTTTATGTGAAGAACAATGAGAGTGTTCATGGGTGAAATATTTGCAACAAAATATTTCCCAATATCTATCTTCAAAATGCTCTCTCATTGGCATGAGTTTTTTCCTCAGTGACATTGAAAAAAATGTCCTATTTACCAAGAGGTACCTAATAAAATGTGATTATTTTTTAAAAAATCAGTGTCAGGGAGCAGGAGAGAGTATGATTAGATTAGAATGCTTTGGTTTATTTTTCCTGACCCACCCAGGATATATATGCCTGACAAGAAGCTGAGATGATTGACCTTCATCTGACTTTCAATCTGAGCATTCTTGGCAGGAATCTTCCTAAGCAACTCATCCATTTTGTGAAAGTCAGTTTCAGAACATTAGATCGCAAAAACAATAACATAATTTTTTACTTTTACTTTACACAAACTGCGGCCACCAGCATCAGTCTGTATATAACAGATCTTTGGGTGTATTTTCATTTTTTAAAAATATATTTTGTTGATTTTTTACAGAGAGGAAAGGAGATGGATAGAGAGTTAGAAACATCAATGAGAGAGAATCATCGATCAGCTGCCTCCTGCACACCTCCTACTGGGGATGTGCCCGCAACCCAGGTACATGCCCTTGACTGGAATCAAACCTGGAACTTTTCAGTCCGCAGGCAGACGCTCTCTCCACTGAGCCAAACCAGTTTCAGCTGTATCTTCATTTTTAAATAACAATAACTAAAATGAAGTCCTTATAGTATTTTCTTGGACTTCAGTGGATCAACATTAGGACTGACTCCACATACGCAGACATTTTGTGTTGAAGACCACAGACACACACACATACACACACACACACACACACACACACACACACAGTGGTAACCATGGGAAGTGATAGATGTGTAAACTAATACTGTGATCATTGTACTTACACAGGAAGACATTCGGGTAGTAGCCATCAGTTATGATCTCTTTGTAATTACGCTCTACGAAGCTCATCTATTGATAATTATGTGATTTGTCTGGTTATAAGAAGAGAGATTGGCCGATGGCAATGTCGTGACTGTCCATCGTCCACAGCCATGACGCCATCATCTCAGATTTATTGTTTGGTGGGTTATAGAACTGCGAAGCAAAGAAAAGGGACATGTTAAAGGTTAGGGTTCAGCCATGACAAAGGACACAGAGGAGGGCTTTCTTTTGTTTGAAAAATATAAGGAAATGAGGCAATGCTTTTGTTTCTCTTGCCATTTATTCCACTTTGCTATTTGATCTGATTAGGAATGAGGAAAAAAAAAGGAGAAATAGGTCATATCTATTGTCATTTTCTTCCACAGACAAGTCATAGTGAAAAAAAATTAGGTGTAATCTCTCTTCATAGATGCCCGGAACAAGAAATGATATTGCAATTTCTACTGTACATTACCTTGATAAATCTTTTGAGTAAAATCTTGGTATAATTATAATTTCACAAACACAGTAAAAGTTTAAACTAGTAGTGTTCCTTTTACAATCTATTTAGGGTGCTAAAGAAAAAATGTTTATTTATTTGTCCATATATAATTAGCTCAAGAGTTTATTGTAGCCAAAACTGGTTTGGTTCGGTGGATAGAGAGTCAGGCAGCAGACTGAAAGGTCCCAGGTTCAATTCCGGTCAAAGGCATGTACCTTGGTTATGGGCACATCCCCAGTAGGGGTGTACAAGAGGCAGCTGATTGATAATTCTCTCTCATTGATGTTTCTAACTCTCTATCTCTCTCTCTTATTCTCTGTAAAAAATCAATAAAATATAAAAAAGAGTTTATTGTGAAATTATTATGTGCCAAGCAGTACGCCAGACGTGGTACAGAAGTGTTTATCTCTAAAGCAGTCACCATTGAGTTCTAAATAGGTGATGAGAAACCCCTCAATAGTCCTCTAGCCTTTTATCTTCTGTCATTAGTAAACATACCGTCTCATTACCAGCATCAGAATGTCACCAAAGAGAGGGTTTCTTAAGTTAATTCCTAGCATTGTTCAATTGACAGCATCAGGGGAAACAAAGAATCCTTCTCTTTACCTCCGATGACTTAAAAAAATGTCATGGCACCTGAAGGTGGCAGTATGGATGTTTTCTGCCTTAAAGAACAGAACACATCAATGCAGATGACTTGAGCTAATTCCTTAAAACAAATCTTTACACCTATATCATTGTAAATACATCTGTATCTATCTATCTATCTATCTATCTATCTATCTATCATCTATCTATATACCCACCTACCTTCCCATCCACCTATCTTGTTAGTTCTCTCTGGAGAATCCTAACACAGTTAATATAATAAAAGCTCATTTTTTTAATTTACCATGTGATATTCAAGTCCTATGTTTTTGTTTCTCACTATTTGTTAGAAAATATATAGCCAAGCAGTGTAGAGAGAAATTAAATTTTATCGCTTGCTATCTACTGACACCTAAAGAATAGAAAATGACATATGTTTTATGTGATTCATATTGTTTTTTAAATATTTATGGTATTTATTATATTCCTTTACACAATGTAGAAAACAATTTTATAGAGAGAGTTCGAAATACACCTGTAGCGTTGTGCATCACCGTACTGATATTGCCTGTGCATAGAGTACCATTGCACTAAGTCAGATCCTCTCGGACCCAACGGTGTGGGGGGCTCAGTAAATTCATTAACAGGAAAGATAAGCCTCAGCTCCAGTGTTCCACTCTCATCAGCTAAGGAAATAAGAATCTTTTTTAAAACCTGGAGATTGCACGTTTATTCAGTGAAATTTCTATCTTAAAAGTTCTGTGCCTGTGTTGGAAAAAGAGATTTTGATTTATGTGAGGAAGCACGTTTTTGCACGTGGATATGGGGAGAGGAACGCAAAGGACAACCGAGCTCTACTGAGCATGAAGACAGTGCGAGGATCACTCTAATGAACCTAATATACATGTCACAGCTACTGGACACGGTGGCTCATGGTCATGCTACCTACATCTGTCTCCCCCAAGAAAAACACTTTATGATTCTTTAAGTATATTTGCAGAACCCTAACTGGTTTGGCTCAGTGGATAGAGTGTCAGCCTGCGGACTGAAAGGCCCTGGGTTCAATTCCGGTCAAGGGCATGTACCTTGGTTGCGGGCACATGCACTGTGGGAGGTGTACAAGAGGCAGCCGATCTATGTTTCTCTCCCATCGATGTTTCTAACTCTCTATCTCTCTCCCTTTCTCTCTGAAGAAAATCAATAAAAAATATATATTTTTTAAAAAAGAATATTTGCAGAGAGGACAGAGGAACCTGCTTGAAGACAACAGATTTCCTTACCTTTCTAGAGACTTTTTACTTCTTGAAAGATGAGCCTAAGGGTTCCAAGAGGAGAGAGAGAAAAAAAGAGTGAATTCAAGGGCTGCCAAAAGGGATGGAAAGATTCTCCAAGAACCGAGAGAAATCCTAGAAATGCCAAAGATATGCTGAGGACAAGAAACTCTGTTCCAAACTCCGATGATGCCTGAGGCAGAAGATCCTCTGAGGAGTCGGCTCATTCCTGCAGCTAGAGATGGACTCTGGGCGGGTAAACTCCATCGCCATCACAGAGGCCAGACCCCAGGCCTGGAAACCAGTGTGGGCAGCTGCAGAGGGCTGTTGGCACAGCCAGCGGGCATCTCAGCATCCACGTGTGCCTAAGGTTAGAGAGGCTTGTTCAACGATTTAAGATCCCCTGACTGCTCCATACCACGTGTGTGGGATGCAAGTCGAGAAAATTTATATAGGAATGAAATTAAATTCTTCAATCACCCACATGCAAAACTCATCAAGATAACATTATAAATCTTTTAGAGTTTTTGAAAATAATCAGATAATATATTAAAATATTTCGTCAGTTCTGATAATAAATGTGTGTTCCACTTATTGACCTCTGGACCCGATTTAGAAGAGTTAATTTGGAAATTCATAACTGCAGAAACCAGAAATATCTATATACCAGTGTTGTACTGAGCCAGGTGAGACACTGAGGGAAGCTAAAAATCAGTAATAATGACCTTGTAGTTATTAACATTTGACATCGTGTTCATTGTTGACTTCTGTGGTCATTTTTATTTTTAAAATAACTGCATCAAGGAAGTGAAATCATATGGTACCTGCCTTTTTCTGACTGGATTATTTTACTTAATATAATATTCACTCATATGTGGAATTTAATGAACAAACTGAACTACCAAGCAACATAGAGACAGACACATAGAGAGCAGGCAGACAGCTCTGGTTGGGGTGGAGGGATAGAGGGATTGAGCAAAAACTCATGGACATGGACAACAGGGTGGAGACTGGAGTGGACAAAGGTGGAAGAGGGCATAGAGGGGATAAATGGCGATGAAAAATAAAAATAAAAATAAATTAAAAAATAAAATATTGCCAAAACCAGTTTGGCTCAGTGGATAGAGCGTCAGCCTATGGACAGAAAGGTCCCAGGTTCAATTCCAGGCAAAGGCATGTCCCTTGGTTGCGGGCACATCCCCAGTAGAGAGTGTGCAAGAGGCAGCTGATCGATGATTCTCTCTCATCGATGTTTCTAACTCTCTATCCCTCTCTCTTCCTCTCTGTAAAAAAAATCAATAAAATATATTTAAAATAAAAATAAAATAAAATAAAATATGGCATTGAACCATTTATCTTCAATCCTGAGATGATTTTTTGCTGCATCCTTAAATTTTCCACCTGAGAGCATTTTCTCTCACCCTAAGCTCAGCCCTCACTACACACACAATATTTCTAGAATATTAATCACTACCTAGAGAAACCATCTGAGGAGATAAATATCTCTTTGACTATGAGAGCTGAGACACTGATAAGAGCATGCAACACATGAGCTTTAATACATTGCATATAACTTGGAATATTCATTTCTTGACTAGGGACTCACTCCAGAAAAATCTCCTTCTCTCTCCCCCATACAAAGAAAGGTACAAACTGAACTTCTCTTTAGAGGGAGCATTAATAGAATCTTGAAATGCGTTGACATATTTTTAAGCTTTTCCATTATTACCCAGTTAGGATTTAGAAACTCTCTCAACGGTAGTTTACCTGCTGATTGTAACATATCTGAATATTCATTACTTTTATTTTAGTAATTCATTTAAATTCTCATTAGCGTCTGTATTTGAGGTTTTCAGTTAGATGGCAGCTGCAAAGTACACCACATGGACTTTTTTTGGTCTCTTTTTTTAATTTTTATACTTTTTGTTTTATGATAATGCAGCTGTCTCATCAAATAGCAAGTCTGCAGAATGGGATTTGGGAATTGACACCAGTCAGGCTTATTCTCAGTAGTCACAAGTAAACAAAGATTAAGACTGAAATAGAACATACACAAAGTCACACGGAAAAGCCTGACGAAGTATTGATGGGAAACCATATTCTGAGTGTTTTTAATCACCAACGGCAATACTATACATTTTATAGCACTGTATGCTTCACAAATTACAATCATTTTTTTTAATCCAAATTACCTAACAACTTTAGAAGGCAAGCTGCGAGGGTTTATTATATCTATTTTAAAAGTTTTACTCAAAGGGAGCTGGCATTAGGCCTCCTGCATGTTGTAAGACCCACTATATTATGTTTACTGCAAAATGTAATTCAACATTTTTTTAAAATATATATTTTATTGATTTTTTTACAGAGAGGAAGAGAGAGGGATAAAGAGTTAGAAACATTGATGAGAGAGAATGGGGCTTTATTAAGTGTTCTAGCTGTTGCTAAAAAAACAAACTTAATAGGGCTTTATTAAGTTTGATCAGCTGCCTCTTGCACATCCCCCACTGATCAGCTGCCTCTTGCACATCCCCCACTGGGGATGTGCCCGCAACCAAGGTACATGCCCTTGACCGGAATCAAACCTGGGACCCTTCAGTCCGCAGGCCAATGCTCTATCTGAGCCAAACCGGTTTCAGCATAATTCAACATTTTTATCAGGAACAAAAGGTGATGCAATGTGAAATATAATGGAAAGCCAAGTTTACAGAATTAGTGAGTTCAGTAGATTCACTTTTCTAATCCACGCAGAGCAGCAAACTAGAGCAAAAAGAGACACTTCTTCAAAGCCTAAGAGAAGAGACACTCAAAAACAGCCCCTGCAGACAGCCGTGGCTGACTCCTCAGAAAGAATACTAATCCTCACTTTCAAAACCGTCCTTAGAACCAGTGTCAGAGACAAACATTGGGTTTAATGGACCAGAAATCTGAGTTTTTTAAAAAGATATCCCCAAAGATTCCATGTTTGAAAGTCACCTGTATCATGAACACTGTTTTTGCAGACAAAATGGGTAAACTAGCGCAAGTCATTGGAAATCCTTTTCCTTTGTTCCTGATCTAATGCATTCAGCTCTTATTGTTCTTTAGAAAGATGCCACCTCTATAAATGTTAAGCAATGATAGTAACCCAACCGAATTAATAAATGTTGGCCATTTCTAAGCACCGATCTTTCTTAAACTGTATTTCTTGCCAGATTTCTTCGCTCTGCCTGTCCAGACCCCAGACGCTGAGGCTCTTCATGAGCAAATCAGAGTGCTTTTATGAAAGAGTTTTGTTGTGTTTCTGTTTGTTTTTTTAGCAACAGCTAGAACACTTAATAAAGCCCTAGCTGGTTTGGCTCAGTGGATAGAGCATCAGCCTGTGGACTGAAGGGTCCCAGGTTCGATTCCAGTAGAGGGCACATGTCCAGGTTGTGGGCTTGATCCCCAGTGGGGGCGTGCAGGAGGCAGCCGACCAAGGATTCTCTCTCATCACTGATGTTTCTAACTCTCCCTCCCTCTTTCTTCCTTTCTGAACTCAATAAAAATATGTATATTTTAAAAATAAGATAAAATATGGAAGGCACTTGTTAAATTACTTTAAATTGCTAATATTTAAATATATGGAATGTCTAGTATTACTTTGGAACCATGAGAGACCATCCAAACTTTTGTCCTAATTCCCAGGTTTTTTTTTTTCTGAACTGTGGAAACCATGGACCAGATATGACTGCTCTCCCCCTCCCTCAGAGGGAAGGGCACAGGGAGGAGGATCTGGACTCGAAGTTCAGTGAAATTGGCATTGCCTTAGGTTTTTCTATAGAAAGTGGCCTAGCCCATCTGGCGTGGCTCAGTGGTTGAGCATCGACCTATGAACCAGGAGGTCACAGGTTCGATTCCTGGTCAGGGCACATGCCTAGGGTTGCAGGCTCGTTCCCCAGTGGGGGCATGCAGGAGGCAGCCCATCAATGATTCTCATCATAATGTTTCTATCTCTCCCTTTCCCTTCCTCTCTGAAATCAATAATATATATATATATTTTTTAAAGTGGCCTACATAAGAGCAGTAATTTTAAACTCTGTGTGGCCTCACTGTTCCCGGCCTCACTGGCTATAAGACCATCTCTCTGGTTGGTCTCTGGACTGCCATTAGCCAGGGAAGAGCTGGGCCACTCACATTTCAGAGCTCCAAGACGCATTACTTCTACGGCGGGGTCTTGACCAGTAAATTACCTTCACTTTTCTCCTGACAAAATTCAAGTTTATTAAGTTTCAAGATGTTGCCCAAGGACTATGGCTAAGTAGAAAAGAAAGATTTATGCTTATCAACAGTTATTTTTCCTTTATTGTGCGAGAGACCTCAAGAGAAATATCAGATGAACCCAGAGAACGAGAAAATGAAATTTTAAAATGAAGTATGAGTTTTCCTAATAATCCTCTGCACTTCCGTCTCTTTTCCTAATAATTTCTCTGACTTCTATTATATGTATGTATTGATGTGTAGTATACAACAAGCTTGTACATTATCTATGTAAACTATGTACACGCATACCACATCTTCATGTGCTTTGTTTTATCATGCTTTACAGATGCTGTGTTTTATACCAATTAAAGGTGATGGTATAAAGCACATCAAGCACTTCTTGTCTATTCAATTTTTCCAATAGCATTTGCTCATGTCTCTTTCACCTTTTGGTAATTTCAATCTTTTTCATTACCATTACATTTGCTTCTGTGATCACTGATCTTTAGTGGTACTTTTTTTTGGATACACACTATTGCACACCTACTACAGTATAATATACACTGAGTGGCCAGATTATTATAATCTCTGAATTCATCAAAATCTGGCCACTCAGTGTATGTCCTATATAATAAAAGGCTAACTATGCAAATTGTCCTCTAGACCAGAAGTTGGGCCAGCAGGCAGGCCAGCCAACTGCCCATGTCCCTCCCCCTAACCAAGCTGACCAGATTCCACCCATGCACGAATTCATGCAGCAGCACTCCAATACAACACACACACACACACACACACACACACACACACACACACACCCTGAATGGCCAGATTATTATGCATTCAGAAATCATAATAATATGGCCACTCAGTGTAAACATATCTTTTATATGCACTGGGAAACAAAAACAAAAAAAATCATGTGACTTGATTTATTGCAATATTCACTTTCTCACAGTGGTCTAGAACCAAAATCAGAATATTTCCAAAGGATGCCTGTATTTAGAAAAGAAAATATTCATATCACAAAATTCCCTTGTATTAAGTGGGAGCCGAAACTTTGTCAGTTCTTCTGACGTCTTTATTATATCAGGTAGTAACAAAGCAAAACCAAACAAATCAACTCAATTCATTGTTTCTTTCCTGGTGGTTCCTTCAAGGAATTTCAGAACTGAGTGTTACACTTTAAATTACTTGGCTGGGCCCTGGATCTCAATTAGAATTCCTTCGCTTCTTCAACTACAAAGTCTGGTCCTGTCACTCACACGTTATTATAAAAATGGAAATGAGTGAATGGAGAAAGCCATCTGCATATCTTATGATGAGTCTCAAAAAAAAAAAAAAAAGAAGAAGAAGAAGAAGTCTTTATCAATGATGAAGAGTATAGATTTCAACTTTTCAAGGGAATTTTTTACCGGAGTGCAGCATACAGAGAAAAGCACAGAAATCACGGTTATTTTACTAAGTTCCCCTTGCTGTGTGAAATCACCCAGATTAAGCAAGATTACTGTCCTTCTAGAAATCTCCTCATGACCCCTTTAACCAGCACTTCTCCTACCGGTGTGGCTTCTGCCTCCAGAGGTTAGCTTTAACTGCTTTTGAACGTGACATAAACGGAACTAACTGGTACACATTCTTTTGTGCCTAGGTTCTTTCACTCGCCATTTGCGAGATGAGCTCATGTTGTTACATGCGGCCATAGTTCCTTCTTCATTGTTGCTGTGGAGTGTGGATGGTTCCACAAATGATTTATCTTGTCTATTGTAAGTGGACTTCTGGATTGTTCATGGTGTGGGTTCTATTGTATTTTTACAAAAAAAAAAAAAAATGCTGCTAATGCCATTTGAATGTGCACCTTTTGCGACACATGTCTACGCAACTCTCTTCACATTACCAGGTCATACGTTTTTATATGTTTGGCTCTAAGAGATACTTCAAACAATTTTCCAAAATGGATGTCACAACGCACAATCCCATCGGAGGTGAGTGAGGAGTTCAGTTGCTCTGTGGCCTTGCCTACACTTGGTATTGCCTTTTTTTTTAAGTTTAGACACTGTGATGGGTGTATTGTGGCTTTCAGTTTACTTCTTAGAAGAGTCTGAAGGTCATTGCTTCATGTGATTATCCAGGTAGAAATCCTCTGTTAGAAAGTGTGCTTACCAAACTCTGTTGCTCATATTTTTCAGTTGAGGTGAACGTCTTCCTTGATTTATGAGTTCCTTCTATGTCCTGCACATACATCTTTTGTCAGATTATAAGTTGCAAATATTTTCTCTAACTTGTTTTAGACATAAGAAAAAAAGAAAAGAACTTTTTCTACATGGCAACAGATAAACCATAGGTAAGAAAGAAAATGTGTTAAGTTCTGAGCATATAGGAGAGCTCAATAAATAAGTTTTGAATTACCCTTAAGTGAATTTCATATTTCATTTTAGTTTGAGTCAATGAAATCCTTATCAAAATATTGCCTCAATAATGTGTTTTTCTACAGAAAATCATAATTAAGAAAAATTTTGAAGTATTTCACAGGTTTGTGCATTTCCCACTGAAGAAAAGCCTCGTGAAACATTCTTAAAAATTCTGAAGAAGAACTAGCAGGTTTTTAAAAATTATTTTAAAATATATTTTATTGATTTTTTACAGAGAGGAAGAGAGAGGGATAGAGAGCTGGAAACATAGATGAGAGGAGAGAGAATCATCAATCAGCTGCCTCCTGCACACCCCCTACTAAGGATGTGCCTGCAACCAAGGTACATGCCCTTGACAGGAATTGAACTTGAAAATTTTTAGTCCATAGGCTGACACTCTATCCACTGAGCCAAACTGGTTTTGGCTAAAAATTATTAATTCAAGTAAATACACCATATACTGGTTTATTTCTAACATCATTTCTAACTCAAGAAGATATTGAAGAAAAGAGGCATTGAGGGGAGAAGATACTAAATAGTAGAAAAGGAAATGGACAGAGACTGTCTCACTGCATGTGCTTAAGACTTTAGAACAAGAATAGTTCATGTCACATGCAAAGTTCAACACCCGTTTAACAGATACAAAAGGATGACTACTCAATTATCATAAAACTACTTATAATTTTTTTAAAATGACGTTTTATTTGCCAACTGCCTTGGACAGTGTTTCTGCATTTGTTTTTAAAGAAGTTGCTGGGAACTTCAATGGAAAAAAAAGAAAAAGAAAGAAAAGCTTTGTAGCAGACATGAATGGGAAATAAAACACTTTTTATAGGAGCCAGTTTCTCTTGTATATTGAAAACTGCTTGGTTGGAGGAATGTATATAAATCTATATAAACAAAGCAAGCCTTTTAAAATGTCATTTTAATTTCTGAATACTTCCTACAGTTCTTAGCTATTGCAACAGTGCAATCAATTAGGGAATCTATTAACATTTCCCATTGTCAACTCTATCGTGTCATAAATATATATTACTTCTCAAGGTGAAATGATAAAAAAGGACCATTTGAGGAATAATGCATTCCTTTAAAGGCTAGCCTGTGCACAAGTACATCTGCAATAATTTTACTAATATGGTCAACCGCTGACATCTATTGGCAAAAATGAATAGACAAGCTTCAACTAACTTATAAATGCAGATAAAAATGTTAATGGCTCTCGTGTGGATATTGACATTTATTTAGAAAGCAATGTTTAGCTATAGTTTTGGTTAAGCTATGTAAGGATATGAATATGTAAAATATATAAGCCCAAACACTGAAATTAGGTGTCAGGTGAGGCATTAATAATTGTTTTAATTTTTTCCATCATATGATTACAAATTAAATAGAAAACCAATCTTGTTATTTAAAAAAAAAAAAAACAACAACAACAACAAAGAACAAAAACACAAAACTTTAAACATCTGGTTTTAGAACAAGTTTTAAGCTTGGGGAATTTTTTTTTAATTGGCCCAAAGGTTACTTTGGGGGAAAAAGCGGGGCGGGGGGGGGGTGGGGAAAGGGGGAGAAAAGGTGCCTTCTTATATTTTCAAGCAAACCAGACCATAGTTTCACTTCTTTTGTGCATGTCAATGGAATTTCTAGTCTTCTTTCATTTTTGTCTCTAACCTCTCTCTCTCATATTAAGTACCACTTCCCACACTTAACCAGCCACTTCTCCCCACTGTGTGTAACTTCAAGACATTTGCTGTTGAGCGAAATAAGCCAGTCAGAGAAAAGGCAAGTATCACATAATCTCACTCATATGTGGGATCAAATGAACCAAATAAACTGATGATAAAAGATAGACCCAGAGACACAGAAGCACGAACAGACTGATGAACCTTAGAGGGAAGGCAGGGGAGAAGGGTGGAAAGAGATCAACCGATGAACTTGCATACCTAAATGCATAACCTATGGGCGCAGACAATGGGGTGGGGAGGGCCTGGGGAGAGGACCAGAGAGGGCTGGAAGAGTTTAAGGGGAGGTGGGGGAGGGAAAGGAAGGAGGACCTATGTAATACTTTCACAATAAAGATTTTAAAAATAAAATGAAATTATGAGATGATACAATGTCCATGGCAAAAACAAAACAAAAACAAAAAGATATTCCCTGAGAACCTCAATTCCATCTATAATAATAAAAATGCAATATGCTAATTACACCGGACGTCCTTCCGGATGATCTTTCGGATGAAGCCAGGGCTGTGAGGGAAGCCCAGGTCCTGGGTGCCAGAGAGCAGCTGGTGCTGGCAGCTGGGGGAAAGAAGACTTACTCTTGCACCAAGTTTGTGCACCGGGCCTCTAGTTGAGTGACAAGATTCAGATCGATCGGTCAGACTTTTCAGTGGAAGCATAAAATGGTTGCCTAATTAATCAAGGCATTAAAACTGCATCCAGAGCTAGATGGTGAGGGGAGGACAGACATTCAATGGCAGCACAGCACTGTTTCAATTTAACTGTGTTTGGAATTTAAACACTTGGTGGGTGTCCAAGGCATTCTGCTGGCCAGGTCACCTGATGGCCACATCTGCAGCAATTAACGAGATCCGGACAAGTAATCAGCAGCTCCGCATGGGACCCTCGGGGTGGCACCGTCTCATTTCCTGTGATTCCTCCCCTTCACGGCGCGCATTTAAAGGGGCCACAATGCCTCCTGCAAGCTATCGCTCTCTCTAGCTATCTTTGGGGAAGTTCCTTGGAAAATTCCATCTTTCAGAACGTTTCCCCAAAGCTTTGGGCAAAATAATGTTGACGTAGATACTGATTTCTTTGCTATTTCGGTTGTACGTTTTCTTTTATAGCATTGTTCTCTTAGACATATATTGCAAGTTCACTCTTTGCTCTGCTTGACCACTGCCTTCATGTTAACTCTGTGCACTCAAATTATTCCATTCTAAGTGCAGTTATCTTGGAAGTAAAAAAAAAAATCCTTTTAAAAATAATCTATTGTATTACAGAATAACTCAAAATGAAGATAGTCTTGTTTAATACTCTGTGTGTGTGCGTGCGTGCATGAGTGTGTGTGTGTGTGTGTGTGTGTGTGTGTGCGCGCGCGCGTTCTTTTAAGGAGCTTTACATTTTTCTTCTTTTCTTGACCTTCTCTTTCAATATCCTTTTGCTTCTCACTGGGTTGTGAATGTGCCCTTTCCTTGTGTCTGAAAATCTTTCAACCTTCACCATGCAATTGGAAGGATCGGCAATATGTTATGTTTTTATAGAACCTTTCTTCCAGGGGAACAGAGTGCTTCGTGTATATTACCACATCCATCCTTAAAATTTCCCTCCCAGCACCCATCGCCCCGGCGAAAGTACGCCTCGGTGGGAACCTCGATCCCTATCTTTAGTTCTGCCCTCCTTGACTGCCTTTCTTATAAACTCTGTAAATCACATTTTCAGAATTCTGCATCTGTAGAAAATAAGCATAATTCTGTCACTTACGTGACTTTTTCTTTCCAGCCTCGTTCTCATGGTTGGCCGTGTCTGTGTCAAGCCCTGACCGCAGTCTGCCTGGGGGCTCAGGTGATGAAGGTCTTGCTACAGCTCCCGGATCTCTTCTCATGAAAGGGATATGACTCCGTAACATTGGTGCCTGTGTTTCCTCAACCATGCCCCTCATCTTTGCTCTGAATGATAGTCCTTTTTCTGTTTATTTTCTTTTTCTACATATGATTAAAAAAATTTTAATTTGATTTTTATGTTCATACTGAATTCACATTTGAAAATGCAGATCCTGCCCAGCGTGGTGTGGTTCAGTGGTTGAGCATCAATTCAGGAACCAAGAGGTCACTGGTTTGATTCCCAGTCAGGGCACAGGCCTGGGTTTTGGGCTTGATTCCATGGAGGGCTTACGGGAGACAACCCATAATGGATGATTCTCTCTCATTATTGATATTTCCATCTTTCTCTCCCTCTCCCTTTCTCTCTAAAATTAATACAGCCCTAGCTGGTTTGGCGCAGTGGATAGAGCATTGGCCTGTGGACTGAAGAGTCCCAGGTTTGATTCTAGTCCAGGGCACCTGCCTGGGTTGTGAGCTCAATTCCCCAGTAAGGGGTGTGCAGAAGGCAGCCAATCAATGATTCTCTTTCACCATTGATATTTCTAACTCTCTCTCCCTCTCTCTTCTTCTCTGAAATCAAGGTCTGAGAATTAGCATTTACTGCATTTCTACTTTTTTAAAAAAAAATACTAGTGTGTGACAATTTCCCTTCAAGTCCTCTTAACAATAAAGATTGTACTTATGCATTTGAAATCAATTCCTGATAAGGTGAAATTATAAAAACAGTAGTAGCTTTTAAATATTTAAATGCCTTGCTATGCTTAGAATCCTTGACCCTAACGGCTATAAACCAAGTGGATGTAAAATAAATGATAAATTTCCTATGCAAACATTTATACCATATGAAAGTCATGCAAATGATGCTTTCATAAAAGGGGGAGTGGTGAAGGCTTGTGGGTTGTTTTCCACAAATTAAACCCTTTCCTCAGAGTGCAATTGCAAAGTAAAGATTTACATATTTTTGACTGGAAGGTAATTTGCATAGCACAAGGCAAGTGACTTCACCATGTGAAGATTTCAGAACCCTGATGGGTATTGATATCTTGTCATTAAGAAAAGAGACTCAGAGAGTTAAGGTTATGGTTGAACTTGGTCTATTGTACACTGGGTAGAAACACCACCCAAATCCTTCAAATTAAAACAAGCTAACATCTAAATATCTTGAGTATGGAATGGATTCAATGGTGGTTAGATATTAAACTTGATCTCAAAAATAATGCAGTTATATGAAGATTGTATAGAGAAATATATATATGTAACAGGGGATATGTCAACCTAGGAAAGTAACCAATTGGAAAAATAATCATCTGAAAGAAGCACTGGTTCTCTCATCCATCCCATCAACAAAGAAGGAATCAAGAGAGCAAGCAGGAAAGATTTCTCCTGCCTGTCATTTGTGTGAGTATAAAGAGATTAAAAATTTGTTGTATAAATGAACTGCTAAAGGGTAAAATGATAACATATAAAGATAAAAAGTACAAATATTCGATTATATTCATCCAATTCAGCAGGTTTAGAATCATAAAAACGAAAATCTTTGCAAGCTATTCATTGGGTCACCTGCACAAAATGGTAGATTGCTACATATTGTCAGTGGACCAACTCTGCCAAGTAGTCTTTGATTGAAATTTGTAGAGAGTAAAATGAACAAAGAATATACAACTCCTCTGAGAGGAGAGAAAGAGACATGACATAGGATCACAGAACCTACAGAATTTTAGAGCTGGAAGGATTATTAAAAAAAACACACAGAACTATCTCATCCTTTCCCTCTACCTTTTTAGAAAAGCAGCTGGAACAAGTAATAAGGAGACCTTACTCATGGGCGTACAGTCAGTAGAGAGCAGATTACCATACTCTAAATGTAAAGAAAATGTAAGATGTTTGAGCACACAATGGTCTGTTAAATATAAAAGTTTTCTTTCTATTTCTGTATTTATATAGTTTAAATAACTTAGGCAGAAATTGTGAAGTGCTACTTTTATCGTGTTTAACGTTTTAAAGATCTATTTCAGTTACTCTTTTTACTGTTCTTCAACTATTTATTTTAAAGATCATTTTGAAAACCCTAGCCTCATACTACTGCCCTACATAAAAGTGTAAGTCCTTAAAATATTACATTCTTTCAGAGTAGTTTATACATATTTTAAATTTGCGGTTTAGTGAAGATACTAAGAGTTAGTGTGCCCAGTCCAAACCAGTGAAGTGGTGTTACCATGTTATATCTAGCATATATATCATTCTAGTCCCTAGGTGCACACAAGATGTGTTAGTGGTTTGTACTATCCTCTAAAATTCACATTGAGCGCTAACAGTACCTTTCCTCTGTTTCTAAGATTTATCGATTATAACTAGAGGCCTGGTTCACAAATTCGTGCATGGGTGGGGTTCCTCAGTCTGCCCAGGGTCGATGGGGCCATCTCGCCCAGTCCCAATTGGGGCTGTTGGCTGGGGATAGGGACTGTGGGTGGTTGACTGTGGGAGCACACTGACCACCAGGGAGACAGCTCCTGTATTGAACATCTGCCCCCCCGGTGATCAGTGTACATCATAGCTACCATCCGGTTGTCCGTTTATACAGACCAGTTAGGTTTTTATAGATAAATATTAATATCTCCACCAGCCTTTTAAAGAGATCAATGCCTTGCTGTTTCTAGACACTGTCAAAATATTGCATTATCTAGAAAGCATAATCTTTAAACTTAAAAATGTCAAGTATGCCTTTAGGTGGGTTAAGAGGACACTACAGTTTTCTATTTGGATTCTTGAAGCAATTCTATTAATCACTTCTGCTAATTGCCTGCGAAGGGAATGAGTGTTTGTGGGACAGGCGTGGAGCAATCTTCTGTGTGGTTAGGTTTGAGGGACAGTATCTCCGGATCTCACCCCATCAGCCTTCCCTCACCTTTCCCTCCTTGGGGGGCTAGACTCCCGCTAAAATCTGTGAGAACTTCTGTGTTGAGCTAAATTCTCTGTTCTGTCCCATCAGCAATGCTGTCCTCTCACAAGGTTGATATTCTAGCAGAAATAAGGGGAACAGAGGAGGGGGTGTGGTGTACTGGTGGAATCCGGAGTGGACTGTCAGAATTCCTACTCCAGCTGAGCAATCCTGGGAGAGTCCTCAATACTCCTTGCCTCAGTTTCCTCACCTACAAAATGGTGATAAAGGAGGCTGTAGCAAAACTGAAATTTGTAAAAAGAGTAAATGAGCTATACCAGTGATGTCTGGGGAGTGGGAGAATTTGTTTATAGGGCAGATGGGGTGGACGACCACAATGAGGTGCATTCCAGCAATTAGATGCAAAGGATACAGCAACACGGATACATCTGAAAGACGAGACGCAGGATGAATATATTCCATGACATCACTTACGTATTTAAATTAAAATTTATGCATACAAAACAGCCCTACGCACTTTGCAGGAGTTTTGCACACGAAGTGTTTCACATTACAGTGTTTGCATGAGAGGCTGAGTTGGTGGGCAGCACAGAGTAGAAACTCAGTAAATGCTAACTCTCAGACCATAAAATAATGTAAAGGGAAGTGTGTGTGTGTGTGTGTGTGTGTGTGTGTGTGTGTGTGTCCAATTATGCATTGTAATAAGTTCCTCAGGATTATCTAGAATGAAAAATATTTATAACCTAAAACAGGACTACAAACAATGGGCTGAAAACATCATCAGAATATGATATTTTTGATTTGCTGCATTGTGAACTGAATTTCCTACTGGAAAACAAAATGAGACTATGAAGTTGCATGAGAGGAAACAAAGCAAATTTCAAATTTGCCAGCTGACTAAAAAATTGAAAAAACTATTTTTCAGCTTGGCTACTTTTAAGTAAATCATTTGCATGCTATTAAATTTGGCTAGCAAAAAAAATCACACAGGATCATTACTATGCTTAAGGACTTAACAAAGATTTTAATCTCCATGTCATTTCTAAAGCCTGCAATTAATGTATTTTCAAAGCATAAACTATATAACACATATTCTCATGAATCTCTGTCTTTAATTCATCTAATCACATATTTATTTTTAGATGAAAGTTTAACATAATAAAAATCCTACTGTTTAAATCCTAAGCTAATGCATCACATTGTTCAAATAAGTATATTAAAGTTTATTAATAAAAACAAGTCACTATTCATAACAAAATTGTTTTATTCTGTTAGACTTAAAACTTTCTGTCAAGCTAATTACTTACCTAGTGAAAGAAAGAACAATACACCTTGATTTTTCAAAAGAAATGGGGTTTTTAAAACTGTCTATCAACTAATGAAACTAACTTAATTACTTGTCTTATTCGCAAGAACATAAAATGATCTAATTTACAAGTGCTGTTATGACAAGTGCCTAATAAACTTACCCTGATTTGACATTAGGGCTGGATTTTATTGGAATTAGTGGAAAGTTTTATGTCTTTAGGCTTCTCTAGTCCCCCAGCATATCGATAAAATCCCTCTCTCATAAAACATTTTCCTGATCCTGGCTGTTTTCTGATCATAAATGTAGGTACTAACACTAGACATATAAATAAATAAGCAAGTTATTGGCACTTTATAGCAAGGAGCGAATTCTTATTAATTTTACTTTTATGCCTCATTATTGCTTTTTTTATGAATTATTTGCATAGCCAGATATAATGTAAACCTGATGATAAGTTTAAAAACCTGCTATGTGGCTGGACAATTAGCATAAATCAAACTATTTTCATGAAACTTACCTATACACTAACATGGAACATGAAGAACCTGATCAGAGGATGAGAAGATGCTTTTTTAAAATATGTTTTGCATTTTCAAAACATAAGTCCTTCATTCTGAGTAGCATATTGTATTCTCTTAGAATGGAAAATCTGATTCTAAAAAAAATAACCAAAACACAAACCCACAGCCACATACCCTCCCCCACAAATATAGATTATAGCAAGTAAATCTCTTTAAATGAGACATTTGTTGTATAACATCCCTATAGACACACAATATGTTTCCAGGACAGTAACAGTGGGCAGGGGACCCCCTGAGGCCTCTAGGGAACTTAAGAACCACACAGACACCCCCTCAGACTCCTGTGGAGATGGCTGAGCCAGGAGGTTAGATTTTCCCCCCTTTGGAACCTGAGATGACTAATTTGAATATAAGAACACAGCATTCAAACCCCTAAACTCAATCACACATTCTGCATTCCTGTATCAGCTGAAGAACATAAAATCCTATGATGGAAGATATCAGAATATCTTCTCCACCCCCAAACCAGTCTCCCCTTCAAATGCCACCCAAGGGACCTATTATAAAGAAATGTGATCATCTGCGGTTCTGGCCAATGGTGCATACACTTTTAATCTTCCCCCAAAGATTTGCCCATTTGGAGTTTGGAATCATAACTATTCAATCATTAGCCATGTAATCCAGCCATATTTTTCTCAAACAAACTTAGACTAGCAACTGAAATGTTTGTTTGCAATGGTTCATGTTGCTCCTGTATTCCTTCCTTCCTCGTGATGTATCTCCTGAGTGTTCCCAGGGTGTGCTCTGTTCTCCTAGGGTTTCCTGGCTATACTCCCCCCAAAAATCCCACACTCCCCATTCAAATACCCGAGACACTCGCCCCAACTTTCACTACGTTTTTTTTCTACTTGCTTGCTCTTCTAGTGCTATTCTCTCTAATGTTTTTTTCATGAGGTGAAGAGTGACTGGCTGGTTAATCTGTTAATCTGAAAATTGTCTTAAACTAAGTTTTCAACAAATGTATTTAATTTTCTCTATCAAAATAAAGTTTTGACTAAATGCACTGTGACATTCTGGGTTGGGTCCTGACACGGAAAGAGGGAATCGGTAGGAAACTGGATGAAATCTGAATCAAGTTTGGAGTTCAGTTAACCGTAATATACCCATGTTGATTGCTTCGTTTTGATGAATATACCAGGATAATGTAACATGTTAAGGCAGGGAGGGCAGAAAGAATGAGGGGGGTATATGATATTTGCATTATCTTTGCAACTTCTCTGTAAAACTAGAGTGCAGAACAGTTTATTTAAAAAACCACACATTGCCCAGTCAGTGTGGCTCCGTGATTGAGTGTTGAACCAGGAGGTCATAGCTCAATTCCTAGTCAGAGCACATGCACAGGTTGTGGGCTTGATCCCAAGTGGGGGGGGGGGGGCATGCATGAGGCAGCCTATCAATGATTCTCTCTCATCATTGATGTTTCTCTCTCTCTCTCTCTCTCCCTCTTCCTTCCTCTCTGAAATCAATATAAATATATTTTAAAATAAAAAAGCAAGTGTTGCATTTTAAAACAAAGGGTGAGGGAGATGGAAATTTCACATAAAATGAGGGTGCTGCGGAGAGAGAAGTCTGAGGTGAAAAACCATCAGTCACTCTCACTTTCCCTCCCAGAGGCAGCTCAGGCTGTCTGTCTTTGCATAAAGGTTGGCCAGGAAGGAAACTGCATTCACTTGCAAGACATCGGGCAGGCAAAACCTAACCTTAGGTTTCCTTGAAAGATGACTTTTATCGCACTGTGAGAGGCCCGTGTGAAGATAATAAAGGACATCAGATAAATAGTATATACAATAGAAGGTGAAATGAATGAATGAATGAATGAATGAAATAATGAATGAGGTGATATGAAGAAACCATATGGAATGTGGTCAGTGAGAAGGAAGAGTCAGAAATGATTCCCTAAATTTTGCTCAGGTCACTGAGTAGATGACAAAAAAAAAAACTGTCTGGAAAAGACATTATGAAAGAAGCCGACACTGAGATAGAAGGCAAAGATGATAAGCATGTGCATAAGCTTATAAGTTTGTGGACATTTTAAGTAGATGAAAAAATAAGTGAGCAGGAATCTTCTTAAGATTTGAATATCACCGGCTTTAAGGTGGTGTACATAGACTTATTGAAGATTATCCAAATAGTCATTGAGATAATGCAAATAAATGCATATTTGGAATGGGAAAAAGTCATTGGCCAAGCCATAAAAATACACAGCCCAGAGATTATTAACCTAGTAATTTATTAGATAAATGCATAGACTTACACTAAGGAATTCATCCCAAAAAAATGTAGTTTGGAGGGGAAAAAAAACAACTGGTAAAAACTAATTTTCTCTCATATAAATGTTTATATCATGTTTCATTATTTAACCCTAAGAAATGCCACATTTGACAAATAAAAGCAAACACATAGCTAAAAACAGACAGATGTGATACACGTGTGATAGACATTAACTCTTTCCATTGACACATGTATGTTTATCTACAGTCATGATGTCAAAAACCAGCATAGAGTTTTCTTCAATGTCAGAAAATCAATGAGTCTTCTGGCCAAATATATATATATATTTATAGTTACATTTTGGTTACAATGAAGTTGGAAAAGCCCTAGGATGATGACAAATTTTACTAGAATAATTCTACAGTTATTCTACTGAGATGATTTTCCCACTAGGAGAGTTTTCCCTTCACTTCAATTATTGATCTACATTTGGTATAAGACCCCCCTTATTTAGGTTTCTCTGTGAAAAAGATCTATTTCTCAGAGGGATCAGACATTAGTAGTTGCACCTAACAGAGATTTCGTGTTACACCAGCTGAGAAACTGAACTAAACGTCAGAAATATGATTTGCTGTTCCCTGTAGAATAGTATTTCACCTCAATGTGAACTGCACATTGGGAAAGTAGAAATAATAATTACATTGCACTTGGAAATCTGCACATAAAAAAAAGTATTCACAGAGGGAGATATATATGTATATGTATGTATATATATAGATACATACATACATTTATTAGCACAAACAGTGCTAATAATATAAAAACATCAGCCTGGAGAACTTTCTTTAAAAAAAAAAAAAATCAATGAGTCTTCAGACCACTGTCAAGATGACAAAAAATAGAGAAATGAAAGAGGATGGATGGTTTCCAGGGGTTAGATAAAAGGCAGAGGAGGTGACCATACACAGAGGTGATGGGTTACATGCATCCACACCTGTGATAAAATGACAGCACTAAACACACAGGTACTGATGTCAATTGGATAAGGTGCTATAATTACATAAGATGTGACCCCTGGGAGACACTGGGTGAAGGGTACATGAGACCTCTCTATCTTGTGTTTACAATTTTCTATGAATCTAGAATTAACCTATATAATAAAAGGCTAATATGCAAATTATCCTCATGGGCAGGAGCTCAACCAACAGGGAGTTAGACATGCACTGTCCACCAGGGGCCGCACAGAACATGATGGGCCTCGGCAATGCAGCACTAGCAGCGGGTGGCAGTAGAGGCACTGCCTCCCCGATGGGTCTCTACTAGAGTGGGACCATGGCAGGATGGTGGAGTAGGCAAGCGGGCAGTGCCAGGCCAAGGTGAGTGCAAGTGGGGACCCCACAGATTGGCCCTGATCGCTGGCCAGGCCTAGGGACCCTACTTATGTATGAATATCGTGCACCGGGCCTCTAGTCTATTTATATAAAAGCCTAAGCAACCAGACAACCAGACAACTGGCTGGTAGCGATGATGCACACTGACCACCAGGGGACTGATGCTCAATGCAGGAGCTGCCCCCTGGTGGTCAGTGCACTCCAACAGCGGGAGTGTCACTCAGCTGACAGACAGGCGCCAGATGCCTGGATCAAGGCTGGCGAGTGCATCTGGGCAGCACAAGCCTCACCAGCGGACACTTGCCCTGCTCACTGGGGCAGTGGCGGTGGCAAGCACAGCGGCACCAGGATGAATGGGAGCGGTGCCCAGCCCCGGCTCAGGCTCCTTCCTGGCCACCTGCTGCTTAACACACTACTCCGTGCTCTGCAAGATCAATGCAGACAGCAGGCTGGAGCCCCATGAGCTGGCAGGTAAGGGCGGGCTGCGGGGGGGGGGGGGGGGGGGGGGGGGGGGTGGAGGTCCACTGATCCCCACTGACCAGACGGAGGGATCCCCACCGGTGCACAAATCCATGCACCAGGTCTCTAATGTCAACATGAAAGGCTTCAGAAAGAGTACAATAAAACGTATCGGTTGGCTTTCAATATAACTCAAAATCACATCATTAATAAAACGTGGAGAAAGTAAACTAGTTCAACAGATGGCTCCCCAAACATAATGGTTATAAAAAGATGGACTTCCTGTACGCACAGCATTGTCTTTGGGTGGGCTTGTTCTCGCCTAATCTAGGCTATGTCTTAAGAAGTAACTAAGAGTCTCCTATAAATGGAGAGCATAAAACATGTGAAATAACAGTATTAAATTGGCAAAAGAATATGTGCTCTATATCCACCACCACCCCCATCAGTTCCTGTCCCTTCTCCCAGTAACTCTGGGTTGAGACGAGGGGGCACTTCTCTTAAAATAAATCCTAATCCATGTTCCATTTATGTCCTTATGAAGCTTGAAATCATGCTTAATGAGTTTGCACAACTCCTATTTTTAAGTTGTATTTCATGAACTCTTCCTATTAAATACAGATTGCCATGTCTAAGCCTACAAATAGCAGTATTGCGATTCGTTCTATGACTCTCATCCACATTCGATTTCTATTTCAAAAAATATATATATAATGCTTACTATTTTTGTGCTTTCAAATGGCTGGCACACACCCTCCCATAAAAAATGCACATAATTTGAAATTTGAAATTCGATGCAAGGAAAGAGGAGATTTAGAATCAGTTAAGGGCATGTTTGAAGCTTTGCTTCCTCACTTACACAGTGCGGCTCTGGGGCAGACAGAATGGACATGTTCAGCTTGTTTCCTCACGTACATAATGAGAATCTCAGAATCTCCCCAAGAATGCAATCAAACTTCATATGTAAACCTATGTATGGTGCCTGGCATGCAATAGACGCTTACTAATGACAATCACTATCATTGGATATTCTATTTATTAACTTCCTTCTCATTGTTATCTGTTGTTAATTTTTAACACCTCCAGCATTCTCTTGTTTTTACATATTGATTTCTGATCATTTCCATCTCATTTTACCTTTTTTTAAAAAAATATATTTTATTGATTTTTTTACAGAGAGGAAGGGAGAGGGATAGAGAGTTAAAAACACCAATGAGAGAGAAACACCGATCAGCTGCCTCCTGCACACCTCCTGCTGGGGGTGTTCCCACAACTAAGGTACATGCCCTTCACCAGAATCGAACCTGGGACCTTTCAGACACCCTATCCACTGAGCCAAACCGATTAGGGCTCATTTTATCTTTTTTACCAACATATTCACTAGGCACTCTTAGAGTGCACCGTACTATGCCAAGTGCCGTGAGATATCCAAGGCTCTCTGCCTCAAACAAGGAAATAAGACTGGACCGGCTCATGTGGCTCAGTGGTTGAGCATTGACAAATGAACCAGGAGGTCACAATTCAATTCCTGGGTTGTGGGCTCAATAACCAGTAGGGGGCATGCAGGAGGCAATGGATCAATGATTTTCTCTCATCATTGATGATTCTATCTCTCTTTATCTTCCTCTCTGAAATCAATAAAAAATATATTTAAAAAAAAGGGGGGGGGGGGAGTAAGACCGGGCACAGGGTTGCAGTTGGAAAGGGCGATGAGTAATCCTGCCATCCTACCAGCTGGTTATGGATAAGAAGAATCCTTGAACAACTCCAAAGGCTTCTAAGAAGAAGTGACCATAAAGCTACACTTGGTAGGAATTTAGAAGACAAAAATAAGTAGAAAATTCCATGCATTAGAATGGTTAGAGAAGAGAGGCAGTTTATCTGAGAGAAAAAAAAACAACAACATCTGTGTTTTATAGAAGGCCTTTACATACTATCATGCTAAGGGTTCCAGACGCTCAAGTCAGTGGTCGGCAAACTCATTAGTCAACAGAGTCAAATATCAACAGTACAATGATTGAAATTTCTTTTGAGAGCCAATTTTTTTAAACTTAAACTTCTTCTAACACCACTTCTTCAAAATAGACTTGCCCAGGCCATGGTATTTTGTGGAAGAGCCACACTCAAGGGGCCAAAGAGCCGCATGTGGCTCGTGAGTTGCGGTTTGCTGACCACTGCTCTAGATCAACAATGGGAAACCAATGAAGATTTTTGTTGTTGCTGAGAAAAGTGTTCTCAATGTACTCGTACCTAAGTTAACAACTTGGTATCATGTCCTCTCTGTAAAACACACTGTCTGAAAGTTGATTGATTGAAAATTAATATATGTAGGTCATTCCTGAGTCTCCTGCAGCCAGTCTACACATCATGCTGAAACACCCTGGTCAGATGATTAAAAGGTTCAAATAGTCAAAGTAATGACACATTCAGTGGAAGAGACTGATTCTGCTACAGTCTGATTCCCAGCAGCACACAGATTTGATGACTTCCTGACTTCTTTATAAGGTTGCAAAGAGACTTCTTCCAGCAATAATCCACAAATTAACAGGAGCTCATTCAGCCTGTCAAAATATTAGATGATTGAATACCCCTAAGTATCTAGCCAGATATTGTACTAATACTTGCTAAAAAGAATGACTAGGATCCTACTGCCTTTTTTCTTTGTCCATTCTGTAAAAATAAATTTCCCAAGTTTAAAAGTTAAAAATATACTAATTTAGTACATATATATATATATATATATACACACACACACACACACACACACACACACATATATACAATTTATATGAAACCAAAATTATATGCAAGAGAAAATATCTTACTATGAAGGAAAAAATAATCTTATCTTGTGTTTTGAGGAAAAAAAGGTGCTGGATTGGAGAGAATTTTCTCTATTCCTTTTCCATTCTGGATAACCAATAAGTAGGGAGGAACAAGTTATCCCAAGTTGAAATTTGGGTCTGATTGCAATAGCAGAATTAGATACATTTGAATTTACATCATGACTTAGATAATTGATTCTAGTGATGACAATATATAAAGGAAGGCTCTGCCTTATTCAATAGTAAAGAATGTTGTAGGCTATGCTTGAAGTGTATTTGCATATAACAGAGAAATTCCTTTTAGAGATATATATCCAGAATTTGTGTTTTTCCCTTCTTATTAGGGACTAGAGGCCTGGTGCATTGATTCGTGCACTGGTGGGGTCCCTCGGCCTGGCCTGCAGCCTCTCACAATCTGGAGCCCCTTGGGGGATGTTGAGTGGCCAATTTCAGCCCAATCCCCGCTGGCCCAATCCAGAAAGGAGGGAGCCTGATCTTGTGCATTAAGCATCTGTCCCTAGTGGTAGTCCACGTCATAGCAACTGGTCAACTGGTCATTTAGTTATTTGGTCACTTAGGCTTTTATATATATATATATATATATACACACACACACACACACACACACACACACACACACACAGTGCTCTCAAACACCAGGATTTTAACATCTTCTCTCTAGTGCATATGTTAAAAGTTACAATGTTCAGAGTCATTTTTTTAATATGCCAAATTTGACTACCCAGAGAGTAATATTTATTCCAAAAATAAAATGTCTTGAATATTCTATTGGGCCACAAAAAGTGAACAAAATATTTTAGCCAAAGATGGCCTACTTTCCAATTGAAATATTCCTTTACAAATTACTTTACTAAGCTTTATTACTATCTCCATGACTGCCATCCTACCTTCCATGTATTTTGCATGGACTACTGGACTTTTTATCACCTGGTAAAGAGAAAGGGAAGGTTAGCTTCTGAGAAAAGTCAAATAAAGGCTGAGTGTACAGATGCCAACATGGTAATCTGAAACATGGGAGAGAAAAGTCAAGGAAATGGTTATTGGTTTCTATGTTGTTAAGCTACTCAGTTACAGTAAGGAAAGACTATAAGAAGGCCATTGATACCTAGGAAGACTATGAGATCGCAGCATGAACTTAAAAATTCTTTAATAAAAAAAAAGAAGAAGGAGAAGGAGAAGGAGAAGGAGAAGGAGAAGGAGAAGGAGAAGGAGAAGGAGAAGGAGAAGGAGAAGGAGAAGGAGAAGAAGAAGAAGAAGAAGAAGAAGAAGAAGAAGAAGAAGAAGAAGAAGCAGCAGCTGCTGATGGTTTGATCTGGATTATACGGTTAGCTTTACTCATTTCTACTTAATTATAATTAATTTAGGTATATGAACACATTGATATGCAAAACAATATTTAACTTTTAAAGCATAAGAAAATACATTTTGCCTGCATTAGAAGGCTTGGTAATTTCTCAGTATTTCACTCAGTATTTCAGAGGCAGATGTTTCTTTGACTATTAGTGACGGGATTCTAACATAACACAAAGAGAGAGCACTTAGGACACACAATCCTGAGATGTGACTAGCAAGCAATGTGACAGATTTGTCAACAAGCGTTCTGAGATCTAAGCAGCGAAACGAGCATTCTCTTCCTAAGCAGCCACTTTGGGAGATTAGACACATTTCAGTGGCGTTGCCGCTGCTCAAACCATTTCGAACTTCTTTCTCAGAGTGCTCTCGGAAATAATTTATACGCCATACAACACCCAGCCTCGCTGCTTTATAAATCACATCTCATAACTGGAGGCAATGCAGAATTGGAAAATATTATTTTCTCTTCCCTTCTGTTTATAAAAAGAGACAAATTTTTTAATGATTCAGCCCCCACATAACTGCTTTGATAAGTCTATGATATAAATCCAGAAAGACAATTGTAAAACTAATAACGATAGCAATAATAATTAGTATCTTCCCTTTTTCTTTTCATTTGAATAAGGACATAGTACGGGCGAATACTCCTGCAACGTGGTTGTGGGCTGTCCCTCTCGTTCCTGCTGGTCCTGTGCGTTCTCTCAGTGACCACGTTGGCAGTCACACAACATCTGACCTCTCCTTCTCTTGAGCCTCTCTAAGTCACGTGATACTCCTGATCATCTTTTCTATTCCCCAAAATGCCATGAACAGCATTACTAAAGGAGAGCCACAACACTCTCTTAGTCTGCCTCTGACCTATGTGCTGTCTTCTTCTCCAGTTCATGTGAAGTGTTGCTCGATCTATCAAAGCTCCTAAAGTATTTATTTATTTATTGCAGAGCATGGGGTGCAATTTATTTTTATTTTTTAAATAAATTTATTGATTAAGGTGCTACATATGTGTCTTATTCCTCCATTACCGCCCTACCCCTACTCATGCCTGTGTCCATTGGTTAGGCCCATATGCATGCACACAAGTCCTTTGGTGATCTCTCCCTTTTACCCCACCCTCCCATACCTTCCCTCTGAGGTTTGATGGTCTGATTGATGTTTATCTCTCTCTGGAACTGTTTTTGTTCATCAGTTAATGTTGTCCATTATATCTCACAAATGAGTGAGATCGTGTGGTATTTATCTTTTTCTGACTGGTTTATTTCACTTAGCATAATGCTCCAAGTATTTAAATATTTCTTGAGTAAGTAGTTATGCCCTCCGCTCTCTGTGCTATTTTTTTTCTGCGCTATGTCCTTGGTGAAATTAAATCTCACAGGTTGAACTATTCAAATACCAAGTCCTGCTTTTCAACCTTACTCCATCTCTACCTGCTTCGAGCAACGCAGCCTTAAGCAAGTCATTTAACTTCTCTGAGTCTTAGTTTTCTCGTATGTAAAATGGGAATAAAAATAGTGTCTCTCTCATAGAATCATGACCAAGGAGACAATATGGAGGAAGTTTCTGACACATTTTAAGTGTCTAATTATTTTAACTATTATCCTTCTTTCCCCAAAAAATTCTTCATGACATTTTCACTCAGGTGTCATGCAATCAATTCACCATGCTTTTAAAAATACAAACATTGTCTAACACTGGCACCAAGTGTTATACTCTCACTTAGATAAAATTAGGCAAGCACAAGAATTAAACTCTTTTTTTTTTTTAATTGAATCTATTGGGGTGATGCTGGTTATTTAAATTATTTAGGTTTCAGCCGAAACCGGTTTGGCTCAGTGGTAGAGCATCGGTCTGCGGACTGAAAGGTCCCAGGTTCAATTCCGATCAAGGGCATGTATATTGGTTGCGGGCACATCCCCGGTAGGGGGTGTGCAAGAGGCAGCTGGCCGATGTTTCTCTCTCATTGATGTTTCTAGTTCTCTATCCCTCTCTCTTCCTCTCTGTAAAAAATCAATAAAATATATTTTAAAAAAATAAAAATAAATAAATTATTTAGGTTTCAGGGGTACAATTCTATAATACATCATCTGCATATTGTATTGTGCATTCACCATTCCAAGTCATGTCTCCATCACCATGTGTCTCTCCCTTTACCGTCTTCTACCTCCTCACCCCATTTCCCTCTGGTAATCACCATATTTTGAATTTGTTTTTTGTTGTTTGGTTGGTTGCCTGTGTTTGTTGCTGTTGTTGTTGTTGTTGTTGTTGTTGTTTTGTTGAATCCCTTTACCTTTTTCACCCTGCCCCTCACCTTCTCCCCTCTGACAGCTGTCAGTCTGTTCTCTGTATCTATGAGTCTGTTTCTACTTTGTTAAATTATTTTGCTCATTAAATTCATCTATAAGTGAAATCATATGGCATTTGTCATTCTCTAACTGGCATATTTCCCTCAGCATAATACTTACTCTCCAGATGCGATGCTTACAGAATTATTCTTCTCCTACCTTTAGCGGTGAGGTGCTGTCACCGGCATGTGACAGGAAGTTGATCACACTCTGTAAACATCTTTCTGTATCTCTGAACTTGATTTTTTTCCTGCTCACTTCTCCAAACCAGCCCTTCTTTTGTTATCATTGTGAGGAAGATATGCTGGTCGGAAGACTATCTGCAGGTTTCCAGGTTTGAGCTCTCTGTGACTCACTCTGTCTTGTCCCTTCTACATGGGCACCCCATGACTGACATGCCCTTCTGCATGCCCTGCCATGGCCCTTGTTCGAACCCACCATCTCCTGTTCCAACCACCACCTGTACTTCTACCTCTCCCCACTACTGCCTTTATCCTCACACTCTTCCAACTCATTCTACACACAACCTCACAGGTCAATATTCCAAAATGGCCAATGTCATGCAATCTGACTGAATTTTTGTATTCCTATACCACCTGTAGCAATTTCTTACACAATGCAAACACTCAAAACATTGTAGAATAAATCTCATATCCTTACAGAGAAACCCCTGTGGGTTGCATGATGCTAGCGGTCGGCCCATAGCATCCCACGCTCCATCTTAACTATGGTTCTGTGAGTGTCAAGCAAGGAGAAGAGGAATAAAGGAAACATAAGTAAATAGCACTGTGTAGGATGCTCTCTGAACATGACTCAGCACATCACACCAGCAGGAGCTGGGTTCCAATGGTATTGCAGTCCCTGGGACTAAGCGTTGGCGATATTTAGATGTCTCAGTAACACTTACGTATGGCCCCATTTGGCCAAGATGACTGGACACAACAAAGAGTTGTTTAACCTCAGAAGACAGGATATTTACTCACCGCGCATGAATCAGGAGCCTTCGTTTTCATTCATTGGGTCCACTTCCTATCTTTCCCTGAAAAATCAAAAGCATGTGAGGAATGGGATGGGCCCAGTAAGTGAACAGTCAAGGGTGATGAGGAATCCTGCTCTGAATGCAAAATAGAAATTTTGTTTTTTAGTTTAAAGTGTGTATGTAAAATAATCCTATTCTGGCTCCTCTTTCTTACAGACTTAGCCTATTTTTAATGGGGGAAGAGGAGGGGAAGGGATGTCTTTACATTTGAACAGTTTATTTTTCCTTCAACGTTCATGCATATGTTGTCAAGTTAGTACTTCATCATCCCCCCTCAGCAAAACAAAATCTACATCTACTTAATGAATCGGCTCTTGCATATCATAAGAACAGGACTTAATGGGGCTTGAATGAACAAAATGGGCTGAGCTAATTGATGAGATCCTTTCTTAATGAGACGCTGGCTTTTTGGGTCATCCCTTCTCCTCCCATCAGGCGCCTTAGCCCAGGGCCCTTGCGGCCCAGGCGCCCGTGGCATTCCTACCGATCCACCAAATGGGGAAGCGTCCGCACTCAGTAAGGGGCCACGCAGCTTTCTGCTGTTTCCTGACTCCTTTTTTCCTTCCGCCCTGAAGTCCATCAGTCTCCCAGGGGTGTCTGATTACACGGAGGGTCATCAATATACACCAGTAGAATTTTACTCCAAAAGAACTCTGCTGAACTGGGACAAAAGCTTGATGCAGCATGGGGTTATACGTACAACTTTGAGCACGAATAAAAATGGCAATACGTGGCCTTGGTGTTGATAAATATACTCGAGCAATTTAACCTTAAACATGAGCATTTCCTAAAGAAATATTGGCATAAAATGCCATGAGATTCATGGTTTAAAAAAAAAAAAAAATAGAAACATAGACGAAACCGGTTTGGCTCAATGGATAGAGCGTTGGCTTGGGAACTGAAAGGTCCCGGGTTCGATTCCGGTCAAGAGCATGTACCTTGGTTGCGGGCACATCCCCAGTAGGGGGTGTGCAAGAGGCAGCTGATCGATGACTCTCTCTCATCGATGTTTCTAACTCTCTATCTCTCTCCCTTCCTCTCTGTACAAAATCAATAAAATATATATTTTTTTAAAAATAGAAACATATACATGATTAAGCTGTGAAAAGCACACACATTGCAAAAAAAAAAAAAAAAAAAAAAAAGCGCATACTGCCTTATGCTGTAACATTTTAGTCCATGAATAAAATTGTAAAAATAGACATATATAGTTGTGTAAGATAACTATTAAAAGAAGAGGCTTCCTCAGACTTTTGAAAACCAAAGAACCAAGAAAAACAAAATAATCTTTGACAGCTGAGAGACGTGGGGGTAAATATTAAGCTTTATCCTTTTCTTTTCTGAGTTGAATTAACCTCACGCGAACAACAGTTGTCTTGCAAATGGATGTCCATGAGCATTAGGAACCAAACTCTCACATGGAATTTATTTCAGCGAAGCCACAGACTGGAAGCGATGTCGCCTTGATTCAGAGAGTCATTTGTTACTTAGGAGTTTAAGTGTTTTGGCCAGAGGAAAGTTAACAACTAAATGAAAACCCGAGGCTACTGTGATTTAAAGGATGCTAATGGTGGCCAGGGGACACATATCTGCATAGTAACGGTGATGTCCCCGCTGTCCTACCGCCTTCAGCCTCCAGATCCATCAGGAAGCGAAACGTGGCATCACGCGTGACAGTGAGACAGAGCGACGGAAGATGCCCATGAAGTGAGTTACCCTTTAAAGCTATTTCTGTCTCCGGAGATGTGCAGATGAAACACTTGAATCGTGTCTTGTTCCCTTCATTTATGACAAATATGCTAATTGTTGCCTTTCTTTCTGATTTATTTTTTTCTCTCTTTTCTCTACTGATTTCTTGCCCATTCCTAAGACATGTCAACAACTCAACTCAGGTTCATTCTTATCCTTGCTCAGATATAAAAGAAAGGTCATAGAAGGGAGGGAAACCACTGAGCTTCCTGTAGGTGAAGCTTTGCAAACGAATTAAATGTCTGAGTTAGAGACAAAAGATATATGTATGATCCTCGCGTAGGTTATTCATTGTCGCAACATTTACTTACTAATTTGAAGATGGCTCTGAAATGCTGGCTAAGGAGGCAGCTGTCACTTCCCCAAGCACACGGGCTCCTGGCTTGAATTTCCCGTCCTCCAGTGCACAGCTAATTGACTGTGAACAGCTAAGTCGTTGGATGCCACGGTTTTTAATGCAATACAACTGGTTCTGGCTGGCGCGATTAGCGGGGTAACTGGTAGCTCTCACGCAGTTCCCATCTGGCCTGGCTCTTCTCTGGACACAGAATGTGGGGACTGCTGGCCTTGATGGTGCTTGCTTAATGAAGAAAGCAGAAAGGAAATCAGCCAAAACCCCATGAAACACTGAGTGTGATTCTGGCTCCAGCCCCACGGTGGATGTTCACGGCAAATCTCACACATACACACACACACCAATACACAGTTATTCTGATTATGCATTGCAATTATACAAGAATAAACTCTGCTCAGTGCACTCATAAATGCAAACCTACGCTTGCCCCACCTTGGGTGATTCTGGTTGATCTTTCGCAGTCGGACCCATGGTGCAGTGTTCCTTTAAGTGATGTGATTCAACAAGCACTCGTAACTCAGATATGACCATAGGTTGCAGAAGAAAAAGATCACAATGCTATTGTCAAGGGTAGATGTTGTTTCCACAGGTCACCAACGACAGAGGCAGCGGCGTGGTGTGAAAACATGGACACTCTTTTAACCAACCAAGGTGAGAACCAACTCAGACTAGGTCTGAACGTACAAACGCGTAAAAGTAAACTGTAAAATCCTGAAAGTGATAGACATGTCAGTGTGACTTTGATCTATATTCAAAGTATAAGTTTCCCCACAGTCACATAAATTATGCAGGTTCCAGAGTCAAAGTGGAATTGGGTTGGGCCAGAAGTAAAACACAGTTACAGAAACTCCAAACACTAAATCAGAAAGCAAGTGAGGAACCTTGTCATGTCCTTAGACTCATTATCATGTGATGTATAGAATGACTATTTTCCTTACAAGTTGAAAGAAACACAAACTATTGAAAAATTGCGAACTTAGGTAATAAATCGCTTGTTTTTCGTGTCCTGTAGGCCAACGTTAAGTTTACAAAGTATTTATTTCAACTGAGCTTCTCTTGTTTTTAGGAAATACAAAACCATATTTAAATGTGTGTGTGTATACTAATGTACACGTGTTAATGTGTATTTATATTAGATAGGATGGCTCAATAAGGTAATCTTGGACAATTATAAATAAAATATCCCAGATGACACAATATAGTCACTGATGAAAGTTGCTGGAGCTTCTGTGATAAATCATTCTGTTCTGTAGCAATTCTATCTCAAATGAGGGGGAAATGTCACTACAGAGACATATATGGAGAAATCTTAAAATATTATATTGTTTGAACTAATCAAACGGCATTCCCATTTTAAAACCATCAAGTATCAGAATATTAGAAAAGTCTAACACATGACGAAGCTGAACAAATTCTCCATAGCTGTCATTCATATATAGAGTTATACTGAATTAGATGAAACTGCCTTCTAATGTTATCACTCTTAAATAACTCATTCTTAAAGCACAGACATAAAATAATTCACCTTCATCCTATAATCCAGCTAAGGCCAAAGAGGGAACACCTCAAGAACACAGAATTGCATTTCTGTAAGTTTTGAATGGCACCATTTGTTTTCCCTTTTCCTTAAACGGATACCCAGTGGGACAGGCTGCATTAGCTCAGAGGAGGAAGTTTCTCAGCCTGAGGTGACTGCAGCTCGGAGTGGAGGGGGGGGGGGGGCTGTCCCACAGAACACAGGCGTGAGCCTCTGAGACCAGAGCAGATGCTTGAGTAGGCACATCTCCTGGGGTGTATAATTCATGCCCACAGATTCATCTGAACAGCTGTTTGGTTCTCTATTTTATACCCCCAGAGAAAGAGCTCGCATGCCTTCAATGCTCTCAGCAATAAGAGGGCTCACCAGATTACCTAACTGTTTTGTTGACCTGAGGAGATGCCTCCCCTGCACTGGGCATAGGCGTTAGATAGGTTTCTCCAAGGATGACTGAATTCTTTCTTTCACCAGCCCCTGCTGGATCTAACCAACGGCCATTCCACCCTTCAGAGCGTGCCCTCAGATAATTGGATTTTAATTGTATGCAGCATATTATTCCAAATTCACTAGACATCTTTTCAACATCGAAATTGTATGTATAGAATAGGAAAAAAATAGTTCAATAAATAGTGTGTCCATGACAGCGATCACTAGCTTCGGTTTGGGTTGTGTATCCTGTTCCATTGTATCCCTGAATGACAACAGTTGTTAGTCCAGAATGCTCCTTCACTGAAATCTCAGGGTGGGAGAACACAAGGATTGCTTATTGATCTCTAACCACCTGTCTCTCTAGGTTGTATTTAGATCATCTTCATCTTCATTGGGAGAAATATTTATGTGCCTTCATGAACCTACACTACTCTTTCAGTATTCTTAAGAGCATATTTTATCTTCAATATATAATACATTTTGTCATAAATTCTGTGTAGAACCCTCAAATCCACATTGTTTGGACCAAATTCCTAGTAAATTTTCTCTAAGGGCTACTAAGAGGATTTTTAGAACCTGAATTTGTGTGCTCAGAGCTTCATGGGTGTATTTTTAAACTCAGGAAGCATGCAGGTCACTGAACTTTTTATAGTGCTCACATATTAACGGCATCCATAGTCTCCAATATTTCTACAGAGAATTTTAATTGGCACCCGATAACCTTTTGCAGTGACTTTTTATTTCAACTCTATTGCAAAAATTTAATTTAAAAAATATTAAGCTATTTTACTCCACCTATTAAAGGGAGATGCATTCACATCAAATATCTTTCCAGTTACCTTTTTGGTTAGGGATTAGAGTTGGCCAATATATTCACCCCAAACTAATGAATGCCAGCTCCTTCTCCTTCGCTACAATAAGCCAAACCAACATGATGTAATCTCCCAGCATCAAACTGTGTTTTTCCAAAAACTCAGAACAGCCAAGAAATTCTTACTCTATGCCTGGCCGGTGTGGCTCAGTGGTTGAGCATGGACTGATGTGCCAGGAGCTCACGGTTTGATTTCCGGTCAGGGCACATGCCCAGGTTGCAGGCACATCCCCATTCGGGGTGTGCAAGAGGCAGCTGATTGATGATTCTTTCTCATCATCGACTTCTCTCTCTTCCTCTCCCTTCCTCTCTGAAATAAATGAAGATAATTTTTTAAATAAATTCTGGCTTTAAATTAGAAACATCATTAACTTGGTCTGAGCTCAGTGCAATGGGTCTAAAAAGCACAGTTCCTGGGTTTTTCTATGAAGTAACTGGCTTTAAGACTTTCCCCTAAATATAATTCCTGGACTCCTTGGATTTAGAGAGAAAAAGTACAGGTTTTCTTGGTTAATGGAGCTAATTGTAGAACTACAGATACAATATTTTATATTTATGATGACTGATCCAAGTAAGGTTTTTTAAGTGAAAAGCTTAAACATATAACTGTCATATTTAGAGGAATGATAAATGTTTGCCACTGAAGACTCCATGAATGCTCGCCCTGTATCATATACTTATTTGGGGCATGTTACTGGCTTATATGGCATCCAAAATTTTTCTTACGTATCTTATAGCTGGTCTAGAGGCTTTTCGAACATTTCTGAAATCAGAATTTAGTGAAGAAAACGTTGAGTTCTGGCTTGCTTGTGAAGACTTCAAGAAAACGGAAAGTGCCGAAAAAATTGCTTCCAAGGCCAAGATGATTTATTCTGAATTCATTGAGGCTGATGCCCCCAAAGAGGTGAGTGAGAGATCCCAGCTTCATGAATATGCATCTCCCAGCAAATCTGCTTGCAATTAAAAGGCACTGATGCCAGCTAACGGGAAATCAAATTGCCGCTAAGTATCCAAATAGAAAGTGTCCGTAAACTCTGGTAGATATGACCCTCCCTCCTTCACTGACGAGACAAGTATTTCTCAGCCCCGTGTCTGTCTCCTTAGCACAGCACTGGGGCTCTGGGGAAATAGTACCTGCTCTCTCAGATTAAACAGCTCTGGAGTTAACTCTACAGAAATCCCTCTTGGATTTCGAGTTCGTCTTGTCTTTCCTTTTCAAAATCAGGGAAGTCAATGTGGAATAGAATTTTGAAAAAAAAAATTTTTTTTTAATTAAAAATAGCATATGGGCCTGGTCCGTGTGGCTCCATTGTTGAATCAGGAGATCACGGGTTCAATTCCAGGTCAGGGCACACACATGCCCAGGTTGCAGGTTTGATCCCCACAGGGGGATGCAGGAGGCAGCCGATCAATGATTCTTTCTCATCATTGATGTTTCTATCTCTCTCTCCCTTCCTCTCTGAAATCAGTAAAAATATATTTTTATTAGAAAAAGGAAAAAATGTGTAGGAAAAGAAACAAGTCTTGACCAACAGTATAAGTTCTTTCTGTCTCATGTTTTGGAGGTCCCCACTATGGCAGATAAACATGTCTTCCTTTCCGAAAAAGAAGGGTTTTCTGACCTGTATTTCTTGGATGGTAAAAATGAGCCAAAGGTGGGAGACACTGTCGCAAGTGATCAGGACCCACCTGTACCATTTTAGGGTCCGAAAAATAGGGGAGGGCCTTAGAGAGAAATCTGGAATGACTTTGATAATAGCCCCCCAAAGTGTTGTATGCTAACATCCCATTTTTATTTGATTTAATTTCTAGTACTAAAATCATGATCATCTCGATTTAAAGTTAAACACCCCTCTAGTGTTTAACTTTCAAGTTTAAGCAACTTCTGTTTTAAAACTGCTTTGATTCCTCACTGAATATATTTTGATGGCTACGTAGCAAACAGGAAGTTACATTAACTACCCAGTCCAAGTCATCTTCCCAGAGGGGCAATACCCACATCCTTCTAAGCGACAGTTACCATATGTTCTGATCCAAAATTGGGACTCGTGGTTTAAAAAGGATTGTTTACTTATGGGGACAAAAGACACAATAGATGAAACGCAAACACTTTCACAAAATCTAGGGCATAAACTTGCCGTAGTTCAAGTTTTACATGGAACTTAATTACAACAGCACATATTGGCCCAGTAGGACATTCCAGAAATATGAACCACTGAAGCGGGAGAAAAAGAAAAAGAATTTGTAGGAAGACAAAAAAAGAATTTATAGGAGGAAAAAGAGGTGAATTTGTAGGAAGAAATTCACCTCTTCTGGATCTATTTCAACATTCATTTTCCAGTCACCATGTAAAGATTCAATAAACAATTCTAAAAAAAAAAAGTAAAATATATAAGATTCATCACGTTGATTAATGCATCATCCCCCTAAAAACCTTGAAATCAACTCTAAAGATATCCTATTTATAGTGATATTGGGTTGAAAGCCAGATTTTTTTTCTTCTTCTTCTTTATGGTTCTATCTAGCTGACAGTGGTTGTGTTAGGATTTTTAGCTGTCCATATACATTGTGGTGTTCACCATTATGATTGGATATATGATGGTTTCTTTCGTGTCTCTTGCCCTAGTGAAGGTGTTAGTGTTGTGCATCATTTATTTCTGTCTCTAAAACCAATCATGGATAGAATTCTTCCAGATGTTAGAAAGCCTTCCACTCTCAACCTTAACCATCACCCTTGAGACTATCACTCAGGAAGTGTGTTAGCCTTTAATGATGCCAAAATGAAGGAAGACTAGAGGAGTGAGTGGCGATTACATAGAATGATGTCACCCAAAGCAAGATTATAGGCGGCTTTGATTTGAAGAGGGATTTTTTTAAGCGCTGCTGTGAGGGAGGGCTCCCTAACAGGCCGCCTGCCCCATGTTAGGGGGGCCTTTTACATACACAGGCACACACCTTTGCATAACGAATCTCCTGATACACGTACAGCCTGAATGAGGAAGGCTACCTCATTTGAATGCAAGGGCACCACTGACAACCTTTTATTCAAATCACGTGAAAATATATCAAGCTCAGTACAGGGTCAGAGGAAAGCCAAAAGGGGACACTGTGAAATGTACTCTTCCTGCAGAAAAATAATGTGCTGACAGCCCAGAGAATTTAAAACTGCTGGCGTAGAAAAGGGGACTTGGGCATGGATCACAAGAGCACGGAAAATATCCCGGATCTTTACAATAAAACTAGAGGCTTGGTGCATGAAATTCATGCAAGGGGTGTGTCCCCAGCTTCATCTGGAGGGTCACCTGGAAAGTCATTTGGCTACCCCATCTAATAAGTATATTATACCTTTCCTAGAGGCCTGCTGCATGAAAATTCATGCACTGGAGGGGGGTTCCTCAACCTGGCCTGCTCTCTCTCACAGTCCCAGAACCCTCAGTGGTGTGAGGTGACCCAGCGATCAGGGGAAAGTGACAACCCATCACACCTCTGCTGCTGCCACAGGAGTGAGGGTACTGGGTACTGCCATCTTGTGGCTGTGGGTGCCACCATCTTTGAGGGTATGGCGGTCAATTAGCATATTCCCTCCTTATTGGCTGTGAATGCCTCCATCTTTGAAGGCAGAGCAGTCAATTAGCATATTCCCTCTTTATTGGCTGTGGGCACTGACATTTTTGCAATGGCATGAGCACCAATTAGCATATTCCCCCTTTATTAGATAGGATTATTGTAGTTTTTCAAAAGCCACCAGGGACAGCATTCTGATGTCAGATGTATTGCAGCCTTTTCAAAACAGACAGGATTTAGAAGCCTCTAAATGGTTGTGATGACATTGAGGCTGCCATCCGGTAAGAATCACAACCCCTCATCTGGTTTTCTGAGGTTGGCAGTGAAGTGGTTTCAGATTTCTAAGATAATCTGTGACCTTTAGAAAAGTAAGGAATTAAAATATCATACCGCTCAGAGTCCTTGAAACTGAAGAGTACCCATGCAAACAAAATGCAAGCGACTTACTTGTATCAATAAATAATGTTAAAGGAACTGTTAATTTCATCAGTTGATAAAAGGTCCAAACCTACTAGTTTGAGATGCTTGGCAAAATCTAAGCTTCTGGGTAACTTTCAATGACTCAGCAGTTCCTCAAGATGGTACAGATGGAAAGCATTCCTCTCTGAAGGTCACTCCTGGGTAATTCCCCCCATTGTTGCTTTATTCCAAGTTCAGCACCACTGGTGTCTGACTGTCTGAGATAGAAATGTATCTCCTGGTAGAATCCAATCAAAAACTATATTTGAAATGAGTGAAAAGTTAGAGGTGAAGTCCACAGATATGCTTTCCAGGAGTGATTCTATTGAAGGAATTTCTGAGTGAAAATGTACATATTGGGACTAATGTTTTCACTTTTTTCCTGATACTGAGATTTCAGAGAAGTGAAGGAAAATAGAGCGCTTTTGGTAGCCTATCCTCGAATTTCACTTAAATGGACTTCTCCAGAGCATTTTGCAAAATTGATCCCTCTTGTAGTTGATTACTGTCTCCAACTGGCTTCTGGCATTTCATTTCCTCCTCTCTGCCCTGTGCTGTTTAACGATTCCTTATGCCATTTCCACTCCTAACCAACACCCAGTATGATGAGGGAGGTGTTCCTTGTTCATTCTCTGCTGGCAGTAGCTCTCTCGGGATCTCTCCCAGGCCATGGCTGTCAGGGGCATCTCAGTGTTAACACATTCACATCTGAGTCCTGATTTCCTACTCAAACTTTCTTCCACCTGAGTCTCTCTATCTCAGTCAGAAGCAGTAGCATTTTTCTCATTACTCTAGCAAAATACCTGGTAGTCATCCCTGATTTTTCTCTTCTGTTCATACCCCATATCCAATCCATCAGAACTTCTGTCATCTCATTATTCAGAATCTTTCTAAAAGCGGGTCACTCTTAAAGATTTGTGTTCCTTGTCCCAGATCATAACTATGTAATCGCAAATTCCATCCATTTACTTTTTAGATCCCTTTGAAATCTATGCGTTTCCCTTCATTTCCTGTGACATTGCTCAGCCTAGATCACCATCACTGCCCACATGAACTTCTGGCATGATCTCCTAATTTTTCTTCCTTTTATCCACACCAAGCTATTATACCACATGGAAGCCATAAGAGAAGACAGAGCCACCAGGGAAAAAAAAAAAAAAAAAAAAAAGCAAAACAAAAACAAAACAAAACAAAAAAACACCTCCAGAAAGACTTGGAGCAGAACTTGGAGACGCCAGAGAATTAAGAAATCCTTTTCCTCTGATAATCGGATTGAATACTTAACACTCACAAATGCCTTTGTACCCAAATCTATTTAAGCAAGATGATTGAAATGCATAAATGAGAGCTTTAGGTGTCAGATTTGCTCTGGGAAATTAGACCAGCTTCAGAGCTCCCACCAGGACAAGTAGACCATTCGGGGATAGCATACTGGAATTCAGGTGTGGGGAAATCCAAGAGCCAGGGTACGAAGTGTAAATTTTATGTCATAAAAAAATAGGTTTTCAGCTGAATACTTATCCTATGGAAATGACATTCTGGTGAAAGTGATGTAGTAATGCCATCTCAGAGTATTCAGAAGGGAAAGACATTATGAGAAGAAGTACCAAGTAAGAGGCAAGTTCCTTGGTTTGGGAATAGATTCGGGATTTTTAAAACAACAACGAAGCTAGACAGATAGCAGTGAGGATGAAAAAATGAGCATTGGGAAATGACAAAGGAAAAGATGAATGAGGGAAAATATACAGGGTGTCCCCGAAAAAATGTATACCTACTGGCTGACATTATTAATCCCAATGGATTATATTTGAAAAGAAAGAAACATCAATCGTGCTATCAGCTGTTAAAAGTGTGTATACATGTTTTGGGGGACACCCTGCATATGCATGTAATGTATAAATGTTGTATATTTATATGATAGGAGGGAAGAGAAATAAAAGAGGTGTCAAAAATATAATGCCCACGTTTCAAGCTTGAACAACTTGGAGAAAAATAGTGACATTTAAGCCAACATGAGGGTGTGATATTTGGCCCCTGAGATTAAGCTGAGTTGCTAAGACCCATCTTCCTAAGACCAGTAGGCAGGCCCTTGGTAGAAAAGCAAGTGGGCCAGAGAATGAAACGGATAAGCCAGAAGTGCAAGATTAATTATTTCCATATATAATATTTATGATCAGTACTACACTAAAATGAACTGGTTTTTTTCAAAATGTAAACATGATTTTGAACAAATGTAGAAACATTTTCCCAGTTTATTTATACAACATATATTTATCCAGTCCTTATCCTGTGCAAGGCATTGGGAGAGATGCTGCAGAAAAGGCAAATATCCTCTAAGTAACACAAAGTCCTTGGAGAGGCCATAAAAGGGGAGGGGGGACCTGTGGATGGCATGGGGTTGGTGTAGAAGGGGTGTATGATTTGGTTCATTGGAACCAAATATAGAATGAATATAGAATGAAAAGTAATAGGAATGAGTTAGTGGAAGCCATCCTAGTAAATCCTAGTTTTTGTCCACCTCTGGAAGGTACATTTTAGGTATTAAGGTCAAAACACTGGGTGGGGGGAGAGAATAAAGGATGGGTGGGGAAAAGCAATTAAAAATCATAAAATATTTTGGTTGCCTTTTCGCTTTGCCATTTTTTTATATAATCTCAAAGTAAGGCTTCAGCTGTGCTCTCTGTCAACGCCAAGCCTCCCAACCCAGAAACAATGCACCCAGCGTGTGTTTGCATCTGAAAATGAGCTCATGACCTTTCTGCCGGTTTGCATCAGGTTCTCTTTGTGTTTAGGAAAAGAAAAAACAAACTCAAATAGCACGTGTGTCTGCCATCTGTCTAAACGGTGTATTTTTTGATTAAGCTAATCTCATGATGCGCAACCTTATTTCCCCAGATTAACATCGACTTCAGTACCAGGGACCTCATCACTAAGAACATTGCAGAGCCCACTGTCAAGTGTTTTGATGAGGCTCAGAAGCTAATCTACAGCCTCATGGCCAAGGATTCGTTCCCGCGGTTTCTAAAGTCGGAGATTTACAAGAAACTGGTTGATAGCAACCAGGTTGGAAACAATAAAAAATGGCTCCCTTTCTTGTAGGGAAGATGAAGGACACACTAATAAGCAGGTTATAATTAGGGGGGGAAACAACTGATTGAACAGATCAATGCAATCACTACAACTTCAAGGCAAAAATGGTTTCCAGGTACAAGCACCATGTAAGTTTTTTAGGGTTTAGGAAATATGTTTTATTCCGATGGAAAAAATAACGCTTTAATGATGAAGCCTGAAATTCTCAGTCATTTGTTTAGAATGTATTCCTCTTATCGGATACTTAAAATTTTTCTACTGGGAGAGTTCAAAGGGAGTTTGTAGAGATATAAAACGCTCTTAAACATGAGTGGATAGTCTTACAGCATTATAAATTCAAGACACTATATATCTTCATGTTGCTGAGTGGAAGGCTGTTTAGCATCATAAATATGATTTAAAATACTCTTTGCATTATTTAAAAAAAAAAAACCTCACGTCTATAAAACACAAATCTGAATCAAACACCTTGAGTGTATTCAACTATTTCTTTTTTATCAGGATCTGCTAAATAATAATGTGGTGGTTACCTAAACTGCTATGACTCCCAGAGCAATTTTTTTAAAAATTTAGTAACACACATACACACACACAACACACACACCACCACCAACAATACCACTGATCAAACTTTGTCAAAATATACCATTTGGTTTAATTCAACGGAATCACCTAGGCATGTACGGAAAGGCCTTGAGGGTGGGGAAGATTGATTTTCTTAGATTAGTAAGAATATAAGGAAAAGAGAAGAAATAAGAAGCATGGATAAGTCTTCACATGATGGACTGCATAGCAACAATGGTTCCATAAAAAACAAATTATTGCAACATGGCACACTCAAGTAAGTATGGAGTTAAGTGTCCATTCACTCATTCAGTGCTGGAACTTGTTGATAAAAATCAAAGAAATCATAAATTGCATTTACTTGGAGAAGTTCCCAAATGGTTTCTTTCTGTATATAAATGTCCTATGATAAGTGTGACTGATTTCCTGTCAATATGAGAAGCTATAGGGATTCAACAGATCTTCTGTCTTTCCATGTTTTTTGCACAGATTTATTTATCTTTGTTGATGTCTCTATTTTGCAGATTATTTGAACATTAAAAAATGAAGGAAAAAACAACATGACATTTTTATGTTTCCACAGCAATTCATTTGATAGACAAAATTTTGTCTCCCCTTCGTCATCAAAAATAAACATTTAAATACATGCAAATGGGATACTCCCTGTACACTTGCAAAATTTTTTTAAAGGAAAAAAAAAGTCATTGGGAAGCGCTATATACTTTACAACATTTATTCTGAAGGTTCTAACCTTAATTTAGTCTCTACTTAATTAGGAAATTTAAAAATTATTTCAATATATGAAAAAGACTTTGGCCCAGCCAGTGTGACTCAGTGGTTGAGCATTGACCTATGAACCAGGAGATCGTGGTTGGATTCCTGGTCGAGGGCACATGTCTGGATTGCGGCCTCAATCTCCATGTAGGAGGGGCATGTAGTAGGCAGCCTATCAATGATTCTCTCTCATCATTGATGTTTCTATCTCTCTCCCCCTCTCTCTTCCTCTCTGAAATCAATAAAAATAATTTTTTTAAAAGATGAAGTATAATAACTCAAAGCAGCCTTTAAGTGGAGTCCTGTTAGGAGAATGTCTAGACTGACGTTTAAGATTAGCAACAGAGGAAAATCCACTCTTAATTATCCAACACCATGTTGTATAGAAATCATTAAAGAGCAGATGATCAGATAAGAAAAAAGAGAGGCATCAACTTACCATCCAAGCTTCAAGTTTTAAAAGTTAAAAATATGATTCAAATACAAATATAAAATACTTATTGCCAAAATTATTAATAAGGGGACTAGACAGGTAGCCAGATAGTAAGTATAAAAACACTTATGTACACAGTTACAGCTTTGATTAACTGTTTTTTTAAAAGACATTTCTCACTTCTTTCTTTTATACTGAGATACACGAGATGCTTAATAAGAAATGCAGTTGACTGTGTTTTACATATTGCTATGTTGGGTGGATGGAGTTATAGTCTATTCTATCTGTGAAAAGTCAATGCCAGTTACAGAGCAAATAAAAGAGAAGAGAGAAAAACCTAGGAGAAAGAAGCAAAAGAAAATGAAGAAAGTCTGACTAGTGTGCACAAGGAAAAAAATATTATCACTTCAAGAGTTAGGGTCCAATAGGGAAAAGAAAATTCAGCACAGAGAATCTATAATAATAAAAGCATAATATGCTCATTAGGACAAACTTCCTTCCAGACAACCTTCTGGACGAAGCCAGGGCTGCGAGGGCCGAGGCAAGCTGCCACATCTGTGAAGGCCAAGCCCCTTGCAGGAATGTCAAGCATGTTATAAAAGTGATGGGTGAGTGGAAAAGCAAAGCAAAGAATGGAGTTGAAACACATGAACATCAGCATGAAGCCGCTGTTGCTTTTAGGGCTAGAGGCACACCTCGTGGAGGGCTTGTTAACCACATCAAAAGCCCCAAGTGTTTGGTGGGACCCGAACGCCATGATGAAGGCTGACCCGCTGAAGCTGGAACCCACAGGAGGGCTGTATCTGAGGGCATGGAGAAGGCAGTCCCTGTTAGAGGCATCACCCAAGACAGAGAGAGGGGGAAACACTCCAGATTCTCCCTCCTCCCCCTCCACCTGTCATCCCTGTGGAATACTCCCATAGCCCAGCCCTCTAAGCATGAAAAGGAGAAGAAGGAGAAAGGGAAGGAAGGGGAGAAGGAGGAGGAGGAGGGGGAGGGGGAGGGGGAAAGAGAAGAGGAAAAGGGAGGGATAATGGGAGGGGAAAGGGGAAGGGGGATGAGAAGGGGAAGGGAGAATGAATGGGAAAGGGAAGGGGGAGGGGAGGAAAATGGGAGGGAGAGGAGGGGGAAGGGGAAGGGGAGGGGAGAGAAGAGTGATAATAGGAGGGGGAAGAGGAGGGGGATGAGAAGGAGAAGGGGATGAAAGAAGAGGAAAATGGAGGGGGAGGTAAAGGGGGGAGAGGAGGAGGAGAAAATAAGATAACTACGGAAATAGAAGTAGGGAAAACACAGAAACCAAAGAGCAATTAAGAGAAGTGTATACAATAAAGTGTGCTAATTCTTTTTTTTTTTAATGTTTTTATTGATTTTTAAATAGAGAGGAAGAGAGATAGAAACATCAATATGAGAGAAAATCACTGATCAGCTGCCTCCAGCATACTGGGGATCAAGCCCACAACCTAGGCATGTGCCCTGACTTGGAATTGAACCGAGCCTCTTGATCCATGGGATAACACCCAACCCACTGAGCCGTACCGGCCAGGCAAGCATGTTAGTTCTTGAAAGTAAGCGTTTATTTCTGCATGGATATTGCTAGTCCCTAACAAGCCACCCAACTTACTAATCCAAGAAAGATTGTGTTAAAAATAAACACGCTATGAAATATGCGTGTCTCTAATTTGTAATATATTTATTATCACTATTAACATTATAATTATCAGGCACTATTTTTAAAATCTACTAAATTTGTGTAATGAAAAGGAACACTATTATGCCACTGAATTTTCACTTTTCACGTAATTCTAAAACCTAAATACAATAAGAACACTGTTATGTGGATTACTTGTATTAAATCTACAGTAGGAAATTAAAAGGTATTTAAAGCCCTTTGTGAGTACTTAATGAAAATGCTTATTTTATGAAATGTCTAAATTATGAAACTGCATTATAGTTCATTAAAATTGTTTTTTAAATTAGGCTTCATAAAGATTTTAAGAGAATCTTACCAAACGTATTAACAATTATGATGTTCCGTGAATTTAAAATATAGTAATTAAGCCACACCAGTTTTTTGGTTTTTTTTTAACTATAATCATATTTGAATGTGAACAAACATATATTTTTGCTAAGTATGAGTATTTCAGAAACATGCCCTGGGGGAAAAATATTTCTTGGGGACATGAAATATGAGAAAATAATTGAGGATCTTTATGGTAGAAAATACCTTAAAAATATTAACGATACAATTCTTTTAACTTAAAATTACTTTTCTCTCAAGATTAAAATGGTAGGCTTAGAAAAATGGCAACTTTTGGACACAGTATAGAGTGCACTGGCTGTCAAGAGCATGCAATACATTATGCAAATGTAATTTTATCCTTGCCATTAATGCTGAATAAATGTGCATGCTATATTCTAATGAAATATTTCTCCTTAGTACTATTCTAAACTTACCTGACTGAGCCACGAGAAAAGGGTTAGTTAATATATGTTACAAGTATTTGTTAAAACCAATGCTCTAGTTAATTCTTTTTTTAATTTTTTATTTATTTCAGAGCAGAAGGGAGAGGGAGAAATAGAGACATCAATGATGAGAGAAAATAATTGATTGGTTGCCTCCTCCACATCCCCCCCCACACATACACACACATACACACAACCCAGGCATGTGCCCTGACCAGATACTGAACCGTGACCTCCTGGTTCATAGGTCAACACTCAACCACTGAGCCATACCAGCTGGGCTGATTTAAACATCACAATGCTTGAAATAATGCATCTTACCTTACTATACTCACACAGTGGGGATGACATGAGATGGTATCCTATTTTGAAGTGAACAGGTTGGCTGTAATCCATAGATTCTGTATCTGAAACAAAAGATGTCATTACTCATGGCAACAGGAGTAGCCAGAGGAGCAGAATCCTGAGTCCCGCCTCCCAAAGAGTAACATACAGAAGGGCCAAGTGCCTCCCAAATACTCATTGGTCTGTGTTACCAGAGAGAACAGAACTCCTGCTCTTAGGAAAGCTAATTCTCTGATCATGGGCAGTCCACATACCTATCCTTGCTTCTGTTTTCCAAGGCTGTTTGCTCTGCAAACAATCTTGAAAAATTAGGCCAGAACCAAGGTCTCGGTATCTCTTAGTATTTGCAAAATGGGCAGAAATGCAAGAAGCCCATGGAGAACTATCTCCCCATGGCCACCCAAGGTCTAGAAAATAGCTGGTCTCATCCCAGCGAGATGCTCAGACATCTTTGCTCTGTGAGCTGTGAATACAGAGCTGCACTTGAATCCGAGGGAAGCCATTCCCAGAGACTGGACAGCCTCAACAGGGAAAGGCAACAGTCACTTTTTCTCAGAAAAGATTCTCCGCATTAAAATACGTCAACGTGCATTACTTTATCTGAGATGAGATTTTTCAACAAGCCGCCTATAACTGGATAAAAGAAATGCCCTAGTCTGGCTGGTGTGCACAGTGGTTGAGTATCAACCTATGAACCAGGAGGTCATGGTTTGATTCCTGGTCAGGGCACGTGCCTGGGTTGCAGGCTCCATCCCCAATAGGGGCATGCAGGAGGTGGCCGATCAAGGATTCACTCTCGCCATTGATGTTTCTGTCTCTCTCTCTCTCCCTCTCCCTTCCTCTCTGAAATCAATAAAAACATATTGGGGGGGGGGGGAGGGAGAGAGACATGCCCTATATTTTTCTAAAGATGGCAATACTTGGGAGTTAAACAGATGGCATTTAAAAGAAGTGTCAGGAATGAGGTAACTCAATGGAAATCTCACTGCTCTCAGATCTGCTGTTGGCTATCTCCTGAAAAGGAGCCATCATTTCAAATCCCCCATGTACCAGAGACAGCTTTGGCTGTGTACACGGCTTGTGGCCAAGCCTTGGAGTTACACAATATGGCAGCCAAACAATGTTGCCCACTTGAGAGTGAGCTTCAGTCGGGCCGGCATGGCTCAGTGGTTGAGGGTCAACCTATGAACCAGGAGGTCATGGTTGGATTCCTGGTCAGGATGCATGCTGTGTTGCAGGGCTAGATCCCCAATGTGGGGTGAACAGGGGGCAGCCGGTCAGCGATTCTCTCTTATCATTGATGTTTCTTTCTCTCCCTTTCTCTTCCTCTCTGAAATCAATAAAAACATATTTCACAAGAAAAAAGAAGAAAGTCAGTTTCGTGTTCCGTCCTGAAAGTTTTATGCAGGAGACATCAAAGCATTCACTCCATTTCTATTTAAATCCACTTGTGACTATTGACCGGAACACTAAATTCTGAGGTTATACACATTTTTTTAAAAAATTAAACATGTTCTCTGAGTGGCACAGGACAGCTCTTTATCAATTCATTAATTCATCAGCTGCACAGACACAGTTTATAACGCACTCAATAAACTATGGGATGAAGTTCTGAGGAAAACCATTATCAAAACAATAGGCTAACAATCACTCTGTTTTGTGTTTTCTTGTCTCGTTTTTGAAATTTATACTATCTATACTCCAACCCTAACAGAAATCTCCACCAAACAGGGAAATGTCTTAAGTAACTTGACTTATTGTGTGTTATAAATGTCTAAAGCAGCGTACCAGACTGCTTGCAATAAATAACGACTGTAAGCACTTTATTTTGCCTATTATTTTGCTATTAATTCCTTCCTGCAGAGTTTTAGTCTGAATTGTACAATCTATAATTGGAACATAAGAATAATCCAAGTTGACATATAATGAAAAAAGCAGTTATTGCTCTAACATATCCATCTATCCATCCATTCATTTATGTATCTAGTCATCAATGCAATCCTTTCAACCATCAATTACTCCAGCAAGTAATTAGCTGTTGAATTGCTTCATAACTGGGGTTGACAGAAAAGTGAATCCGTAGGGAATTCCCTCAATGAGTTCATCTGTGTGCTACTGTCTCTGATCCCACTAGGCGAGAATTATCACAAGAAGGCAATGATAGAAGGCCCTGTATGGGAGTCAGATGAGATGGAGCAGAGAGTTGAAGAGAGAAAGAGGAGATGTGTGTGAGGGTGTGTCTGTCTGTCTGTTTGGAACAGACAGGGCCTCAAAGGAAATCGGAGGAATAAGTGAGGCTTAAACCAATCCTCAAACCCTCCCCTACGAGGTGAAGGATGTGGAAGTCACTGGGAACTGAGAGTTGTGTGAGCTCAGTAAAGCCCAGGTCCCTCCACCTCCGTAGGGAGTGGATGCTTCCAGTCTGGTCTCAGTCCTGTCTCTGGTGGTGTTCACTGGTCTCCTGGTTTCTGTGCTGAGTCTGAAAGTGGGGACATGTGGGGGCCTGGGAATTGTAGGAGTCCTCTCCCAGCCAGCACCCAAAAAGCCAGCAAGGCAGGTGTCCTGTGTAGGTGGCCCGCAGGAGAGGTATTCACTGCACGCCGTGAAAAAGCAACGACTGTCACTTCAAAATTCAAAATGGAGCCGGCGCTGCCATCCCAGAGGCACTGCTGTGCTCGTCCTGCGCCCCAAACCTTTGGAAAAGGCAGCATGGCCTCGGGGCTGGGCCTGAAGTAACGCCGGATTCCAGACGGCGGTCTGCAAAGCTAACGGGAGAGCAGACACGTGTGTTCCAGAATGAGAGCGCTCTCCGCCTGGCCATTCGCATCGGAACTCACACCATTAAAGAGGAAAAGTTCTCTCCACTCTCATCCAGTTCAAAGCCTGGCCAGAGAGGAGAGGGGAAGGGAGCCGCGGTGGAACACTCGGGCTCCTGCTAATTGGCTCTCCCGCTGTCCCCACGGAAGGGTGGCTGCCAATTAATCCTAATTGCTGAGCGCCCGGGCCCGGGGGTCTGGCCCCAACGGAACTCACAGCTGCAGCTGCAGGGACTTCTCTCTACCCAGCACAGGGTTCTCACACACGCACACACACACACACACACGCACACACACACACGCACATCACCACCACCACCACACACCACACACCACACACACACCACATACACATACCACCACCACACACACCATACATACACACACATACATACATACACACATCACACACACACACACCACACACCACACATACACACACACCTATACACACATACACATACCACCACACACACCATACACACACACCACACACACCTACACACACACCACACACATCACACACACACACACACACACACCTACACACACACCACATACACACACACCACACACACCTACACACACACCACACACCCACACACATACCACCACATACACACACCATTACCACACACACCTCCACACACATACCACACACACATACCACCACATACACACACACCACACACACACACATACCATCACCAACAGACACACCTCCACACACACACACACCACATACACAAACACCACACACATTTCCCCACACACACACCACCACCACATACATGCCACACACACACAAAAACATACACACATACCACCACCACACAGACACACCTCCACACACACACACAAACATACACACATACCACCACCACACAGTCATACCTCCACACACACACACACACACACACACACTATACATATCTACACACACACCACACACCACATACACAAACACCACACACACACCACCACACACACACACCACCATACACAGCACATATACACACACTCCACACCACATACACACACACACACACACCTTCTCAAACTCATCTCAGTGACACCTGACCCTAATACGTCCATGCCCAGAGAAGGGGCATGTGGACCGTGAATGTGTTGCCATATTAGGGTTGATTGCTCATTCATATTTTTCTCTGAATTTCATCATCTTCCCTAGTCTTTGTTACTTATTTAGTTTCTGATAATCAAGAGATATCCTTGAGGGAAACACACCTGTGAGGAAGACTGAGTACCAAATTATCCTTAGGAAACTCAAGGCTCAATTTAGTAAAAATCAGAATACGTATATTTATATACATTTAATTTCACACACCAGAAAATGACTCCGTGCCTCTAATTTAGAAAATATCCCCGAATCCCTAAGCTACAGGCACCTCCAATAACCTGAAGAGGGATGTAATGTATAGCTTCACCTTCGTAAAGGTGTGTTTCCTGTTGTTACTCTTTCTCAAATGCTTTTGGTCAGAACCCTGATACCTGAGATTTCTCAGGATACAGTCTCCATCCATCTAACGGTGACAGGAGTAGAATCGCAAGCCTGGGCCTGGGTCCTTCCCTTCTCAGACTTGTTTCTAAAATAAGTGACTGAGCCTCCCAGCCAGCACTGCTGCTTCTTCAATGCCCGGAACATACCCTTCCACGCTGACATGCTGGTCCTACTTGGATTCCACAATTTGCATTTAAAATGAACGGATGCGGAGTTAGATTCTATCCAAGGCCTTCTGCACCTGGCTTTGCATCCAGGCTGCTGCAGGACTGTGAGTAATTTTCATACTACTTTCATTTGTCATCAAAACAAGCAGAGACCATGTACAGGGAATGGCTGGAGCTGGAGGCTAAATTTTCTCCCTCTGGTAGTGTTACTGATTTTTTTTTCTTTTACTTCCTTCCATTTTTCTTTCACTCTACAAAGACCAAGAACAGGCACAAAATTTGCTAACGCATAAGTCAATAGTTACCATCTTTCAAGGAAAAAACGTTTATGTATTGGGATAGGAAGAGTGTAAGTATTTGTTCAATACCCGGCTAGTCTCTGACAGCTGGGAGGAGACCTCCTGCAGCCAGGGCTTCCGGAGTTTGGGACAGCTGCCCAGCTTATGTGGGCCTGCGTTGTTATCTTTAAAAGCACAATGTGCCTAAGTAATATACTAGTAAGCATAGATTAGCCACGTTTGTCCCAGCTAAACCCAACAAGGCCACGCTAAAATAGCAATGCCCTATGGGAAGGTATTCTTACATGTTGTGAGTTTTGAGGCATGCTGCGTGTCCCATAAAATCTCCTATTTGGCCCAGGAGATTCATAGGCCAATGCTCAACCACTGAGCCACACTGGCCCAGTCCGCTGCCTTCTCTTAACTGATCCGCACTTTAAAACTGAGCAGCTCTTTCTTTGACAGCACTGAAAAGGTATTCCCTGAACAGTAACTGAAGTTGCCTATTGTCCCTTTAAATGACATACCAGTCACACAATAGAGAAAGCAAATGGGTGATAGAGTTTAGCGTGGATGCCAGCTGAGATAAGATCTTATTTATAAATAAATAAATAAATAAATAAATAAATAAATAAATAAAGGAAGGAACTTGATTTAAGAGAAGTGGTCAGAGTGGTCAGAGTGGACTTTGAAAGACTGATTCCTTTTTCCACTTACTATTCCCAACCAAAACGTCTGTGTTTACCATATGTTTACAGATCTAATTTCCCGTTCTTTTCGATTGCAGATGCGCCAGATGGCATATAGTTATCACCAGTTCACATCATTTAATACGCACACAAAAAAAATTTTTTTAAGAACATCTTCTGTTTCCAATTTTTCAATTACAGCTATTCAAGATTCTGCAGCGCCGTTTTTCATTGGGGAATTTTTCCTGACAAACACTATCAATCAGTATTCCTAAGTCACAGGAGAAGAAAGACAATTCAATGAATTCTTGTCAATAAAAAAAAAAGCTAACATTTATTATGACACATAAGTGTCTGTGAATAACTAAGTAGTAAGTCAGCTGCATAAAATAAAATTCATTCTTGGCTTCCAGAGGAATGTTCTTCTTTGACCTTGAGAGAATGCCCACAGCACACCAAAATGTCTAACTTTATCAGAAGCAAAGCGATTGGTCTTCAATGCTATTGAACACCAGGAACCTCACCTGGCAGGTGTAGCTCAGTGGTTCGGCATAAACCCAGGAACCAAGAGGTCACAGGTTCAATTCCCTGTCAGGGCACATGCCCTGGTCCCAGGCTCCATCCCCAGTAGGGGGCATGCAGGAGACAGCCAATCAATAATGTTTCTCTCTCACTGATGTTTCTCTCTCTCTCACCCTCTCTCTTCCTCTCTCTCTAATATCAATAAAAACATAAAATGAAATAAAGCCACGAATGCTCTTTTCCCAGAGGAGGGGTGAAAGAGCATTTCCAGGGAACAGCCGCTAACCTAATGAGATTAATTCGCTTCCCTGTGGGTGGAAGATACCTATCCAGAACTATTTATCTTCCCGGGATTCCTGCTTTATCAGAGCTGGCAGGCAAACATTAATCGCTCCTGCATCTCTCTTCCTCTTTCCTGACCTATTTCCTAAGAGGGAAGGCCTGGTTGCTGAGCAACAGGCTCCTCGGGAGAGCTCGGGGGCCCTCCAGCTCCCTTAGCTAAGGGTGGGCAGCACAGAACCAGCCCAACTGAGGCATAGGCAGCAGCCAGGGGCTCCAGCCCAGCCACCTCCCAGGCTGTCAGGGCGAGGTGATCGGTCGTGGGGTGTGCAGCCCTCTCTTGCTAAGCTGCAGAGAATAAAAAGCCTTTGGAATAACGGTTACTAAATCCGAGGGAACGAAATGCTTACGGAGGACTAAAAGTAGCCAGCCTAGCCTCAGAACATTTAATCAATCAAAAAGAGTTCGGTTTTATTCCAGGACGATCACTGTTGTGTTCACGTGTGGCGGTAGACTAGAGAGCACAGCAACATCTCATTCATGCATTTCATGTATTTACTTATGTGTCAATCTGTGTGTCTGTTTGTCTATATATTTACCCATTTACACTGGGGGTATTTGGTTTGTTAATAAACACACACAGCAAATATCAGAGGAAGGTTATTCATTAGATTTCCCTGGCCCCAATTGTGCTGCCCTGTCGTTTATATAATTGATTTTATATTACATATTCACTTCGGTTTTCAAGAATTAAGACATTTCTTGGTGCTTTCTGTGAGCAAAACAGTAGCTGCGCCTACCTAAACTCTAAACTGTTTTAAATTCTAGCATCTTTGTGTCATCAAAAGTTGCTGTTCTGTCCCAACTTTTCAATATTTACCTGGCCGAAACCAGTTTGGCTCAGTGGATAGAGCGTCGGCCTGCAGACTGAAAGGTCCCAGATTCGATTCCGGTCAAGGGCATGTACCTTGGTTGCGGGAACATTCCCAGTAGGGGGTGTGCAAAAGGCAGCTGATGGATGATTCTCTCTCATCGATGTTTCTAACTCTCTATCCCTCTCTCTTCCTCTCTATAAAAAATCAATAAAATATTTTTTTTAATTAGTCAGGGTATAAACCTTACACATGGAAAACTCTGCCACCCAAAGGTATTTACAGACTGAAACTATGTTCTTTTGGGACTCATGTGAATTTGACCCAGGAATCATTTTTATTTTTAATTTTCAACAGTGTTTTTTGTTGTTTTTTTTTGTTGTTTTTTGTCAGTAGCTATAAAGTATGTTTTCTGGGCTGCATCTTAAGGGTGCTACATTTGTATTATGTACCCAAGTGTGTTGGTGAGTAAAAATTTTCCTGAGTTATAGTCATGCATAGAATGTAAAAACTCTGGGTAAATAAGATGATATACAAAAGAGCCACAGTCAAAAGTAAATAAATAAATAAATAAGCCGCAGTCTTATAAATACCATATTATGATGGATAATAATACACTAAAGTCATTCGGAATGGTAGATTCCACTCCATGTGACATTGTTCCAAAAACTAAGTTAGTCACGGGGCTCTAGCTGGTTTTCGGCTCAGTGGATAGAGTGTCAGTCCGGGTTGGATTCTGGCCAAGGGTACATCCGTTGGTGGCAGCCTAGTGCCCGGCCCTGGTCACAGCACGTGTGGGAGGCAACAAATTGATGTGTCTCTCTCACATCAATGTTTCTCTCTCTCTCTGTCTCTCCCTCTCCCTTCCACTTTCTCTAAAAGTCAATGCAAAAAAAAAAAAAAATATCCTGGGGTAAGGATTATCAACAACAGCAATAGAGTAAGCAGTCACAGTCTTAGAGGCACCGCACACTTATGTATTTTGGATGAACTCAATAAAACACTGTCCTTTTGACTTGGGTCCAAACTGTGTGACATCCAGGTGGTCACACTGACTACGTACATTGTGATCAGGCATCTGTGAGCATCTTGGGACACAAGGAAGGCATGGCTCATTCATGGTGTCTCACAGCCATTCGGTGGGAACGTGAAAACCGGACCACCTCATTTCCCTGGTTTCTTCCCCAGATGCCCCTGACCTTCCCCCTGCTTTCCCCGGGATTACAGGATCTCAGAATTCCCTTCGCGAGATGCTTTCCATTTCTCTTCGCGCTTCCTGACCTCGGCACATTTAAAATACCGGCAGCTGACGCTTTCAAGACTCGCAAAGTTTTAACGCGGCTCCTATGATCAAAACGTATGAAGCAAGTTAAAAACCCACTTTTTATCCCATCTGCACAACCTCTGGTAACGTATTCTGTCTCTTCCTCCACGTAGGAAGGTGCCCCGTTGAATAAAAACCTGTTAAGGTTTCATTACAAAAATCCAGTCCCCGGTAGGTCAAGCTGGAAAAAAAAAAAAAAAAAAAAAAAAAAAAAAAAAAAAAAAGAATGAGGCTGCACATAAAGCAAAAGTGGATGGAGATTTTTATGGCAGACATGAAAGCAGGCCAGGGTTGGGGTATAAATGAAAGAGCTGCAGACAAGGGGTGCACGCATGATCTTTCATTTCTGCCCCGGGAGAGGCCTGAATGGTGGGAGCTGGGAGACAGAACATGATCAAATAGCCCGGCTCCTCTATGACTGAATCGATAAAAATGGTGAAGACCTAAATCTAAATTATAAAGCACGTTTATGAAGTCCCATCCAACCAAATTGTCAGCTTTAACACAGACGTTCTGAGCACTGAATAATAGGCCAATAGCAGAAACCAGTTTGGCTGCTGAAACAGGTTTGGCTCAGTGGTACAGCATTGGCTTGCTGACTGAAAGGTCCCGGGTTCAATTCCGGTCAAGGGCATGTACCTTGGTTGCGGGCACATCCCCGGTGGGGGGTGTGCAAGAGGCAGCTGATCGATGTTTCTCTCTCATCAACGTTTCTAGCTCTCTATCTCTCTCCCTTCCTCTCTGTAAAAAATCAATAATATATATATATATATATATATATATATATATATATATATATATATATATATATTTATTTTTTTTTTTTTTTTAATAGGACAATAGAGGGGCAGTGGAGAGAGGAAGAAAGTTTCGGCTCTGCCAATCCTCACTTTGTCTTTTGAGGTGCTGCCTCTCACACCTCCAAAACCCACAGAAAGCCAAGACTTGCAGCCTGTTCCGAAGGAAGTGAGGGAGACAGGAAAGGTGCCTTGTGACACTTCAAAGAGAGCCTACGCATATGGAATTCAGCAGCTGATCAACGGTTCTCTCTCATCATTGATGTTTCCATCTCCCTTCCAATCTCTGAAATCAAGAAATATATATATATGCAGATAGATAGATAGATAGATAGATAGATGATAGACAGATGATAGATAGATAGATAGATAGATAGATAGATAGATAGATGATAGATTGATGATAGATAGATATAGATAGATAGATAGATAGATAGATAGATGGATGATAGATAGAATCCATGCGCCAGTAGCTCGCCAATAGCTGGCTGCCACCCTCTAGTAGCTCTACGCCAACTGCCCTGCCCCCTCCTGTAGCTCTCCACCACACGCTTGCAGCTCACTGCCCCACCCTCCTGCTGATCTGTGATCTGGTTTTTCCTATGGGTCAGTCATGAACTTCACGGCGTAATGACCGTTTGCATATTACATCTTTATTATGTAGGGTACCAAGCTGAATGCTTTGGAAAAGAGAAGTTGAAAATCAAAACCAAAACTAAAACAGGGACATGAGCTGAAACCGGTTTGGTTGGATTTTAGATTTTGGCCCCTTCTCTGATTGAGTTCGACACCCCTAAGATAGAGTGTCGGCCTGCGGACTGAAGGGTCCAGGATTCGATTCTAGTCAAGGGCATGTACCTTGGTTGCGGGCACATCCCCAGTGGAAGGTGGGCAGGAGGCAGATGATCGATGTTTCTCTCTCATCGATGTTTCTAGCTCTCTATCACTCTCCTTCCTCTCTGTAAAAAAAAATCAACAAATAAAAATATATATTAAAAACAAAACAAAAAACAAACAAGGACATGAGCCACAAACTGACCCTGAATATGCATACTGAGGCACCCAGGATGGTTGGTGCGCTGAGCTGTGAGTAACGGCAGGACCTTCATGAATCCCAACAATGCAAGCCAAACTACAGTTTCAGAAGAATGGCACATTCTTTTATTATTATTATTATTATTATTATTATATTTTTTATTGATTTTTTACAGAAAGGAGGAGAGAGGGATAGAGAGCTAGAAACGTCGATGAGAGAGAAACATCGACCAACTGTCTCCTGCACACTCCCCCACTGGGGATGTGCCCGCAACCAATGTACATGCCCTTGACCAGAATCAAACCCGGGACCTTTCAGTTCGCAGGCCGACACTCTATCCACAGAGCCAAACCGGTTTCGGCAAAAATGGCACATTCTAAGCGGACTGTCTGACGTGAGGACCAAGAGTAATTAAATTCTCCCAGGGAAATCACAATGACCATTTAGGCTTTCACTGGGCAGGAGTCAGTCTGCAATGCTGCCCTCAGTGGAGAACCCTATTCCCTCCTCTGAGAGCAGGACATCCTTCAATACAAAGCTTAAGGGCCTCTTTTTTTTTTTTTCAAATTAAGCAAATTTGAAAAGCTATATTGGAGAAAAGGCAAATTTACAAAGACATAAATGAAGTGAACAAACTAAACTAAAAACACTCTTCTCCATTAATGTGAAATGTTTACTTAAGTTATGAGGCATCTTGACTTCTCTTAAGGCATAGCAGAACATGTGGTTCTTTCTCTCTATTCTTTACCTAGAAGGGAAATATATCATGAGAGAAGTTTATTTAGAACTGTATTAAATTTGAAGAAGTAATTATTTATGTACATAAATATAGGTGTGTGTGGATATATATATATATGTAGGAAGATAGGGGGAAAAAAGGAAAAAACCTTCAAATCTTGATTAGTCAAGATAAATGAAATCAAATTTGGTATGATTTAACACATGCAAAATAGTTAAAGATGTTAAATAAACACCAATTTATATATAAGATCTACTAAATGTTTCAACAATATCAATAATTAAATATATATATATAGATGTGACTTTTAAAATATGTATGCTGAAACAATTATAGCAAGTTGTAGGATGCAAGGTTAATATACCAAAGTTCAATTGCTTTCCTATAGCATAACAGCAATGAAAAAGTCGAATTTGAAAAATCAAAACAATATAATACACATTAGCATCGAAAATGCTTAAATACTTACATACCAATCAAACAAAACATGTATGCGATCTCCATGAGGAAAGCTATAATAAGTGACAGAATAGTGGAATAGGGCGAGCACGCCTTAGGCACACTCTCACATCTGGAGAGATATAAACCAGAATGTTAACAGTCACTATGGATGGAAATAGAAGCGCAAGTAAGTTCCTTCCCCATTACACAGTAAGACACTGTGGAGATAGGCGAAACCAGTTTGGCTCAGTGGTAGAGCGTCAGTCTGTGGACTGAAAGGTTCCAGGTTCGATTCCGGTCAAGGGCATGTACATTGGTTGCGGGCACATCCCCAGTAGGGGGTGTGCAGGAGGCAGCTAGTCGATGTTTCTCTCTCATCGATGTTTCTAGCTCTCTATCTCTCTCCCTTCTTCTCTGTAAAATATCAATAAAGTATATTTAAAAAAAAAAAAAAAGACACTGTGCAGAGGAACAATATGGAAGTTGTCCTGACCAAAGCAATGGACAATTAAGAGGATGGGTCCAGTCACTCATTACCAATTATCCTTTCTGATTGAGTCCTAATGCTAGTATGACTGAGGCAAGGACTGTGATAAATCTGACCTCAAAAAATTCACACGGATGCCTACACATCTTCTCAAAGTTAGCTCTTTAGGATGAGCATATCCTTTGAAAGCAGTACCAAGACCATCAGTCCACCAACATGGCGCGCCAATAAGAAATAATGCTTACACAGAACTTAAATCGATAACATTCAATTCTCTCAAGCTGTGCCATGCATGCCTGCAAAGAATACGTCTCTTCTCACCGTGCACAAGACGAAGAAGGCGGTGGGGAGGAGGATTCAGAAGCAGAAGAATCTGACCGAGAATATGTGTGAGAAGTGGGATTTGGAGACTTTCATAAATTCTCTTTTCTGTTTCTTTCCACTTAAAGACAATTCCAATAGCTTGCTTCTACCCCGTGAGAGAGGACTGGGCTTTTGACCTTGACAAAGAGCGGACACATTGTCATTGTGTGAGAGCCTTCCTGTCGGGTGCCACCAGCAACTTTCCGTTATTTCTCAAGTGGAGAAAGATGGAAGCTCTCAGCAAATTTCATCAGGAAGAGTCAAACATCAGGTTCCTGGGAACCTCAAGATAGAATTATATTAAAATTTTAATAAAGTCTCTACATGCACGACTGATATTAAAATTCCAGGCATCCAAGTGATGCAAAAAAAAAAAATGTAATTCAAATGGAGACTAATTATGTTCAATCCATGCACCTAATGAACCACAGAATCTATAAAAAAAGACACGACTGAGAAATACTTCCCCTTATTTATTCATCGACCTGTTTTGGTGTTTTGATAGGATGAATTAACTGCACGTACAGATGGTCTGACTTTGTAGTTGACTTTAAGAAAATCTGAGAAAATGTGAGAAAAAAATATTTTTTAAGAAACAGGGTTAGAGCCCTAGAACTCGGATTCCATGCTGCCTCTCAGCTTCCCTCGTAAAGATCAGGGGCTAGCCAGAACCGGTTTGGCTCAGTGAACAGAGCATTGGCCTGCGGACTGAAAGGTCCCAGGTTCGATTCCGGTCAAGGGCATGTGCCTTGGTTGCGAGAACATCTCCGGTAGGAGGTGTGTAGGAGGCAGCTGGTCGATGTTTCTCTCTCATGGATGTTTCTCTCTTATCTCTCTGCCTTCCTCTCTGTAAGAAATCAATAAAATACATTTTTAAAAAATCAGGGGCTACTTTTATGTCGGCTCAGAAAACATTATCGTCGCCTATCTTTAATCTCATCATTAATCCAAGTCACTGAAGATCTACTAAGTAGTAGAGATAGAGAAGAGGGTGTGTGTGTGTGTGTGTGTGTGTGTGTGTGTGTGTCTGTGTGTGGTCAGGGTAGTTAGCAGCAGACATGAGAGATCTGGTCAACTCCCTTTGCCACTTTTACCATGGAAATTACAACACTTGGTTATGCTATTACCACTGAATGTTAGCGTTCTTATTTTCTGAGATGCAAACCTACCGCTCAAAACACTTTTCTCCAGAGAACCCCCTTACTCCCGGAGGTTAGTATCCATTCCTCCACGCACCTCCCGGACACTGTATCTTTATTTAACTTGAACTTCTGCTTCTCACTGGCTCGGGATTTGGGTTCGGCTGCATGATTTGAAAAGAAGCGGAAGGTTTGTAAACAGGGGGCTTAAAAATAATTAGACTCTCAACTCCTCGCTGAAGAGAGTGCCAACCAGCATATGGGGGGGATCAGCACCAAGGCCAGTTTTAATTGGTTTGGTTTACAGCTGCCGAGAAGGGGGGAGGGGAGATTTACAGCACAAATTAATGTGCACAGTGGCTACGCTAATAGTTCCCTCCCCAATCTTCGTATCTACTACGGTAAGATTCATTTCTTCCAGCCCACACCCCAAGAAATAGAAAGACTGGTCCCTGATGCTTTCCTCGTAAATAACACTATTAAGAGGCTATACATGCATTCATCTGATCCCTGTTGCTGGTTAAGTGTGATTGACAGCAATGTTAGCCAGAACATGTTAACATGTTGGACCACAATTCAAAGGATCTTGTCTGTTCTGTGTGTGGGTTGTTTTATTTTTTTTTTAGGACAGTTCTTCGCATGGAACGCCTTGCCTCTGTTCCCTTCGTGTTGCTTAGGTCTGTGTTAAGTGCCCGGCCCTAGGAATCCAGGCCAAATCAGATCCAGTTCCCATCTCAAGGGGCTCACTGTCATGTTTGATGGAGCAATTGGAATTGACACCCCTCCCTCGGGCACCGGCTTTTCATGTCATTTCACTATGCACATTCCCTTTGTGAAAACCACATTTCACTTGCGGTGACCATTTTCCATTAGCTCCCTTCCGGGTCTGCATAAAGAAGTCTCTGCCCAGAAAAAAAAAAAAAAGCCCGCCAATGGTCCTTTAAAAGCCGCTGACTCTGGATCATCCAGGATCAGCCGTCTGGCATGTGGATGATCGAATAAATCCGTAATCATCACCACTCCAGCCTGTGCGTTCCTTTTTTGGGGACCCAACACTCACAGGGACATCAGATGTGCCTGACTCGTAGGAAAGCAAATCGGTGAGCTTTAAAGGCATGGACACTGACGGGAAATGGTCTGGCATACCTCAGAGGTATGGCGGGTTCTATTCCAGACCACAGGGATAGAGCGAGTCGTTGTCTCTTGGCTGGTGGCGGGTGGTAAAAAACGCCAACGCCCGGGGAGTACAGTGAAACAAAGCATAGAGCACGTGTGTGTGTGGACTCACCGAGTCAGGGTCAAAGCACTGGAGGAGTGATAGGTCTTCCCCAGGAGAGGTATCAGGAGGGGCTTCGCCAAGGAAGAGGTTTCTGAGTGGCGTCTGGGAAAGAGGGGAGACAGGGAGCAGTTCAGAAAGAGCGTGGAGGATAGCACGGCTCAGCCTGCTTCCCGGGAAAAAATGTTCTGCTGGATGGATGGATGATGGATGGACAGATGGATGGACAGATGATGGATGGGCAGATGGATGATGGACAGAAGGATGGATGGATGAATGATGGACAGATGGATGGATGGGCAGATGGATGATGGACAGATGGATGGGTGGATAGATGAATGGATGGATGGATGATGGACAGAGGATGGATGGATGGATGGATGGATGGGATAAAATAGATATAGATATTACATAAAAATATGTAAAATAGATATTTATATGTAATACATAAATATATGTAGTAAGTATGCATGCACATATAGAGAGAGAGAGATACAGGTATGTATTTTATATGCTTTAAAGAGAGGTAGCCATTTTCACCACCCTATGGAACATTCTAATACCCGTCGCTTCTCTGACCCTTCATTTCTGCTAGTTTCATTTTTTTTAAATGTGTACTCAGTCTACTCTCACTTTTGAGCACAAATAGTACCCAGAAAACATTTCAAATTTAACATTGTACCATGTCTTTATTGTCACTTATGTAAAAATCTAAACATATTTTTAAAAAGAACATTAGCTCACCATTGTTTTGTCATAGGTAGAGCAACATGCAGTTACTTTAAATACTCTAGTACCACCTTGTGGCTTATTTCCATAGGACAGCCTACTGGCAAACTGGTCATTTATTTTGTTGCAGAAAATGTTAAAAATACTATACTCGCCCATGTGTTCAAAACTATTAAGCCCGGCTCATGTGGTTCAGTGGTTGAGTGTTGACCCTTGAACCAGGAGGTCACTGTTGGATCCCTAGTTGGGGCACATGCCCGGGTTTCGGACTGGATGCCCAGTAGGGGGCATGCAGGAGACAGCTGATCCATGATTCTCTCCCCATCATTGATCTTTCTCTCTCTCCCTCTCCCTTCTTCTCTGAAATCAATTAACAATATATTTTTTAAAAGACAGGAACATCTAAAAAAAAAAAAAAACTATTTATTAAATTGCACACCAGTAGTTTCATGGCTAGCTTTACCCAGTGGCCAGATAAGTGTCTATTGAATGAGTACAAAAAACGTTTTATGAAGTATCATACTTTAAAAGATATTAGCTTGTACGAACGTGTAATAAATAACTTCAAAATGCAATGGGCATTTAATTTTAAGGCGTCCCTTCAATATTTATGTAAAACTCTGTGTGGTATGAACACATGAGAATTGCTCGTGACCTGCCCACAATGTGTAACGTATTATGTTGGGCTCAGAAATACTGTTAGCCCTAGGGTGGATCCCAGTGCCTGACACAACAGATGTGTGAGAAAGGAAGGCTGGAGACAGGAGAATATGTCCCAAGAAAGGGCAGGGAGAGAAGGACGGGGTTGCAAAGGCAGATTTTGAGTCACCTGTGAATCTGGACGGTTTTCTGCCCCTCTGACTTCACACGCCTCCTCTGGGAAGCGCGGTCATTCACACCATCAACCGGGCCTTCTACGAGAGCCACTCTCACATTCTGTCATGGCTCCCGAGCCCTCTCCTGACATCCCATCACATTCCCCTCCTCGTTTTTACCGTGCTGCCCTATCCTGAGACTCAAAAGGTCTGTCATAAACGCTTCCGTTCTTCCAAAGTAGGGATTGCCTCCTCTGTCTCTATTCTCCTCTCAAAGTCACTTCCCCTTTTTTCTTCCTTTCAGAGTCTCCCGCGGCCACAGATATCAAACCCATTTCTGTCCTCCACTCCAATGTTCCTGAACAATGCCCCTTTTACAAAACGTTCCCATAACTCCCTGTTACCGTTCAGGAACCCTATTCTTGGGCTCCTGCTCATCACCCCACACTGGTCTCCACTCGCGCCATCAGACCTGTGCCTTGTCATCACACACGTCGAAACTCGGAAAGAGAGAAAGGTCTGCTTATCCTGGCATTGGAGACCTCCTGCCGCCTGGGCCCAACCTAACTCACTCCTTCCTGCAACCCAGGAACAGTTCTGGACTTTGAGTAACATCCCCTGGTCTCGGTCATCAAGCATGGCGTGCTTTCTACCACTTGGCATTGACAGAAATGTTTCACATGAATCTCATTTGAAACCTCATCGGTGAGCCAACTTTTTTTTTTTTTTTTTCATTTTGCAGACAAAGAAACAGACATTTAGCCCTAATCGGTGTGGCTCAGTGGATAGAGCGTCGGCCTGTGGACTGAAAGGTCCCAGGTTCGATTCCGGTCAAGGGCATGTATAATACCTTGGTGGCGGGCACATCCCCAATAGGTGTTCAGGAGGCAGCTGATAGATGTTTCTCTCTCATTGATGTTTCTAACTCTCTATCTCTCTCTCTTCCTCTCTGTAAAAAATCACTAAGATATTTTTTTAAAAAGAAAAGAAAAAGAAACAGGACATTTAGAGATTAAGTATCTTGTCCACATTGTCACATGTAGGAAAAAAAAAAGAGTTTACTATAATTTGACATATGAAGTTACTGTTGATTCTTTTTTATCTGAGTATATTTTTTACTTTTTCCAGTGGCACCGTGTTATCAAGCAGCTGGTATTAAGATTTCAAGCATAGCCGAAACTGGTTTGGCTCAGTGGATAAAGCGTCGGCCTGCGGACTCAAGGGTCCCGGGTCCGATTCCGGTCAAGGGCAGGTACCTTGGTTGCGAGCACATCCCCAGCAGAAAGTGTGCAGGAGGCAGCTGATCGATGTCTCTCTCTCATGGATGTTTCTAACTCTCTATCCTTCTCCTTTCCTCTCTGTAAAAAATCATTAATGTATATATATATATATTTTAAGAAGATTTCAAGCATAACCAGTTTGGTGAACAAATACCAGGATAACCTTCGCTGGTGAGAAACTGACGGTTCAGGGGTGAAGTGACTCGCCTCGGGTTGTGGTACAGTTTAGTGACATTCTCCCCAGCCCTAGTCCAGTTTGTAATATTTTTCATAAATATTGTATGAGCCTTCCCGTTATCTGTCACCATGGGCTTGGAAACATTCTCACAAATGAGTAGCACGGAGCTGTCTCTAAGCGATGTGGAAGCAGAGTTCAGCCGGAATTTAGTGTAACAGACAATTCACCACACATTTCCAGATATGGGGGTGGGGGGGAGAGAGAGGGGGAACCACACAGTGGAGTTTGCATTCACATAAGGAACCTTGTGCTGGAGACATGCTTTAAATGACAAATATAAAATAAAATTCTTTGTTAACAACATCCAAAAAAAAAAAAAAAAAAAAAAAAAAAAACAACACACCTAACCTACTGAGCTTGAATTTTAACTCTCAATTAAAGATTAAAGAAGTAAATCAATAAGGAAAACCTGTCATTTCGCAAGCAGATCAAAGTGTAACGAAAGAAAGAAAATTGTCTGACACGGGTGTCTTCGTTTTCTGAGAAAGCTCAGCTCACCACAGTTCATTTTTATTCTCATTTTACTTTTCTCTCTTTTCCCTGAAGATCATTTCCCTTACTAGATGAGGATCCTTACAGAGGTCTGCCATGTTCAATCGTCTTGAGGATACAGGAGATTAAAAAAAAAAAAAAAAAAAAAAAAAAGCCCCAAAAGGCCTGGCCGGTGTAGCTCAGTGGTTGAGCGTCAACCTATGAACCACGGGGTCAGAGTTCGATTTCCAGTGAGGGCATATGCCCGAATTGTGGGTTCAGTAGGAGGCATGCAGGAGGCAGCCAATCAATGTTTCTCTCTCTTCCTCTTCTTTCCTTTCTAAAAAGGAAGGAAGGAAGGAAGGGAGGGAGGGAGGGAGGGAGGGAGGGAGGGAGGGAGGGAGGGAGGGAGGGAGGGAAGAAAGAAGGAGAGAAAGGGAGGGAGGGAGGGAGGGAGGAGAGAGAGGGAGGGAAGGAGGGAGAGAGGGAGGGAGGGAGGAAGGAAGGAGAGAAAGGGAGGAAAGGGAGGGAGGGGAGAGAGGGACAAAGAGCCCTAGCAGATATGGCTCAGTCGATAGAGCGTCAGCCTTTGGACTAAAGGGTCCTGGGTTCGATTCTGGTCAAGAGCATGCTTGCAGGCTTGATCCCCAGCCTTGGGGGCAAATATGAGAGGGAACCAATCAACGTGTCTCTCTTATATGTGGATGTTTCTCTCTGTCTCTGCCCCTCGTTTCCACTCTCTCTAAGAATCAGTGGAAAATATCCTCAGGTGAGGGTTAACAACAACAACAAAAATATCCCCAATTGTGAGGAAAGCGTACACGAATAATCATCAGGGCCATGCCATCTCTCAGCCACAGTAAGAGCATGCACAGGAGGACACATAGTCACCCAAAGCAACCGAATCCTTTATGTTTGATATCTTATCACTTGCACTGATAATGTTTAAAGTTTGAACGGCACATTATATCCTAGAAATAACAGAGTAATTGCTTTTTTATATTAGAAAGCAAATGAAAAGAAACCAATAGCAATGGAACCAAATAACTGCAGGCTTGTCTGAAAGAATCCACTTCCGAATTAAAACTCTAGTCCTTGGTCTGTGGTCCACTCTTAAGCTTCTGTATGAAAAGAAGTGTAAGGATTAGGAAGTGGGCCGTGCATATTTCAATGTATACAAATGGCAGCCTATGGCTTCAAACCTAATACTTAGCTATTACATTGGCCTTAATTGTGTGTTTAGAAAATGCTACTTTCATTTCTTTCAAATGAAAAGTTTATGGAACTGGCCTTGCCAAAACCGGTTTGGCTCAGTGGATAGAGCGTCGGCCTGTGGATTGAAAGGTCCCAGGTTCAATTCCGATCAAGGGCATGTACCTTGGTTGCCAGCACATCCCCAGTGGGGGGTGGGCAGGAGGCAGATGATTGAGGTTTCTCTTTTATCGATGTTTCTAACTCCCTATCCCTCTCTCTTCCTCTCGGTAAAAAATCAATAAAATATATTTTTTTTAAAAAGTTTATGGGCTCAAGCTTAATTAGGAGTTTTAGGCTGACTGGTGTTTACAGGATTCGGGGGAGGGGGGTGTGTGGAAAGATATGGAGGTATGATTTGGACATAAGGTATTGACTAACTGTCTTTAGCTCTGGTCTGAAGGAACCAAGCTAGGCATTCCATATCCATCAATCTCAGGCCCAGCTGTTTGGAGCAGGGGTGGATGCTGTACCCTAAGGCAGCCACCCAGAGGTAACCCTAAACTATTCTGTCCCTAAGAAATGCCCTCACGCTGGACGATGACAACTCAACCAAAACAGATACTCCCTCTTGGGGAGGCTGAATGTGAAACATGCAAAGACGGGTCCGTCCACAGCAGCAGAAATAAAAGCAGCTGAAACAGAGATGGACGGGGACATAAACCAGCAACGCTCGGTACGGGGAGAGGATGAAGTCATCTTTCTGGAGGCCACGCAAGAGGGCCTGGTTCCCGCCAGAGCAACGCTGAATGCTGAGCAAAGCCCCACGTCCCCATCCCCCGGGCTCATGACAACGGAAGTACGGTTTTATTCTGAATGTCGGCCTGAAAATGTAGCTTTTCAGGCGAGTCCCTATTCCTTAATCAAGAAGCTCGATTGCCTACCATAAGCTAAGGCAGTGGTCGGCACACTCATTAGTCAACATAGCCAAATATCAACAGTACAACGATAGAAATTTCTTTTGAGAGCCGAAAACCGACTTCTTCGCATGGCCTTGAAGTTTCAATCATACTCTGTGTGCACGCCCAAACGTGGTATTTTGTGGAAGAGCCACACTCAAGGGGCCAAAGAGCCGCATGTGAGCCGCAGTTTGCCAACCACTGACCTAAGGCATCTCTGTGCTTTGCAGCCCCAAAAACCACACGGCCATCGGCACCTTTCACTGAGCATTGAAAGGCTCAATCTCACTAGATTGCAGTGCTAATAGCTCTTTTCAGAAAGGACATGAATCTTTCCAGATTTCCCTCTACATGAGCACATAGCTGATCAGCAACACAAATCATCCTAGCTTGTCTGATACATTTTTAAAAAATATATATTTTTTATTGATTTTTACAGAGAGGAAGGGAGAGAGACAGAGAGCCAGAAACGTCGATGAGAGAGAAACATCGACCAGCTGCCTCTTGCATATCCCCTACTGGGGATGTGCCCGCAACCAGTGTACATGCCCCTGACCGGAATCGAACCTGGGACCTTTCAGCCCGCAGACCGATGCTCTATCCACTGAGCCAAACCGGTTTCGGCTTGTCTGATACATTTTGAGAAGTGTTTTTAAGATGGTGAAGAGTATGGACTCAAGGGCACTGGTAACATCTCAGTTCTGGGATCTTTGGGGGTTGTGGGGAGGTATGTCTGAAATTCTTGGGACCTCGGTTTCTTCCTCTATGAAACAGAGTTGTTGCCGAAACCAGTTTGGCTCAGTGGAGATAGAGCATTAGCCTGCGAACTGAAGGGTCCCGGGTTCGATTCCGGTCAAGGGCATGTACCTTGGTTGCAGGCACATCCCCAGTAGGCGATGTGCAAGAGGCAGCTGATTGATGATTCTCTCTCATCGATATTTCTAACTCTCCATCCCTCTCTCTTCCTTTCTGTAAAAAATCAATAAAGTATATATTTTTTTAAAACAAAGATGTTAATTGTATCTGCCTCATGAAGTTCTTGTGAAAATTAAATGAATTATCAAATGGAAGGCAGTTTGTGGTTCAGCTGATGATAAGCACTGGGTAAGAACTGGTTATCGTTGCTATTATCGTTTAAATGAGAACATAATTTAAACAGTGGATGATTGTACTTCCGTTTTAAAACAGCAGTATCTACTTACTAAAGGGTTTTATCTTTTTTATGTTTTTTATTGATTTCAGAGAGACAGGAGATGAGAGAGATGTAGAAACATGAGAGAGAACATCAACATCAATTGGCTGCCTCCCCACCTACACCCAACCCCAACTGGGGATCAAGCCTATAACCCGGGCATGTGCCCTGACCGGGAATTGAACTGGCGACCTCCTGGTGCATAGGTCAACCACTGAGCCACACCAGCTGGACAAGGTTGATTGATCTTAGTGGAAACTGATATTATGCTTCACCCTCAATGTAGTTCCATCGGTATTAATCTACTGGAATATAAAAGTGGAAATGAAAGCAACTCTCAAAAGACACGAATTAATCCCATCCCCTCATTCCACTTAACTTAGAATACACGTTTTGGGAAGGAAAATATGTTTAGCCAAAATATTCTAAATTCTACTACTACCTACACAAGCACCCTAAGCGATTCAGAAGAAGTCCAGGCCCCAGGACACTCACTGAATTATTCAGGCAAAAATCCAAACATCGGCCGAAACCAGTTTGGCTCAGTGGATAGAGCGTCGGCCTGCGGACTGAAAGGTCCCAGGTTCAATTCCGGTCAAGGGCATGTACCTTGGTTATGGGAACATCCCCAGTAGGGGGTGTGCAAGAGGCAGCTGATGGATGATTCTCTCTCATCAACGTTTCTAGCTCTCTATCCCCCTCCCTTCCTCTCTGTAAAAAATCAATAAAATATATATATTTTTTAAAAATCCAAACAGCCGGTAAAGAGCTGGCCAGCACAGACATGACTGAATTCCTCTCTAAGGAGCCAGCGCATGACTCCGGCCACATCAGAAGCTGTTACTTCACGTCCAGTTTATTGGGTCTGGTGACTCAAAGGATACTGGTGCATCCATTCCCGTCATTCCCCTCTCCCAGGTCCTCATCTTCATTAGGAAATGTCCTTTGCTCCCTGAAAGGGTTCACGTTTATTACCTGCCTTACATTGAATAGAGTGGCCATGGCCTCACAGGGGGATAAAACAATATTAGTGAATAGATGCCGGAGACTCTCAGGGATGTCCTCGGTGGCTCTGGGCCCCACCCAGCCCCATGGAGCCTGCCTCTCTCCCCTTCCCGGGTGCACTCAGGGCTCGGCAGCTTTTATAAGCAAGAGGATTAAGTCCAGGAGCCAACGCTCTTTTACAGTAAGTCCCGTGGCAATCTCCAACTGTATTTTACGCACGGTTGATGCCAGTCACTCCCCAGAGAGAAGTTTCTCAGAAGCTTTCTATTTTAAAATCCACATGTTGGTAATTGCATTACGTTGGAAATTGCACGCGGGTGGGCTAAGGAGCATCGGGGGTTAACTGGGAACAGAACCGTGCTGCTAGAGAGTGCTTGAGAGGAGCACACACAAATTCTGTGTCCCCCCCCCCCCCCCCCCCCCCCCCCGTCACCGGGAAATGCTAAGATTCGCTCAACAGTTCAATCAAGGGTGGGCCTGGGAAAAGCAGGCGATGGAATCGATCTAGGGCAGACATTTTTTCCAGAGATAGTGGCTGAGTCAGCTTAGGCTGCCATACAAAATGCCAACAACGGGGTGGTTTACCCAACCGACACTGATTTCCTCACATTTCTGGAGGCTGGAAGTAGGGAGGAGACTCTTCCTGGGTTGCAGAGTTCCACAGGGCTAAGAGCAAGTGAGAGCCAGCTCTCCTTAGGGCACTAATCCCACCTTGGGGCCCCATCCTTTGACTTCATCTAAACTTCATTACCACCCAAAGATCCCATCTCCCAATACCATCCAATTGGGGGTTAGTGTGTCAACCTATGAAACACAGGGAGGAGTACATAGTAGATGAAAAAAGAAAAAGAAAAAAGGAAAATAATTAGATATATGCTTTAAAATGTTCAAGATCTGGACCATGAAAATATACCAGAGATGGGAAAGGAAGCAAAGCCGGGCTGGATTTATGGTAAGAAAGGGGTGGAGCCCTGGTGACATGGCAGAATATGTCATCGGAGTAATTCAGCCCAATTAAGAGAAATGGACAATGGGATCATCGGATGGACTTTTTTAAATTTTAATAGTGCTCATGATGACTTTCAGTTAATCTCTAAAATCAAATAAGGGTTGCGAAGGACATTTCCATATGCTTATTTTCCACAGGCAGAGAGAACAAGAGATTGGAGTGTGCTCTGCAAACATGCCTTAGGAGCAAAAGCTACGGTGGGATGGAAAGAAGAGGAATGAAGGGCGAGTGATGTGTCCATGAGCGATGGGAAGATGAGCCAAGGGAGCTGGGAGAGACTCCCATGGACACCCCTAGGAGCATGGTGCCCTGCTGCTCATCAAAGAGAGACGCAAGTGGCTCTTGAAGGGGAAAAAAATAAATAAAATCTCCACCAAATGTAAAATAAGACACTCACTGCATGGAATTGATCCATCTAACTGGATGATGAAGCTCCACAATGTCAATGACGAATTAAAAGACAGTTTTACAAAGAATACGAGGTCAGACATAATTAAGGAAAATGTGGTCGATATTGAGCTATAATTTCAAGTAGCCTAGGAAATTAACAGCTTTCCCCCCCCCCCCTGATCTCATCATCTCTCACCCAAATGCAACTCAAAGCCAGTGTCACCTCCTGTCTGCTACCTCATGAATTATATTCCCCGAGGAAGTGAATGAGCAGAAAATGGGTGATATTCCACCAATTCCCTGGTCAGCACAATCCTTGAGAGTTTCTACTTGATATATCTTCCTAATGATATTACATCATAGTTCTTCAGCCAACCCCAGTTGGCTTTCCTCCACAGAAATTCCGTTGGTCGGAGTCTCAAAAACTTCCATGTTGCCAAATTCTGCAGACACACTTAAATTCTTATCATATATATATATATATATATATATATATATATATATATATATAATTGATTTTTTACAGAGAAGAAGGGAGAGGGATAGAGAATTAGAAACATTGATGAGAGAGAAACATTGATCAGCTGCCTTCTGCACAGCACCCACTGGGGATGTGCCTGCAACAAAGGTACATGTCCTTGACCGGAATCAAACCTGGGACCTTTCAGTCCGCAGGCCGACGCTCTATCCACTGAGCCAAACCAGTCAGGGCTTTAATTCTTATCTTACTTGACACTCAAGAGCCTTCCACATCACTGGCCACTCGTTCCTTGAAACTCTGTCCTCGATTTCCCGACATGATGCCCTCCTGCTGTATCACTGTACCACTGTACCACTGTATCTCATGTCTCTGCACCCACGTGACCTCAAAGAGTTAGAATTCCCCAGATTCGATTCAGGTTACTTTCATTCCACCAACTTCTTACTGGATAATCTCATTCGTTCCCGTGGCTTGAAATACCATTGGGTTAGGTTATGATTGCCAAATGCCCAGCCCCGGTTCTGAATTCTCTCCTGGGTTCTCAATTCGTACCGGCAGCCACTGACACTTTTCATGTTTATACCATGTGCATCTCAAAAGTAACAAGCCCAACAAAAAATTCCTGCTTTCTTTCATTTCATTTCACCTTCTGGACTCCTAACCATTCTTTCCCTCCTTCTCATCTTTCAAATAAATCTTCTTTTCACCAAAATGCAATTTACAGCTTGGCCACTTGAGGGCACCTTTGCTCTTCTATACACATTTCCATAAAACACACACACACACACACACACACACACACACACACACACACACACACGCTAAAGTGCATGGATTGCCCTAAAAATATGACGTCCTTGATTCTGACACTTTTAAACCTCCAACTCCTAAAATTCACCTGGACTCGTTCTAATCCAGGAAACTAACCTGACTCATTCCAGAACCTTCCTTAAGAGATCACAGCACCACAGCCGTTGTAGTTCCGTGGTTCACCAGCAGGGGGGCGCGGGAGAGTCATACACTGCTGGGCCCCACTCCACCCACTCGTTTGTTTGTTTGTTTGTTTGTTTGTTTGTTTGTTTGTTTTTTAAAGCTCCCCCAGGGCTTCTGATACACTCTTGGATGAGGACAAGGGCCAATGTTTTCAACCAGCCTTGCAAAAAACAAAAACAAAAAATTTGAATCCATGGAACTACCTCAGTGCACCCACAAGACCTAGGAATGAGTGGGAAAGTGTTCATGGCATTGCGGGTTCCGTTCTTTATAGATTCTGCATTGCGTATGTTTTGTTCCAAATCTGAGTGAAGGACATGAGTAGACTGTTCTTTTTGTACTTCCCCTCCGCGTTTCCATCAGCAGCTCTGCTCGCTCTTGCTTCCTAGGTTGGTGCAAGCACTCCACGGCGGTGGCCTGAGATGGACAGGGTCCTGAATGCTCCTGAGGCAGCCGGGCAGCACTGCGAAGTAGGCTGGGTCCCCTGGGCAATCGCCATCATGTTATTCCAAGTGGGCGGTGTACCCCTCAGCCCTCCCGCTGGTCACTGAGACCCTGCTGCTTCCTTAGCCATCTCACTGCAAGTCCGGAGCTTGATTGCTGCTCTGAACCTTGATTGACACACACATGCCTCAGAGTTACTAGCATTTACAAATTGCTTCAGGGCTTTAGGACCGAGCAATCCCAACCTCAGGAATATATCCAGATAAGCCCAAAACGCTGATTCTAAGAAATATAATGCACCTTGCTCATTGGAGAGGTATTTACAATAACCACGATTTAAAAGCAACCCAAGTGCCCCTCAATAGACGAGTGGATAGAAAAGTTGTGGTCCATTTACAGTACACCATGGAGTATTACTCGGCCATAAAAAAGAATGACATCTTACCATTTGTGACAGCACCAGTGGACCTAATGATTATTACACTCAGTGAAATAGGTCAGTCAGAGAAAGAAAAATACTGTATGATTTCACTTACATGCAGAATCTAAAGAATAATATAAATGAACAGTATAGAAACAGACTCATAGATACAGAGAACAGACTGATGTCTGCCAGAGAAGAGGGGGCTTGGAGACTGGGTAAAAAGGTGAAGGGTTGCCGAAACTGGTTTGGCTCAGTGGAAACTGGTTTGGCCCAGGTTCGATTCCAGTTAAGGGCATGTACCTTGGTTGCGGGCACATCCCCAGTAAAGGGTGTGCAAGAGGCAGCTGATTGATGATTCTGTCTCATCAATGTTTCTAGCTCTCTATCTCTCTCTCTTCCACTCTGTAAAAAATCAATAAAAAAATATTTTTTAAAAAAGGTGAATGATTTAAGTAAAAATTCCTAGCCACAACATGCTCACAGGGATGTAAAGGAGAGCATAGGAAATACGGTCAATAATATTGTAATAGCTTTGCATGGTGCCAGGTGGGTATTGGAAATATCAGGGGAAACACTTTCTGAAGTAAATGATTGTCTAGCCAATAGGCTGTACAACCTGAAATTAATACAAAAAATGATAGTGACTGTAAACTGCAATCGGAAAAAATCTTAATAAATAAAAAATTGCTTCAAAAATGGTAGCTATTGTTACTTAGATCTGATCTTAATTCAAGTTGCTAGATCATACTGAGCCAGGGTTTTCTTGCCTGTAACATGGTTTTGCCATGCATATAAAGTGAGAAAATATGTGTGGAGTACTTAGCACAGTAAGTGCTCAATAAACTTTATCCAAATTATTTTTGTTACCCGGTTATTATTTTTCATCAATATATAAATTATTTTGATATGAGACCTTTAATTAAATCCACACGTCTTACAACACTATTTGTATTTGTATCAGTGTGCGCCAATGTCTATTTTGTTAACATGGAGCATATTTCTAAATTTTGTAATGTTACACGGAGAGTCAGCTTAAACTTAAAAAATAGTAAGTAATTTCTCAGCAATCGTGGAAGTCTTACCTGTGGAATTTCTTTGAACTTCGCTCTACAACCAGTAGGGGGCAGACAAGGTCAGCAGAAAAACATATACCAGGAAAAGCAGTAAATTCTTGGTCCACTTTTTGAATATGGGTAGAAGCCATATTTTTCAAAAATGTTTGTCCTGTTGCAGAAATCAATGAAGAGAATAGAATCAAGATGCTTCATCTCCAAGGACACACATTTCCATTAAAATGTGCATTTAACTTTATGGTTCCATAAAATGAATAAGCACACTTTCCCTCCATATTCCCATATAGACTTTCAAGCAAACCCACTGGACTACACATGTGTGGATTTTTTTTTTCATCTAAAGGAGAATTAATAGTTCTTTTCTCTTAGAACAGAGGCCCAGAGGCACACTGCACAGGTAGAACACCATGAGCCTGGGAGTGTGGAGGCCTGGGAGCCCCCAGAAGGGACATTTCCACCCTGGTGCTGCAGAGCAGTGCTTAGTTTTATGGATTTTTCCACATACTAAAAATAATATATTATATTTGTAAGAAATAAAAAGTGATTTTCAATAAACACACACACACACACACACACACACACACACGGAGCAGTTAATAAACCAACCCTACCCACCCCTAAAAATAAATAAATAAATAAATAAATAAATCAAAATAAAATAAAACATAAAAAGGGGGGAAAGGAAATATAAATAAACCAAACCCCCAAAACAACAAAATTTAGCTGGGATTTTGATTAAACATTAATCAATTAAAAATCAATCAATTTTTAAACTGAATTGTACAATCCACCAATTCAGTATCACCTAGTTCTTATTTAACTCCCCTAAATGATATTTTATCATTTTTCACAGAGTTCTTGCATATAGAGTTACTTGGATATTTTTGTAATGCTTTAATTTAAGGAATACTTGTTCTTAAATTTTTATTTCTAACAGTGTTGCTGGTACATATAAATGCAACCACTTTTTTGTACATGGGCTATAGTCAACAAATGTGCTAAATTTTCTTATGGATCAATACTAATTGTGTGTAAACTCTCTTTGATTTTCCATATATATGAGTATATCTTCTGCAAATAATGTCAATTTTATCTCCTACGTGGCTAACATTACATATGTTCTTGCTCCATTGCTTGAGGCCTTAAGCACACTAAGGCATAAAGTAGTGATGGAAGCACCCTAGCCTTGTTCCTGATGTGAATAGAGGCATTTTCTATTTCTCCGCATTACATATCATATTTGCTAAGAGGTTAGCCATTTTTTTTAAATTTAGCAACTTTGACTTTATTGATCCCTTTGATTGTGTTTCTTTTTTCAATATTTTTTATTAATTTCAAAAAGGAAGGAAGAGGGAGAGAGAGATAAGAAACATCAATAAATGAGAGAGAATCATTGATTGGCTGCCTCCTACATGCCCCCCCACTGGAGATTGAGCCTGCAACCCGGGCATGTGCCCCTGACTGGAATCAAACCTGGGACCCGCTCAGTCCGCAGGCTGACGCTCTATCCACTGAGCTAAACCTGCTAGGGCTATGTGTTTCTTATAGTTCGTTAATTTTCTTTCTTCTATCATACTTTATTTCTTTTATATTCTTTGGATTCAATTTGCTGTTCGTTTTCCAATGTCTAGCATTGAAAGGGAGGCTTGGTTGACTTTCTTTGCCTTTTTTTTTTTTTTTTTAATATGTGCATACAGGACTTTCAATATACATTTTCTTTTAAGTACAGAAAGTGAACTGGAAGTAATCAATCTTAATTATTCAACCTGAAGTCTCCAGCATCTTCATTCTTGGAATAAAGCCTCAAATAATTTTTTTAAATAATATTGGTAGATTAAAACATCCTAAGTCCTTTGACTGTGCTTCTCCTAATCTTCCATTTCTATTCTCTTTTATGCTGTTTGATATTCCATTGCAAAACACATACACATTAGTGCATTTGCTATAAGTCTAGTGTTGGGACACTCCATAGCATGGCCATGTCTGCCCCTTCCATTCCACCCTCAACCCATACTGCACAGTCAACAAAACACATGACCCACTTGCTAGTCAGCTTCTGAAATCCCATCCTGTCTATGAAAGCTGTCCTCCCAATTGCTGTCTTGGGGATTTTGGTGTGTATTTCTCTGTGCTCTATTTTAGAGAAGATCAAAATGCAATCTTCTTTGGTTATCAGGTCTATATGGTAAGTTGAACCATGATATTGGTTAATAAAAATGACAATGTTGCCGAAACCGGTAAAGCTCAGTGGATAGAAGGTTGGTCTGCGGACTGAAAGGTCCCAGGTTTGATTCCAGTCAAGGGCATGTACATTGGTTGCAGGCACATCCCTGGTAGGGGTTGAACAGAAGGCAACTGGTTGACGATTCTCTCTCGTCGATGTTTCTAGCTCTCCATCCATCTCCTTTCCTCTCTGTGAAAAATCAATAAAATATATACATTTTTTAAAATGACAATGTTGCTTTCATTTTGTGACTGCATTATTGGGATTCTGTTGAATGCGGAGATGAATTTTCTCTTCATACTGACTTCCCATCCAAAAAAAAAGGGCAAAACCAGTTGAAATAAACTGATGGTCCTCCTACAAAATGGTGGAGTAGTTCGGAGGGTGGCATTTTCACAGCCAAATTTTGAGGTTGTGCAATGTTTAACTTGGTTGGCTTTGTTTCAGGATTACAGGCTGGCACTGAGCTGACCAGTCTTCCTCAATGGCAGGTCCAAGCCCCAGTGGGGACAGGATGTGAGGGGTGAGTGAGTCAGCAGTGTGTGCCCACCAGCTCCGCTAGAAAAAGCACTGACTCGCTGTCGGAGCTGGTATTAGTCACCTCCGGGCACGGAAAGACTATAGAAGGCTGACTCCTTCCAGATGCCCCCGGAAAGCAGGCCATCAAAGAACTCCTCTGACCCAAACTCTCCTAACAGAGTGACTAAGGGGGGGAAGCTCTTAGTTCAACTCTAAATAAGGAGAATTACCCTTTTTGGGGGAGCTTCTAAAGCCATCATCCTTGAGACACACAAAAATTCTCATCCCGTTATGATCTGATGTTTCCTGGAGTAAACTGGTCAGTCATGTGTTGGTAACCGTGTAAGTTCCCTGCGAGCAAAGCCACCCCTGGCCAAGTGATCATCATAGAATGCAGGTGTGATACATACACATTAAATTACTTCCTGACAAATTAATCTAAACTGTCTTTTATAAACACTTAAAAAATAAAAAGGAAGTGTTCACAAGAAAATGTTTTTATAACGATGGAAAGGATTAAGACCATTTTAGAAGACTACTGTGTTACACAAGGCTATCACTCAAAAAAAAAAAAGTATGAATATAGATATATGATTATATATATATATACATATATATATATATATGTATATATATATGTAATGCACAAATATTCATGCAAGAATGGGCCTCCCTTCCCCTGGCTGCTTGCACTGCCTTCACTCTGGTGTGGAAAGCCTGCATCCTGCCCCTCCCCCAACTGCTTGGCACCTGCATATGCAAATTAACTCAACAAAGATGGTGGGTTAATTTGCATACTCCCTCCTGATTGACTGGTGAGTATTTCGAAGGTACAGTCAATTGGCTTGTTATTCTTTTTTATTAGATAGATAGATAGATAGATAGATCGATCTTCCATGGTTATCATAGCAGCCATTTTCAGGATTTATGCAATCATGCTACACTCAGAAATTTGCCAATGACCATCATTAAGCAAATATTCCACAAAAGTAATCACTGCAAACTCATAGTAATACAGCCATGAGGTCATTTACTTCCTAACAGATGTTTAACGAGCAGCAGATAAATAAAAGTAGTTGTAAAAAGAACTGTAAACATCTATTAACAAAAAATATAATTTTTCTCCTTATTTTGACAAATGAAATCTACAGAAAAGTTGGATTCCTGAATGTTAACCTTTTGCTATGATTGGTCTTGTAATGTGTGATATGTGCGCTGGAACCTTTGAGAATTACCTGCCACTATCATAATACTTCGTCCCTAGATACTTCAGTGTGTGTCTCCTAAAACAAAGACATCGTCCTAAATAGCCACCCACTTATCTCAGTCAGGGGAAATGTGACACTAATCCAATGCCATTATCTAATATTCGGTACATTTCCCAATTTTCCCAATTATACCCGTGTTACTTATTTTCCCTCTCTAGGTTACAGTCAGAATCACACACTGCTTGCTGTTAGCTGTCATGCCTCTTTAGCTTCCTTTCATCTGGAACAGTTTCCCAGCCTTTCTGGTTATTCAGACATTGGCATGTTTAATAGACCACTTGCTTTCCAGAATGTCCTACCATTTTTTTTTAAATGATTTTTCAGATTATTAAATCTGTTTAAATTTTTCAGATGATTTTTCAGATGATTAAATCTACTGAAACATCCTGAACACAAACACTACGCAGGTGAAATTGTGTCCTCGGTGCATCAACAATCGATGTCAGTTCGTCCCGTCATATACTGTCCCTGCATGTGTCTCAGTCAAGCTCATCTTCTGAGCCATGCTGGTGGGAGTGGGGCGGTACTTACTCTTATGGCAACACAGGCTGCATGCATGGTGAATACAACCACTATTTTTGCAGCCCAGCCAATACAACAGTGTGTAAGAAACATTTTAGTAAAAATTTTGTAACTTAATTTTTACAGTATCCTGTTATCCATAATTATTATTAACGAACTTCAACATGCGCTAATGACTGATGACTATAATCATGCTGCATTCATTTCCCTTATGTGCCTTAAGCACAGCGCACCATTTCTCTCCACTAATACCAGCAGCAAATATTTTAGCAGCCGATGGCCACGTCATTAGTCTTGTACTGACTTGTTTGGTGTGCACAACAGGAAATATTTCGCTTTTGGAGAACAAGAAAAATAGACTTATTTGTGCTATGCTTAATTTGTGCAGTTATTCAGTGTCTGGTAAGTTAATGTTCAAGAAAAAATATTAATTTTTATTAAAATGTTCTGTTATTTTATGTTGATTACTCATTTATTTCAGCCCTCTGTATTCAGCATGTCTATCAAAATAAACCTATGTTTCTATGAAAATTGAAGATTTTGTTTTTTTGTGGCCCACAGAAACTTAAACCTTGTTTATCTGGCCCGTGTTTGCCTTTGAGTTTGACATGCTTATCTTATATCTTCCTTTATGGAATGTATTCGATCTTCTCCAACTACCGAAAGTTTCCATTTATTCACTATGGACTCAATACCATCACTTACCACAAAAATGTTCTATACTATACTTCTTCAGGCCATATACACACACACACACACACACACAGACTGAGTGGCCAGATTATTATGATCTCTGAAGGCATAATAATCTGGCCACTCAGTGTGTATATATATATGCAAGGCCAGTATATTTCTAAAATGCATAATAATCTTAGCCCATGCATATACCCATCATACTACTATTGATAAATTGCCACTCCATGAACAGCAACAACCATGGACCTTGATTTCTCCTCATGTAGCTTTCATTTCTCACAGAGCACCGCCTAAACAGTAATTCTGTGGCCCTTGATGAGCAAGAGAATTAAAATTACCTTAGGAAATGATCTATCCTGCAATCAACTGCCCCACTGTTTTTAAGAATTCATCCAAGAAAGTGTTATCAACTTAACCCCGAGTGTACAGGCAAATCCCTAGAGATTTTCTCTGCCTCTAATGCAACTAGAAGTTTTAGGAAGCTTACATTCTCAAAGAAAATTTTTGGCAATTAAGAATGGAGAAAAATTCAATTTTAAAAACATCTCTTCTTCCAAAAGGTATTTCCTATTAAAAAAAAAAAAACACAAACAAACAAACAAAAAAAACATCGTAGGTCGGTTGCCTTGAAATGATCATAATAAAAATAACCCCCCCCCCCAAAAAAAATGAGCCTGCTCAGAGTGGTTCAGTGGTTGAGTATCATCCCATGAACCAATCCATGATTCTCTCTCATCATTGATGTTTCTATCTCTCCCTCTCCCTTCCTGTCTCTGAAATCAATAAAAATAAATAAATAAATAAATAAATAAATAAATAAATAAATAAATAAATAAATAAAACTTTAAAAAAATGAGACAATAAAGAATAGCATCAGTTACCTCCGGTAATGATAGTCACTTTTAATGACTTCGTGCATAAACATCCAGAAAACTCAAGGCTACGTGGCTCTACATAAACCGTTTGTGCTGGAACTGACCTCTGTTTGAGCGGAAGGTATATTTTCCAACGGTAAGCATTTCATTACGTCTTCAGCCCATAAATCCCGTCATCCGCGCACCCATCACGGCTGAGAAGATGCAGAAGCTCCTGTTCCGGGCCGCGCTCTGTGGTGGTGGCCCGTTGCTAGGAGCACAGGAGCGCGCCGGCTGCTGCACATTCTCCCGTTCGCCTGTTAACTAAATATGGGTGAGATTCTCTTTGGGAAAATATTACCCACAAATCTTTTCAAACTGCAACCTGATGTTCAGTGGCTAAGGGAATGACTCAATCGATTTATAGCACAAAGAAGCTGCAACATTTGGCTTCTGACACGCCATAGATGTCCATGTAAACGGACCATAATTCCTCAGCATGGTTTACACCAGAAAGACACCTACTGATGGAAACCATCATGAAGTGAATTAATCACACTTTTAATAAGAACAAGCCTACTGCTTTCACACGTTTGCAGACTTAGCTGGGGTAAGGTGTATGTGGTCTTACAAAATCTTAAGAAATATAACATTACACAGATTTCAAAAACATATTTTCTAAGACTTCTCTGAATGGTATTTTGTACTGAGCATCTTCAAAAAGGGCATCGAGAATTTCCTACTTTCAAAACATATGTGGAGTAACTTAGGACAACAATGGAAGGCATGGCTTAAAACACCCGAGTCCCATTTGTATTTGCAAGTAAACTGATGCAGACATGAGGGAAAGGACCTAAACTTGTCTTACTTCTGTCAGTGACTAGCTGCGTGAACTTGGCAAGGTCTGGGCAAAGCATTCTGGTGCCCAGGCGTCGCCTACCTTCAAAGCATGGAAGCCAGGTAGTGATCTCAGGCTTACTAACTCCGTAGCCAAGCAGAGACAGCTGAAACTAATCAAGCAGATTGGCCTGAGTCAGCTGCCCACGCAAGACCATGCTTTGTTGAAGGGGTGCAATGATATTTACCTCTGTCCATACCGTTCTTTAACTCACAATCTCTGTTATCAAATCAAGAATTATGAAACAGCCAAAGTGAAAGATAGGTGACTTATGTTTAAGGGACTAGTCAACAGAAGCAAACCCACAGATGGTGGAACGGTTGGAATTCTCACAGGAATTTCAAAATACTACCATAAATATTATTAAGACTCTAGTGGAAATGCTAATTAACATATGAAAAAAAGATCAATTACAGCAAAAATATGGGAACGACTTTAAAAAAAACAACCAAATGGGCTCTGCAGGCATGGCTCAGTGGTTGAGCATCAGTGTATGAACGGGGGGGGGGGGTGGGGGGGGGGGGGATTATGGTTTGATTCCTGGTCAGGGCACATGCCCAGATTTCAGACTCAATCCCCAGGGTAAGGTGTGCAGGAGGCAGCTGATCAATGATTCGCCCCCACATTGCTGTTTCTATCTCTCTCTCTCCCTTTCCCTTCCTCTCTGAAATCAATCAAATATATTTTTAAAAACAACCAAATGGGAATGCTAGAAAATTATATAGATAGTATATAATATCAGAAATGAAAAGTTTATCCTACAGGCTAAACTGAAGCTCTCTGACGTGACGGGTAAGATTTAAGATGGTAGGATTTCCATCAAAAGTTTGCAAGTCAAACCCTTAGGCAAGGAAACTGGCCTTGGTAATGCAACTTAAGTAGTAATGGAGCAGAGGCAGGTGACAGTGGATTTTCCCTGGCAACCCTAAACCTCTATCAAGGAGACATTACCTACTGAGAGCTGTCTGCCCATGTGAATATGAGGCCTAACTCCTTTGCAGTATTTTGTGACGGTCTTAATAGATTCAGAGTAATGGTTGCCCCTATCTGTTCCTGAGTCAACACTCAACGTACCTGTAGGCAGAGGCCCCCCAAAAAGATGAAGGACACAGGATTTGCTAATGATGGAACTTTAAAAAGCCATTGTTCTGGGTTCATAGAGGAAATGGGACTGGGAAGAGCAGGCACGGTACAAGAGGAGTCCCTACTTCTGTGTAGCCAATAGGGGGGTCCTCGGGTCACACATGCACAATGGGACTTCTCTTTGTCATCCAAGGTCCCTGTGGTGATGAACCCAGCCAGATCAGGTTCATTGAAGTCAATACAGAGAACGCTCACCTGAGCAAAAGTTTTCATTAATCTCCTCATTACTTTAACATCAATTACAATGAAAATGGAATATATTACTTATGTCCATATGCTATCACTAGAGGCCTGGTGCACAAAATTTGGCGCAGGGGGGTGGGGGAGTTGTCCCTCAGCCCAACCTGCATCCTCTCCAATCTGGAATCCTGGTGGGATCAAGCCTAAACAGGCAGTAGGACATCCCTCCAGGACTGCTGGCTCCCAACTGCTCCCTCTCCTGCCTGCCTGGTCAACCCTAACTGCCCTCCCCTGCCAGCCTGGTCACCCCCAACTGCCCTACCCTGCTGGCCATCTTGTGGTGGCCATCTTGTGTCCACATAGTGGTGGCCTTTGACCACATGGGGACAGACATATTGAGTGTTGGAGTGATGGTCAATTTGCATATCACCTCTTTATTATATAGGATGTATTGTTCATTTGTTCACTTGCACATCCCCAGTGGAATATAAATTTGTTACAGGCTAAGAATGTGTTTTAAGAGTTTTCTGTGTCTCCCAAAAGATTTAAGACAGCCTGGATTTATCAGTTTGGTAATTTGATGGGTGATTCATCAGCTATTTTGTTTTTGGTTTTGCTCATTAATACAGTTCCGATTTAAAAGTGTTTGCTCCTCACCTTCTGTCTAAGGTAGCTATTCCACAGAGAGAAACAACGCAGACAAGATGGGTTGGTGTGCTTGCCTGGCTTTTACAGAGGAAAGAATGTGAGTTATGATGGCTTTGCATCTCAGCTCTCTCTGCATCCTGCTTTTCAGAGTAATGAAGTAGAAGAGAGTATGGACTTTTTTTTTTTTTTTTTTCACCTGGTTCCGCTTGTTTTAGCTGGGAAATATCAGATATATTGCCTCATCTCTCTGTGTCCCAGACCACATCTGAAAGTTACAATAAAACATTATAATACAAAGGTCATTCTTCTGGATACAAAGGTCATTCTCAAGGCGTTTCCATCCCCTCCTTCTGTCTCTAATTTGTCAGTAGCATTTGTTTCCACGCCCCTTCCCTGAACCCCAGAGCTGACACAGACAACAACCTCTCTCCCAACAGGGATTTGGGGAAGTGTGCGGGTCAAGGGTCGCAGGTGCTGGTTTCCAGAGGCTCCTCCCCGAGACCCACCCACGGGAAAAAGGAAGAGAAACCACTTCCCATAGCGGGAGTTTCCTGGTTTCAGAAGCTACAGCAGGAGGATTTCAGTTCCCAGCTGAGGCACTGGCCAGCCTTGGATATATCAGTTTGACCACATGGGAGTGGCCGTCTTGTGTGTTGGAGTGATGGTCAATTTGCATATCAACACAGCAAGTAAAGGCCACTCCAGTACCTCTTGGGCAGCACTCCTCACTACTCATCTGTCCTTTAACTAAAGTCTTACCTTCTACAAAGCAAAGGACGTGAGTCCTCTCTATCCCACCTTTCTACTTTCTCAATATAGAGGGATTTTTCTTTGAATGATAAGAATGGAGATGGAGGGAACAATCTAATTCTTCATGGTTAGTCAACAACAAGCTACTTGAACATCGTTCGGCTCTAAACAGAATTCGCCTGAATCAGGACCACCTCCATATCTGAACTTGAGAAATCTGCCCTTTTCTCTCTCCATCTCAGTGAGAACCATGTGAATGGCAGGGGTGACAACCTGCAGGCATGGGTGTGTGTGTGTGTGTGTGTGTGTGTGTGTGTGTGTGTGTGTGTGTGGTGGTGGGGGGGGGGAAAGGGGGTGTGAATCTAACAATGAACAGCCAAAACTCTGTCATCCTCTATCCCCTCCACACTGTTCCCAGTCAACTTCTAACTTCTCCATGGCATGGCTACATGGGGCTTACAAAGGGGAGAGTTATAGGAAAGTAGAGGAGCAAATACATTAGTTCAAAAGCCTTTTGACTACCATGCCATGTGGGAAATGCTCCAGAGTTTGAAGAGTGAAGTACTTTATATCTTTAGTTCAGGCAGCAAACCATTTTTCCAAAGGGGAAAGGAGGTTGGTGCCTGTGTGTGTTGTATGGGTGGGTGATGGAAAGCAGGGTGGAAAGTTGGTGGTGGTGGTTTTGTATTGATGGTGGGCATCAGTGCATTTAAAAAGAACAGCTAGCTTGCCCTGGCTGGTGTGGCTCAGTTGATTGGGCATCATTCTATGCACAGAAGGTCGCTGGTTTGATTGTGGTCAGAGCACAGGCCCAGGTTGTGGGCTGGATCCCCAGTAAAGAGTGTGCAGAAGGCAGTCTATAGATGTTTCACTCTCTTCCCTCTACCTTCCTCTCTCTACCTTCCTCTCTCTCTCTAAAAATCAATTTTAAAACTTTTTTAAAAAAACAGGATAGTGAGCTTTATTTTAGTGTCCAGCTAAATGAAATAAAACCATATGCATTTCTCCTTAGACATTCATGTACAGGGTGACAGCTAAAGTATCGAATTTGATGCTATCTAATTTTAAATTATTTTAAGTTATAGAAAAAAAAATCCATTCTCTTGATGTGCATCCCTCTACATCTTAAGACTCCTCCTTGCATTCCAGCACAAAGCAGGATACGGCTGTTTTCCTGACGTGCACGGGTAGGCAGGTGGCTGGACTCCTGGCTGGTCCAGGCCCTTCTCAGCATGGGGAGTAAGATGCCATCCTCAACCTCAAACCAATAAAAATATGTTTTCTTCCCTACCTGGCCCTTTCCTTCTCATTTCATCCCAGCACCTGCCATCTGTTCCAGTTCATTCATTATCATGAAAGAGCAAACACTGTGTCTAGTTCGTAATATTTTTCTTATTCACTAAGAATTAATTGACTCTGGTTACCTGCTTACCGAAAAATGGGCTAAACGGCAGGGTGGGAGCCAGTAGTATCTGAGTTAATCCTACTTGGACACACACAGTTGGGGCTTGATCTGTCACAGAGATGTGTGTGTGTGTGTGTGTGTGTGTGTGTGTGTGTGTGTGTTTCCTTCTCCAGGATTCCCGAAGATGCCCTGGTTTCCAGGAACGAAGAGTTTATTATTTCTGTCTGTGTTAGCACCTTGGAGACCAGAGGTTTGTCGCGGCGCCCTTTATAAATACGTTGAGTAACTGCCGCGCAAAGATTTACGTTAGAGTCTCTTGTTATGGTGATTCCTGCTGATACACTTCAGAGCTAGGTGGATTCCCGTCAGCCTGTGAAATACCAATTCTAATGTGTGACTGAAACAAGCTATGCTCCCAGCTCAGATTTTGAATCTCAAAGGGGTATCCGTCCACAGATGGATAGACACATAGACAGATACCTATAGATACCTCCATATAGATATTTGCCTCCATGAAGGAATAAATCATATTCTATAGCTATTCATTCCTTTAATGATTAAATGTCTACAGTGGTGAATTCATCCAAATATGCAAAGGCAATGATTTTTCAGGCGATCAGAAAGGAATTAAGCACTTGGTTTCTTTCTTTTTTTTTTTTAAATATATATTTTATTGATTTTTTACAGAGAGGAAGAGAGAGAGATGGAGAGTTAGAAACATCAATGAGAGAAAAACATGGATCAGCTGCCTCCTGCACACCCCCCAAAGGGGATGTGCCCGCAACTAAGGTACATGCTCTCTTGACCGGAATCAAACCTGAGACCCTTCAGTCCACAGGCCGACGCCCTATCCACTAAGCCAAACCGGTTTCGGCTAAGCACTTGGTTTCATGCTAGGTGCTGATTATTAGTTCTATTATTTGAGTTCAGAGTTGATGGAAAGCTGTGGTATCTCCAATCCTCTCTCCTACGGGAGAGGAAAGGCCCCCAAATCAACAGAGCAGAGCAGAAGCACCCAAGGTTTGAAAGCAAAGACACAAGGAAACATTCCGCCGCCGCCTCATGTTTGTTCTTGGGCCACACGTCTTCGTTTTTCATTTATAAACTGAGGATAGTGAAACTACCTCTGGGTGTCTTAGTGAAGATTTAAAGAGACAGTGCAAAATAAGTAGCTCAGAATAGCTAGGACATCTTCCCGTTCTTCCTCTCTCCCTGCGGGTCCTTCCCTTAGTCTCTACTTGTGCTGGATAATTACCGTATTTTTCGGACCATAAGACGCACTTTTTTTCCCCCAGAAGTGGGGGGGAAAAGTCCCTGCGTCTTATGGTCCAAATATAGCCTACACATATACTTTTTAAAAAAAGTTTTTTTACTTGCCCGGCTCTGTGTGGTCTCTGTGTGCTTGCCCGGCTCTAAAATGATTCTAAATGCTGCTGTTTACTTTACAGGGTTGATTACATGTGTTTATGACTGTGATGTTGGGTTTTAATGCACATAAAATATTTTAGGACACTATTTGTTTCAGAATCTTTTTTTCTTCATTTCCCTTCTCTAAAAACTGGTGCGTCTTATGGTCCGGAGCATCTTATGGTCCGAAAAATATGGTAACTAAAAGTCAGAAAATGGTAAAACTGAGAGCGGCCTCATGTAAGAGAATAAGATCCAAAGTGTTTGAAAGGAGAAACAGAGCTGAGCAACTTTAGTATTAAAAAAAAAAAAAAAAAAAAAAAATCCCAAGTCCAGTGTCTTTTTGATCTACCTAGCCAAGGTACATAGCTAATGAAAAATTAACTTGTTACTCATCCTCTGAAAACCCCTCTCATTCTAAGTTTAATTAAGAATTCTTAGCCCAGCCAGTATGGCTCAACAGTTGAGCATTGACTCATGAACCAAGAGAGGTCCCTGGTTCAATTCCCGATCAGGGCACAAGCCTGGAGTTGCTGGCTTGATCCCCAGTAGGAGGTGTGCAGGAGGCAGCCTATTGATGTTTCTATCTTTCAATCCTTCTCCCTTCCTCTCTCACTAAAAATCAATAAAAACATTTTTAAAAAGAATTCTAAAACACCCTTGTGTAATACAAACTATGGCTGTGTAGTTCTATGTGCCTCAAAAAATGTGGATACTAGCAGCCTGCAGACATTACCCATGTGCCTGCTGTTCAACCTCAGACAATGCCTGTCTTGGAATAAATACCAGCCCTTTGTTTTGAGGTAATTTTCAGGAACAGACACACATCTGAATATTAATGTGAATATTTCTTATTTTTTTAAACATTAAGGGGCCCAAACAAACCATCAGTGTGTGCCTTCTATAATATAGTAATGGATCTAGTGAGAACATAAGCATTCAACAGCCTAAGGCCAGCCATACAAGGTCTGCAACCAGGAAAGGGATTGGGGGCCGGGGATGGGGGAGAGAGACAGATCATTCTTTCCCTCCTGCTTTCTAAGTGCTTTGATTTCAAATGTTAAAAGTGAGCCTTAAGCATCAAACAGACTGTGGAACCTTGGAATAGAAGGCAGGGGAGGTTAGGTGGATGGAAAGAGATCAACTAATGAACTTGTATGCATACAGGCATAACCCATGGACATAGACAATAGGGTGGTGAAGACCTGGGGTGGGGGGTGGCGAAGGCTAGAAGAGGTCAATGGGCAGTGGAGGGGGGAACATATGTAATACTTTCAACAGTAAAGTTTATTTATTTTTTTTAAGTTGGCCTTAATGAGGCTGCTCTATCTTATTTCCTTTTGCAACCTTTAAATTTCATGGCTCCCCGGTGGTAGCTCAGCAAATGTTTATCAGTTGATTTCTTGGCCTACAATTCATTCCCTCCACTTCCCATACTCACTTCCTTGATCATTCTTCCTCCGAACATTCATTCACCCAACCAGCACCCATTGAACACCTGCATCCCTCCCAGGCCGCCGAGAGTGGATAGAGCGTCGGCCTGTGGACTGATAGGTCCCAGGTTCGATTCCGGTCAAGGGCATGTACCTTGGTTGCGGGCACATCCCCAGTGCAGGGTGTGCAGGAGGCAGCTGATGGATGTTTCTCTCTCATTGATGTTTCTGACTCTCTATCCCTCTCCCTTCCTCTCTGTAAAAAAAATCAATAAAAATATTTTTTTAAATAAAAAATCCTCCTGGCCCTGTGCTGAAGAGACAGATGGAAGGCAGTGCCTGCCTTCAAAGCGTGCCAAGTGCGAGGCAGGCCATGGGGAGAAGCTCACTCCCTCCTGGGGTGCTATGTCCCAGCTCTATGGGGGGTACCTCCCGTTAGAGTGGCACCCACTGGGCTTCCCACTCAGGGCATCTCACGTTGCCACAAAGAGCGCAGAGGCTGAGAAGAGAAACTGCAGCTGTCAGTAATGATTAATGCGCCGGCGAGACGGGGCGCCTGGGAACGGATGTAGGTGGTTTTATAGGGCGCGTGCGGTCGTGTGGGACACGCATGCTGAACGGGACTGCAGACGCCGCGGTGCCCGACACTTCCTTTTGCAGGCTGCGGGTGTCAACGGGCCTGGCGTGGAAGTGTCCGCTTCCGGAAGGCGGGCATCCCACTCACCAGGGAAGCTCCGGATTACTCATGTTGAGGGCCCGCTTTGCTTCTCTCGCTGCAGCAGATAAAACTTCTACAAGATACACCCTAGGGACTGGGTCACCCACATTCATGTAGGACAGGTTTCTGTCGACTATGGAGGGGGATTTTAGCATTTAAAATGCATCACAAAGGCAAAAGATGCTGGTTTGTTTTAAACAGACTCTCTCAGAACCTCAGATCAGTTTCGAGGGGAAATGATTCATCCATTTTTTTTTTTTAACATTTTTGACTCTTTTTAAAAAAAAATATGTATTTGTATTGATCTCAGAGAGGGAGAGGGAGAGGAGAGAGGTAGAAGTATCAATGATGAGAATCATTGATAGGCTGCCTCCTGCATGCGCCCTCCCCACCCCCACCCCACTGGGAATTGAGTCCTTCGACTGGGGATCGAGCCCAAAACCTAGGCATGTGCCCTTGACCAGAATCAAACCGGGGACCTTTCAGTCCGCAGGCTGACGCTCTATCCACTGAACCATACTGGCTAGGGCTCACCAATTTTTATTTAAGTTAAACTCTCCCAAACAATTCTGAATTAAATTGTATTCTGAATACCTACTATTTGCTTAGTATCGTGATAGATGCTATAGAGATAAAAAGGTAGATAAAAATGCACTTATCATTAATGAATTTGCAATCCAATTGGGGAAGGAACCTTTAGGCTTGATGTCTGGAGTTGATAATCAGAGATACCCACACCGGTGGGTAGCGTTAACTATGAGTTAGAGCCAGGGTCGGCAAACTGTGGCTCACAAGCCACGTGAGGCTCTTTGGCCCCTTGGGTGTGGCTCTTCCTTCCACAAAATACCACGGCCTGGGCGAGTCTATGTGGAAGAAGTGGCGTTAGAAGAAGTTTCAGTTTAAAAAAAATGTGGCTCTCCAGAGAAATGTCAATCGTTGTAATGTTGATATTTGGCTCTGTGGACTGATGAGTTTGCAGACCACTGATAGAGCAATCCAGAAGAAACTGTACTTGGTGTGAGCTTCAGAAAAGAGCAGCGCTTGGCTGAGACAGAAGAGGAGGCCTGAGTTAGGGGAGAAGGAGACTGAGGTGGCAGCACAGGATGTGAAAGGGGAAGCAGGAACTGGGCGTTTGCGGCTGTGCAGGGGTAGCCTGCTGTCCAGGGGTAGAGCACAGGTTGAAATCAGACTCGCAAAAAAAACACGAAAGCAAAGCCACGGAGTCCGGGCCTCCTTCCCCTGGCATTGCTGAGCCACTGAACAGTTCTCATCAGCAGAGCGATGTGACCAACCTGGAGATATGTGCTGGACAAACAGCCAAGTCAGTTAGGGCTGGGGATGTTGGGAGAGATGAGAGTGCCTCCTGTAGGCTAATACTCTGCCATTTCCTCAAATAAATCTATTCTTTAAGTGGTATCTGAGCCGATCTTTATGTATGGAGGTGTGGAGAGACTTGCTATTACTAGTGTAGCTTATATGGCACTTTATAATAATACGACTTTTATTATCTTCACTGACATAAAAACCCTATACCAGGCCCGGTCAGTACCCGGGAGCATGAGCTGGGCTTGGCTCTCGGGCACCGCCTCCTTTGCCAGGAGTAAGCCCATGATTGATCTTGCCCGTCAGGAAACAGGCATCACGGGAGAAGTCAATGTGACCGGGGAGCTGGCTTTGATGGACTGCAGAGATGGCACAGCATCACGTGGTCAGGGAGCCCAGGGAGCTCAGTGGCTAGCCCCTCTGCACCTGAAAATGCTGAGGACCAGCCAAGCGTGCCCTCTCGACTCTTCAGGGTAAAGAGTCCGTTTCCCGGCTCCAGCCGGGCAGCCCCACATCCGCTCAGACGCCAGATGGGGCCACGCACGGGGGTTCATATTTGCATGACCACAGGCCCCAAGTGCCCCAAGGGCAAGGTTACATTTCAGGGTATGTTACCTTCTCTGGCCGGGTCCTAAACCTAAAACATTGGCACCTAAAACCGGTTCTCTCTCCGGTTCTTTATCTGCTTTAAAAAAAAAACAAAAACAGTAGGCAGTCTTTCTTGGATTCAATGTGAAATCATAGGACTTTGTCCTATAAGCTTTTGGACTAGATTTATTTTTCACATTGAACCAACTGAAGAGAAATAAAATTCATAAGTAATATGGCGCCATAATTTGTAGCACTGATTTGTAATCTTTTAAAATAAACAAACAAACAAACAAACAAACAAACAAACTACTTTAGGAGCTCAAAAAGCCTGGAAGAACCCCATACCCACTCCCTCATGCCCACGACAAACAACAAATAAAATTTACAAGAGAAAACTCTAAGCACAAAGATCCATTCAGGCTTCGCTAACACTGTGTCCTATTAAATATTTTAACCAGGAATTCTTATTTGAGGCCATAATGACGTGAAGAAGTTATATCATAATAATCTCCATTTGCATTGTATCGTTACAGATGCTATAGAGATAAGAACTTTTGTGCCGAAACCGGTTTGGCTCAGTGGATAGAGCGTCGGCCTGCAGACTGAAAGGTCCCAGGTTCAATTCAGGTCAAGGGCATGTACCTTGGTTGTGGGCACATCCCCGGTGGGGGAGGGGGGGGTTGCAAGAGGCAGCTGATCGATGATTCTCTCTCATCGATGTTTCTAACTCTCTATCCCTCTCTCTTCCTCTCTGTAAAAAAATCAATAAAATATATATAAAATAATTTGTTCTCAGCGGTGGCCAACTGGTGATCCTCGGACCACTGGTGGTCCGTGAGGTCGCCAAAAGGTTGGTGACCACTGCTCTAGGAGACCCTGGTAAATGATCTCTGAACTCACTCTAAGTTCCAACACAGGTCACAATGAATTCGGAGGATATGGCGACAGACAAGGTGACAGACGTGGGAGGTCTGTCTGCTTGGTGGGGTACCAGCTGTGAGGAATGAGTCAGTGGCTTCGCTCACGTAAAAACCAAAGGTGTGTCTGTGGGAACCCACACGGCCGCTGAGAGTGCCGGCCGCACTGCAGTCTGAGCTAAGAGTCCATGGGAAGACTCCTTCCGGCGCAGGCTGATGGAATCATTGGTTCCCGCTGACCATGGCCTCACAGAGGAAACGCCGTCCACACCAGCCTGAGTGTACAGGAGGAGGGGGCCATTTCTCCCCAAAAGAGCTTGCTTTTTCCCCCGGCTGCTCTCTGAGGTGGACAGGAGCACCACACCGAAGGCCACAGTCAGCAGCACCAAACACAGTCATCAATGAACAAGAAGAAGACGTACCTAATGGGTTTTCCCAAGACACAGTTTCAGAAATGTGGAGCTTGTGGCCTAATAATCATGAGGTCCTTTCCTTAATCCTAAAGACATACAAACTCTCTCTCTCTCTCCTTCTCCCTTCCCCTTTCTCTAAAAGTCCAATTTAAAAATGTAAGCCCTGCCCGTGTGGCTCAATTGTTTGGGCATTGTCCCATGCACCAAAAGGTTGACGGTTCAATCCCCAGTCCTGTTAAATAGATAGGCTCAATATTAGACTCAAATATGTGGGCTCAATCCCCAGTAGGAAGCATGCAGGAGGCAGCTGATTGGTGTTTTGCTCTCACATCAATGTTTCTCTCTCAAAATTCAATTTTTAAAAAATTACATAAAGGCACACACACAATCCTACAGGAGCAGGGCTGACGTGTGTGTGTGTGTGTGTGTGTGTGTGTGTGTGTGTGTGTGTCTATAATAATAAAAACCTAATGTGCAGCCGAAACCAGTGTGGCTCAATGGATAGAGTGTCGGTCTGCGGACTGAAAGGTCCCAGGTTTGATTCCAGTCAAGGGCATGTACCTTGGTTGCGGGCACATCCCCAGTAGGGGGTGTGCAGGAGGCAGCTGATCAATGTTTCTCTCTCATTGATGTTTCTCACTCTCTATCTCTCTCCCTTCCTCTCTGTGAAAACTCAATAAAATGGGTTTAAAAAATATATATATTGATAATATGCAAATAGACCAAACGGCTGAATAGCAGAACGACCCTCTGGATGACCACACTATGACACGCAAGGGCACCAGGCCAGCCAAGGCGGGTGCGATGCAATTGGTTGTGGGGGTGGGGGGCTGCCAGTGCCCCATGATCGCCCTGCAGAGGGAGGCCCAGGGCAGCCAAGCGATAGCACCCTACACCCCATTCCTGTCACCTGCAGAGGGAGGCAACTGGGGGAAGGTGGGGGGGGGGGGGCAGGAGCAGGGATTGGCAGCTCTGCACAGATGGCAAACAGTGGCAGCGGTGGGGGAGGGGCCAGCTGCAATAAGCCCTAATCACCAACCAGGCCAAGGGACCCTACCAGGGGCCCTACCAGCTGAGGCCCAATCAGCTCTCCCAACCTTCCACACACCCACACACCCCCACCCCCACCAGGGTCAGCAACAGACAGAAGGATGCTTTTATATCATGTTTGTGTTGTTTTTATAGCATGTCTTTGTTGTTTTTATGTCATGTCTTTGTTGTTATGTTGATTTTTTATTAATCAATTTATATATTATTTTCATATATATTTTACTAATTTTCTTTCATCTCTGACACTTCTATTATAGAGAAAGAGTGAATAGCAGTATTAAATTATTTCCTCTAATTCCCTTTTGATGTGCACGAATCCGTGCACCAGGCACTAGTGTGTGTGTGTGTGTGTGTGTGTGTGTGTGTGTATATATATATATATATATATATATATATATATATATATATATATATATATATATATCCTACTACAGAAAAGCACAAGCTAGAGTTGGGGTGGGAAGCTATGCAGACACTACCACTTGCCACATAGGACATCTTCTCCATCCCAGTATGTCCATCTGCACATTAAGCGTAGTAATATCAGTATCGCCAATAGAGAAACCAGATTAAATAACATAGACCAAAATAAACTAGAAACCAGCATGCATTTTCAAAGCTTTGGTTGTGTGTTTTATTTAATCAGTCTAAAAAAAACCCCACAAAACTTCTATCCACCTGAACATATAGACTTCTAAGTGGACATTTCACTCATTTATTTATTAAATGTTGCCAAATCTTAGAAGAAACTAGGAATGCTATGAGACACTGCAAGTGTGTTGACCAAGTCAAACAAACACTAAGTGAATATACATGTTCACCCACAATTCCTTATACATATGTAGGTGTTTTGTGTGCATGCGTATTGACACGAATTTCGTCTGAAACTGGTGCTACAGCAGAACTGGGCTGAGAAGGGGGGTTCTACTTGAAGTGCCTGAAAAAGTCAGGCCGGGTTTCTGAGGAAGTGAGATGTAAGAGATGTAAGCCAACATCTGAAAGACAGGAAAGAGTGAGCCAAGTCGGGAGGGGGGGGGTGTAGAAGAAAAAAACGCATGAATGGGTGACTTTGCATATGGGTGACTTTGCATTAGGAACATTTTGAACCTGACTACTAAGGACGCAGAGTTCCACAGCATGCCAACCAAGAGGGCCCTCGGATATTACAGAAAACAAAATGAAGCCGTACTTCATTTTCCTTGCTCTTTGCTCTACTTATTCCCTGGGCACCAATAATCATTCAATGTTTTATTCACCAATAATCACTCAATAAGTGGTGTTTTTTGAGCTGTTACTTCTGACTCTAGTGTTTTCAAAGTATAACTAATCCCCAGAGGTAACTGCCTAAAAATAAAAGTACAGCCCAACCAAGTGGCTCTGTGGTTGAGTGTGGACCTATGAACTAGGAGGTCATGGTTCAATTCCCGGACAGGGCACATGCCTGGGTTTTGAGCTCGATTCCCAGTGGGGAGGGGGGAGGGCATGCAGGAGGCAGCCGATGAATGATTCTCATCATTGATGTTTCTCTCTCTCTCCTTCTCCCTCTCCCTTCCTCTCTGAAATCAATTAATTTTGCTTTTTAATGTCAACTGAACTGAATGAATCCAAATGGCCAGGGTGCTGGCGTTGGTGTTTTTAACAAGCTTGGTGCTCACAGCAATGACTTTCGGGTTGGTTTGTTGGTTTGTTTAACCATATACTGAAAAAGAGTTCTCATTTCCCAAAAACTCGCCGCCAAGAAACGCTTGCTTCTGCCTTCAGTGGCCTGAAAGTTCCCGGAGAGAGACGTAACATGAGCTATAAACTCACCAAATGCACAAAATCCTACCCACTACCGAGGAAAGCACTTTCCCATTTCCCCTGGGTTCTGCCTTCCAGGCAGCTGGCAGGAAGGTGTCGGTAAGAACAGTGGTTTCCCCAGCCCTAAAGGCGGTGTTGATCTTCTGACCTTCCTGAAGGTGTTTTCCTCTTTAACATCAGGAGAGGGTGACACCTCATTGTTCCCACTGAGGACCCGTGACTGCGGAGAAAAGCTACCCACCGAAATTCTGGGAAAGAGAAGGAGGGCCAATAACTCCCTAGGACATATTACTTGCATCACTAAATCGCCTGGAACACTTTCATTCATTTGCTTAGAGAGGAACCCATCTCTTCTTGAGAAAGGAGCACTTCTGACACATTAACAGCACGCGTGATGAGCACGGAGTGGGAGCAACGCCGACAAGTAGTCATCACAGGAAAAGTGAGATGGAATACTCTCAGGTCTTGCCACCGAAAGGGACATTTGACCTGGTTTTCAAAATTACCTCACTGTCAAGACCGGTTTGACTCAGTGGATGGAGCATCGGCCTGCGGACCGAAAGGTCCCAGGTTCGATTCCGGTCAAGGGCATGTACATTGGTTGCAGGCACATCCCCAGTAGGGGATGTGTGAGAGGCAGCCGGTCAATGTTTCTCTCTCGTCGATGTTTTTAGCTCTCTATCTCTCTCCCTTCTTCTCTGTAAAGAATCAATTAAAAATATTTTTTTTTAAAAAGTCACCTCACAATGCCTAACACGTAGACCACAAGGTGAGCTGTAAAAAAAGATTTGAAAGTGTGACCAGGGATAAAGTGTCTAAACTTTGACTTCTGCTCAATGACATGAAAGGGAGAAGCCCTCACATTTATTTAAGAAAGAAAAAATTCTTTTTACAAAGAATTAATCGTTGAAGCTCAGGTGGTAAGAGAGAAGGGCCGAAACTGGTTTGGCTTAGTGGATAGAGCGTCAGCCTGCAGACTGAAAGGTCCCGGGTTCGATTCTGGCCAAGGGCTTGTACCTTGGTTGCAGGCAAATCCCCAGTAGGAGGTGTGCAAGAGGCAGCTGATAGATGTTTCTCTCTCATCCATGTTTCTAGCTTTCTATCCCTTTCCATTCCTCTCTGTAAAAAATCAATAAAATATATTTTAAAAAAGATAATTAAAGAAAATGGTTGCAAGGGATCTCAATAACTGCTCTTGGTGGTACACAGTCCCAGATAAATCCCTATGAACCCGCTGATGATGATGATGATGGATAAGGTTCCGGTGTTCATTTCTCTTTGTGTGAACAACCCATCATTACATCCAAAGTACCAACTTACATCAATAGTAGCTCTGCACTAACTAGTTCCTTTTGAACTGCAAATGAATAAAATGGCATCAATCAATCCGAAAGCACATTCAGTCAAAGAGATCAAGACCCCAAATCAATCTCAAAACAACCACATGCAGAAAAAGCCAGCGATTAGTACCCGCACATGTGTAATGAGCCTGTGATCACAAAACCACGGTAGGAAAACATCAAGGCTAACCTTTTGATTCACCACCACATGACCAACCCACACAGTGTGCACAGAACACAGCGAACCTAGTGGGGCACCTGCTGTCTTTCCTCTACAGCAGTGGTCGGCCAACTCATGAGTCAACAGAGCCAGATGTCAACAGTACGACGATTGAAATTTCTTTTGAGAGCCACATTTTTTAAACTTAAACTTCTTCTAACGCCACTTCTTCAAAACAGACTCGCCCAGGTTGTGGTATTTTGTGGAAGGGCCACACTCAAGGGGCCAAAGAGCCGCATGTGGCTCGCGAGCCACAGTTTGCTGACCACAGCTCTAGAGTTTCCAGAAGGTAGGATGAGGTCTGCTCACGGACCCTTTCGGTGAATAGGTCCAAGAAGAAACATCGTGGGGGACTCACTGAAGCACATATGAATCTGGGCTTCCCTCCACACCTCCATGGAGTGCAGGTGCCATGAACAAAGTCACCCATAAACATCCAGCTCAGTCTCCTTGCAGATTCCAGGAAGCACCGACTCTCACCATGAGTCACCTTCAAGAGGCTCTATGCCATCTGCTCCTGGCCAAGCATCCCGGGAGTCACTGGGGAAGCCGGGTGCTGGGCTTCTAAGATAAGATACTGGGGGTTTCTCCAGGACAATCCGCTTCTCTTGAAATGCATTTAACATCTAGGCACATCCGCAGGGATACACACACACACACACACACACACACACACGCACACACACACGTGTAGCTGACTCTGATACATCCAAGGAGATTCTGACAGACTCAGGGATCATGCATGCACTCTTCTACGTTATTTTCTGATCTATCATTTTTTCATGTTTTAGGGAAGGATAATTAGATTCATCAAAATGAAAATTAAGGTATTTGCACATTTTGAGAAGATTCCATCTTGGAAAAAAAGCAGGTTAAGTAACAGCAAGTACTTTCTTCCTTTTTCTTAATCTTTCATTCATATCCCACATTCTGGGTCACAGTAGAATCAGCATGTAAAAGATGTCAAGTGATGTGGTTGCGTATGGAGCCTGCCTTCTCAGTCCAGGGAGGAACAAAGACAACACGCGAATGAAGCTCAGCAGGTGAGGAGTAGAAAGGTGCTCTGCAGGGCTGAATAAGTGGTTGACTTATATTGGGGGGAGGACAAAAGTGTACTGTGTCACTGTGACAGTCTTTTGAGTTAATAGAGCTATTGTCATAATCATAACCTGCATGTCTTTTTCCATACAAGCAACTGTAACCCTATTTTTGCACACCCCTGTATTTTAAAATAGCCTCTCATTAAACACACACACACACAAAACAAACAAACAAACAAACAAACAAAAAAACAATCTCCTAAAAATCCTGTCTCTCACTCTGTCCTAAGCCACTTTCTTTCAGTGGCCTCAAATAAAAGCTATATCCTTTTCCCTATACTTAACAAAGGCTGTAAGTATACAGAGTTCTCCCCAAAAATGTATGTGTGTGTGTGTGTGTGTGTTTAATCATCTTTACAGCTGATGAGCTCAATTTTGAAAATGAAATGTATTTTAATAAGCAGTGCCTTTATAATTATTCAAAGTGTGTATATATTATATTTGGGGAATGTGTGTGTTTGTGTGTGTGTGTATATATATATATATATGTATATACATATATACATATATATTCAAAATATATTTTATTGAGCACCAACTATGTGGTAAGCACTGTTCCAGGCACCAGGGAAAGTGTCATGGACAAAAAGACAAAAATAGCCCAGCCAGTGTGGTTCAGTGGTTAAATGATGACCTATGAACCAGGAGGTCACGGTTCCATATCCAGTCAGGGAACATGCCTGGATTTCGGGCTCCATCCCCAGTCAGGGCATGCAGGAGACAGCCGATCAATAATTCTCTCTCATCATTGATGTTTCTATCTCTCCCTCTCCCTTCCTCTCAGAATTCAATAAAAAAAAAATATATTTTTACAAAAGACAAAAGCACCTGCTTCTGTGGGACTTATATCCTAGTGTGAAGAGACAGTAACAAGTACACACACAGAGTTAGGTGACCGTAATTGCTGTGTATGGGAAGAAGCAGGGAAGGGGGATAGTGTTTTGAAGGGTTGCCATGTCAACGGCAATCAGGGAAGCCTTTATTGAGAAGCAGAGACGTAGAAAGATCTAGAAGAAATAAGGGAGCTAGTCATCCAGACAGACAAGAAGTCCTCTTTTCAGTGGGGGAACAGTGTGTGCACAGGGAACATGCCTGCACGGTCAGGGAACTGTTGTGGGTGGAGGCAAGCACACAAGCAGATAAAGATAGAGGTTACAGAAGGTCAGCCTCCTTGTAGGAAGGACACTGTGTCTTGGCTTTGTTCTGAATGAAGGTTCAAGCCAACAGAAGATTTTCAGCAGAGTAGTGTATAAGCTACTATTAAAAAAAAAAACAGATCAATGTGGCTGACATCTTAAGAATATACTAAAGACGTGTGATGAGATGGAGGATTATTAAAAAAAATTAGATAAGAGGTTACTACTGCTATAATTCAATCAAAGAATATGGACGCCTTGGATCAGATTGGTAGGCGTAGACCTGATAAGAAAAACTCAGATTCCGACAAAGCTTTTTAAAAACAAAACTAACAGGATGTACTGCAGACTGGAAGTGAGGGGCATCAAGATTGACTCTAAAGATTATGGCCTGAGGATCTAGAAAAACAGAGTTCTTATGCTGATCAGAAAGCATTTTGCAAAAGCAATAAAGAGTGATAGGAAATAAGGACATCCTAATTTTGAGAGACCCATTAAATGTTCAAATTAAAGGGAAGGCATGATTTTAGCTTGTGGATGGCATTAAAACCATGAGAATGAATGATATCCCCCAGGAATTAAATAAGAACAGTAGAGAGATTTGACAACTGAGCTTTGGGCCACTCTAGAATTAAGTTAGGAGATGAAGAGGAACCAGCAAAGAATGATGAAAAGCAACAGCCAGTGACATCACAGGAAAACCAGACTTGTCCTGGAAGACAAGTGAAAATAGATTTCAAGGAAGAAGTAAAAAGCAAGACATCTGATTTTACTCATAGTTCAGGTAAGAGGAGGATGACTGGAGATCTTGGTCCTTATGACTGAAGAGCTTAGTGAAGGGCAGTTTCTGTAAATATCGAAAGCAAAAGCATAACTCAGGATAAAATGGGAATAGAGAAACTGGAGACAGCACAGTCGACGGGGGGCGGTTAACATGATCAAGATATTTTTTTAAAATATGTTTTTATTGATTTCAGAGAGAAAGGAAGAGGGAGATAGGAACAATGATGAGAGAGAGTCATTGATTGGCTGCCTCCTGCATGCCCCACACTGGGGATCAAACCTGCAACCTGGGCATGTGCCCTGACTGGGAGCCAAACCATGATCTCCTGATTCATAGGTCAACACTCCATCACTAATCCAACCAACCAGTTGATTTAACTTTTTTTAACGGGAAAAAAATTTAGGACTCAATTCATATTTACATGCTGATTAGAAAGATAATACCCGCAGGGGGAAAATCTGAAGAGCAGAGGATTGTTGGAGTAATTATCTTTCTGGTCAGGGAGGAGTTGGCTCAGGACATCAACATGGACCGTTCCAACATGGACACAGGAGAGAAAAAAGTCTGTGGACACAGAGACCAGGGACTGGGTAGATGCCACAGTGGGAATTTGCAGGAGTTCGCCTCCAATTGCCCCTATTTTCTCGGTAAAATGGAAAACAGGGTCATCACCTGGTAGTGCAGGATACAATTCATAATTCAAAGTGAAAACAAAAATGATGTCCTGAGAGTAAGGGCTGAGTCCTGCTGGGAGCCGGTCATCTCTGTACAGACACTTGTGTACACAGGGGCTCCGGACAGGACAAGACTGCCGGTGGGGAAAGGGCAGAGGGTGGGGTGGGAACCTGGTGGAGGGGAGCAATGGAAGAGGGCTTGGGGGAAGAGGAACATTTGTAATAATCTGAACAATAAAGATTTATTTAAAAAATAAAAAAAGGCTGCCGATGGGCAGGAAGTCACCATCTGCAGCACAGCCCGCGGAGGGATGGAGGGGCCAGGGACTGAGAGCTTCTCTGAGAGGAAATGAAACTCCCAGAAGCTGAGTCAGGGCTAGCGGCTCACTTCTGCCTCCAGTTCTGCCCAGTCTCGGCCATCACCACAGACAGGTTTCAGTTTTACAAATCAGAAAGTTCTTTGTGCACTTAAACGTGGTTATTGGGGGAGAGAGGGATAGGAGAGGGTTAGGAATGGTAGAGTATGAATTCTGTTTTTAAGGAGGAGTCCCAATTGACTAAAATTTTATATTAACGTTTTAAAATGTATTTGTATTGATTTCAGAGAGGGAGAGAGAGATAGAAACATCAGTGATGAGAGAGAATCATGGATCGGCTGCCTCCTGCACACCCCACACTGGGGATCAAGCCCACAACCTGGGCATGTGCCCTGACTGGGAATCGAACCGTGACCGCCTGGTTCATAGGTTGGTTGATGCTCAACCACTGAGTCACGACGGCCGGGCTAGGTTTTTATATTTCTGTTGCAAAGTCATCAATGCCTTCTGTACAAAAAATATTTCTTATCTGAAAATTAGCCCAACGATGACTGTTTTTATGTAAACTGGAATTTTCTCAAAATATAGTAAAACTTGGAGGATCCTGGCATGCTGCTTTTTGAATTAGAGTGAAGCAAGTAGCATATGGATGCAACAGAAGGGGTTGTTGTGAATGATGTGAGTCACATTCTGTAATGAAAACTGTCTGTAGTGTATTATCCCACATTCAATATCATTAACTGTAGAGGATCTATCTTCCCCACTAGCACCAACCTCCAGTGCTTATTCATCCATCCAACAAATAGTCAAGTGCCTGCTATATACATCAGGCTCATAGGATACAGCAGTGGAAAAAACAAACAAACAAACAAACAAAAAACAGATAAAGATCCTCACCTTCATGAAGCCTATGATATCCCAGGGGGAGAAATATTGATAATAGACAAATAACATAAAACTAAGAAAAATGTTACTACGTAAGGAGGTCATAAATACAATGAGAAAAAATACAGCTGGAGAAGGACCACGGGAAATAGTCTGTAAGATGAATGGTGCGGCAGCGTATGTCTCACTGAAATGTTAACACAAAGGAGATGAGGGTGTGAGTCACGTGGACTCTCTGGGGAAGAGAGTCAGGCAGCGGGAACAGCAAGTACAGAGGCTCAGAGCAGGGAGAGTGCCCAGGATGTGTGCACAGTGTGAGGGGTCAGCTGAAGGGCTGTGGGTGATGAGAAGAAGAGTGGAAGACTGGACCGGTTGCATCACTGGTGTGGCCCAGTACAATAGAAAAATCTAGAACTCCTTGTTTCAACATCATGAAGAAGTTTAAAGATAGCTGCACGCTGAACACATGCCCTTCTGAGCCCAGGGCCCTGTGTGACTGCACATGGCACACACTCATGAAGCTGGCTTGGGGCAGGACACACAGTCAGGTCACAACACGTAAGGGAGCGAGGGGACATGTTTTGAAGGGTCTTCTAGATCCTCATAAGAATGTTGACTTTTAGCCCGGATGGCATGGCTCAGTGGTTGAGCATCAACCTAATAAACCCGGAGGTCACGGTTCAATTCCTGGTCAGGGCACATGCCCAGGTTGTGGGCTGGATCCTCAGTGTGGAGCATGCAGGAGGCAGCCGATCAATGATTCTCTCTCATCATCGATATTTCTATATCTCTCTCTTCTTCCCTTCCTCTTTGAAATCAATAAAAAATAAATATTTAAAATAAAAAAGAATCTATGCTTTAAAAAAAAAAAAAAGAACATTGATTTTTTTTTACTCTGAGAGAGATGGTGCATTGGAGGGTTTTAAGCATCTTACAGTATCTGTGTGGAAAAATCTAGAACAGCTAGACTCTACTGCACTAATTCAGGTGAGCGATGACGGTGGTGTGGTCCAAAAATAGGGTGCATGAGTGGTAGAGAGATATTCTAGACTGGACTCAGCTTGAAGATGAAACCTACAGATTAGTCATGGTTTTGTGGAGGGAGAAAGAGAAATTTCAAGAGGCAGGAAGAAGGACTCCAAGGTTTGGGGCCTGAGGAACAGAAACACGGGTGCTGCCATGAACTGAGACAAGGAAGCGTGGGAGACAGACAGGGGGTGGAGGAGGGGACCATGGAGGGTCCGGTTCTCATCACGGAAGGCTTAGATTGCTCGCAGGCACTCGGTCGTGGAGGCGTGAGAGTGGTATCTAAGAAAGCGGCCTGGCTGGAGGAACCAGTGTCATCAGAGAAGTCTCAATTCTCTGGTGCAACTGAAAGTAAAGATCCAGATTCTCGGAATGTTCTAGGAGAATCGAGATTCTTCTTTGATCAGTTGCCCTATGAGTCTTGGCTAATGATAAGTGTGCTGCAATACTTGTTTTTTACTCCATTTCTCCTTTATTAAAAAAGCCTTGTTTTCTTTTCTCATTTAACAGTATGTCTTGGCTTGAATGGAATACCAGGAGTTTGAAGTGCAACCAAAAAGACGTTGGGGAAACTCTTTCTAAATATCACAATCCATTTCCTGTAACAGCAGCGTACTTTTTTTATATTTGACTAGAGGCCCAGTGCATGAAATTTGTACATGGGGGAGATGGGGTCCCCTCAGCCCAGCCTGCACCCACTCCAATCCAAGACCCCTAGAGGGATGTCCGACTGCCGGTTTAGGCTCGATCCCGAGGACCACTGGCTCATAATCGCTCACCTGCCTGATTGCCTGGTCGCCCCTAACTGCCCCCGCTGCTGGCCTGATCACTCCTAACTGCCCTCTGCTGCTGGCCAGGTCACCCCTAACTGCCCACTCCCTACCAACCTGTTTGCTCCTAACTGCCCTCCCTGCTGGCCTGGTCACCCCCAATTGCACCCCACCCCCGCTGTCCTGATCACCCCTAAATGCCCCCTCCCCCCTGCTGGCCTGGTCACCTCAACTGTCCCCCTGCTGGCCTGGTTGCCCCCAACTTCCCCCTTGCTGCCAGCCTGGTCGCCCCATGCAGCCTCACTAATCCCACTGCTGGCCTGGTCTTAGGCAGCCATCTTTGTGAGGGCATGAGGGTCAATTTGCATTTAGAACAGATGATTTGTTTTTCTTAAATCTCAAGAATAACCTTTGATTATAAAAATGTAAAGAAAATATCTGTCTGTGCCATCAGTGACCTAAATGCAGATAATACGGATTCTGGTTTAGGAACATTGTCTGCTCTGTTGGGCAGAGCCTGTGTATTGCATGTGTGTGCTGATGGGAAAGAAGCGGTGTCCAGGATGCAAAGGATTAGCAATGAATAGTTTCTGGATTTTTTTGCTTTACCTGGTGACAGTTGGTGTCTCTGTTCGTTTTAAGAGTTGCTTTATGGGGAACATGGAATGGAAGTAAAGACTAAATTATGAATCTCTGCATCCAAGCAGTGCTGTGTGTGGAGGCTTGCATGCCAGAAGGAGACAAGGCATTGAAGAGCAAGGCATTTTCCCAATGTCTTTTCAGAACCAAATCCATACCACCAGTGTATTGGGGAGAGAATGGGATCCTATATAATAAAAGCCCAGCAACAGAACGGCAAACAACCAGACTGACCAGTAGACCATTTGCTATGATGTGCACTGACCACCAGGGGGCATACAGTCAGCACAGGAGCTGCCCCCTGGTGGTCAGTGCACTCCCACAGTGAGAGTGCTTCTCAGGCTGACTGAGATGAGTGGCGCTCTCACAGCTGGCTGATCCCCGAAGGCCATGCCCCCCACAAGTGCACGAATCCCATGCACTGGGCCTCTAGCATTCAGGAACTACACTGAGAGAAGGTCAGGGTCACTGTAACTTAGCTCAGTGCTTTTTGGCGTGTGATGCCATTTTACCCACAGCTTGGTCCAGGATGCATGCCCATATATTTTCTAATTCCAATCATGGACCAAGGTAGGGTGTATTTATGAGCTGATAATTTATTTATTTATTTATTTAGAGATTGGGTTTCCTCCAGTGTGGTCTATCACTTCACTCCTCTAAGTGTTCTGCTAGAACTTCTCTCCCCTGCCCTCGGTCACAGTGGGAGAGATGGACACAAAGAGAATGTTCAAGATGCCCATTGCTTGTTTTGATTAGAATCGCAGTGGTACTCAACATGCAATGATGCTGCGTGAACTCACTCTACTTTCCAACTTCAACAAGACAGGGCAACCTGGAGGTGTCACGATTTAATGACTCAGTATATCAGGGGTACCAGTAATGCCTGCAGAGCTTGTAACTTTGATGTGAAGCTGAACTCCCCTAACTCCCTGCAATTTGCATTCAACACACTCTCAGGTTTGGTCTGTACTTGGGGTTTACGAATGGCTGAGGAAAGGTAAATCAGTGCTAACACACAAACAGAACAGGAAGTAGGTTTCCTTTTCATGTCTTTAAAATGATCACTGTGTCCTGAGGTTTCAAACTGGGAATAGCGTGACCAACTGTTCTATTTGCTTGATAACAAAAACCTAAAACATATGGAGAAAAAAGAGGTTTTGCAAATTATCAGCATTACTCATACTGGTAAAGCATGTGAAATAGGATTTGTCGACCTTGGCACTGGGGACATTAGGGCTGGGTAAGTTTTCTTTGTGGGAGGCCATCCCAGACATTGCGGTATGCTAACCATCACCACTGGCCTCTAAATGCCCAATGCGTTCAGCCCTTTTTTCTCCTCCTGGGTTATGACAATCAAGACCTTCTCTGTCTCCTGAACTTGTTAAATACCCCAGGGTGCCAAAACCACCCCTGACTGAGAACCACCAGCTCAAAATCTATTCTTTTCTTTAAAAAAAAATAATAATAATAATTATATATATATATATATATTATTGATTTTTTACAGAGCGGAAGGGAGAGGGAAAGACAGCTAGAAACATCGATGAGAGAGAAACATCGACCAGCTGCCTCCTGCACACCTCCCACTGGGGATGTGGGTACAACCAATCTACATGCCCTTGACCGGAATCGAACCTGGGACCTTTCAGTCCTCAGACCGATGCTCTATCCACTGAGCCAAACCAGTTTCGGCTGAAAATCTATTCTTTGACAGACTCCAAGAGAGAATTAAATTCACTTTCATGATATAGTTTTTCTTCTGTTTTGAGCCACCACTTTGAAGTCACCAACCAAGGGAAGGCCTGGCAAGGCTTTGCAGAAAGGCTAACGTAAAACGTCCTACCTCCCCAGATCATTCAGCGACGCCTTTGATGAAGCACACACGGTATCTATCATCTTTGTGCCGCAGCCCTGCTGCTCTGAGATGACACAGTTGACTAATCCACTTCCTTCTTCAGGAAGTCAACAGCCAACAGCAAGTCTGAGGCAATGTTGTCCACTCGGGAGGCTCTCTGTCTGGCTCCGCTGGGCCAACCGCAGGACATGAAGACACAGAATCTGTCTGAAGAGCCCTGCTGGTTTTGAACCTGTTTACTGATTATGGCTTCCCTCGGAGCACAATGTACCACCGACATCTTTTAATAGAATCACTTTTCATGCTAGACGTTTTAAAAAGCTTTTATGCTAATTGCTTAGATGGTTACTAATAACTTAGGACTGGATCCTAAGTGGTATTGTTGCTTTTTTCATATTTTTCCCTTACATTCCCATCTCTTGCTCTGTGCTTGAAAAAGAGCTAACATTATTCAGCCTTTGTGGACAGAAAGCATTTAATGAGAGGAATATATAATGAGAATCGCTGTAGCAAAGTCTATGTTCAAGATTAGATTAGCCAGCGAAAGAACTGATTCCAAAGATCTGCTACAAGATAATGCCAATAAAGCCACAGAATCTGATTAGTTCTTAAAATTCCTTATGGTCACCCTTTTTTTGTTGTTGTTATTCATCTTCACTGAGGATATTTTTCCATTGATTTTTTTTTTTTTATTTTTTTTTTGAGAGAGAGAGAGAGAAAGATGGAAGGGAGGGGGAGAGACAGAGAGAGGAACATTGATGGGAGAGAGACATGTATTGGTTGCCTCACACATCCCACCCAGGGCAAGGGACCAAGCCTGCAACTGAGGTGTGTGCCCTTGACGGTAATCAACGCTCTATCCACTGAGCCAAACAGGCTAGGGCTCTTTATGTTCACTCTTGATCATAGTTGAACTTGGATCCTGTTTTGCTGACTTTCTTCCATTGAGTATCAATGGCCTCAAAAGGAAGAAAGGAAAATTGGGCAGTGTGATGTTTGGAAATAATTCTGAGACAATGTTTTTCATGCAACAGATAGTTTTAAACTTTTTTTAATTATACCTTATTTTTCTAGGCCTCCTGTACATTTTTAGTATTTTACACAAGAATATCTGGTAGTGGCATATCTTTAAAAAAAACACCACTGAAGTACATGGGGAAAAAAATTTTAATTTCTTTCTCTGAAGAACCACAAAGACAAGAGGGAAAATGTGCGTTCTCTCCTCAGAGACAGAGTGGATGGAAAGAAAACAGAGAGGCCGCATGAAGGCGATTCTTTTCTACTATTAGTGAAACTTGACCAGCTGTTGAGATTTCCCTGCATTCTGCAAAGTCAAACTTGACGCTTTTGAAAGTTTTCAGCTTTTTCATTTGAATTTCATTTGGGGCGGGCAAAAGGACGTGTGACAGCCATTTCCTCCCCTCTTCATGAAAAAGAAATAAAGAGCTTTCAATAGCAACCATCTGGAGACGAGGAGGAAAAAGGAAAGAGAACAAGATGCGGCCTGGAGCCCAGCTGCTCTTAGTTCCCGTCACGTGGTGCTGCTGTGACATGGGCTCATTGTGTTTTGAATTGACGAATGAGAAACGTTCATTCAGAGAGGAAACCTGAGCATGGTTTGCAGAAGAAAACGGCATTCATAGAACTGTTATTCACAGGGATGCACAGAGAGCTGTGTTTATTTCTTATTTAAAGGAACCTGAAACGTCGTCCCCTCCCTAGAACAGGGGTGGGGAAAGCTGGTGCTGTTTTATGATGGGTAGCTTCTGGTTTTAAATGAGAAGGCAGCTTCATAACAATTATTGGAATCTGAAGACGAATCAAACATCACAACCTGAGGAGCTGGTGGTCTGGGTCTCACCGCCCCAAACAGGGAAACCGGGAGAGGGGCCTTGGCTTTGGGTGGCTTCCCTGAGCCATCTTGTTTACCTCCGGCCACATGTCTGGGGTGAGACTTGAACTGGGTCTATGTGTAACACCAATGTTATAACTGGGATGCCTGAGGCTCCCACATTCTCTCTCCAGCCTCCCCTAGTTTGCAGATGCAGCCCCTAGTGACCATCTCCAGGGCTCTCCGTGGTCCAGGCCTGCTTTGAAGTCTCTGTAGGTCCGTCTAATTTAATGCAATAAAGGATAATTCGTTTATTAAAGACATACATGCCATTCTTCACCCCAGACGCTTACATCTCGGAGACGTGGAAGGGATTTCTCGCTGTCATAATTCCAGGGCACCAACCACTGGGTCATATACCGCAGCTCTGTTCCTATTATTTACACGCTTCCATGGCAACACACAAAACACAGCCTCCAGAGGCCTGCATTCCGCCGGCCACATCGTATTGAGCCAGGAATCACAGCACGGAGCAGGGCATGGGTGAGGCTCCCTTTATGGTAGGACTTGCAGGTACCTGGGGCCGAAACAAGTCCCAGGATTACATTTTGAGATCTGGGGGAGATAAGAGATCAACTGAAGGACTTGTATGCATGCATATAAGTACAACCAATGGACACAAAACTCTGGGGAGGGAGGGTATGTACGGGGGGGGGGGAATGTTAAAATATGAACACAGATAATAATTTAATAAAAAAATAATAATAAATAAATAAATAAAATAAAAAATATATTACAATACTAAAAAAAAAGGATTACATTTTGAGAGAATAAACCTGCACCAAAATAGTCAGCAGAGGAGTTTTGAAGCCCACAGACAGGAGCCTACATCAATGCCTCGGACCCCTACCCGACCTGCTCTTTTCAGATTAGCAGGGAGCTATTGCATTTGTCTCCACCCCATAGTGCAGATGTACAGTTTTGCTTGCTTCGCTCTTGATTTTTTTTTCCACTAAAGATGCAGCTTTAACTGCTTGAGGAAACTGGCTTTTCACAACGCAGTCAAGGTCACATGAGTTCATTTACATGAGAAGATAAGGATGGAGGTGCAGGACAGCCCTCTCCCACTGGCTCAGGGGGGCAAGGCGGGGGCTGTCCTGTCCAGTAACACCTCTCTGGTGTCAGGTGAGAGGTGCCTCTAACACTTCCTCCCTGCAGAGCCCCCTGCTGGCGTCTCCTAGGGACTCGACGAGCCCTCCCCTGGTTCCAGAACTTTCCGTGCATCCTTCAGCCCGTGTCTGCACACCTGTTTGCTCACTGCACGTCCCTCATCGCCGGCACACGCATCTGCTTTCCTTCAACCTGAGTGCAGTGCCAGGCAACATCGGCGCCTCGTGTTTGCTAAACAAAGCTGAGGATGGAATGAACCGCCTGTGATAATGAAGGCATTCTGTTTCTTCTCACCTCCCCGAATGCCGGGGTGGGAGCTGACAGGAATCAATATTCTCTGGGGGAGGAGGGCTTGGGTGTCACAGGCTTGGGCCTGACTTCCTGTAGGGACTCCTGCAGAGAAAGACCCCGGGGGCATTCTGTTTAGATCTTCTTCTGCTTCCAGAAGCTGGAGATAAGGTCTCCTCTCTAATTTCCTAGAGGCAGAGCCACCGCTTCACCCCAGGACTGTGCCCAACACCTCGCTGCTCACACCTCCTGCCCCCCACCATGTCGAATGAGCGGCTCCCTCTAAGCGGCCCCTTGCCTCCTCCCCAGCGGGCACCTTGCAGTCGTCTCTCCACAGACAGCACGAGGGCCTTCTCTGGTCCCATCGAGAGGAATGACGGGTGTCACCAAAGGCCTGGCCAGACACAATTCTTTCCCAGAATTTAACCTGCTGGACAAGTGACTCTTTGTCTACCTTCCTGCCAGACTGTGAAAGACCTAAGAGCATGTCGACTGACTACTTCACAGATGATTTTCAAATCCCAGTAATGTGTAGCTCCCACTCAGGGAACAAGTAGGGACTCATATATTTCGAAAGTGAAGGGAGGCCTGGCCGGTGTGGCTCAGTGGTTGAACCAGAAGGTGACGGTTCAAATCCCAGTAGTCAGGGCACATGCCTGGGTTGTGGGCTCCATCCCTAGTGTGAGGTATGTAGGAAGCAGACGATCAATGATTCTCATCATTGGATGTTTCTCTCTCTCTCTCTCTTTCTATCTCCCTCTCTGAAATCAGTAAACTATATTTTAAGAAAAGATTCTGGCCGGCACTGGTTTGGCTCAATGGATAAAGCGTCGGCTTGGGGACTGAAGGGTCCCGGGGTTCGATTCTGGTCAAGGGTATGTACCTTGGTTGCGAGCATATCCCCAGTAGGGGGTGTGCAAGAGGCAGCTGATGGATGACTCTCTCTCATTGATGTTTCTAACTCTGTATCTCTCTCCCTTCCTCTCTGTACAAAATCAATAAAATATATTTTTAAAAAAAGATTCTGAAATGCCATACAGCTTTGCTATGGGGTGGTTATGAAAGCCCATTTTCTTTATTATCTTTAAAGAGAGGGGCACTTTTCCAGAATTCCAGATGAATTCAAGAGGTTTTTCTCCAGAATATTTTTTTTCTGGGATTTTTATCTCGAGTCTGAAGAACTAGCATAAAAGGCAGGCACCACTCGGTGTTACAAACCAATGCCATAAAAGTTAGCAATTTCTGCACCATGTATAGTTTCGGGATACACCCTCACGAACAAGGGTCCCTTCCAATTCCACCTGCACGGCGATGGCTGAGCGCGAGAGCCGTAAAACACAAACGGAACGAACACCAGTGGCAGCAGGACTTTCCCCCTGGCGGTGGGAAGGGGGCATCTCCTGGAGGAGAGAGGCAGACTCTGCGAGGCCCGCTCTTTCCTCGCCTTTGATTAAGCAGAACTATGGCAGGGGAGCTCGGGTTCTGTGAAACAAGTTTATAATGCACAACGGGTTACTGATCCCTAGAATTATTTTCGTGTAGCTGTCGGGTTTTGCTTTTGCAGGAAATGAGTAAATTAGTCAAACATTGCAAACACCCATGATTTAGGTTCCTTCCGTTCTCTGGAGGGGTGAGAAAAAGGTGTGAGTGTGCTGTAGGCATTTCACATCTGAAGCTGTGCTTGGAAATGCCTCTGCCCTGAACCAGACTCTGCTGACAGGTGCGGATCTGGCGAGGCCTTGAGAAGGTTTGGGAAATCCCCCTGTTGACTAAGAATCCGTTCACTGCAGTCCGACCGAGCTACCCTCTGGACATCCCCTTTGAACCTTTTAATGTCCTTTAAAGACATTCATGCAAGGAACTGTGATTCATAGAATATTCTTTCCTTAAAAAATAAAAAAAAATTTAAAAAGGCATCTCCATGGACCACTGGAAAATTCCCAGGAGCAATAACCTTATTACCATTTTTTTTTCCTCATTATCCCTCATCATTTCTAATGAGGAAGCTATGAAAAATGTGAACCACAGATGAGCCATGGCCTGAGAATCCACAGGTCTCACTGAATTCCCACCTCATTAACTCCTGGGAAAGTCTAGAAAACTTTCCCAATTTCTTTTTTCTTTGTTTTCTTTTTAAACATATTTTTAATATAGTTTATTGATTTTTTACAGAGAGGAAGAGAGAGGGATAGAGAGTTAGAAACATCACTGTGAGAGAATCATCGATCAGCTGCCTCTTGTACACCCCCAACTGGGGATGTGCCTACATCCAAGGTACATGCCCTTGACTGGAATCGAACCTGGGACCTTCCAGTCCTCAGGCCAATGCTCTATCCACTGAGCCATACCGGTTTGGGCTCTTTTTAAACATATTTTATTGATTTTTTTCACAGAGAGGAAGAGAGAGCTAGAAACATCGATGTGAGAGAATCATCGATCAGCTGCCTCTTGCACACCCCCAACTGGGGATGTGCCCACAACCAAGGTACATGTCCTTGACCGGAATCGAACCTGGGACCTTTCGGTCTGCAGGCTGACACTCTATCCACTGAGCCAAACCAGTTTTGGCATGTTTTCTTTATATATATAATTTTTTCAATTGCAGTTGGTATTCAATGCTATATTATTTCAGGTGTACAGCATAGTAGCTATACCGTATATAACTTACTAAATGACCCCCCCCCCCCGTAAGTCTTATACCCACCTGACATGATGTATAGTTATTACAATATTGACTGCCTTCCTTATATTGTGCTTTATAGCCCCATGACTATTCTGTAACTGCCAATTTGTCCTCCTTAGTCCTTTTCCCTTATCCACTCAGCCCCAACCCCTCTCCCATATGGCACTGTCAGTTTGTTCTCTGTATCTATGAGTGTGCTTCTGGTTTGATTATTTATTGTGTTTATTATATCCCATATATATATATGAAATCATGTGGTATTTGGCTTCCTCTGTCTGATTATTTCACCTAGTGTATTACCCTCCAGGTCCGTTCATGTTGTTGTAAATGGTAAGATTTCATTCTTTTTTATGGCCAAACAGTATTCCGTTGTATGCATGTATATCCTTTTTTATGTCTCTTGTACAGCCTTTGTTTTCAAGGCTATTCTGTCTGGTATAAGTAATGCTAATTCAGCTTTTTCTTATTCAATTCCATTTGCATGAAACATATTTTTCTATCCCTTTACTTTCGGTCTGTGTGTGTCTTTCAGTCTGAAGTGGGTCTCTCCTAGGCAGCACATGGAAGGGTCTCATTTTCTTATCCATTCAGCCACCCTGTGTCTTTTGATTGAAGCATGTGATACATTTACATTTAAAATAATTATTGATAGGTATGAAGTTACTGCCATTTTATTGTTCATACTTGTTTCTATTTTCTCCTTCTCCTTGTCCTTCTCTTTCTAGAAGTCCCTTTAACATTTCTTGTCATACTGATTTGAGGGTGATAAACTCCTTCAGCTTTTCTTTATCAGAGAAGCTCTTTTTCTTTCTTTTGATTCTATAATAAATGATGACTCTGCTGGATAGAGTAATGTGGGTTGGAGGTCCCTGCTCTTCACCACTTTCAATATCTCATGCCAATGCCTTCTGACCTGCAATGTTTCTGTTGACAAATCAGCTGGCATTCTTATGGGCTCTCCCTTGTAGGTAACCAACTGCTTTTCCCTTGCTACCTTTAAGATTCTCTTTTTGTCTTTAGCATTTTAATTATAATCAAATATCTTTTTCCATCCTTTGCTTTTAGTCTGTGTGTACCTTTCAATGTAAAGTGGGTCTCTTGTAGGCAGCATACGTAAGGGTCGGACACCCTATGCCTTTGGGTTCATCTCGTTTGGGACTTCCTGGTCATGTGTGCCTATTTCCTGGCTAAACTGACCTAACAGATTCTTACTGAAGACAGGCCAGGGTGATCGAACATCACATGGGAGATGGTGGAAGAGGAGAAAACCAACGGGCATTGAGAGTGATCAGATATGGAAGATGGGGAATTCTTGCTAAACTGTCTTCGCAGGGGTCTTGTTAAAATGGGATTTTTCCAGAGAGTACACAGATGGGCGTAAGAAGGGGTTCAGGGGCCTGAGCAAAATTTGCTCAAACGAAGAAGCTTTGTTACTAGAGTCTCCATTACTGGACAAATTTTCTGTGCTGTGAAATGTACCTAAAAGGGCTGATGGGAGTGTCTCTACTTTTTAAAGACTGTTTCACTGAGACTACAAACTCTAATGATAGAGTTAGACTACTAACTCAATTCTCATCTCTTTATAAATGGCAACTTTTAAATTAGTTTGACGGCTGCCGAAACCAGTTTGGCTCAGTGGATAGAGCGTCGGTCTGCGGACTGAAAGGTCCCAGGGTTGATCCTGATCAAGGGCATGTACATTAGTTGCGGGCACATCCCCAGAGGGGGGTTTGCAGGAGGCAGCTGATTGATGTTTCTCTCTCATAGATTTTCTAACTCTCTATCCCTCTCCTTTCCTCCCTGTAAAAAAAATCAATAAAATATATTTTAAAATAAATAAATAAATTAGTTTGATGGCAGTTGTAAATAATAGGCATGCAAAAAAAATAAAAATAGGATCTAATAGTCAAAAGTAGGAGGGAGGAGACGATAGGGTGAGCTGAACCGGTTGATTTTCTGGAAGCAACTCCTGCTTGAAAACCAATATTTTGGGTTCACATCACAATCATGACCTGATATGGCAGCCAAGACATCACAATCATGAGATGGTAGCCAAGGCAAAATGTGACCTGGCAGAGGCCAGTGGCAGCCTCAGGAAGGTCCTAAGTCCAAGGGTTGCGTGAAGGGCACAGAGTTACCGGGTTCTTGAGCCAATACATTAGGGGACTTGGAACCACTCTGTACTGAGCGTGTGAAATGGTTTCAATGACTCCGGGTGGCCTCTGAGCGGTGGAGCAGATGGGGGCTGCCAGGCTTCTCTTCTCTGAGATGACAGAGAGGCTCCTGGGGTCTGAAATGCTGATGATGCCCACACTCTCCGTGCACGATCTCCCCAAAGCAATTACTCATCTGTGAAGCAGAGGCCGGGGCCTCTTGGGTACTTGTGCGTCTTCCGTTTCCGTGGTCAGCGACAGCACTGCAGCTCCCTCCGGGAGTGGGACATGTGGACAGGTGTTTTGTGCAAGTGCAGCCTTCATCATCATCAATTTTCGTGAGAACAGAAATGCCCCTGTGTTTAGAGTGCACACACACTTTGTCAAGCTATTGCTGCTGAAAGGGTTTTGTTGCGAAATCAGAAATGGAAAAGAAGGGTCGTATGTTTGCACAGTGTGTTGTATAAAGTATGAAGGAAGCACTTTGGCAAAAGCACTCGGACAACCGTCTATATGTGTTCTCTGGCTGGACTTTTCCGCTTCTATTTCCTGGTCAGGCTCATGTGCCATTGACTTTCCATTCTCCTCCTTTCCCAACGACCCCCCCACGCCCCCAACGTGAGTTCTTGTAGCTCTTTTTTATTTTATTTTATTGATTTTTTACAGAGAGGAAGGGAGAGAGACAGAGAGCTAGAAACGTCGATGAGAGAGAAACATCGACCAGCTGCCCCTTGCACACCCCCTATTGGGGATGTGCCCACAACCAAGGTACATGCTCTTGACCGGAATCGAACCTGGGACCTTTCAGTCCGCAGACCGAAGCTCTACCACTGAGCCAAAACGGCTTCGGCTCTTTATCCCTCACGACACAACAGAGGCCAGAAAGGGCACGCATGGCTGGTGGCTGCAAAAGGCCACCAGGTGGGCACAGAGCTTCGAACACTTCTCCTGTTGCCATGAAAACCCGGGGGAATTCCGCTGTCTCCACTGCTGCCTGTGTCCCATGACTTCTGGGAAGAGGCAGGGCAAGGAGAGCTGCATAATCACCTAGTGCTTTTCAGAGTTAACTGTGTGCCAAAGCACTGTCTCTCCCTGCTGTCATGTGACTCCTACATTAGACAAGATCAACCACCAAGGCCAGAGGCCTAAGCTGAAAGTTCACCAAATGCACTTCACTTTACTTCAATGCAATAAAGAATGAGAATATTTTATTAAAAAGTGAAATATCAGGGGAAATGCTAACCCAGCAGGGAGGAATGGAGTTGAATGAATATATGGAGCATAAATCAGTAATGATTTAAGTAAACCAGTAATGAATGTGGAAAAACATATCAGAGAACGAATATTGGCATGAATCACAAATGAAGTGATATGAAAGTGGTTATTTAGGGCTCCAATTTTACCCCTTTTCCTATTTTTTAGAATAAGACTTTAATTTCTAGACCAGTTTTGGGTTCACAGCAACAATGACCACGTAGCACAAAACCTATTAGGTTAAAAAAGGAAAACCCCTCAGCCTTCCTTTCAACAGGGTGTGCATTGCACTGATGGAGCATCTCAAATAGAACAGAGAATGACAGGAACATCCCAGCCCCTCAACTGACTCTTCTTTTACCATAAAAGGTTGACTTTCTCACTCCATGTTCCTCAGAAGCCTTCAAATCGCTTCCTCGTAACTAAGCATTCTCGCCAAAAAGAAAGAGAAAAAAGTGAAATGAGTAAGAAGCTTCTCTCCTACTCCTGTTGCTGCCCCACTTAAGGTTCCTCTGAAACCGGGAGCTCCCTCAAGGCAGCTGACAGCAGCCTGAGGTGGGGAGGGCGTGGGGGGGGGGGGGGGACTGTGGTTCTTCCCTGGACCTGGGGCCTGGATCTCCCAAGTCCTCCTAATTCACATGACAGTTTAGCCTCCATGGAGCAAACACTCCGTTGGAATTCACTTTCACAATGACTAGCCAAGCCAAGTCCCCTTTTAAGATGACCTTGGAGGGTCCAGAAATTGGGTACTGTTCTGGAGCACGCCTTATTTGGGGATGATACAGCTCGAAACTGAGGGCCCTGCCCTAGAGTATGTATGTCCCTTTTAATCCTCAAAGTTAGTGATTAAAATGCACAGGGAAGCCCAGCCGACATGGCTCAGTGGTTGAGCATAGACCTGTGAACCAGGAAGTCACAGTTCGATTCCCAGTTAGGGCACATGCTCAGGTTGCAGGCTTGATTCCCAATAGGGGGGCATGCAGGAGGACAGCTAATCAATGATTCTCTCTCATCACTAATGTCTCTCTCTCTCCCTCCTTCCCTTCCTCCCTCTCTCCCTCTTTCCCTCCCTCCTTCTTTCACTCCCTCCTTTTCCCTCTCCCTCTTCCTCTCCCTCTCCCTCTTTAAAATCAACAAAAATACTATTAAAAGAAAAAAAAAAGAAAATGTGGTCAAATGGACAGCCTTTGGGTATGACACCCAGTAAGAATTTTAGGCCTAAAAAAAAAAGGGTTAACTGTGTAAGCTCAGGCTCCTCACTTAAAACCTCACACAAGTCGAGACAGGTTTGGCTCAATGGATAGAGCGTCGGCTTGGGGACTGAAGGGACCCGGGTTTGATTCTGGTCAAGGGCATGTACCTTGGTTGCGGGCATATCCCCAGTAGGGGGTGTGCAGGAGGCAGCTGATGGATGACTCTCTCATCGATGTTTCTAGCTTTCTATCTCTCTCCCTTCCTCTCTGTACAAAATCAAAAAAATATATTAAAAAAAAAAAAACCTCACACAAGTACAGTTGCCTCCTCGAATGGACAGCAGGTTGTCCCTGGGGTCACTAAGAAGACTCACTCACAAAACATAGCGCATAGCGAGTTCTCATCTCAACACATGTGTTTATTAGATTGTGGCCTTCAGCACTTCTTAAAAAAATCTCTGAGACTAGATTTTCCACTGTGAAATATAAGAACAATAATATCTATTTCATAGTATTGGTGTAAAGATGAACTCCTATATATGTTTGGGGGGGGAGGGGGAAAAGGGAAGTGTTTATGCTCTAAGATCTGTAAGTCAACTGTTTCGATTTTAAACCAGGGTGTCCTTCTAGCAAAGATCTTTTGAGATTCTTTCGGAGAAGTATATCAGAGCTGAAATAAAGGTGAAGGGGCTTTTCCCCTGAAATGCTTATTGAGCAGTATTGAGCAGTCTATCAAAGGAGAAACCTATGAGAGAGCCTGTGTAACATTCAGGGGTACCCGTCTGCCTGGCACCTTCAAGGTAAATAGAAGGGCATGTGATTGCACCAGGAAAGACGCCTGAGAATCTAACTCAGCGTGGGGATCCTCTCGCCACGGCGTTTGCAGTATATCACATGAAAAATAAGCAGTCACCGATTCCTGGAAATGGCCGCATTAATATGAACCAGTATACAGGGCGTCCTGCAAAGCTATTTTATATCTTTTTCATCTAGTTTTTAGACCTATTTCCTGCACTGCAAAAAAAAAAACAAAAAAAAAACTGAACAGGATGCTTATGAAGTGAGATTTAATTTCTCAATCCAGATCTGTTACAGCTAAACATCAGAAAGCCCCTAAGTTTCACAGAACCGAAGTCTAGTATTTTTCTAATGGAAAGCCCCATGGTCTGTAGGGTTAACGTGAACTGCTTTGGGATCGTATTATTAGAGCCGGCCTTGGGTTTCTCACCTAGCTTATTGCCATCAAATGTCTTTTCACATTTTCATTTTGGTACAAAATAGGGTCCTACCAGTTATCTGTAAACGTTAACTTTTTTTTTCTTTTATATTTTATTGATTTTTTTTCTTTTTTTTACAGAGAGGAAGAGAGAGGGATAGAGAGTTAGAAACATCTATGAAAGAGAATCATCAATCAGCTGCCACCTGCACACCCCCTACTACAGATGTGCCCGCAACCAAGGTACATGCCCTTGACCGGAATCAAACCCGGGACCCTTCAGTCCACAGGCTGACGCTCTATCCACTGAGCCAAACCAGTTTCGGCATGTAAACGTTAACTTTGAAAAAACAGCGGGCTCTGTAGAGAACCCCTTCTTATGCAAAAATGTATATAAGACACTCAAAGTAGCTACGCAATAGGTGGATCTGAAACCCCAGCACAGAGGGATTTTTTATCAAGCGTGTTCAATGAGCCATGCAACTCACAAGCCAGTTCCTAAATCACCTTGCAAGATGACACGCTGTCCTTCTAATTTTGAAGTGCAAAGGCTGCTTTCTGAGTCGTACTTGAACATTAGGCAAAGGTCTTATGCACTGTGACTTCACACACGGATGAACATTTCTGTGAGGAAAAGAAAGCAATTGATGAAGGTGATGGAGGAGGTTGGGGTGGGGGACGCTTTCAGCCACGGGAGGTAAGTTGATTGTGAGAGATGGGTCCCACACATGGGAGATAAGTCCAGATTCCAACTGGGGAAAGACACATGTGCCAGTAAAAAGAAAAGCTATAGGTCTGGCTGGTTTGGCTCAGTGGATAGAGTATTGGCCTGCAGGCCAAAGGGTCCCAGGTCTGATCCCGGTCAAGGGCATGGACCTCAGTTGCAGACGCCTCCCAGTCCCAGGACCTGGTCAGGGTGCACGCAAAAGGCAACCATTAATGTGTTTCTATCACTTGGATATTTCTCTCTGTCTTTTCCTCTCTCTTCCACAGTCCCTAAAAATCAATGAAAAAATATGATCGGGTGACGATTAAAAAAAAAAAGGGGGGGGGGGGAGACACAGATGCCTGAATATCTAGTTCTACCTGTGACACATCCAGGCTTGCCAGTGATCACCTGACTGAGGACTCTAACGAAAGCACCACTTCCTTAGCTACGGCCAGGGTTTGAATGGTGGAAGTGTGGTCTGGAGGTTAGGACGATTGGTGGGAAGTCACACTCGCAAGAGCTGTCCCTGGCTCTGTCGGTGACGCATGCATTGGTCAGCTTCATTCACACCAGCCATTTAACCGGCGTTGAGTCAAGTTGTTTATTTCTATTTCTCCTTCCAGACCTCAAATGCCATCTCTCCAGGGGCAAGGTCTAATACTTCCACTTTGAGAGCTGTACGCGACCGGGGTATTTGATAATCAGCATAATCATCATATTCATCAACGCATGCACGAAGGTAAAAATAATTATGCTCTGAAGGTCCGAACAGTAATCAAACAAAGACTAAATGTTTGACATGAATGGGCTGCAGTCAACACGTAGTATCCTAGCAAGGAGGAGTTAGGACTAGAAAATAATGACATCCACCTAAGAAGGACACGAAGACTAGGGTCACTGAACTTATGGAGATGTCTTTATTCAAAGACTTAACTATTCTTGGGCTCTGAAGACTTCACAAGAAAAAGAACAGTAGTTCCCTGAGAAATGGAAAGAGATGACGTACAGCCTGGAGACAATGTCAAGGCTGCTGTTGAGGGTGGAGAAACTGAGGCAGAGCCCATAGTTCCCCTGAGCTAATGCTGGGAATTCAGAGACCAGAGGAAATAGTTCACAGGAAGAAAATAGAAAGAAAAAAAAAAAGAAAAGAAAAAAGAAAAGAACAAGCAACACAGAGAAAGGACTCTAGATTTTGCAGAGGGTCCTGCAGGCAGAGCAGGGCCAGGCCTCCAGAGATTTGGGGGGTGGAGGGAGGATGTGTTGGGCAGATGAAGGCAGAGCTATGACCCACCAACCAGACCACCCACAGAGCAAAGGAAGACACTTCTCAAGGGAGAACCATTCCTTGGTTGAGAGAACAAAACCAAGCAAAGGCTCCCGGTCCTTCTCTGTCAACAACTAGGTTTTAGCTGTGTGACCCTGAACTCGTTCCTGAACCTCCTTGGGCCTCCACATCCTTATCTATTGTAAAACAGCAGTGACTATAGATGCCTCAGGAACTGCTTTCAAGATCAAATGATGTAGTTTTTCTACTCAGGCTGCTCAACACAATCTGAAGTCTGGGGATGGGGTGGAGAGGTGCCCAGGGAAAGGTGAGTTGTGGCAACCAGACACACTAGGCTTGGTCCTCAGCATGAGGAAAGGATGGTGAGCGCAGTAGGATGCTCAAGTGGATTTCATTTGAGTGTTTGTTTTCTATAAATGTGTGTGTGTGTGTGTGTTTTGTTTGTTTTTTGTTTTTGTTTTTGTTTTTAGAGAGAGAGGAAGGGAGAGGGAAATAGAAAAGTCAATGATAAGAGAGAATCATTGATTGGCTGCCTCCTGCACAGCCCCTACTGGAGATCAAGCCTGCAACCCAGACATGTGCCCTGACTGGGAATGGAACCCTGACCTCCTGGTTCATAGGTCAATGCTCAACCACTGAACCACACTGGCTTGGCAATCCTATATAGTAAAAGCCTAATATGCAAATTGTCCTCTTGACCAGGAGTTTGACCACTCGCTATGACTTGCACTGACCACCAGGGGGAGGTACAAAACATGGTAGGCATCGGCAACTCAGTGCTGGCAGCAGGTGGCAGTGGAGGCACTGCCAGCCCTGATGGGCCCCAACAAGAGCAGGACCACAATGGGATAGTGGAGCAGGCAAGCGGGGGAACCAGGCCAAGGCAGGAGCAAACAAGGGCATGATTGACCTGCAGACGGGGACCAGCAGCCAGCAGGGGCTGGGCCCGTGGTGCCCAGGTGGGGAGCTGCAACCTCTCGCTGGCTACCTGGGGGCAGGGGTGATGGGCACGGAGGTGCAGTGGGAATACGGGCTGTCTGCCATGCTCGCTCTCACTCCCCCCACCATCAGGTGCCAGGAGCCCACAAGGAGCCTGCCATGAGGAGCCTTCTGGGTGAGCTGGGCCACACCTGCTGGGACCCCAAGGGCCGGTTAGGCTCCCCGTAGGTTTGTGCAGGAGCCGGTCTGCAAGAACAGCTGGGAGAGAGTGCACTACCTGCCTGGCTTCTGTGCAGTGCCTCTGGGTGGATCAGAGGCACATGCTGCACCCCAACCCACAGGGTCCAGCCACGCTCACTGCATCTCCACGTGGGGACTTAGATGCTGTGACTCAGGCAGAGGGGGATGCACAGGGGCCCAGGGGCCCAGATGCTGCCCAGGGCCCAGAGGTCAGCTTGGACCTGCCCTTCCATGCCAGACGTTCATGCTTGGATCATTGGCCAGGCCTAGGGACAAATTTCATGCACCAGGCCTCTCGTCAATACATACTTGCTTTTTTATTGTTGATAGTATTACAGATGTCTCCCACTTTCAGGTGGACTTCTATAATCTTTGCTTACCCTCTTTTTCTTAGGTTTGTTGTCTGTAAGCTTGACAATGTATACTTTTTGCATTTTTTAAGACACTGCAAGTGGTATGTTAGCAGTGAAAGTGATTCTTTGAAACTAACATGAGTGTAGGAAGACAGTATTGCCCATCAAGCTGCAAGACAGCCATGTCTGCACATCAGTCTTCTGAGATTCGAGAGAAAAGTCTTCTCCTTAACATCCCAGTCCACAGCCACAATTTCTCTAAACCTATGAGACAGTTTCTGAGTAGAATAGAATAGGCAGTGCTCCTGATTCAACGAGGAAATTAAAAACTAAAAGAATACTAACAACACCATTTTTTGCAAGCACTTCTTGAAAGTTTTACTACTTAAATGTTTCATTCTTTTCCCCCAAGTTTTATGAAGAGCTATGATTGACCTATGATGTTGTATTCATTTTAGATGTGCAAACATAGTGACTTGTTATGTGTATATATTACCGAATGATCACCACGATAAGCTTAGTCAACATTCATCATCACAGTTACACATTTGTTCTTGTGATAAGAATCCTCAAGGTCTCTCTGAGCACATTTCAAACACACAATACGGTACTGTTCACTACAGTCCTGTATATCAGATCCCCAGGGCTTGCTTATCTTATAACTGGAAGTACATACCTTTGGCCTCCTTCAGCCAGTTCCCCGGCTCCCCATGCCTCCGCCCCTGGCAATCACCAATCTATTCTCTGCATCTATGAGTTCGGTTTTTTTTGGTTCTACATGTAAGGTTATTCATCATTTGTCTTTTCCTATCTGACTTCATTCACTGAGCCGAAAGCCGTCAAGATGCATGCACATTATTGCAAACGTCAGCATTTCCTACTTTCCTATCGCTGAAGAATATTCAGATGTATGTGTACATATATACATCACATTTCCTATGGCTGAGTAATATAACCAATTTTCTCTGGCTGAATTATGTTCATATACCCGTATTTTCCGGCGTATAAGACGGCTTTTGAAACGAAAAAAAGTCAACCGAAAATCGGGGGCAAAAGACCAAAATTGCACAAAAATTACCTGCAGATCTTGACGACAAAGTAAGTCTTTTCTTTGAAGTGGGGGGTAGTCTTATACAGCGAATACAGGCCTAAACCTATGTTTTAACTGTAAAAATTAGGGGGTCGTCTTATACACCGGAAAATACGGTATATGTATCTACTAGAGGTCTGGTGCATGAAATTCATGCACTCAGGAGAGGGGGTTCCTCAGCCCAGCCTGCACCCTCTCCCAGTCCAGGTATCCTGGAGGGATGTCCAACTGCCTCAGAGGCAGGAGGGGCTCCCACCACCGCTGCTTCACTTGCCAGCTGTAAACCTGGCCTTTGAGGGAGTGCACTGACAGCCAGGGGGCAGCTCCTGCATTGAGTGTCTGCCCCTTGGTGGTCAGCGCACATCATAGCAACCTGTCATTCTGCCATTCGGTCAATTTGCATATTAGCCTTTTAGTATATAGGGTATTCACATATAGATCACATCTCCTATGGCTGAGAAATATTCAGATATATGTGTATATACTTGTATGTGTGGATAAATAGATAGAAAACACATTTTCTATGGCTGAGTAACATTCATATATACGTGTATATATACATATATACCACATTTTCTATGACTGAATAATACTCATATATATGTATATATTGAATACATTGTGTGATCCTCAGTCCTCGACCCCTTGTTCAACAAGATTGTTTTTCGTAGTGCCTCATATGTGCCAGGCTTTGTTCTGGATAATTGAGCAAAACAGACTCATTCTTAAAATCACATGGAAAAAACGTGTTTAAGAAAAATGTGCTTTGCTTGTAGAGTATGAGTGAAAAACTACAGATTCCGTTGGCCCTCAAGAGATGGAGTCCCAGAAGCCCTAAGGTTTCAAAGACCCATTGACCTGCATACAGTGAGGTTAGAGGAGAGCAGAAAAAAGAGGAGAGGGGGGAAAGGAAGGGAGAGAGAAATAGAAGCATCGGTTGGCTGCCTCCTGCCTGTTCCCCACTGGGAACTGGCCCCAAAACCCAGGGATGTCCCCTGACCAGATTTGAACTGTGACCTCCTGGTTCATAGGTCAACTTTCAACCACTGAGTCACATTGGCCGGGAAACAGCCCTTGGCTCTTAGAGATCTCCCGCTGCCCAGACCGTCCTCCTTCAGAGTAACTGATGTTTGATTTGCTAGTTGGGTATGGTTTCTGCCATTAAAACAAACAAACAAACAAAAAGCAACACAGAACAAAAAAAAATCCCCTCCCCATTTCAAGCCATAGTTAGTTCTGAAGTGCTATACTGTAAAAAAAAAAAAAAAAAAAAAAAAATCCCACTTTTCTCATTTGAAAAGGGAAGTGGAATGGTGACCTTCTCCCTGACATTACTCCTCTGTCTTTGAAACTGTCCCACAACAGGGGAAATTCTGTGCCAAGGGGGGGGAAAAATCCTACAGCACTTGATCATTTTTATGTTTCTCAGAAGCTTTCCATTCTCTGTGCGTGGGGAGTGACGACGCGTTTATTTAAAGATGCAAAGGATGGATTCTAAAACGCCACTGACTATGAGGCGTTTGTTTTATTAACAAGTAATAAGGGCGGGACATCTGGGATTGAACAAGGATAGCGTGAACCATGGTGCAAGCACCAGGCTTTAAAGAGGTTTCTGTTTTCCCAGAAATAAAGTCTGAAATAAAGGCCCATCAGCTCTGACACCAACATGTGATTAAAAATACCAGCATGTAAACAAAGAGAAGAGCACAGCATTGGAAGAGACGTGGTAGAAGGACAGTCAATGTCATCCTGAGAAGCAAGCAGGGTCGTTTCGGGGGGGGGGGGGCGGGGGAAACAAGGCAACCCTGATGGATTTTCCTAGGAAAGAAAATCACAGATCAGGAGAAAACGAAGAAGTCACTGGTGTTAACCCCTTTGGTATCTAATGAAACAACGGTGAGCGAGTCCCCGGACTAGTGCTCCAGGTATGTCCCGTTTCTCACAAGTTGGCTTAGGAAAGGCCTTCATTAGAATCCGTTTTCTCTAACTGAAAGGATTTTTGCTCTTAGGGGGAAATAAAGGAAAGCAGCCCAGCCAGTGTGGCTCAGTGGTTGAGTGTCAACCTATGCACGTACCAAGAGGTCACGGTTGGATTCCCGGTCAGGGCACATGCCCAAGTTGTGGGCTCACTCCCCAGGGTGGGGCGTGCAGAAGGCAGCCAATCAATGATTCTCTCTCATCAAGGATGTTTCTCTCTGTCCCTCTCCCTTCCTCTCTCTGAAAACAGTGTAAACATATTTTAAAATAATAATAATAATAAATAATAATAATAATAATAATAATAATATAATAGTAAAATGAAAACAGTGTCTGCCATCTCTTTGCGGTGAGCTATTCTGATGCAGCAGGCACCATCCACAGCAAGGATGGCCTGCCAAGCTCCTTCCCTGAGAGCTAAACTCAGCTTCTCAGAACCCAGCCCTGAACTGCCTGGAACATTGGTGCCTTCTCTCATGTGTTTTGTGCATCTGTTAGCAAGACAGACGTATCCTGAGAAGCTTCCTTGCCTTGTGCTATTCCGACTCACCGAAGGTTTCACAGAATGCTCTCATGTCAGGTTGCAAAAGGGACGCCTCAAAACAGCCATGTTCTGAAACTCTTCCCTGGCGATTCAAATAAGAGTTTCCTTTACAAATTGCCTCTCCATGCTGGCCTCCGAGTAACTTTGCTTTCCAGCCCAACTGCAAATAAAGTGTCAATGTTCTCACCACAGTTTTCCATTTCTCATCCCGGCCTACGACCCAGGCCTTGCTGAATTTTATTTGCAAAGCAGAGCCAAACAGAGTCTGGCATGATCGCCCTCCCTTGTTGAGATGATAAGAAGTCCCCATGCAATAATAATTGAAAATGATCCCAGCATGGAGGATGTATATCAGAGATAAGGTCCATCAAAGATTTCCCTAATGCCTTCAAAAAGGGCGTGGAAGGTGAGCCTATGAATGGGAAATGTATTGGTGCAATGAGAACAAGGTGAACAAGGTTTATGGGGCCACAAGAACCCCAGTTCACTGACGGTCGATTTTCTTATAAGCTCCTGAATTATGAAAAGGGTGTTGACTCTCAGTCACAGGATGAGAAAAAGAAACTAGATTCTTATCTTGTGCAGTTTGCATCTCCTGAGATCATTTCGTTTCACCCAGTTGCAAATATGTTCTCTTACTAAAACCTATCAGCTGATTTCTTCATTAGGAAAGAAAACCATAAGCAAGTCTAAAACGTTCCGTCCTCTTACTGATAAATAATATTGAGTCAGCGTCAATGTCTCCACCAATACACCCCCTGGACACAGAGAAAAAGTCCTTCTAAAGTCACTTTCTTGGAAGCTTTTCAAAGAAACTCTAGGCAATGCAGCTGAAGCACTGTTGCTAGCCCTTCCCCTAGGCCTGGAGCCTGCAGGAGCCAATAATGACCCAGGAAGTGAGCTTGGTGTTAATTCCCTAACCACGGAGTGGTCATGCTAACTGAACTGAACCTGTCCCAGTTTCGTGTTTATACAGAGGATCCGTGCTTCCGTGAGTTTTATGCATGCTGAGGGGTGTGTACTGGCTGCAAGACCAATTTCTCTTACCGCCTCTTTTTGTACTTTCCAAGGGATGTTGATCTCAAATGCAGACACAGGCAGACAATCGATGAGTGTTGATTATTTAGAAAATGGCCACTTCCATCCCAGAGTTACTCACTCCCTACCCGTTCCTCTCTGGGGACACTTTCCACTTTGATTACCTGCTGGACTGTCTGTCTGTCCTCTGCTGCCCTGTGCACGCCTTAGGACAGAGACCCCTTCATCTTCCTATGGGCAGTACTTGTAGTCTGATCCACTGCGGGACTGCTAATACAGGTGGTTAAACAAAGACATTTTTGTTTCTATGGGTTAAAATTTCTGTAGATGTCACTGACTCTTACAGTATAAATATATTTTTACAGTTAAGATTCATTCTCGGCCAAAACCGGTTTGGCTCAGTGGATAGAGCGTCGGCCTGTGGACTGAAAGGTCCCAGGTTCGATTCCGGTCAAGGGCATGTACCTTGGTTGCGAGCACATGCCCAGTAGGGGGTGTGCAAGAGACAGCTGATCAATGATTCTCTCTCATTGATGTTTCTAACTCTCTTTCCCTCTCTCTTCCTCTCTGTAAAAAATCAATAAAATATATTTTACAAAAAGAAAAGATTCAATCTCGTACCCTAGCCGGTGTGGCTCAGTTGATTGGAGCACCATCCTGTACACCCAGATGTTGCAGGTTTAATTCCCTGTCAGCGCACATACTTGAGTTGCGACTTCGTTCCCCACTGGGGGTGCATACGGAAAGGCAACCGATGGATATTTATCTCTTACACCACATGTGTCAAACACAAGGCCCGCGGGCCAAATCCGTCCCGCCAGGCCTTGCAATGTGGCCCGCACCGCGCTGTCATCACTGCACTCCGCTGCGTTTCCATCACAATGACAGTTTATGACTGTTCAGTAAACCATTCGGCCCGCGATTTAGGCTGGATTTTAGATTTTGGCCCCTTCTCTGATTGAGTTCGACACCCCTATCTTACACCAAAGTCTCTCTCTTTCTCTCTCCCTCTCTCTCTCCCTCTCTCTCTCTCTTTCTCTTTCCCTTCCCCTATCTCTCTAAAGTCTATAAGCATGTCCTCAAGTGAGGATTTTAAAAAATATAATACTAATAAGATATAATCTCCTGGGTTGAAGACTTAAAGAGATAATTTAAAAAAAAACCACACAGATCGCCAAAAGAGATATGAAAAGATGCTCAACTTCACTTGCTATAAGGGAAATGGAAACCGAAACTTAGATGAGATACCCCTCACACCTGTTAGAATGGCTGTTATCCCTAAGATAAGAAGTAAGAAGCTTTGAAAAGGATGTGGAGGAAAGCAGCCCTCCCACACTGCTAGCAGTGTGAAGGTTCATCAAAAAATCGAAACTAGAGTCACCAATGACTCAGCAATCCCTCTTCTGGGAACCTACCCCAATAATTTGAAAATGCTTATTCATAGAGACATGTGCATCCCTGCATTCACTGCAGCATTATTTACCACGGCCAAGACACGGAGGCAACCTAAGTCTCCTCTGACAGATAAACAGATAAAGATGTGGGACATAAGTACAACGGAATGCTACTCAGCCATAAAAAGATGAAATGTTGTCATTTGCAACACCGTAAGTGGATCTTGAGAGCATTATGCTAAGTGAAATAAGTCGGATGAAAAAGTTGCACAACTTTACTTTATAAAGTAAATAATAAAAAATGCAAGGCGATGATTTTTTTAAAGATAAAATGTTGTGCTCATTATTGACCTTTTCTCCAAAACTCCTAATATCTGCAGCAAAACCTCAGCAGCATTATGAAAGCTCAGCATCAATATTAAGCATGAAAATGTTAAATACTGACTGGTTTGGCTCAGTGGATAGAGCGGCGGCCTTCGGACTGAAGGGTTCCAGGTTCAATTCCTGTCAAGGGGCATATATCTTGGTTGCGGGCACATCCCCAGGAGGGGGTATGCAGGAGGCAGCTGGTCAATGTTTCTCTCTCATTGATGTTTCTAACTCTCTATTCCTCTCCCCTCCTCTCTGTAAAAAAAAAAAAAAAAAAAAAAAAATCCATAAAATATATTTCTTTAAAAAAGAAAATGTCATTCAGCAAAGCTCTCCCTACTAGGATTCAGGCACTTGGAGTGATCAGAACCAAACCATAAAATCAACTCAGCAAACACTAAAATTTCCCCTATCCAATGGATAGCCATAATCTGAAATATTGTACTGAACCAATCTCGGATATATAGCACGGGGATTTTAGGGCAGGGAAGCCATTCTGTGTGATACTATAATGGTGGACATGTGTCATCATACATTTGTCAAAACCCATAGGACGGACAGCACAAAGAGGGAGGCCGAAGGTGAACTAGGGACTGTGGGCGGTGAGGATGAGTCACTGCAGGTGCATGCCCAGCTCTAACAACTGCACCGACTGGTGTGGGATGTGGATGGAGGAGAAGGCAGGGGTGGGAGGAGTGAGTGGGAATGCTCTGTACTTTCCACTCACCTTTGCTATCAATCTGAAATGGCTCTAAAAATAGAGCGCATCACTTTTTTCAATGAGATGATAACAACTTGGCAGAGGAGCTACACAGACCAGGTGATGTTGGCGAGAGCCATTATGTCTTCTGCCGGCTTTTACCAAATCCTCCTCCGCCATTTCAACCAGAGTCAGAGGCTCAGAAAAGGGACTGTCTGCCCATCTGCCTTTTCTTCACAGAATTTCATAAAGAGGAGCCAGGAAGGGACATTCTGTACAAAACTGGAAGGGAACTTTCGGTGCCTTGCCATGGACTTGTGAACCTATGTAAATACACCTTCCCCCAATTTGCCTAGCTCTCCGCCGACTGCTTTGCATGTGCCAGCAAGCAGCCTTTGAGAGAACAGCCGTATCACTGTGCCGTCCAAGTGGCTTCAGCAGCCACCTGGGATGGAGGGATTTCCCATGGAAGCCAGTTGGGCTTGGAAGTGTGCGATGCAATTCTCAGTTCAGTTCTCCACTTGGGCTTGCAAGCGTGCGATTGCAGTTGCTTGCAAATGCTTGAGCTTGAAAGTTTGTACGGAGGTAGCAACATGTGGGGAGGGGGGAGTTTAAAGGAATTGAGAGGTGAATATTTATCTCTATATCAGACCAGAGTTTCCCAATGTGGTGTCAAGAGCACATTATTTCTGCAAACTATTTTCTCTACTTAACAACGGCCAAGTTCTCAAGATTATTAGGAAACTGCTGAGTATTCTACCCGCCTTTTTTAAAAATATATATTTTATTGTTTTTTTACAGAGAGGAAGAGAGAGGGATAGAGAGTTAGAAACATCGATGACAGAGAAACATCAATGAGCTGCCTCTTGCACACCTCCTACTGGGGATGTGCCCACAACCAAGGTACATGCCCTTGACCGGAATTGAACCTGGGACCTTTCAGACCGCAGGCCGATGCTCTAGCCACTGAGCCAAACCGGTTTCGGCTCTGATCGCCTTTTGAACATTGACAAATGTACACTCACATATTAAAGGCTCTCAGAAGATGTGTGCAACTTAAGAAACCTATTTACCTTTTTTTAAAAAGAATATTGATATATATATTGTCAATGATTTCACAGAGATGGAGGGAGAAGGAGACAGAAACAAAAATTATGAGAATCATTGATGGGCCACCTCCTGCATGCCTTCCACGGGGGATCAAACCCACAACCTGGGCATATGCTCCGATCAAGAACCGAACCGTGACCTCCTGGTTTATGGGTCGGTGCTTTAACCACTGAGCCACACTGGCCAGGCAAAACCTTTGACCCAATATTTCCCAAACTTAAGTGGCCACATAACCTTTGCTGCGGCTGCTATTGTAGTCCTAATCGTGCTTGTTAACAGCCAAAGGAATTGGCGCTCTAGAAACATACTCCGGGAATCGTCAGTCCAGATGGATGATGATAACAGTGAGCCATTCAGAATAAACACAAAACCATTTCTTCTCTGACCCACAATTATCTAGAGGGATGAGACATTAACCAGATAAACAACCAAGAGCAATGCTGGAGATTTTAGCGGAAAACTGAAGCATGGCCTGAACCACAAGGAGAACACAAAGGCCAGTATGTCACTGGTCCCAGAGTCAAATCACTTCTGTTTGGGTCACGCCACAGCCAGCTCCTCTCACCAGTTGTCTTGCTTCACGCATCACGATGCTATCTTCCCAGCAGCAATGACGCCTGCTGCGGGCGGTATATGTTTATGGCGGCGAAGGAAGTGAATTTTGAAAGATTATAAATGTGATCCCTTCACCAATATTTTTTTTTCTGTGAAATCTATTTTTTTTTAACAAATGCTTTTTTTATCCTGATGATAGGACCAAATGAGGAAAATGAATGCTCTCCTGCCCTTTTCTCAGCTTTGCCTGGTAACACCAGCAGAAGCCTCTCTAAGCCACGTCTGTTTTGTCTTTTCAGGGGCAAAACGCAGAAGAGGCTGAAGTTAAACTGTGTTCTTCATAGATAAACACTGTCTATATGTAAACGCCAAAGAGCTTACAGTACCCTCTACCCCACCGGTGATCTGTCATCTCGTTCCCTGCGACGTTTAAAAAAATTCTTAATCTTAATTCAAGCTACACGTTTATCTTCAGAGATACTGCCAGCATGTGGAAGATGTATTGACATTGGCCTGTCCAAGCACACTCTTGTTTGAACACGAGCAGTTTTTCCTCTGATACTCTGCAGTTCTTTACCTTCAGTGTATTTCCATAGTTAGCCACATTCTTGTGCTAACTATACTTCTACTTGTTCGTAGGGTTTTTAAATATGACTTTGTTTTTACCCTAAGCAGTAATGTGTATAAATAAAAATCAGCGTGATAGGTCCCTTATACTCCTGATTAATATAGGAATTCGTGTGCCCCCTCCTAATAAATATGGCAAATCACCAGCCATACCCCCAACACCCCACCCCCACCCCGGAATTTCTTGCCCTGAAAATAAGGACTGAGAGTTGGAGCAGGGAAACATGAAGATAACCTCTCTTTATTATTCTCCCTACCAGATCCATGCACAAGTGATCACACACAAAAAAATTATGTATTTACGTTATACTGCTTCCTGAACAGGAAAAAAACAAAAACAAAAAAAAAACCTCTTTAACATACTGTGATCAGATGGATTTTATCAGATGGAGGACTAGCAGGGACGCATCCTGCCATTGAGCTTCTGTGTGATGCAATAAATACTCCGGAGGAGGCATTTTCCTGAACGGTGCATTTTCCAGAACTAACGGGAACGCTTCAGACATGGGGCCTCTGTGTGTTTAATGTTCTCTCTTTCTGATCAAGTGACCTGTTCTCACTTGGTTAAGTTTCAACCACAATACATCACTGTAGTCTTTTTTTTTCTTCAAGATCCACGTCACAGCCCGGCGAGAAAGGAGGAACTTCCAGTGTCTGTGGTAACGCCGCCTGATAAACAGACAGGGCGAGCAGCACGAGGGCCCCCCCAGTCCCTCCCCTCACCCCTCCACCCCCCCGCCTTCGTTATATAAGGCAGCGGGGATGCGGGCGAGCAGACAGTCGCCCCGAGAGGACCATGCGAGGAGCAGCCATCCCCACGCCCAGGCTGCACAACATGCCAGGCATGTTCTTCTCGGCTCCTCAGAAAGGCACAGATCATTCGCTTCTGGACGACAAGACCCAGAAGAGGAGGCCCAGGACCTTGTAAGTCCCCTTCGCTGTCTGGCCTGGGCACTTTGGACTAAGATCCTCTTCAATGGCAGGAGGAGTGAGCACTCCGTTCAGCCGGAGCAGAGCAATGACCCGTTGGGTGTTCTCAGTAGATTCTGTTGTATCAGAAAGGGAATCGTGACCGGGCATCACGTTGGGTGGGGATTTTTTTCTGGATTTACATCGGCTCCATCTTAATCTAATAACACGATCGCCTTATTCATGGGAGGAGTTCATGTCAGGCTGTTCTCGTTTTATCAATGAGATGCATCCTACTGAGGAGGGATGGACACTCACTCTTGTGTCATTTACAGCGGGATGGACGTGAAGGCGTACCTGAGATCTATGATCCCACATCTGGAGTCTGGGATGAAACCGTCCAGGTCCAAGGACATGTAAGTACACAAACCCACTCAGCTATGGTTGGACAAGTGGTCTGTGCATACGCACCAAATTCCAAGAGATTAAGACTGTGCTTAATGCACTTCACTCATTTTAAGTACCAATCCTAAGGAGATGAGCACATTAGTCCCACAGGAATGAAACGCCAACATGTGCGCGCATATATTTGCTATCTATCGTGCTCTTGGAAGATACGTACTTGGATGTTTTTCATATTCTGTTGGCAGATATTTTTATATAGCGATGCCATAGGAAACTTTATTTCAAGAGTAATTCTAGGGGGAATTTCGTTTTCTTACACGTTTTAGTAAGATGTATCGGGACTAGAGTTTCGGTCTGTGAAGTTATGAAAAGGCAGCAGGCGCTCTTGACTATGAAAAACACGTTTACTGACGCATGCCAACCTTGTCCCCTCAGGCTGTGTGCTGATGAAGTGCTGCAGTGGTCTCAGTCCCTGGAGAAACTTCTTGCCACCCGAGGTAAGGAGAGGAGCTACCGAACATGTGTGGGTTCGGCCCAACAGGCTACCAGGTTAAAGGGTATCAGTCAGATACTGGGTCCCGGACAGGAGGGCGAGTGGGGAGCTATACTCCAGCTTCTATGTAGTCACATGTAGCTTCTGCACCTTGCCCTTGTAAGGAATGCTTAGCCCTTACTTCTGCCACTGACCAATCGGCCAAGCCCATTCCATGTTTCCAAAGATGGGTCATTAGAGGAGTGATTTTTAAATGGTGCTGGGGTCCTGGGGTTCAGCACTTCTAAGAGTCAGTCAAACCTCTCAACATGTGGACGGCTGTTCTGAAAGCTACCGAGAGCATGTATTTTTATCAGCAGTTAGTCCCTTAGTCTGTTACTATTTCATCATTCACACATTCACGAGCTCACTCCTTCAGCCCATTTGCCTGTGGCAAGCGTTTCAGAGGTGCCAAGGATTCAAAATCAAAGACACGTGATATGTGATATGACACATGGTACAACACGGAAACAATAAAGGATGATTTTTAAGCAGTTTTGTGAGGCATTTCTGATGAGAGGAGGTGAAGGAGGCAACGAGTTCGCCTTGTTCTTATCATGGCCACTGCAGTTCTATGGGAGTAGGACCTGGCAGAGAGGGGTCCATGGGAAGTTTGTCTGTCTAGAGTGTGAGCACATCCTTTTCTCCCCACCAACACCTTGAGGAGATTTGCCACTGACATAGCTCAACCAGGTTCATCCACCTTATCACCTGACTTAGTTGACGATTCAGCCAGACAAGTGCACCATATAGAAATGGCCCATTTAAAAGTCTGAGGAACACTTGCAAATACAATCGGTACATCACACACAGGGAACATATGGTCCTCACATGTTCTGGCTAACATGAATCAGACAGGGAAATTACACTTGTTAATAACAAACATGATGTTAATATCCTTTGTCAATGTTTGCTTCCCTAAGATACTCTGCATAAGAAAAGGGGTTGCTTTGTAGCTTCTGGCAGACAGAATTTTCATTTGATTAGCAGACGGAAGCCAAGCGCAGTTTCAGAGCCACTGCTAAGCAGCCCTGTGGCCCTGAACGGGTGTATCTGGCCCCAGAGAAACTATAACTGAAGGGAACTAAAGGCCTCTCCATCGCTACAAACCATGACACAGCTATTTTAGCAACAGCCATCAAATAGCATTTTCTAGCAAATCTCTTCTTCAAGGTATTCCTTCATAGGCTCAATTAATGTGAGTATCTCACCCCTCTCTCTCTCTTTCTTTTTAGCTGGTCAAGATGTCTTCAGAAGTTTCCTGAAGTCTGAGTTCAGCGAGGAGAACATTGAGTTCTGGTTGGCTTGCGAAGATTATAAAAAAACCGAGTCTGATCTCCTGCATTGCAAGGCAGAGAAAATATACAAAGCCTTCGTGCATTCAGACGCTGCTAAACAAGTGAGTGTCAAGTTCATTATCATCCGCTTACGTGTGAAGGAACTTAGGTGCAGAAATACCCTTCAGCAGACATAGCAAGATGAAGTCCTTTCGCAGTGCTGATTTCACAGCTATATATTTAGGTGTGTTCGCATAGCTCAGTGCCATGATCATCTAACTTTCTGTATCTATGGAAAGATTGGATCATCTAACTTTCTGTATCTATGAAAAGATTGGATAAAAGACTCATTTTGCAAAACTAGCTAGCATGATTCGGTCCTGGCAGGGAGTGCTGGGTACTGGCCAGAGCTGCCTGCCAGGAAGTTCTTAATAAGCTAGCTTATCTTGGATGGAGATAGAACACAGATTGATATCATACAGACATATATTCGATGCAGTGGCAAACATACTTCCAGTCAGTGGTGTCCATCTTCCAGTTAAGTATGTTTGGTATAAGCAAAAACAAACAAACAAACAAACAAAAACACAAACAAACAAAAAAAACCAGCTGCATGAAGTGCCCTCTCCTCCTAGAAATTTTTTTAAAATATATTTTATTGATGTTTTTACAGAGAGGAAGGGAGAGGGATAGAGAGTTAGAAACATCGATGAGAGAGAATCACCGATCAGCTGCCTCTTGTACACCCCCTATTGGGGATGTGCCTGCAACCAAAGTACATGCCCTTGACCGGAATCGAACCTGGGACCTTTCAGTCTACAGGCCGATGCTCTATCCACGGAGCCAAACAGGTTTCGGCTCCTCCTATAAATTTTAAATGCCCGTGTCACCTTTTTGAGGGACATTTAAATGTTTCACGTCTGCCTTTTCTGCAACACCCAACTATACAATGAGCTAACGTGGAGCAAAGGCTTTTTGGTGATATTTCTTTAATTCCTCCACACCTAGGAGGGGTCTGGTCTAGAACAGGCATTGGGGAGATACTCGAATTGATTTAAATGAGGGCTGAAAGCCTCTCTCTCACGGTGCTTCCCAAGAAACCCACACAGTAATGTCATAAAATAGGCAACACATTGGAAGGGCGCGTTCACTAATGAGAGCTTTCCTTTGTAGATCAACATTGACTTTCACACTCGAGAATCTACGGCCAAGAAGGTCAAAGCCCCAACCCCCGCGAGTTTTGACGAAGCCCAGAAGATCGTGTACACCCTCATGGAGAAGGACTCGTACCCCAGGTTCCTCAAGTCCAACATATACCTAAATCTCCTCAATGACCTGCAAGCGAACAGTCTAAAGTGACCATTTCCCGGCCGGAGGGAATTACGGATGGTATCAAATACCCAGAAGGAATGCTCCCGCATGGCTCCCTGGGTGAGCAACGTGGCCTTTGGGGGTGACTGGACAGGCCCGGGGAAAGAGGAAAGCACTCGCAATGGATTAACGTGGACGCTATCCAGGCCCTGGTGGAAAATGAGAGACGGTGGAAGGAAAGAGGCACCTTGGTACTGTCGTAAAATAGAGTGATTTAATGGACTAGCAAACTGCCCAGAACTGACCAGGCTGGGTTATTCCAGCTACACAGAAACTGTGAACAAAGGCTGGAAACCGATTAAGACATGCTATAAGCTCCAAGGTCAATGGACTTCTATGCTGCCTATTATTCTATAGAGACTGTCTTGAGCTGCTGAAATCTCTTTCATTTGGGTGACTGTTGGGAAAGTATGTGTTTTGAGGTCACCACTGACAAAGCGGTGTTGGCGTTGTCTTGTTGTTCGATTGCTTTGGGCTTGAAAGAGATGAAGAAAACAATTATGTATTTAATTTAAGCTATTGCTCTTAAAACTGGGAAGTCAGGATAATATTTGTCAATTAAATTATCAAGTGTCCATAATAAATGTGTTTTGTATTAAAATACATACAAGTGGTTCCTTTTTTTCATTTTCCTGGGTATTTTTTTTAACTAGAATTTATTCCTCAGATATAACAACAACAACAACAAAACAATTTTAAACCAGGGTTTTCTGCTTTCTATCATTTCTTCAACATCTAAAATTATCATCCAGTGAATTTGGTGGGTTTTTTTCCCCTGAAAATATATACAATCACAATTAGGAATTTGATACATTTCATTGGATCTGTTCACCTTTGTATAACCTAAAATGTTTACTTAGTATGCAGCCAGGAAAAGTAAGAACTTATGGGCATATTAAACTATTGAGGGCACAAGCTGTTAACATATTTTTATATGTGCATGGCTATTTTAAAGTTGCAATTCAACATTAGTTCTTTAAAATTTTTTAAATAAAACTATCATATAATTAACCCTACTTTTTATGTATTGTGTACATGTATTAGACAGAATTTATTAGTTTTGTCTTGGTTATGAGAATGCATAAAATCAAACAAATATACCGTAATATGCTTTCATGTAGCCAATCTTCAAACTGATGAGCTACTGAAAAAATCCTTTAAAAAGGAACAAAAAAGTTATTTCAAGAAGTAACAACTGCCTGGGATGGAAAGTGGGGCAGGTTGGAAGGGGACATATGTAATACTTTCAACAATAAAGATTTAAAAGAAGAAAAAGAAGTAACAACTGATATTTTACGGTGGTTGAAGGTTTATAAAACCCAGATGCATTTTCTCATTTAATGCTCATAGCAATCCTGTGAAAGCCAACATTCGGGAAGATCAAATCACTACTTCTCAAAGTTAGCTAACCTTTAGAATTACCTAGAATGTTAACAACACAAAGCACCTGTTTCAGGGGCCCTCTCACAGGCTGACTGAGTCAGAATCTTCAAGGGATCCGGTCAAATCTATGCTCCTTCCCTGAGGTGACTCTGCCCCCTACTGACCAAAAGTCATTTCCTAAGTCACTCACAAGTCTGCAGAAAGCCTAAGTGCCACCTAAGTAGAACAGTAAGACCACTCTGGAGAGATCGCCTACAGAGAGCAGGAAAAAAAAAAAAATCAAGATGATGCAGAATCCAGCATAGCCTGGAGAACTATAAAGGAATAACCAGCCACCCACACTGAAATACCATGGATGCCCTCAGTACAGGTATGTCCGGTCACTGGGCACACAGGGAAGATATGGGGCAATTGCAGATCAGATTTCAAAAGGATTATTCTTAAATTGCCATGGGGCAGCATCCCAATTAACGCTGCCTTAGGCTTTATCCTATGGCTTAACAGGTCATCTAATAACAGGGACTTAGGGAGTCCAGTCCCCTCCTGCTCCTCCTCTGCTTCCTCTTCTTCTTCCTCTTCCTCTTCTTTATCATCATCATCATCATCATCATCATCATCATCATCATTGGGTGTTTCTCTCCCCCATTCATTCCATCATCAAACCCTCCTTCTACAATCATTGGGTGCAGTTGGCATATCATTTGCTTTCTTTTCTGTTACCCCTACCCTAATAGAGAATGTCAATATTTTGTAACTCATTTTCCTTCTTTTCCCCTCTCTCCAGTCTCTTCTCTCAATCCACCCTCTGGACAGCCACAAGCATCACCTTCTCAAACACAGACCTGAACATGTCCTTTTCATTACATACAAATCTCTCCTGGACCTCAAAATACTCCCAGCACACTTCAGGGTATAGATCCCATTACTCCCCTCTGGGTATCCTTCCCTTGACATCACACTGGATTCGTTGCCTTTTCTTACAGCCCTTAATCTTGACTTTGGTTAATATCTACCCAAAATTCCTTTTCCTGCCTCCTTCCAGGTTCCAAAGCCCAATTGTTCAAGACTCAGGAGGAATCACTCCGCCATAAAGGCCTTCGAATGCCTTAGCCCACTATGGAGTTACTTTCAATGTCGACTGGAGGTGATCTGAGTCCATATAAACATGAGAGTGTCTGGTCCTGTTTCTAGTGCTCCTATCACATAACATCCTCCAGGCCCTGCGGGCTGTGGGGTGTGAGAGTCCAGCACACCCACACTGGTCATAAAATGAATGTTCTGGTCTTTGTCTTGACAAGAAGCCATGCTCAGGCGCCATCCAATTTTTGGACAGATTGGTCAAAACAAACATTGAAGACACCTCTTCATTTTCAAAAAAGGAAAATATTATCATAGCTGCATGAATTCAAGATATCACACAGTAACACTTGGAAGATAAGGTTCTCTTCCTTGGCACTGTTGGTTATGGTGTGGCTTGTTTTATAAGAGATGTGTTTAGCTCCGGGGACATCTGCTTGGCTAAAGAAACCTGATCCAACTGCTCGATTTCGGATTCTCAGTTCATGGGATGTGTTCTGTTGTCATACTAAGGCAGGGGCAATTGGTCATTATGGATGATATGAAACTCTTTCGTTGCTGGGATGGGGAATGTGGGGGGAGGGGAGGTGGGAGAAGGTAAAGGGGGACAATGGTAATGGAAGACTTGACTTGGGATGGTGAACAGTGTACAGATGATGTGCTGTGGAACTGTGCACCCGAATCCTGTGTAATTTTGTTAACCAATACATTCAATGAAAAGGAAAAAACAGCCCTCGCTGATTTGGCTCAGTGGACAGAGTGTCAGCCTGCTAACTGAAGGGGCCCAGATTTGATTCTAGTCAAGGGCTTAACCACAGTAGGAGACGTGCAGGAGGCAGCCAATCAATGATTCTCTCTCATCATTGATATTTCTATCTCTTTTTCCCTCTCCCTTCCTCTCTGAAATCAATAAAAATATGTTTAAAAAAAAAGGAAAAATAAATTTAAAAATAAAATATTAGTTAAAAATAAAAACAAGCTAATTTTCCTCAGACTTATTTTACATTATTTCTAATAGATGTATCATAGAAAACTAGGACTCTAAGAAGGTAGAAATGAGAGTAGTTATCCTCCCCATGATGTTGAATAAAAAGCACACATTAATCCATATAGCTTTCACAGAACAAACTAAAAGTTCTTTCTGTGTGAAACACAGGCTCTATTATATCAGTAGGAATCCATGATGGTTTGTTGTTGAAAATAAGAAATTCTGAAATATGGGAAGGAAGAAATAAACAGTGATTAAAGTATCACAAATATAAATAATTGCTGTTTGAATGGAGGTGTGGGAGCTCAAGACACCCATGAAAATATATCTGTAAACAGAAAACACCCATCAACCACAGAAATAGTGCCAACCTTTTTATTGAGACCAGTATTATAAAAGCTAAAAATGTCTCATCCTAATGGCAAAATTGTGTGCCTTACTCTGAGACTGACCTAAATAAAATTTTTCTATAAATAAGCCAGTGGCAAAATAAAGAACCTTCTATGGAGGGCTGTGCGCACCTTCCAAAAACAGGAGACAAAACTGAAGTCCAGCCTGGCTAGTGCAGTTCAGTGATTGAGTGTTAACCTATGAACCAGGAGGTCAGGGCACATGCCCTGTAGGCGCCATGCAGGAGGCAGCCCATCAATGATTCTCTCTCATCACTCGTTTCTATCTCTCTCTCCCTCCCCCTTTCTCTATGAAATCAATAAAAATAGATTTTTTTTAAAAACAAAGCCTGATGTCTAGGATTCAGGCCAGGAGACAGGCAAAGCAGCCGTGAAATAGCAGCCGCCTTGGGAAGCGAGGACACCTGACACCTGGGATGAAACCAAGGTGGGAAAGGAATTCCGTCTCTTTCCGTGGAAGGCGGGCCCGTTCACCAAGGTGGTGGGTCATTCGATTCTGGAGGGAAAATATGGCTTTAGAGCAATGTCCGTCGCACAACAAGATGTGGGTTGAATTCAAAGCAACACAAATGATGTCATGAGTTAATAGATCACCGACTTGACTGGGAGCTCTGTAACTCACAAATACATGTACATCCTGGCCCGGGTGCGCTCAGAAAAAAACTGGAATAGGTCTATCCTACTAACTGACTAACCGCACTTTGCCCACATCCATGCCTTCTTATAGAGCTAACAGCAGAATCCAAAGTAATGGTTTCCTTCCTCATTCTATGAGAATGTGAGGGAGGCTGGCCGGACACTTCCTGGTTTGGGGCCCTCTCTCGGTGGACAGCAGGAAAACTGCATCCCCAGGCCCTCTTAAAGTGAGCAGCAGCAAATACAGAACCTTCTAGAAATGTTTCTATGCAATCAACATTTATAGGGGGGTTACTTCTCCGCAGCTTCTTTACTTGAGTTCGGTATTTAACCTTGAATGGAAGTTTGATAGTTGACCTTTAGTGAAGCCACAAAAGTAAGTTCTGTTTGGTGAGGAGAAGGGATAGGCACCATTCCAGGGCTGGCGATAGACGCCTGCTATACCCTGCTTGGTAACTCACGTTCCTTCTTTCCCCCCCTCTCCAGCCTCTTTTCTCAATCCACCCTCTGGACAGCCACAAGCATCACCTTCTCAAACACAGAGCTGGACATGTCATTTTCATGACATACAAAAGACCCCAGCGAAGCGGCATGAAGGAATTATTACCACACTCAGAACAGGCATGCAACCCCACTGGCACTTGTGAGGGTGGAAAATAAAAACGGCTGAGATCCGGAGTTTATTTGTTACAGTAACTAGGGAGTTTTATCCTGATGAATGTGAAGATACTGATTTGTGTTTTTAAGTTTCCCTTTTAAAAAAAAAAAATCCTTATTTCATCTCTAAAGACATATATGGAGCCGCCTTGGAAAAAACCAGGGTAGCTTCTACGTCACAACAGGACGTTCCTTAGTTCCCACATTCAGCCAAGGTTATCTCTGTGACCTTGTGATGTTCTTGGAGATAGAGCTGCCTGGAAAAAAGGATGTAAGCTATGGATGAGAACAATATGTGAAAAGCTTGTTTCAGATGGAACTGAGAGCTGGAAATGCCAAGAACAACACAGAAAAGGGAGGTGAGGGCGAAGAAGCCGGAAAAGAATAAGCGGTGGAAAATTCTGCAGCTGATCACAACACCAAGGGAACACGAGCAGGCCGTACAACGTGTGTTTTCCACCCACTCGCTTTGACTCGGTTTAGGGCTGCGGACCTCACTGATATAAATACATTGAGGTTTACATTGGCCAATCACCCAGTAACTTTCAGGACTACAGACAGATGTGGGGAGGGCTCTGAGAAGCAGGTCGGAGGCCAAGGTGGGAAGTGTGAATTCAGCGTGCACCAGGAAGACCAGCTGGACTGACCTCACGGGGCCGGTGACCTATGTATGGCAGAATTCGCCCCCAAGGAAGAGAGCTGTGTGAGCCATTCACTGGCCTGAAAACAGCAGGACGGAGTGGGGGGAACAGGCTACTTCATGTCCAGCAGGTGCCCAACACTCTCACTGCCCTCAGATGCAGGTTCGAAACCTGAGCAAGAGGAAGGAGCAGTAGAAGAGTAATAAACACTAAAAACACAGAATCCCTGAATATTCTATGAATCTCTGCGAAAACACGGGAACAATGTATTTATTGCTCAGCGTGGCAAAGCCCTCTCCGACATGGACGAACAGCACTGATAAGACATGATGCCCTGAACTGCCACCAGACCGCTCTACGCCTAGAAAGAACAGGATCTGACTTGCCGGTGAGGCTCAATGGTTGAGTGTCGACCTATGAACCAGGAGGTCACATGCTCAATCCCCCGTAGAGGGCATGAAGGAAGCAGCTGATCCATGATTCTGCCTCTGTCCCGCTCTCCCTTCCTCTCTGAAATCAATAAAAAATATTTTTAAAAAGAAAATCGGGAATGGGAAGGTCCAGGGAAGCTGCATGTGGTTGACCTGACTGGCACTCAGCAGTGTGACTGTCTTTGTATCCGCTGGTAACACCCTGCAGAGATCGCCCACCCCACCCCCAAGGACACAAACACCCAAGGACACAGGATGGCTGTGACCTCTGGTAGCCTCTGTCATGAGCCAGCCCATAGCAGGTTCATGAACAGATAGATGGACATGCATTGGCCCAACAGAATGGGAATCCACTCAAGAAGGCTGTTCCAGCTACTGCCCTTGCTACCCATCACGACAAAGACAGCAATGCGGAGCAGATGGGATGGTACCCTGACTCCGGGACCTTATCTGCTAAAGGAATCGTTCCCGCTTCCCAGACCAGAATAACAACGTGGCTGTTCGCTGAGTCACTCCGTGGGCATTCCCGCTATTATGAAACTGCTGTTCACTTAGTGATAATCAACTGCAAAAATAAAGAACCAGGATTCTATTTTCAAAAGACCAGATTCTAAGATTGGGTTTTAGACCAAGACCCCTGCGGTGGCAGGTGAATCATTTCGCGGAGAAGGAAGAAGAGTGGAGAAAGGAGCAAAGAGAAGGAATAGCGGGAAGATTGCTTATTTTGAAGTTGAGCTAAGAAGAAACAGAACTGATGCTGATCTGAGGGGTTCGAGGTTAACCTTCATTCTTTTTGCCATCCAAAAAAAAAATCACCATTCCTTCAAAATCCAGCTCATATCCTTTTTTCCCCACAGAGTCCTCTTGGACCATTACAGCTGGGAGGGGAAGGAGATATGGGGGAGATAGATCAACCGAAGGACTTGTATGCATACATATAAGTATAACCAATGGACACAAACCTCTGGGGAGGGAGGACATGTATGGGAGTGAGGAGGGCAATGGTAAGATATGTACACATATAATAATTTAATTAAAAAAATAATTTTAAAAAATTGCAAGGAGTCTGAGCCTGTGTGGAGGTGATAAAGAATAAGGCCTCCATATGAAACACAGGGAAGACATAGGAAGCGGTGGGAACCATGAAATTTAAGATCTCCACCTCCCCTTCCTCCCCAGAATTCAGAGAAAGGTAGTTTTTGGATTCATATGCAAAGAAATTCAAGTTTTGGGAATATTTTCACCTAGATCTTGAGGAGGAAAGAAAGTCCCAAGACAGTGATGTGCACATAATTTTGGAAATCAACTCTCTACTGTGAACTAAAATAGAAGTATTAACAGATGGCTTCAGAGCACCACATAGATTGGTGCATGGAAATCTGATTAAATTTCTAGACTCAGAAATAGTCGACTTGAGCTACTGGACTGGCTTCACCCAACAATGAAAAGCAATTAGAAAACGTGTCTGAGAAAAACACTTAGGAAAGTCCTGTCAGTAAAGCTTGCAGCTCCAGGACTTCAGCTGCCCATGGAAAGTGAGCAGTCAACAGCAGCTATATTTGACCTACTTCACATTTCAGAGCCTAGTTCCTTCAGCACAGTAACCACAGCGCTAAGTGATACTTCCTCGTCCTTATCAAATCTTACCTCCATCAGCCTCAGGGGCTTCCCTTCCTCCGCGTGTGCATGATGTGCTCAAACCATTCATTTCTCCCAGGAAAAACCCCAGCATGGGATGGTGACACTAGAAAGAGAAATTTCCGGGGGGAAAATAACTATAGGTACAGATAGAAAGATTTAAATATAAGTGCATATATGTAACACAAATATAAACTATAGGTACACACACACACGCATGAAAATCGTAGACTAGTTGACCTGGAAGAAGAATGGGAGACCATCTAGTACAGGGGTGGTGAACGTCCAGCCCGGGGGCCATGTAAGGTCCATGGAATCATTGGTCTGGCTCTGCCAAGGCATTAGGGGTGAGTTCATTAAATGTTTGACCATGCCAAAACCGGTTTGGCTTAGTGGATAGAGCGTCGGCCTGTGGACTGTAAGGTCCCACGTTCGATTCCAGCCAAGGGCATGTACATTGGTTGCGAGCACATCTCCAGCAGGGAGTGTGCAGGAGGCAGATGATCAATGATTCTCTCTCATCAATGTTTCTAACTCTGTATCCCTCTCGCTTTCTCTCTGTAAAAAAAAATCAATAAAATATATTTTTTTTAAAAATGTTTGACCAAATAGAGCAGGCTCATGTTTAAGTTGATTATTTTGTATAGCCTGTGAATGATGTCATAAATATCCAAATGACCCTTGGCAGAAAGACGGTTCCCCACCCTTGATCTAGACCAGTTCGCCAACCATTCAGACTTCAAGGACCACCAGTGGTCCACGAACCACCCACTGACCACTGCCTTAGGGGAAAACACTTAAAAAACATTTTAATAATGTACTAATGTCTTTAACCTGAAGTCAAAATTTCTGGGTGAGGATAATGCCTTATACAGTGGTTGGCAAACTCATTAGTCAACAGAGCAGCAAACCGTGGCTCGAGACCACTGATCTAGACCATCTTAAAAGGTTAGAAAAGCAAAATGACTTCTCCACAGGCACTTATGTATGAGTGAGTGAGGATAAGCCATCAATTCAGAGACATGATCTCTCTATTCCTCCATACTGAGGATTTATTACTCTTCAAAGGGTTCAATACTATTCCCAAAACAAATTCTAATACTTAGATTATGTCAGTGAAAACTAAAAGATTATTTTTTTTCTCTCTAACATAGCTCATGGCATAACATATGTCTCTGGACACTGTATGGCAGGCCCTGGGGAATAGTAGCTGGGGCCGGTCTGTTTGCCATTTCTATGAGCAGGCACTACCCCTTGCATTTCATCCTCACCCACAACCCATGCTTCTATGTTCTACATTATCCAGGTGGGTTAACCAGAGCTCATAAAGGTCAGGTCATTTGTCCAAGGTGACACTGCTACCAGGTGAGAAGGCAATAAGAAGCTATTGGGCCTTTCACTCCTGTAGCTGATGACGTAGGAGTGCAACTCCTTGGTATGGGGGGTGGGGGTGCGGGAAGGGGAGAGCAGGACCACCACACAGTGAACAGAATAAAAATTCCCCTGTCGGCTTCTCAAGTCACGAAGGAAATGTCATTACCCAAATGTCTTCCAAAGGCCACTGCCTTTAGCGATGCTCGTGGCTAATCTGGGGATGCCGATTCAAACAGAAAATGAGTCAATAGGGTGACAACGTGGTCTTTTTCTTCATCAGTTATAGCCAAGTACGCCGATGTATCTTTTCTACAAAGGAACTGGTTTCATTGACTCTTTTTTTTTTTTTTTTTTTTATTGAAGTAACACTGGTTTACATTATAGAAGTTTTAGGTGTGCCGCAGTATAATTGGACATCTGTGTATACTATATGGCATTGTGTACAGGGTAACATACAATGCCGTGAATATAGTATATGTAACACCATAGCCTGACAGGGCATCAGGGCAGCTACGGGACATGGGCTCACAAACTGTCACCCGAAGATGACACAACCATTAATCTTTTTATTAAATGACGCAACACACAGTCTGACTCCTTTCTTTCTTCCTGTGGTTACTCCAAAGGTTAAAAAATAAAAGAGAGAGACCAAATGAGGCATCTTTTCCCTAAAGTTTATTTTAAACCCGAGGATGGCGACGGGCTTCAGAAGGGCATTCACCGCAATCTTTCTGTCTCCGACATGTTCCTTTTGACTTCCACCCACTCAACACTTTTTTATAACTAAGACCACTTAGTCACGGAATAAAAGGAAGTCACCAAGACTGGTGGTTGCTCAATTATTTCATGTGTTTAAAAGCTGTAAGTGACTTCAGTAGATACACAAATTTGCAGCTGAAGTTGTTAAGCCTGCCCATTAGTTCTTGGAGTTGGAGGGTACAGTAAGAGGCTCTCGCATCCAATCTCACACCTCCAGAGAAGATTCTCTCTGTGAGATCCTGCTCAGAGAGTGTCTAGCAGCTCCTAGAACTGACCTGGTAAGGAGACACTTCCCACAGGAGGATCTGACTGGTCCCAGAGCCTGCCCCCTGGGCTTCACCGACCCCAGAATGTGCCTGTTAGTCAACACCCCCTAAAAAGTGTCACCAAGATCAAGACTGAGAGTAGAGGATACAATGGAGTGTATCTCCCTGGGAGCCTCTCAGTCTGTGTTTGTATAATTTCTCATTTTTGGACTATATCACATTAAGGTCCTATTCATTTTCATGTGAATTTATTTTTTTAAATATTTTTTTTATTGATTTTATACAGAGAGGAAGGGAGAGAGAGAGTTAGAAACATCGATGAGAGAGAGTCATTGATCAGCTGCCTCTTGCACACCCCCTACTGAGGATATGCCCGCAACCAAGGTACATGCCCTTGACCGGAATCGAACCCGCGACCCTTCAGTCCCCAAGCCGACGCTCTATCCATTGAGCCAAACCGGTCCCGGCAAATTTATTTGAAAGAAGCACTCCCTATTTGTCTGAGCCTAAACACAAGATTTGAATTGACTCCTGCCAACTTTCAGTTCATAGGCCATGTTATTAAGAACATTGTGTATTCTTCATTCTTTCATTTCGCTCTTGAGATGGCCTTACCCCAGTGGTCAGCAAACTCATCAGTCCACAGAGCCAAATATCAACAGTACAATGATTGCGATTTGTTTTGAGAGCCAATTTTTATTAAACTTAAACTTCTTCTAACGCCTCTTCTTCAAAATAGACTCGCCCAGGCCATGGTATTTTGTGGAAGAGCCACACTCAAGGGGCCAAAGAGCAGCATGTGGCTCGCAAGCCACGGTTTGCTGACCAGGGCCCTACCCGCTCCCCAACAGTCCACAATGTTTGTGTCCAATGCACCCTGGAAAGGTCTAAAACTGAAGGAGTGATCATGATGACAATATAAAACCAGAATTTTATTTACCACCACCTGTCATTTTAGAGAAAAGGGCCCCTAACTATGCCCAGCGTGGGTGTGAGCACAGTCCTAGGTGTTGAGCCCACAGGTAATGACACCAAGAATGACCATCACCCCCCCTTCCTTTCAGAACACCTGCTCCTTCTAAAGGAACTCATAAGTGAGGAACACAGAAGCATCAGCAGACTGGCCAAAAGTTGAAACATTTTACAGATTATAAACAACTAGGGATTTTTTTTTCCCAAATAAAAAGTAACCATTTTTCTATAAATCTGCGTTATTTGTTAATACCCACTGCTATTCCACATTTCCCTACCAGAATTCCAGACTAGAACAGAAACATATTCAGTGTTTCCTAAATTCATTGCTTTTTCCCAATTTATTACTAAACCCTGTCGTGTCATTGTTCAAAGTGTCAGCAAGATGACTCTTTTTTTTCATATTCTATTCTCAATTAATTTAATTTATTTAGCACATAGCTCTTACCCTGGTCAGGCAATATATTTGGTGTTAGGGTATAAGTAATTTGTTCATGTTTCCATCTCATTATAGAAAGTAATATGAATGAGTTATATAGTTACAAAAGAAAGAATGGAAGGGAGGAAAGGAAGAAGGAATGAAGGAAATAGAAAACGAAAAATATTAAAAATAGGAGTAGCCCTAATGGGTTTGGGTTTGTCTCAGTGGATAGAGCCAACGCCTGTAGACTGAAGGGTCCCAGGTTCGATTCCGGTCAGGTACCTCAGTTCCGAGTAAATCCCCAGTAGGGGGTGTATAAGGCAGGAGGCAGCTGTTTCTCTCTCATCAATGTTTCTAGTTTTCTATCCCTCTCCCTTCCTCTTTGTAAAAAATCAATAAAATATATATTTTTAAAAATAGGAGTAAGTGGAAGAAAGATTAGACTAAACCCATGAAATAGAATGGGAATAAGGTTTAAAACTTATTCCATGAAGATTTATAGATTTTTCTATGGCTGAATCAGTGTTGACTTTAACAATTAAAGCAAAATGGAAAAATCGGAAACATTTCACAATCAAGTGTTCCTAATATAAACACAGAATTGCTCAAGAGAGAAGAGAAGAATCCCACTCTTAATTTGCTGGTGACACACTGAATTGGCCTTGCTGCCTACTTCCTCTCAGACATGACTACCTTCATCTCTTCCGATCACAAGTACCTTACCTCACACATTAACAAAGATGTTCTAGTTTTTCACTAATATATCATCTCTGAACTTTACAGTAGTTATAATCTGTACTACACAAAATAATGTCTTAGCCTTCTCTATTCCTCCATGTATATAATACAACTGTTGCTAATAACATTGCATTTACACCACAGGTGTTTTATTTCCAGCTGAAATAACATTTCAATATTCAGAAATAAGGGAGTTATGTGGAATTTGTATGAAACAAATTACAAAGTGTTGGACTATAAATGTAACCTAAATATAGGTAGAAAGATTAGATAAATGATAGGTAGGTAAGTAGGTAGGTAGTAGATAGATAGATAGATAGATATTATAGATAGATAGATAGATAGATAGATAGATAGATAGATATATGGATAGATGATAGATATAGATACGATATAGATTATTTACATGGTGTTAAAGCTGTAGAAAAATTTTAGTCTTAAGCTTTCAATCATCTTCCAACATAAATTCTATTCTGTTATTAGTGTTCACCAAGAAAATATAGATTAAATAGCCAAAGACAAATTGGGAAGAGTAAATTATAAATCATATAATGTAACAAATTAGAGATGAACTGCTTTAGGTTATATCCTCTCTTAAGAGATTATACTAATTGTTCCAATATATGGTGTTGTGTCTTTCTTGTACATTAAGAAAAAATACTTGGCATTATATGACCAATCTTTCTACAAACTATATTTTAGTATTTTTTTATATAAATATGGACAGTTAAAATTTGGTTTTGAAGGATTAACAGAATGGAACCATCATTACAACACAAAATAAAAGGAGATAGCCAGATTAAATTTCTAGGATCTAGGATCACTTTACAATTGCAGGATTCTATTAAATACTAAACCATCTGATGACAACAGATTCTTGACATAACTTCCATCTAAAGAATAAGTAGACTCTGTGCAAAAAAGTGGATCTAAATAATGTTTTCTGGGTTTTTGCTAAGACTAATGATTAGGAGACTAAATTGAGTCTGGGCTCCGCCAATAGCTATGTGACCTTAGACCTCTCTGACCTCATCTCCTCACTAATCCCATAGGGATAAGAAAAATAATTACCCTTTTCCCCCCAAGATAATATTATGAAAAACATATGCGATAATATGCATTCAAGTGCTATACAAATAATGAAATTTTATATATAATTTAATTATTTTATGAATGAACACAGCCATCTTAAAATCTAAAGCTTTCAAGATTATATCCATTCAACTGGAAGTAGCTAGCACTTTATGGTCACATCAGATGACTTCTTCCTGCCTTGGTTGCTAATGAATGGCCACACTTGTTGCTGTAAATAAGTGGGCACTAGGACTTGTCTAAAAAAATACATGTGGCTCAAGATTCTACTTGTTCCGCTTTGTGGTCTCACATGTCTGACCACAGTGACTATTTTTAATCATGGCCTATGCTTTTGAGTGACATCTAACTTCACACATAAGAGTCATCACCCTTATCAAGACGTAGAGATATATGACGTGTTTGGTTACCATGTACTTCTTTTTTTGTGTTTTTTTGGTTTTGTTTTGTTTGCTTTCTGTTTTCTTTATCATTTTAGCATATGTTTCTACTTTGGTGATTTTGAAAATATTCCAATTACCTCACAATATGGACACAGGCACAGACCACACCATTTCCTCAAGTCTAAAAAAAAGCTAGCTGTTCATAACCTGACATATTTAACTAATAAAAATGTTTCCAAAGAAAGTTTATAAAATGACAGTGAGTTGCCATTATTTTCTTTTTTTTTTAAATATATTTTATGGAATTTTTTACAGAGAGGAAGAGAGAGAGATAGAGAATTAGAAATATCAATGAGAGAGAAACATCGATCAGCTGCCTCTTGCACACTGTGTGCCCGCAACCAAGGTACATGCCCTTGACTGGAATCGAACCTGGGACCTTTCAGTCCACAGGCTGACGCTCTATCCACTGAGCAAACCGGTTTCAGCTGCCATTATTTTCTACCCTGCGTTTTACAAAGCACTGGAGGCTGAACAGTAGTACTTTAGTAACTACTTGGAAGCCCGCCTTTGGTTGTGTTTCTCATGCTGATGCATAGTGGCCACCTCAACCGCTCACAGTCTTGTTGGAGCAGACACAGCAAAGACACAGCAAAGACTTGTGAATTTGGGGTCAGTTAGATTGGCTAAAACATCATTCATATTATGAAATTATGAGTTCTGAATAGTGTTTTAGAACAAAAAGCTTATGCATTGTCTTGGACTGAACACCAACTTGGAAGTTCAAGTCTAATCATCCTACCGCCCTAGCCCTGTTGTACTTAGGCAACACAATTATTATCTGTATTATCTGTAAAGAGGAGATAATATGTACCATGAAAGACTGTCTTACAATGTCAATGGAAAGCTGAGTTTAGATATTTGCACTAGTGCCTGACATATTAATAAAATGTTACCTTCCCCTTCTTCCTATTATCTGTACAAATTAGGAATTTAAAAAAGGTAGATATTCTTATTATTCTCATTTAGAATAAGACTCAGAGTTTAATAACTTGCTCGGTGTTGTGCTGATTGTAAACAGAAAGAGGAGAAGATCTCAAATCTCCCAGACCAAGTCCAGTGCTCTTTACAATATATTGTAATCTATTTTTCTGGAACTGGTTTTTGTCATTTGAAATCAGTTAGCCCTTCCTCCGAAAATACTACCAGTTGTATGTAACATGTAAGTCCCTCTAAAACCTACATACAAGCAACTACTCAAAATAATGGCTGATGTTTCCACCTGTGGGTATAGATATAATGTAAATGGCTGTGTTGTGAATTTCAATAATGTAATATAATCATCTCACTATTGCTATTATATTCTATTGCTAAGAACTGATATAGAAACTATACCTCTACTAGTATTTTAGTGTGGTTGAATGATCATGTAAGAAAACAACACGCATTAGAAATAAACACACCAGAGGCACAAAGTTGTTAAAGCCTCAAAACAAAACATTTCTGTTAGAGTTTTTACAATGTGCAAAAGCATCTATTATAAAATTTTTATTTCTAGGAGCCACAGTAAACTTCCTGTTAAAATAACCTGAAGATAGGTCAAAAGAATAAATTTCACACAGGCTGAATCATATGGACTTTTTGGGAGTCCACAGACTATTACAGAGAAAATTGTTCTGTCAAAACTGTCTGGAATGTCAGAAAGAACCTATGACCCAAATAAAACTCCAGTGGTGTCAAATCCCCTATATGTATGGTGTCCCCCAAAATACATCTACACATTTTAATAGCTGATAACTCAGTTTTCACTTCTTTTCAGTGGTAATAAACACTGGATTTAAAATCATTTATAGTGTGTATACATTTGTTGGGACACCCTGTATATAGGGTCATTTGCTTCTGTCTTTACATAAACATTCAGAAACCACAGCTTCCGGAACACAGTTAGACTATGAGAAGAGGTTAGCATCCATTTATCTACATAAAGACAATCCCCTGGCTACAGGTATTATTACTTGTATGAAGAAAGCATACACTACTTAAACAAACAAATAAACATGTGGCCTTTAATGGCAGAAATCGCTCTCTGATGTTATACAAACACATATACTAACACGCACATTCACACGCTTCACACACACACACTCACAGCACTACCACCTCCACCATCACCATTTTTGGCAGCAGAGAGGAAACGGATGGTAACCTGGTAAGAAAGAGTGAGAGTGACAGCCTTATTTTATCCCAATGTAGGCATCAGGGATGTTGTGCCTTGGGATCGGGAAGTACTAAAGTCGGAATTGTTTGTTGTAAAGAAAAACGACCCAACATAAACCTCGCCAAGCATAAAAGCCTGTACGGAGGAACCTTTGGCTGTAGTCAGCTCTCACAATCTCCAGGAGGCCCCGAGGTTGGAAACTCCACTCAAAGTCCTGCCGTGAAGCCGCCGTCCCACAGACTGGCCATCCTCCCACCCCCTGCTGCCGACCCCGGAACACGCTCTGTTTGTGCTGCCCACGCTCTAAACACCGGGCACCGCAGGCTGCCCCCGGATCCCACAGCACGGCCGCCCCTCACCACTCTCACTGGAAAGATTTCAGAAGTTCCCCTTCCTGCGGCCACTCACGTCTGATTCACACTATGGTGCAGATGCATCTGACTCCCATGTGTGACCGGTACCCAGGCCCTCGCTACAAGGAGGGCTGGAATATTTTTTATTTATTTATTTTAAAAAACTATATATATTTGATTTTTTTTTTATTTTTTTTTTTTACAGAGAGGAAGAGAGAGGGATAGAGAATTAGAAACATCATTGAAAGAGAATCATTGATCAGCTGCCTCTTGCACACACACCCACACCGGGGATGTGCCCACAAAGCAAGATACATGCCCTTGACCGGAATCGAACCTGGGACCCTTCAGTCCGCAGGCTGACGCTCTATCCACTGAGCCAAACCGGTTTGGGCTGGAATATTTTTAAGCTTCATTGTAGAAGTGGGGGATTGGCTCTGTTTTATCAAGCAGGGGGTTCCACAAGGGGTTTTGATATTGGGAAGTCAAACAGAATGACAAATATCAACCAGAGTATGGTAGAGATGAAGAAAACCCAAAATGTCATTTTCTATCCTTGTTTTCTTTTCTGAAGCAAGTTACTTGAGAGAGAGAGAGAGAGAGAGAGAGAGAGAGAGAGAGAGAGAGAGAGAGAGAGAGAGAGAGACCATGACGGATGGGACAGATCCATGCTGAAAACTCCTTAACATCTTCCTTTTCAGCCAAGTGTCACTGAGTATTTTGCTTGAAAAAGCCAGTTTTCCCATGCAGGTGAAGTGTAGCATTGGGTACTGGCACACAAACTAAAGGGGATGCCCACTATCTCCAAATTACCGGTCATCCAGGCCCGAGAGCATGGCCACCAATGACCCCACTGTAACTAGCCAGTCACTGATCCTAGGAAAGGAGCAGAGGAGGAAGGCCAGGCATTGGAGAAATGGCCTGTGGGCAGCTTCACAAGGAAGCTGCCATTTCACTCTCCCCAGGGAACCGCACAGGGAAGGTGGACGTAGGCCCAGTAAAGTTGGGTGACATAGGGAAGGTACTTCTCTGTCAACCACCCTTGGGGACAAGATGGTTGGCCAGAATGGGCACGGCCACTGCAAGAGCACAGCTACTTGGGAATACATAATCCCCTAACCCAGTGGTCTGCAAACTCATTAGCCAACAGAGCCAAATATCAACAGCACGATGATTGAAATTTCTTTGGAGAGCCACATTTTTTTAAACTTAAACTTCTAACGCCACTTCTTCAACACAGACTTACCCAGGCCGTGGTATTTTGTGGAAGAGCCACACTCAAGAGGCCAAAGAGCCGCATGTGGCTCGTGAGCCGCCGTTTGCCGACCACGGGCCCAGACGAAAGAGGTCGCTCGCTCGCTTTGATATTTGTGTGGCTTTTGACTCTCGGCTCTCTTGCTTTCGCCCATGTGGCCCACGGCCATGCGAACCCCATACACAATGGGCTAATGGACCGTGACCAGCCTGACGCTGTACCGGAGCAGGCTCCAACATGGAAAGAAAACTCTGGACACCGGCTCTGATTTTACCCCTACTGGAATCCCAGCTACACTTCTATGGCTAGAGGAAGGGAAATGGGACTTTGGAAACCCAGGGGTGTGATTCCACAGAAATAAAGATTTCTACTGTGTCATCTCTTCCCACGGGACCTCCAGAAAGGCTATTTCAGCGGCACCCCAAGACCTTCCCGTCCACTAGCAACTTGGGGAGATAAGCCCCTGTCTTCTCATGTTACACCAACAATGCACTTCCTGCAGCACCGTCAGAAGGGAGACTTCTTCTCCTTATCAATACCTCTCCTCCCCCATCCCCTCCTTCTCTCTCCCCGTCCCCCCCCCCACTACAAAAAAAAAGAAGCAGCCTTGGGTTCCCTCAGCCTTCGCTCTCTGGTGAATAAGAGCATACCAATGGCATCCAAGACGTAACAGATGTTATCATTATTTAACAACGATAAAACAAGATGTTTGGGTCACTAGGATGCTCAGTACTACAATTATTCCTAATTTCTGAAATTAACTATGTGAAATCTATTCCTAGGTCATCGTCCACCTAATGCCCTGATATAGAATCACATGGGTGAAAATAATAGGGCTAGGTATCCAGCTCAATAAAACTGTCACTTAGTGTCTCGGCAAAAGTGTGGCTATTGACTTCCTACAGAATTATCATGCTGGCATTTAATCATAGTGGCTTATGATGACACCTAGTGGCTAATAAGCATATTTTGAAATTCCTCATTTGATAAAATTATCAACTTATTCTTTTTTTTCTTCTTTTCATAAATCCAGTCATAGTGTTTCCATTTAAGAATTTTGGCTGAAGCCGGTTTGGCTCAGTGGTAGAGCGTCGGTCTGCGGACTGAAAGGTCCCAGGTTCGATTCCGGTCAAGGGCATGTACATTGGTTGCGGGCACATCCCCGGTAGGGGGTGTGCAAGAGGCAACTGGTCGATGTTTCTCTCTCATCAACATTTCTAGCTCTCTATCTCTCTCCCTTCCTCTCTGTAAAAAATCAATAAAATATATTAAAAAAAAAAGAATTTTGGCACATTTAAAGATGTTAAATATACAAAATGCCTCTTTTCTATCATAAAGATAAAAATGCTCACAAGAATGACCTATAATTACGAAAAGCCACCTTTCAAAACTTTTAATTAAACCTTTAGATATTAGCTACCAATCATAAATAGTTAAACAAGAAAGACAGAAACACACAATGACGCAAGTTCATGTATTGTAATCAGTAAGCCCCCCCCGCAAAGGAATTGTAATATGAGGCAGAATTGTTTGACCTCCTTAACATTTTTGTGGAACCTCCATACTGTTTTCCTTTTGCATTTCCACCAACAAAGTATAAGGGTTCCAATTTCTCCAGATCCTCGCCAGCACCTGTGTGTTGTTTTCTGATAATAGCTATCCTAACAGGTGTGAGGTGATACCACGTTATGGTTTTGATTTGCATTTGCCTGATGATTAAGGATGCTGATCATCTTTTTATATATCTGTTGGCCATTTGTTTGTCTTTTTTAGAGAAATATCTATTCAAGTCTTTAGCCCATTTTACAACAATGGGGTCACAGTTGTTGTATTTGCTGTTTCATTGTAGGAATTCTTTATATACTTTGTGAATTAACCCCCTATTACAGTGGTCAGCAAACCACTCTGTTGACTAGTGAGTTTGCCTACCCTATTAAATACATAGCTTGCAACTGTTTTTTCCTATCCATGGGTTGCCTTTGCACTCTGCAATTACTTCCTTTGCTATGTAGGAGCTCTTTAGTTTGATATAGTCCCGTTTGTCTATTTTTGTTTTTGTTTTGTTTTGTTGCCTGTGCTTTTGATGTCATACCCATGTTTAATTGAATTTCAGCAGGAGAACAAATAATAGCAACTCCTTGATATTCTTATAGACATGCATTGGAAATCATAGAACGATACATTTCTACATTTTACTCATTCATATTGAATTTTATGTTTTGTAGACCAAGTTGATACTTGTATTAGTATTATAAGTTGTATAAATCCTTAATTAAAAAAAATTTTTTTGTTTTCATTGACTTTAGACGCAGGGGTCCTCAAACTTTTTAAAGTGGGGGCCAGATCACGGTCCCTCAGAGAGCTGGAGGGCCGGACTATATGAACTACTAATTCCTACTGTAACACCTCGGCTGCGCTCACTGCCCAAAAAACCTGGCGGGCCGGATCAGACTCCTCTGCGGGCCGCATGTGGTCCGCGGGCCGTAGTTTGAAGACGCCTGCTAGAGAGAGGGTAAGGGAGAGGGACAGAGAGAAACATGGATGTGAGAAACATCAATTGGCTACCTCCTGAATACCCCCTACTTTGGGGATCAGGTCCATGATCTGAGCATGTGCACCCTGAACCTCCTGGTTCATGGGTAGATGCTCAACCACCCAGCCACTCCGGCCGGGTAATTATGATCATTTTTTAAATACAAATGCATCTCTCTACTATTTGTATTAAATAGCCAACGCCATGCAGCAGTAGACATGGGAGATGGAATGGAGAGGCTTAGAGTTGTAAAAAATAAAAATTAAAAAAAAAGAAAGAAAAGCCGTTGCCATAATACAGCAAATGAACAACGTAAACATCCATTTCGCTTTCCTTCCATTAGCAAAAGCATCTCTGGCCAGCCTCGCCATGGAAACATCGCTGGTGTTTGATTCCATGTGCTCCTCTAGTATGTTTTACAATCTGTATATAAGAAGAAGCCAGCCGACCCCGGGGAGAGAGGGACCGGCTGCCTCGTGTTTACATAGCACCCACTCCATTTTACATCCGAGACACGGGCCACGGAGGAGAGCTGGTTTGCTGTGACCCCTTCCGAGTGGGAACTGAAACAAGACCTCACTGGAAAAGATGGTTCTGTGCCAGAGCCCTCTGCGCCCCGCCAGAGCGGAAGGCCGACTTCCCTTTTAAAGTGGTTTTCGTTGTGCAGAGCCTCTGACGTGGTTTCAGGACGATCCAACCCGAACGCTGCTGCCCGATCCCCCCAACTGCAGGTGCAGAGGCACATGGCGCAACAGCACGCCCGCTGTCTGGGGCAAAGACGCCTTTTCCTTTCCAGACCCTGCGGATTCCATCCTCACAGCCTCCTGATTCCCGTGAGGACTGAGTCACAACCCGGTGCTTACGTGCATCGGGCTTCCTGCGTGTCTCCGAAAACCCTTCAGGGTCTCCTTTCCGACAGAGGTTCAAGGACCAGGTCGGCAGAGTCCAGAACCCCAGCTCCTGTGTACTGACCACCTGCATTGCAAGTCTTTACGACTTCCCTGGAGAGACACAAGATCTTCTCCATGTTATGTTGCATCCTTATTTCTTCTCTGCTTTTTCTAGTCCACTATTCTCTGACCTATAGCTCCTCACTGAATAGTCTTTTTTTCTAAATATATTTTTATTGATTTCAGAGAGGAAGGGAGAGGGAGGGAGAGAGAGAAACATCCATGATGAGAGAGAGTCATGGATCGGCTGCCTCCTGCACGGCCCCTACTGGGTGGGTATGGAGGCCGCAACCCAGGCATGTGCCATTGATAGTTCACAGGCCGATGCTCTAGCCACCAAGCCACACTGGCTTAGGGCTAAAGTACAGTCATTATTAACAATAAAATCTACTAAATGCTCCAGAGCTGGGGCCACAGAGCAAGGCGCCAGGTACCCTATAACCAGTTATAGAATCCCTGTGCCTTGTTGAACAGGCCTCATTCTGGAATCTACAAGCATTTTCTCGAGGAGAAACGGGAACCAAATCTGCACACAAAGACCCAGCCCTTGAATATACGCAGAGCCCAGAGAGAGAAAAGCTGTATCCGTGCACGTGTCTTGCATTTGCATATTTTCCTACTTTGGCTCATAACTTAAAGCTCGGGGTGGAGAGGCAGGGACTGGTGCGTGGTTTCTGCAAAGCAGATGCCCTGGTTATGGTTCAGAAGCCCGCCCTCTCCCCTGTCTGTCTGAAATAGCGTGCTAATTCTGAAAAGACAAAAGAATAGGAGGCATGCAGGGTGGGGACGGGCACGCTCCAGAGCCCAGGAGGCCAGCTTCTCGTCATAAGCGGGCCCTGGGGAGAGATGAGAAACTCGCCCTCAGGAGCCTGTGTGGCTGTTTTACCCCTCGCTGTTCTGCGGCCACTTCAGCCAAGCGAGGGTGAGGTGGAGGGAAACCATGTGCCTTCAGGTAAATGAAGTCCAGTGGCTCCACCGCTGAGCATAAGCGACAGCATTGGCAGAAGGACCTTGAGTTCACATCCAGGGCCGTGCCTCCCGCCTCCAAACAGGGGGACGAAGAGCTGTAGGAAGAGGGCACCCACCCTCCCAGACTGACACCTGCGGTGCTCCCCCGTAATTTGGTCCGATCTCCTCTGCGCCCAGCGGAGGGGGGGGTGGGGGGGGGGATGCACATTCTGACTCCTGGCCTAATTCTAAATGCCTTGGGCAAGAAGAGCCTAAAAAAATACGTATTTCCCTTTGTCTCCTCCAATTTCCCATCCGCTCTGCCAAAACTGATTTTAAATATTGTCCCTTCTTGTATAGTACAAATACTGCGCTTGACTATTCCTTCCCGAGGGTTGACAAATATAATCAGAGTGACTGTGGCAGGTCCATCAAGGGATACCCCGTAACTCCCATCCGCTCCTGGGTCTCTCACCTGTATTCCTGGCGACAGTGAGCAGCTGGGAGATTTGGCCAGGAAGAGTTGAGTCTCCCATGTCATCCCCTGGAAAAAAAAAATAAAAATAAATAAGGAAATGAGCTACCATGAGTCCATGCAAATAGCACAAGAGTAGACGCTGTAAGAAAAACGCCCTGTGGTCTCTGCCTGAGTCCCTGCTCAGCAGCGAAGGTGGGATGGAAGATCCCGGACCAAAATCCTCTTCTGATAAGCTCTCTATAATGGTGGGATGAAAGGATTGGGTGATGTTCAAGTTTGCTGTGCCCACTGCTGTTCCTATGCAAATGGTGTTCATTGGTATTATCATCCCAATTAATAAACACTCCAGAGTAATGACCTGGGGACATCTGTAAACACAGAATGCAATGAAACTCCTCAAAAACACCCACAATGGCCCTGGCCAGTTTGGCTCAGTGGACGGAGTGACAGCCTTCGGACTGAAGGGTCCCAGATTTGATTCTGGTCAAGAGCATGGACCTTGGTTGCAGGCACACCCCCAGTGTGGCGTATGCAAGAGGCGGCTGAGAGGTGTTTCTCTCTCATTGATGTTTCTAGCTCTCTATCCCTCTCCCTTCCTCTGGATAAAAAAATTAATAAAATATATTTTTTAAAAAAATACCAACAATGGACCCAACTGCCTGGAAAATGAGGGTGAGGGGAGGGAAACTCTGAACCAGAAGTTCATAGGGTGGTCACAAGCACAGCTCCACACCCTTGACTGTGAGACCTGAGTCATCCGTCACCCTTCTCTCTTTCACATTTGTCATTTCAAATATAAGGAGATGACCTGAACCATCAGTCATGCCCGAGAGCACACAGGCTTGGTCTTTATGAACCCATTCCATCAAGCAGGCCCAACCTTCCATCCCTGAGACACCTCATGTCATAGCTTTGACCCCATAGTTAACTTTATGAGGAGACAGAACCACATGGTATGTAACTGGAGCTTTGCAGGGAGGGGGTGGGGGGGGTTAGATACATAGGAGGTATCTCCCCATAGAACTCTAAATAGAGCCCTTGAGCTCCCAAACTTCTTCACACCACCATCTCCTAGATGCCCGCCACCCTCCAATTCTCTTAGTATTTCTGTTAATAGCAAGCGAGCTGCTGTGTCAGCCTGATAAAGAGCCTATCTCCTAGGAGATGCTATCGCATTAAAGCCGATGGCCATTGCAGGGCAGCGAGAATGAAGTCTCCTTCTGCTGATAAGGAATCTGAAACCCTGACAGTCAAGTGACTTTGTCTTGAGCACCAAGGGAGTTAAACGCGATGCAGCTCTCCTAGTTCAATTTACTCGCCGGGCCTTCGGATCGGGTCCATTGCAATGTTGACATCTCCTGGGATGGCCCTCTCACCTGGAGCTTATTGCTCTGCTGGTCCCTCTGAGACCCCTCCACCTCACCTTTCCCAACAGGTGGCATTCAACGCTGCCCCATCTACCGGAGCATCTTTGTCCACTCCACTATCATCCCTGCTCTACTCAGCAACTCCATCGTCAACTGCCCTCCTGCTATTTTCTCCCATCATAACCTTAGAAGGATTCTTTACATGCTTCCCTCTAGGCCCTGTGAGGGAGAATGAAATGTCCCACTGCCCAAAGTTGTCTTCTGACATCTATCTACTGACCTTTATGCCTCTTTCCAGAAACGCCAGCTCAATAATGTGTAGGACCCAGTGTCAAATGAACATGAAGGGCCCATGGATTGAGAACCACTGAGAATGCTGAGGCAGTGACGACAGAGCCTTAAACCAAGCTCTGGACCCTGGGTGTCACTACGGGAAGTGTCACATGCATACAAAGCCAGACCAACCTTCTGGTATCTTCTTCCTGAGTTGTGACCACCTCTAAAGATTCTGCCTGTAGTGTCTTCATCAACCCTGTTCTCCTCCCTCTCCCCCTCCCCAGCAACCTCCATTGTGCTCCTGCCAATCCTTGTTGTTCTCCTGTCTCAACCCACAGTCAGATGGTTAATTCACTAGATTAACTGTGTATTACCCAGAAAGTCACCTTTGCATTCCCATGTCAAGTATGGCCTCCAAGATCCCGGCTGCATATGCCATTAACCTTTCACTCATTGGCCCAGGTGAAACGCTATGGACCCTGGGAATCTCAGTACTTGTGAAGTCACCTTTCTGGGGTCCACCTGGAAACAGGCTTGACCCCAGAGAAAGTCTCCTCAGCAAAGTGCTGGTTTCTTTTCTCCGGGATGACAGGCATGTCTTCCTTATTACCTGGACCCAATGAGACCTTTGTAGGCCAAGAGCAGCTCTGCCTATTAGCACAGGCACAGCCTGAGTCAATAAACAGCGCTTAAAAAATAAAGCCACGTGGTCCCTTCGGAATAGTGCTTGACTTAAAACAGACCCGAGTGGAATATTCCTTAATTACCGCCGTTTCCTAATACTCCCTCTGACCCTCTTTTCTCAGGCACGTTTGACTCTCCAGGGTATTTCTAGGCATTTCCATTGAGCAATTAAATCCATTTCTAATCTACAGATCGTATCATTCATCCTACCAAATAGCCCCGGGCCTTGGCAGAAAGCAAAAGTAAAATAATGGGAAATATATTGACTACATTATTGTTTGCATTATCTGACAGAACTAGCGTTTTGAATGGTTGGGGCTATTTAGAAAAAGTCGGGGTGTTTTTCATTTGTCATCAAGTTCAAATACATTTGGCTCTACCTGAACTCTTGGGCAGCAACTGGATTTCAACTAGAGGAATTTGCAAAAGGCATCCTCAGTGGAGTTCTTTTGCCAAGTAAATCATTATTGTCTACATAAAGGATCCTCCTTTAACCTATATTTTTCTGTTGGATATTCTATTTATTCTGGGATTAGGCAGCATACTGTGTTTCTTTAAAGAATGATGCCTGAGCCGAAACCAGTTTGGCTCAATGGATAGAGTGTCGGCCTGCGGACTGAAAGGTCCCAAGTTCGATTCTGGTCAAGGGCATGTACCTTGGTTGCGGGAACATCCCCAGTAGGGGGTGTGCAAGAGGCAGCTGATCAATAATTCTCTCTCACCGATATTTCTAGCTTTCTATCCCTCTCCCTTCCTCTCTGTAAAAAAATCAATAAAATGTATTTTTTTTTAAAAAAAAAATAAAGAATGATGCCTGAACTACATCATTTGAGACACACAAGTTCCATTTAAAAGCATCCAATTCCTTTTCTTCAACTCAACAGAACCCATGTTGGAAACACTCAAGTGCAGAGACCAAGATCTCAATGCGAAGTTGATTAGCCACACTGAATATATAACACAGCAAGAACAGGACGGAATTTCTGTAACAACATCTGCACCACATGCCTTCCTGGGAAAGAAAGGAAGGGGTGCAGACACACAGACACATGTGCCTGAGAACTCTTGGTATGTAAAAATATGTTTCTTCCGTTTTCAATCAGAAGTAAACCAGAAAGGGAATGTAAGACCTTATAGCAAAAAAAACACACAAAAACTGGGGACTAGAAGGTCTGGGTTTTGGTGTGGCTGGAGGCTTTGAACTGGATTCTCTCCAAAGTCCCTCTAAATTCTTAATGTCTGTGATAGAACTTGTACTTTCCATTGCGGCTGGAGAAGCTGTCTTTGATACAAGCTCTTCCACTTCCTATGCAGACCGCTGAGATTTAAATACAAAAATACCACCTTCATCGTGAAGGTCTCTTTCCCAAAGCTCTTCAGCAAAAACCATAAGAAAACAATCGGCCCAGCTGGTGTTGCTCAGTGGTTGAGCACTAACCTAGATACTAGGGAGGTCCCAGTTCGATTTCCAGTTAGGGCACATGCCAGGGCTGTGGGCTTGATACCCAGTGGGGAGCATGTAGGAAGTAGCCGATTCAATGATTCTTTCTCATCACCGATGTTTCTATCTTTCTCTCCCTCTCCCTTCCTCTCTGAAATCAATAAAATATATATATATATTTCTTAATTAAAGAGAAAAAAAAACAAGTGATATACCGTATTTTTCGAACCATAAGATGCACTTTTTTCCCCCCAGAAGTGGGGGGGAGGGGGGGAAGTCCCTGCGTCTTATGGTCCAAATATAGCCTACACATATACTTTTAAAAAAAAGTTTTTTTTACTTGCCCGGCTCTGTGTGGTCTCTATGTGCTTGCCCGGCTCTAAAATGGTTCTAAATGCTGCTGTTTACTTTACAGGGTTGATTACATGTGCTTATGACTGTGATGTTGGGTTTTAATGCACATAAAATATTTTAGGACACTATTTGTTTCAGAATCTTTTTTTCTTCATTTCCCTTCTCTAAAAACTGGTGCGTCTTATGGTCCGGAGCGTCTTATGGTCCGAAAAATACGGTAAATTCACTTTCCTATGGACCCTCTGTCTACACACAGAGCAGAAAAGCAATGACATGGAACATTTAAATGTCCACTGACCTGAAGGGCAGGGAGGAAGCAAAATGCCATTTTTTAATAGACAACTATATTTGAAATCTTTTCCATACAGTTCAACAGATTTCAGGTTTTGTGCAATATTTTCATTTGGGGAAAATGAAGGCCTGTGCACCTCATATCCTTCCGAAGGTCGTGAACCATAGTTTCATTATGTTATTTTCAGATCCTAAGAGCGAACGCCGGCTCTGCGCTGTCCTCTAGTTCCTCATTTGATAGGAGCACAAGGACCCCATTGTTCAAATTTGCATGCGTCATAAAAATACTTATTTGAGTACATTATACTTACAAAACGTAGCCTCTCGTTAAGGACTCGCTAATTTTAGGTTGTAAAGAAGGTTACAGCAGAGACACCAGACTACCTTGGAGGAAGGTCGATGATGTCAGGAAACACACAATATAATCCATCTTCCCAAACGCCACTCCATCATTTTTGTATTCATGAAAATTAGTTTTAAAAAAAATATCAGGACAGCAGAAACCAGTTTGGCTCAGCGGATAGAGCGTCGGTCTGTGGACTGAAAGGTCCCGGGTTCGATTCCGGTCAAGGGCATGTACATTGGTTGCAGGCACATCCCCGGTGGGGGGTGTGCAAGAGGCAGCTGATCGAGGATTCTCTCTCATCGATGTTTCTAACTCTCTATCCCTCTCTCTTCCTCTCTGTAAAAAAATCAATAAAATATATATATTTTTAAAAAAGAATATCAGGGTAGTTTTTGTTTGGGATGCCTCTTATTAGAAAGGGAATGTACGTATTTGTTGCTTCCAGTATTAATTGAGCGTCTACTATGCCCATCTCCATGCTATGTTCCCTTAGGTAGGTGAAACGTGTGAGTTCTCTGCCCTCTTGTGTACCACCCGTCGGCGGACGAAAGGACTTGTTTCTTCTTAACTGGCCCTGGCCTCTGAGTGACTGCCTGGTCACCTGCTTCCCTAAGTCCCCGGGTGGGACACAGACCTCCATGGACAGGTGGGATGGGGCCGTGCATCACCGTTCACCACTGCCCTGAGGGGCGCACACTTGTTCCAAGACTATCAACATGTTTTTATTTTTTAATATATTTTATTGATTTTGTACAGAGAGGAAAGGAGAGAGATAGAGAGTTAGAAACATCGATGAGAGAGAGTCATCGGTCAGCTGCCTCTTGTGCACCCCCTACTGGGGATGTGCCCACAACCAAGGTACATGCCCTTGACCGGAATCGAACCCGGGACCTTGCAGTCCCCAAGCCGACGCTCTACCCATTGAGCCAAACCGGTTTCGGCGTGTTTTTATTTTTTAAATACATTTTGATTGACACCAGGGAAAAAGGGAGAGAGAGAGAAACATCAATGATGAGAGAGAATCATCGAACCGCTGTTTTCTGCACACACATACCCCACACTGGGGATCTAGCCCGCAATCCGGGCATGTGCCCTGACCAGGAATCAAACCGTGACCTCCTGGTTCATAGGCTGACGCTCCAGCACTGAGCCATGCCGGCCAGCTGGGCTGTCATCATGTTTTTAAATAGTGATCTGCAGAAGACATGTGCATCCCTGTGATGGTAATAATAATAATAATGAGGCAGGAAATACGGCACAGGTGTCTGTTCACCCTCTTCTACAGCAGGAAGGTCACAAAGCCTGCAGGAGGTGGTGGGCTCGCATAAAGAACAGGGCAGTGAACTGTTTAGGGCACATGTGTCAAACACAAGGCCCGCGGGCCAAATCTGTCCCTCCAGGCCTTGCAATGTGGCCCGCACCGCGCTGTCATCACTGCACTCCGCTGCGTTTCCATCACAATGACAGTTTATGACTGTTCAGTAAACCATTCGGCCCGTGATTTAGGCTGGATTTTAGATTTTGGCCCCTTCTCTGATTGAGTTCAACACCCCTAGTTTAGGGGGTTAAGAAACCAGGCTGGCCTCAGCTCTGCAACCACACACCGGTGGGCCCTGCTGGAGGCATTCCTCCCTCCAAGAAGCAGACAGTGGTGCTTCCCATCTGTGACAGCAAGGGGGTTATGAAGTTCCAGTGTCTTGCTGTTTCAATGCATTTGGTTTTATTTTAAAAAATGCACATATGAATATGTCACATTATCTCATGTGAAAGAAACTATGGATTGTGGTAGGCAAGGCGTGTCTTGAAAGACCTCACTGTCAGACACCTCAAATTACTAGGGAAAAAAATAGGACATATGCCTTCCACCTACCCACCCCATTTCATTGCATAGTTAACTTTGCAAAGAGTAAGGAAAGTCGCCAAGGAACAAAAGGAGGGAAGACCACATCTGAGTGGTGAACTAGCATGGAACGTACAGCTGAGCTCAGCGTTCGCTAACCCCCGCCATGCAGAGAGGCCTGGCTCTCGGGAGCCCGTGGAGAGCCAGCAAACGAGATCTCAGGCTGAGCAGGCAGGAAGCTGAGCCAAGGGCCCTCCATGTGCTCCGTCTTCAGTGACATAATGAATGGGTAAAACTAGCTCCCTGCAAAAAAAACGGATGGCAAGCGTGTTTGATGCAGCACCATGCCAGGTGCATGCCCTCCGAGGGTTATAATTCACACGCACTCTACCTGTGTGGTCCAGGAACCTGCCGGGCTGAGAAAATAACAAAGCAACCCCGGGCTGGACATGCCTGGGCGGCCTCCATCAAAGAGAGCAGGTACCTGCAGCCCCGCTCGCACAGGGTCACGCAGACACACACCGCGCGCGTGTGCAGAAAGCTAATAGACACGGCTCCAAATTAAGCAACCTCGAGCTGTTTCCTTTTTTCCAGGAAGAGAACATTGCTTTCAGAGCTGTTAACGCGGCCTTGGATACCCTGCGGGGGGAAGTGAAAGGCTGGCTGACCTGGAATCTCCTTGGGAGGGACAGACTGGATAAGGCCAGTAAATAGCTCGGGAGAAAATGGAAAGCAAGGAGGACCGCTCCCCCTTTTCTGTTACACACTGGAGGTCAGGCACCTGAGAGCACGCCGATGTCCCTGAAAGGCCCAGAGGATGGACTGAGAGCAGCCACCGAGGAGAAGCCGTCATGACGGGCCGTCAGCGACGGGAATGGATGCACGGGCAGAGCTGTAGTTTGCAATAAGGCATCTTGAGAGTAGTAAGCCATTTGAATAAGCACAGACCACACCGGTATCTGATTTTAATTGCTATTTAAGTGCACTCGGTGCTGGCACCGGTGTCAGGTGTGTCCTCGTGAATGTTGTCACTGAGTCTGTCTCACCCAAGGCAGAGGCCAAGGTCAGCCTGTTTGTAGGGGGCAGCGAGCCAGAGAGGACAAGACCCCTAGCCTCAGCCTGAGGTGTGGGCATGGGGGCTGTGAAGACTCCCAGAGATTGCCCTGTGGAGAAGGCGACGCAGGCGGCAGGGACCTGGGGGAGAGACTACGGGTGCAGAGTCAGGCTCATTATTCCACTCATGTGAAGATGCTCATTTTGAATTTCAGAAACATAGAGTTAGGCACCCTTTCATTTTGCACAGTGCAACGTGCGATCCTGTGGACTTAGTGTGGCTGAGGAATGAGCGGACTGAAAGTACTCAGGAGACCCGGCCAGTGTGGCTCAGTGGTTGAGCATTGACCTATGAACCAGGAGGTCACGGTTCGATTCCCGGTCAGGGCACATGCCCGGTTGCGGGCTCCATCCCCAGTGTGGGGCCTGCAGGAGGCAGCCGATCCATGATTCTCTCTCATCATGGATGTTTCTATCTCCATTTTCCTTGCCCTTCCTCTCTGGAATCAATAAAAATATATTTTGAAAAAGATAAAAGAAAGTACTCAGGAGTAAGCAGATCCCAGGAAGGGCCCAAACTCAGGAAGGCCCTCTGAGCAGGCAACATGGGCGCCCGATGACCCTGTGACCTGCCCAGGCCAGTATCTGCGAGGCAGTGCAACCCTCTGTGCGCTGAGGATTACATTGCTCTCACCCCATGAACTGCACTCAGCCTGCCCTTGTCCAGAGACACTGAAACACTCAGATACCGGCCCCACCATCTGCACCTGATTCTGGGACTTCCCCGGAACCCCGTGCCTACCCTTCCCTTACTCTGCCCTCCGCTGTGGCTTTCTTGTTTCTCAGCCCACGTGGGTCCCCAGTGTTCACTCCAGAGAAAGACTCCATGTTTTATTCTGCTAATCGAGCTCAGAAACGGGCATTCTTCTCTTTAACTTTCCTTAAAGTATGTTTTTATTGATTACAGAGAGAAGGGGCGAGAAATATAAACATCCATTATGAGCCGAAACCGGTTTGGCTCAGTGGTAGAGCGTCGACCTGCGGACTGAAAGGTCCCAGGTTCGATTCCGGTCAAGGGCATGTACCTTGGTTGCGGGCACATCCCCAGTAGGGGGTGTGCAGAAGGCAGCTGATCTACGTTTCTCCCTCATCGATGTTTCTGACTCTCTATCCCTCGCCCTTCCTCTCTGTAAAAAATAAATAAAATATTTAAAAAAAAACAAAACACTCCATCAATTACACTCTCATCTTCTTTCCCACTGATTTATTCTAGCATTTCACCACACACACACACACACACACACACACACACAGAGGCACGGCTGGATCAGATATAGGACAAGAACACTAACAATCTCATCATACTTTGCATTCATTAGTCCCGGTCTGGAACACTGTGTTCAGTGCAGGCTTTTAACAGATAACATTAAGAAATTGGAGAATAACAGAGAGCTCAGGGACGGCCCCTGGAGGACCTGCCGAGGCAACGAGAAAGGCTGGACTAGGACAGAGGCCTCCTTACTTAGTAGATCTTTCCACTGCTCGGGGTCCTTAGTAATCTGTAGTACACAGGCAGGCTGCGTTGGACACTTCTTAATCATTTGACAGCAAATGTGCACTGGTAGCAGCCTACTGATGGGCAGTCAGTTCCCTGGGTGCTTTAAAAGGGAGGTTTTCCTGTAAGCTATACATTTTCCACAATGGAAAAAAAAAAAAAAAAAGAAAGAAAGAAAATGAACTGTTTTGGAGGAAAGGTTTGACTAGTGCACTGAAGATTTCCAGTCACGTGACCAGTCAGATGGGCTGATGCTGTGAGATAAGGCCTCTCTATCAGCCACGCACTGGGGGGCCCCCGGACTGCTTTCCATATGCAGCCCAGCCCCTCTTTGCATAGAGGCGTCTATAAGCGGGGGGGACGGTCCTGCAAAGCCCAGAGGGCCCCCAAAGGGAGCAGAGGCAGCAGAGCTCTTGCATGCTGGGAAAGCTAAAATGCCGGCTGTGTCGTGGCATTGCAGAGCCCGACCTCAAAAGGATCCTGCAACGAGGAAATAGGCGTTAGCATGGCGGACTGCTCTGCAGGGCATCCTTGTAAGTATGAGGTTCTCTCACGTAGTTGACGGATACAACGCTATTAGTTTGGTAGCGATGGCGAGTGGATTTTTTTTTTACTTCCACGGCAGGGCTGTGAGAAATGTCAGCAGGCTTCGTCCAAGGAAAACAGACTAGTGAACACGTATGTTGTCCTGGCCTAGGCTTTCTATAGCTAAAACAAAACAAATAATAATTTTAAAACAAAACTTACGGTCACACATGTGCAAATGAAGCTTCTAAATCGGGCAGTAAAGGAATGTTCCAGTTCTAGAGGAGGGTAGGTGTGGTCTTTCATTTTATGGGGGTGTTGTGTGTGTGTGTGTGTGTGTGTGTGTGTGTGTGTCTGTGTGTAGGATTCGATAAAGTCATCCAGTCAGATATTTCAGACTTGTTTTGAAAATCATACCTTTACCAAATTATAATAGTTCCATCATTTAATCAGCGGTATGGATCGCAGGTAGAAAGGCTTATAGGAAGCATTGTTGATCTCGATTTTACAGAATTTCTTCATTCCTTAGTGTTGTGCCTAAGCACAACTACACCCAAATTACTTGCTTTTTAAAGGCAAGAATTTTGTGTGCCTTGGCAAACAAAACCCAACATATTGTAAATGTAAATTGCTGGGGGAGATAAGAGTTCAATCGATGGACTTATATGCATGCACATAGTAAGCAAAACCAATGGACGCAAAATACTGGGGGGTGAGGAATGGATGGGGGAGCAATGGTAAGATATGTACATGTATAATACCTTAATTAAAAAAATGGGGGGAAAAGAATCAACCAATGAATGCATATATAAGTGGAACAACAAATTGATGTATGTTTTTTCTCTTTCTCAAATCAATTTTAAAATGTTTTTAATTAAAAAACTCTTTAAGCATTAAAAAAATGTAAATTGCTCTAGGTTTTTCTAAATTTTATGTGGCACGCTACATCATAATATAAATACAGATACTGCAGAAAGGATTAATCGATTGCCTATTAGTATGAGGAAAAAATTCAATGTGTGGAAAGGCTCAATGTAAGAAAATTCACTTATATTTTCATATTGCTTTGAGAAAGATTCCATTTAAATACCAGGGGGGAAACTTGAATCTGTTCCTGGCATGATACATATCCAACTCAATTCATCATTTATGCATTTATCCCACTCTAATAATTAAATTCTATAGATGACATGTATACTTTCTTTAAAATAATCAGGAGGAAACACCGAGAAAAAAAAATCATTATGGAGACCTAAACAGGTTCTAAACACACTTACATTCTAAAAATGCACACTAGTTTTACCAAGAGAATGTTAAAAAATAAAAATATAGGCAAATTAACGTATGATGTTAACCTTCAATAAACAAAAAATATTTTAAGAAATGGAACATAGATACTGAAAGTATAGGAATTTTTATAATAACTACCCATAAAATAAATTTCTAGATAAGGAGTTAACAAATCACCAATAGGGATAAACATCCAGTACTTAACAAAGTGAATAAACTATTGACTTTTTACTAAAAATGTAAGGCGGGGGTATTTATAGAAATCTTCGTCAAAAATGCCTTCTCCAGGAAGCACACAATAACCTTTTCTGCTTTTGTTTGGTTTTGTCACTATCTTATTTTTAGGTCCATGCAAGTTTCCCACAAATCATACCACCACCGTGAGAGAAAAATGATTATTGTTGACTCAAAGCTCGGTGAGTTCATCCGTTTTAAACCAGTTCTATATCCTATCAGCTCAACCTTCCTTTCACAAGGAACTCTCTCTTTGTGCCAAAAATAGAACCCTTAGTCCAATGGAGTATTTGAGGCTAATTGATACTTTTACTAATAAATGACCATGTATGCTTGAATTCCAAGGGTATAATTCAACTGAAGATGGTTTTAAGTGGATTTGATAAACCAAACAAATGTGAGTTTATCAATGGAATATGTTAATCAAATCCTAACCCTAAAGGACATCATTATAGAGGGGACACCTCACGTGATTGCTCGCAAGGGGACGCTCTGGCCGGGCTGGCCTCTCACCCCTTGGCCCAGGTCCTTCTGACCATGCAAGCCCTTCTGGTAGTTCCTCCCTTCAGGAGGACTCACGCACCTCAATGTGCCTAAATCCCTAAAGCTCGAACTCCCGCCACTAACATAGTCCGTGGACAACAGGAATGTAGGACCAGGGTGATGGAGGAAAGGGCCAATGAGCAGGGCGGGGAGGAGGCTGACACACGGAAGGAGGAGTAAGCTCCATCGGGGTCTCAGCAGAAATTTAAAAAGAGGAAGAAATGCAGTCTGACAATGTGTGTTTCCTGTGCATGCACTCACACACACACACATACACACACACACACGCACAGACACACGTGCACACAAAAAGCTTAGGAACGATTTCCTGAGTGACAGGGAGTGCCGGAAGCTGACTGAACATCAGATTAGCGGGAACAGACAGTTACTGCATGTGCTTTTCTAATCTTTACAGTTCCACTTTAGGGAAAGGGAAAGGGAAAATGGGGAAGTGTGTATTGCTATGCCCACGGTTGCACAGCTAAGCGCCTGAACTCAGGCATCTGTCTGCTTGGCGCCAGGGCCCAGAGTTATCTTAATATACTGTCACTTCTCGGGAGCTGTGGGGACCCTAAATTCTGGTGCATTTGGAAATTACTCTGTTATTGCTAATCCTCACCTGAGGATATTTTTCCATTGATTTTTTTTTTTGGTGGGGGGGAGGGAGAAGGAAGGGGAGGGGAAGAAGTGGGGAAGGAGAAGGGAAAGTAGGAATGAGAGAGGGAGGGGGAGGGAGAACATCAATGTAAGTGAGACACATCAATTGGCTATCTCCCCCATATACCCGACTGGGGCTAGGAATGAGCCCGCCACGGAGGTATGTGCCCTTGGCTGGAAATGAACACACAGCCCTTCAGTCCACAGGCCGGGGCTCTATCCACTGAGCCGAACCGGCCAGGTTGAAATGGCTTGACCTTTGCTGTGCTTCTGACCCAAGTGGGCGTCGAATACTAAGACTCTCCTGCCTTTGCTAAACAATTCCGTTAGAGCCATAAAAGATACCATGGTAACTTGTAAACAGACATGGATTCCAGGTTCAGAGATCACTGATGTACACACAGCAGCAGCAGCAGGTTGGTATGGAGACAAGGAGGCATAAGACCGATGGTCACAAAGGCCCAGTAGAGGACAGGGATGATGGTTCTACTGACAGGAAAGGCTTTGGAAGAGGAAGCTCTTGGCAACCCTCCTGCTTAGAAGACAAGCAGCGAGGTGTTGGGAAAATCGGCCTCTTGGAGGTGATCACAGACATGAGGAATCTTTTATATAGATAACTAGTGGCCTGTTGCAGGAAGATTCCTGCCATAGGGCTTTCTGCTTCGGTCACTGTCCCATCTGCTTTCCCCTCTTCTCCCCTGGCCCCCTCTGCTTTCCTCCCTTCTCTGCTGCCCTGCTTGTTTTCCTCCCTTCTTCTGCAGACTTGGCTTCTTTCTATGCTGTCTTGATATGCAAATTAACCACCATTTTGGTGGGGTTAATTTGCATACTCACCCTAATTGGCTGGTGGGCATGGTTTGTGTAGCGGCGTGATGGTTAATTTGCATATTCCTCTATTATTAGGTTAGATGATGATGATGATGATGATGATGATGATTATTGATTTTAGAGAAGGGAAAAGGAGAGCTAGAAGCATCATTGATTGGCTGCCTCCTGCACACCCCACACTGGGGATCGAGCCCTTTGACGGACAGGCGGGCCAGCTGAGGCCTGAAGTCACAACTTGAAACGCCCGCATTCCCCTAAAATGGTTAGGAGTCCTTCTGTTCTCCTGTCATCCTCCCCCGACCAGTGACTGTAGCCCAGTAACTTCAAACGTGATTACTCTGTGTGCTCTTTAGAAATGCACTCTTAACCTATAATTATTTTAAATGACTAAATTATACTCCGTGGATGGTGTTTTTCTCCAGAAAAATGAGCAGGCGGACCTGCTGGGTGTGTACGATGTGCAGAGATGCATCGAAGAGGCTCCCTTCAGAGTAAGTAAGCCACTGCGTTGGAAGGCCATGCTAAAGCATTTCCCCGGGGGTCCGTGACTTCAGCTGCTCTCTTAACTCAATTTGTTCAGAAAGCAAAACCTGCGTTCATGCATGAGTGATTCCCCCAGAGGACCGAGCATCTATTACACAGGGTTCCGTTTTCGTTATTCATGGTTCATAACTTGAGAATTCGGCAAGTCCGATGTTTTTAGGGAGTCTATTGTGAGTAAATTCTTAGATTTTTTTTTGTTTGTTTCATAATATCTGAAAATGATATTATTTGATCCAAAATGTTCCTGGCTCAAATCCTCCACCTGCAGAGTTCTGAAAATCTTTTTTAAAAAATATATTTTATTGATTTTTTTTTTTTTTACAGAGAGGAAGGGAGAGGGATAGAGAGTTAAAAACATAGATGAGTCATCGATCAGCTGTCTCCTGCACACCCCCTACTGGGGATGTGCCCAAAACCAAGGTACATGCCCGTGACGGGAATCGAACCCGGGACTCTTCAGTCCACAGGCCAACGCTCTATCCACTGAGCCAAACCGGTTTCGGCAAGTTCTGAAAATCTTCATCCCCAGGTGGAAGAGGTGAGACTAGGGGTGAAACCAAATGCTTACCAAGCTCCCAAGTCTGCTTGACATTGGGGTGTGTGTTGGGGGGGAAAAGAGGATTATGACTGTATCAACATGGGAAGTGTAAGGCCTGAGAAAGGTACCAAACCATATGATTGGATCTGCTCAGCTCAGAGAAGGCCTGGGTGGAGGGTCCCTATTTGGCTAACAGTGAGTGCCTAGCCTAGCCCAAAGGGAGACCTCGGTTCTGGCCACAGCTCCTGGCATACATGCTCATGCCTTGAAGCAGCCAAATGCCCCCAAACGTTTGCAAGCTATGGTGTGTGGGTGGAGGAAGCAGGAAGACGCCAAGCTCAGCGAGTTACAAGACCAGGTGTGGCTGCTGCAGTGACAGGCACGGTCAGCCTATCTGTCCAGGTGGCGGGAGGGACACAAAAGAAGACTTTTCTTTAAAAATCTGAGTAAGTGCCCTCACTGGTTTGGCTCTGTGGTCAGAGCACTGACCCCTAGACTCAAGGGCCACAGGTTCAATTCCGGTCAAGGTCACATACCTCAGTTGTAGGCTGCCTTCCTGGCCCTGGTCAGAGCCCCAGTGAGAGGCAGCAAGTTGATGTGTCTCTCTCACATTGATCTCTCTCTCTCTCTCTCTCTCTCTCTCTCTCTCTCTCTCTCTCTCTCTCTCTCTCTCTCTCTCTCTCCCCCCCCCCCCCTTCTTTCCACCCTCTCTAAAAATCAATGGAAATAAATATCCTTGGGTGAGGATTAAAAAATCAGGGTGGGTGGAAGGGGCAAAGTTGTTTAGGACAGTTCTGATGTGGAGACCCAGATGGCCGCGGGACCATGTAAAACTTGTGACATACTAAGAAAAACTTACAAGCAAAAAATCAGTTTAAACCAGTGGTCGGGCCGTGGTTTGCTGCTCTGCTGACTAATGAGTTTGCCGACCACTGCTAGACTAAATGTTACCGTGTAGTTGGAAGCTGTGAGGATTAGGCAGTTGTGGCATATTGTGTGCAAAGAGGTAAAGGGTAGCATAGGACAGTGGTCGGCAAACCCATTAGTCAACGGAGCGGCAAACCTCGGCTCGCGAGCCGCAGTTTGCCGACCACTGGTTTAAACCAAAAAGAGATGCCATTTCACAATTTTATCCACAGCAATTATAGTCTATCTCCATAAATCTCGGGAATCTGAGAGGCCAAAGGCTTCTTCTGTCCAACTATCGGCAACACCAAACTTTAAGCTAAGCCATGGCAGTAATGGCAGGTGAGCCACTGGGGGAGACTTTATTGTCCCCCCAATGCTGGGAACAGGCAGAATGGGGAGGAGGGAACGCTCCCAGCCTAGCACTTTCCTATTTCACCGGGTTCACAGGGTTGTTTTAGGCAACTGCTTCTCTCAAATTCTAATAAGAGAAAAAGAACAATGAGTCAGACGCATTTCATGGAAATGCGGCTTTTAAAGCAATCTTCACAGCAGTACACTGCTAAGCCTCTGTGCTGATGCAAACAGCCCATCTAATACCGGCCAGAGGCACCCAAAATTTTAGAAAACAAAACACAGTTGACCTTTTTTTTTTTTAAGGACTCCCAATTGCTTTCCATGTTCTGGGTTATTTTCTAACCTCTTTAGCTAATCTTCCTTCATGGTGTCAGGTACCTGCTAAAGCCACTGGCTGTTCCATCGATACTAATTGCGGGGCTAACTGGGCCAGAATTAGTCCGGGGACAGTGGAAGCTGGTACCCACAGCTGTCTTTTAGGATAGGCAGCTACTAAAAGCGGGGACCTGAAGAACGGGTCAGAAGCTGTATGGCGATGAGCACGCTGAGTATTTTAACAGAGAAAGTAAGGTGACTGATAGGGAAGCATTGCCAAGTCACCTCAAAAGCCCACCCACCAAGACGAACAGAAATAAAGCCTTCGAGGCAGCATCGTTCACAGACACTTCCTAAATGACAAATGTTTTTCTTTTAAATACTGTTTAAAAAATGTAAGTTGACATGTTATTTGCAGCAATAAAATTAAACACCTCGGCAAACTAATCGCAAATAATAGACGATATGTCTATACATGAGATAACTTTGTTATGTGAATGCAATCAAGTAGGGTACGTGTGATACGCTAAGATTCTATTAGGTGAGCAGGCAAACACGTTGCTGCATACAGCGCCTAACCCTTTACAAGCACTTGGGCCATTTGTACCGAGACCCTAAAAAAGGTGCCTCTTTTGGCCCACCGGATCCCACTTCTGCTAACATCCTAAGGAGTCACTCTAACTGTGAGGACGTGGCAAGCCTTAGGCACAGCTGGGCCACATTGGGTTTTAGGGGTGAAAATAAGAAATAATCAAACTATTCACTGGGAATTATGTAAACTATGAAATGCCCCTTATAGAATACTCCTTAATCATGATAAATTATAGGGAATATAAAAGATTGTAAATTACAACATTATAAACTGTTATTAAGATGACTGTGAAGACATTTAAAAAGGTCATTATAAATACACACACACACACACACAAACACACACACACACACACACACACACACACACAAACATATATATATATATATATATATATATATATATATATATAATAAAAGGGAAATATGCTAATTAGACTAGACATCATTTCAGACATCCTTCCAGACAGATTCCAGGTCCCGGGTGCCAGAGGGAAGCCAGTGCTGGCAGCCAGAGGAAGAAAGGCCTACTCTTGCACAAATTTCATGAATCAGGCCTCCCTCTAATGTATATCTATATCTATATCTATATCTATATCTATATCTATATCTATATCTATATCTATATCTATATCTATATCTCTATCTCTATCTCTATCTCTATATCTATATCTATATCTATGTATGTATACAAGATGCCCCAAAAAATGTATACAGGCTTTTTTCTGTTAGCTCAATTGGTGTTTCTTTCTTTTCAGATTTGACCCATTGGAATTAATAATTATTCAAAGTGTGTATAGATTTTTGGAACACTATATATATATATATATATATATATATTATGCGGAAACACACACATACACATAAGGTATACACAAACAACACACAAGCAGAGTATGATTACTTCTTGGTTAAAAACACACACTGAACAAAAAGACTAAAAAGAAATAAATCAAAACATTGACAGTGGTCGTTTGGGAACAGAGATCTTATAGGACTACTAGAGGCCCGATGCACAAAATTCATGCAAAAGCAGGCCTTCCTTCCCCCGGCTGTGGGCACCAGCTTCCCTCTGGCCTCCGGGACCCGGGCTTCCCTTGAAGCCCAGGCTTCATCTGGAAGGTCATCCAGTCTAATTAGCATATTACACTTTCATTATTATAGATAACTCTTCATCCTTTAAAAAATGTGTTTGATCCCATTTTCACCTTTATAATACCTTGATAATTTTTTACAACTTTAAGCGTTTAGGAAGTAAAAATAAAATGGGAAAGATCACAGGAAGGTAAAACTTCCATCCCAAACCTCACACAGACACAGTGTGATTATATTTTGGGTATTACTTTCAAGATGGCATCAACCCTCACGAATATTTTAGTGCAATGAGCACCTCTTGTTTCTTTTCAAAGCCTTACTTCGGAGGAAGTGTCCCAGTGGGCCGAGTCCTTTGAGAAGTTGATGGCGACAAAATGTGAGTATCATGGATAGGTCATCTTTGAATAATTAGCCGATTCCACTCTTAGGGGAAAGGGGGGAATCCTGGATGATGACAGCGGACCCTCTTCTCGCCACCTTCTACGTGGCAGCAGCCGCAGTTAAAAAAAGGAAGCCCTGAAAATAGCCTGTCGTGTCAACCGCCATGATTTCCTTGGGCGATAATTAAAACAAGATTAGTCACTGTGAATATTTATTCCTCACAAGTCTATGTGTAAAATCCCTTGGAAAAGATGCTTAAATAGTAACACTGCCAAACCAACACCGGCTAAAGTTAGAATGATTTTTTTTTAAATTAACAACTTGCTCTGCTTCATGCCTTCGAAAGTAGAAATACACTTGAGTCGTGATGTTCTAAAACGCCTCAGAGCTCATTTCTTAACTGGATCGGCGTCTCGGGGAAGTGAGCCTTATATGGCTCTATGTAAGCCTCAGCATTCAGATGGTATAAATGCAAGATAACAGCAGCGGATATGAGGGCAATAAACTCATGGGCTCAAGGCAAGAAATACGAAGAAGTGCATGCACCCATATGGGCAGTCAGTGCGTTTAGCAACCTCCTAGCAACGTCAACTGTCCATTCTGTGCAGGAATCCTAGGGATTCGGTGTGAAAACTGGTCTCATAAAGAAAAATCTCCACAGTGATTAAACAGAAAGTACCCTGCAAAATTTGCAAGTCTGTAGATGATAAGAGATACTCCAAGCTTCCAAACATCAAAGTTTTTAGGGAAGAACTGTCTTCCGATGAACACAGATATCGTGGTAAGTTTTTAAATGAATCTGAAAAGAACAAAATAATCTGAGCTGTTAGTCATCTCTTCACTAAAAAAAAAAAAAAAAAAAAAAAAAAAAAATCTATGAAGATTTCTAAAGACCATTTCCTGGAATGATGGTGAACCAAAACACCAAATGAGGCCCCAAAATACCATCCCCCCGCTGAGAAGAAAAATGGGGGGAAATCCTATGGGAGTTTCTGATGGCTAAGCCCAGGAGGACTAGGAAAGATACAAAAATACGCCTTTGAAATGACAAGGAGGCCAACCATCCCAGAACACCCAAGGGTTCATTGTACCGGAAATGTCAAGACTGAAAAATGATCCAAATCCAAATCTTTAATGTCAGGAAGAAAGACAGAAAGAAGGCTCCTCCATACACTGATTGGCCAAAATCTTACAAGATGAGAACAGAAGTCGCCTGCTGATATTTGAGCGAAGTGTGTTTAATAGAAACAAAAAGAAGTTTAGTAAAGCTATAAGGCATGCCCTTGGGTGACTCATCCAGCCCTGCCCTGTGTCCGGTAGACCTGCCAGGCCCCGGGACACTGGGGTGAACAAAGCCAAGGTCACTGAGCTCAGGTCCTGTGCTCCCCCTAGAGGTAAGGAGACAGACAACCAAGCAAATGAGTTCAGTAATAAGTTAATTCCAGAAAGTGGCCAGGGCCTTGCACAAAGGAAAGCCAGGCTGCAGGACAAAGAAAGCCAGGCGAGAGGGCAATCCAACTGGAGGAGCGGAGAACTGTCAGGAGGGACAAAATGTGAGCCAAGCGCTGAATGAGGAGAAGCAGCGGGCCACGCTGGGGCCTGGGGCAGAGGCCATGCAGCGAAGAACCCAGATCTGAAAGCCCTGAGCTGTCAGGGAGGAGAATGCCTTGGAATAATGTAGAGGAGTTCACCTGCCTGCTGGAGCCTGGGGCCTTCTAGGCGACGGGAATGGCCTTAGAAGGCATCGATGGTTTCATTTTGGTCCAAATCATCCTGGAGCAGCCTGTACCCTCTCCCCCTTTCTCAGTTACCACAGCCCCTGCCGACAGCCGTGGCCATCCTAGGTCATCACACCGCTGAGTGCTGTCCACGCCAGGGGACTGTATTGCTGGCCTGGGCACCTTCCTCCTTATGGTGGACACTCAGCATCACTGAGAGACCCTGTGGTCCCCTCGTGTGCATCCCGATGTGGAGGCAGAGCCCCCTCCCGGCTCCCTTCCTCTGTGGAGAGATCATGCTGCACAGTGTTGATTGGCAGCTCCCCTCTCATCCCTGCTGTTGCCATGGTTTCCTCCCCCCCGACCCTCCTATTACCCTCAGCCGCACTCAGCTTTGCCCACTTAGCACCTTCGTCTTCGCTCATTTCTCGTGTCCTCTGTCCCTTCGCAGGGAACAAAACAAAACAACAACAGAGACTGGCCATTCAGACACCTCTCTTCTATGAGTACTTTTTTTTTTTTTTTTTATCTCGCTCTCAGAAAGCCAACAAGTAACCATGTGCCAAGTCTAATAATCCTCCAGTCTTTTGTGCTTTTCCTGCATGCTGAATAATTAGGCTCCGCTTCCCTTTTCAAAACCTATGGGAGTCACTGTAAAAGATAGAAGCAGGAGGGACGCGGGGCCAGAATGGCGGGCATTTATCGGCTGGTTGGGTAACTGCTGTGTGTTGGGCAGTGTTGTGGGCTCTGGGCACCAGCCCATAAAGAAAGTGCAGCCCCAGTTCCCAAAAGGGGTGCAGGTCAGGGTGTGCGGTGAGGGTGTGTGGGTGAGAATGTGCAGGTGAGGGTGTGTGGGTGAGGGTGTGAAGGTGAGGGTGTGTGGGTGAGGGTGTGCAGGTGAGGGGGTCCGGGTGAGAATGTGCAGTTGAGGGTGTGTGGGTGAGGGTGTGTGGATGAGAATGTGCAGGTGAGGGTGTACGGGTGAGGTGTGCGGGTGAGAATGTGCAGGTGAGAGTGTGTGGGTGAGGGGGTGCGGGTGAGGTTGTGCAGGTGAGGGTGTGCAGGTGAGGGGGTCCAGGTGAGGGTGTGCAGGTGAGGTGAGGTGATGGGAGAGTGATGGATGTAAGCCAATAAATACAGTAGGCTGCAGTATACAGTGAGACGTTATCAAAGTAAGTGTGTACTAGGTGCTCTGACAGGGACATGGCAGGTTCAGAGAAATTTTCCCAGAAACTGGGATGCCTAAGCTCCTTTAAGTCATCTTAAAGAAATAATTGGAGATGCAAAGGTTTACGAACCAACATGCTCAATGTAGAACAATCTAACTTAAAATGGAGAAGCAATCTACACAGTCAATAACAGGGAGTAAATCAGTGTATCAGAACTTAGCCCTGCAGTGGATTATTATTTTTTGTCTTTTTGTTGTTGCTGTTGTTGCGGTGGACTATTAAGACAAAAAGGGGGGAAAGTGTTTGCTGCATGATATTAAATATTCAAGAGTGAAACAAAATTGCTTTCACAATTTAATACCAATAGTTTGACTTGTGTGTGTATCTGTGTAAATAAATTAATAATAGTTAGGCATGCCGAAACCGGTTTGGCTCCGTGGATAGAGCTTCGGTCTGTGGACTGAAAGGTCCCAGGTTTGATTCCGGTCAAGGGCATGTACATTGGTTGTGGGCACATCCTTGGTACAGGGTGTGCAAGAGGCAGCTGGTCGATGTTTCTCTCTCACTGACGTTTCTAGCTCTCTATCCCTCTCCCTTCCTCTCTGTAGATAATCAGTAAAATATATTAAGAAAGAAGGAAAGAAAGAAAAAAAAAGAAGGAAGGAAGGGAGAGAGGGAGGGAGGGAAGGAGGGAGGGAGGGAGGGAGGGAGGGAAGGAGGGAGGGAGGGAGGAGGGAGGGAGGAAGGAAGGAAGGAAGGAAGGAAGGAAGGAAGGAAGGAAGGAAGGAAGGAAGGAAGGAAGGAAGGAAGGAAAGAGCTCCAGGGCTGGACTTGGAAAAAGCTTTTAACTCTTGTGTGTGTGTCAATAGAAACGCTAGACTGAGCCATTCGTGCCGACTTGAAGAGTTACTCAGATTTCTGGAACACTTTTAATATACTTGTGTTTTGAGCCGCTAACGGGGGTAACGTGTACACACTATGAGGACGGGATTCTGTGGAACATGCTGTCATCAGACCTGAAATATCAGACGGGTTCTTATCCGCGTCAGCTTTCCCCAGGCTGTCATACGGTAACACACGGCATCAGCAGCCCAGTAATTCGCGGGCAGGTTCCGGAATGAACCTCTCTAAACACTCTACCATACAATTAAACTAAACACGGACATAAACACAAATCTGGGTTACAAAATCACTGGTTTCCAAAACCCCTCTCCCGACCCCCGTGCACTCATCCAACTCAAACCACCCCGGTAGCTGGTGAACTCTCATTCCAGGATCTGGTATTTCATTCTTCTCCCACCTCTTTCAAAGCTCATTTCTTTATTTTAGGGTCCTCATTTCCCCCTCCTGATGAAACAGTCAAAATTCCTCGGAGTACAAAAATAGATCAAGTTGCTTTTCTGTTTGTTAACACCAAACTCTTGTTTCTTTCAATACACAGGGGAGGTTGTGGGCTTCCAGCTTCACATGTTAAACCAGAAATGGTTTGCCTGTCCATTCAGCTATTTCTTTACCAGGAGCACCAACTGCTATATCTGAGAGGAAAGGAGAGGGAGAGAGTGACAGAAGCATCAATGATGAGACAGAATCACGGATCGGCTGCCTCCTGCACGCCCCTTACTGGGGATCGAGCCCACAACCCAGGCATGTGCCCTGACTGGGAATCGAACTGTGACCTCGTGGTTCCTAGGTCAACACTCAACCACTGAGCCATACCAACTGGACCAGACTTTATTTTTACATTTCATTGTGTGTGTGTTTTTCAGAGGTGTTAATGGTGTTGACGCAGGAAAATGAGTGATGTCTCCATTACTTTCAGATGGGCCGGTGGTCTATGCGGCGTTCCTGAAACTGGAGCACAGCGATGAGAACATCCAATTCTGGATGGCCTGTGAGACCTACAAGAAGATCGCCTTTCGATGGAGCAGACATTTTCGGGCGAAGAAGCTTTACAAGATCTACATCCAGCCACAGTCCCCCAGAGAGGTACCTAGCCAAGGGTGACCCTGAATGGGCATCAGGGTGTCCGTGTCTGCTGACTGGGCACACAAAGAGGTGCCGGGCTCTTTACCCCAAAGGATGCTGTCAAGTCAGGGTTGTTCACCTCATTTTCCACATAAGAATCCTGAGAGTCAGAGATAGGCACTAACTTGCCCAGTGGCATGCAGAGGGAAAGTGGGGAAATCCGGATTCTAAGTTAGGTCAATGTGGCTCCCAGGCCTCTCCTTATTAAATTATTATTATTTTTTTAATATTTCAAAGGGCTTATCTTTTTTTTAATATATTTTATTGATTTTTCACAGAGAGGAAGGGAGAGGGATAGAGAGCTAGAAACATTGATGAGAGAGATACATCGACCAGCTGCCTCCTGCACACCCCCCCACCGGGGATGTGTCTGCAACCAATGTACATGCCCTTGACCAGAATCGAACCTGGGACCTTTCAGTCCGCAGACCGACGCTCTATCCACTGAGCCAAACCAGTTTCGGCTATTAAATGATTTTAATTCCCTACGAGAGTGATTTACAAAGAACTGGCTTTGCTAGAAGGAACTATGGTTACCATCAATAGACATATTGACATCCCCGGGGGTGCTGGACAAAGTCTGTGCTCCCATAGCCCCTGCTTCCTCCCCTCCCTCCAGCAAAGCCAGCAAATGCTCACATGGATATCACTTCCCATCATGCACCTCTGCCTGAAGACAACAGAGCCATGAGGGAAACAGACAACACTGAGACTCCTCCTGGTGGGGAGACACTGGGGAACGAGAATTCTGATCAAGGGGACCAGCAGGGAGGATGGTAAATGACATTCCTCTCACCCAGGACAGAATTTGTTCCTTAAAACTGTTATCTGGAAAATACTTGGGTTTACTGAAATGACCACTTCTCTATTTCCCCACTTCTCTTCACCTTCTTCCCATTTCGGGGCAGAGTCCATTAAATCAACATGCATGCCTGTTAAGGAAGGCCAAGTTTAAAATAGCACCATCTTCCCTTTCTTCCTCAGGGAAGACCTCCATCCAGTAAACTTCCTTGTTTGTAGACTCTGCCAGCAAACCACTTGTGCCCTCCCAAGTAAGCAATGGTTTCAGCGATTTCCCGGGCCTTGGGCCTCGTGTTATTTTGATCTGGGATGTGGAGGTGGATGTTTACTTTTCAAGAAGCCAAGAGTTTACCTCCTACGTCTTTTGAGATACCAATGAAACTGCAAACAAAATAACCCTAGTCCACTGAAAAGGAGAGGGGGGAATACATCAAACCCTTGCATTGTCTTTCCGCCTTTAATCCCGCCCATTGCTGCAATTTCGCTTTTCAGATTAACATTGACAGTTCGACAAGAGAAACCATAGTCAGGAATATTCAAGAACCCACTCGGGCGTGCTTTGAAGAGGCTCAGAAAATCGTGTACATGCACATGGAGAGAGACTCGTACCCCCGGTTTCTCAAGTCGGAGATGTATCAGAAGCTTCTGAAGACTATTCAGCCCCGTGACAAGGTTTCTCAAGTCGGAGATGTATCAGAAACTTCTGATGAATATTCATCCCAATGACAATTCCTGACAACCACTCAAAAGCTTAAACTGAAGGCGGTCTATTGCAAGGATTGGCTTTGTTCTTCTAACTTACACACACACACACTGAAAAACAGAGTAGGAATAAAGTACAAGGAAAGGAACTATAAATTGAGTTCTAGTTCCCAAAGGGAAACAGATCTCCCAAGGGATGGACTGTAGAACTCTGATCACGTGACTGATACAATTTATGGCACACCCAAGTAGGGCTCCGAAAAAGGATGGTCTTTCTTCACAGCGCCAATGTTATAGCATTTTCACTGTGGTCATCAACCAATGGAAGTTTTCTTATTAAGGGCATTTTGTTGTCATAATATACAGATTAGTCCTTCAAAGGTTGTAGCTGTTTGAGTTGTGTCTCTAGTAGAATGTAACATTTCCATAGAGTGCTCTTAATAATGCTAATTAATAGATAAACTTAGGACCCACAGCACAATCATGTTATGCTATGAGTGATACCAAAACGATGGGTTCTTTCCCTGGCTGGTGTGGCTCAGTTGGTTGGGCATTGTCCTGTGCACCAAAAAGTTGCTGGTTCAATTCCTGGTTAGGGCACATGCTCAGGTTGTGGGCTCAATCCCCAGTAGGGTGAGTACAGGAGGCAGCCAATGAATGTTTCTCTTTCACTTTGATGTTTCTGTTTTTCTCCCCGTCTCTTCCTTTCTCTCTAAAAAGCAATAAAAAGTATTTTTTAAAGATAGATTCTTGAGAAATGTTTTACCTGTAAAATTTTCCTACTATTATGCTCTTAACTGAATTTCTATATTGCATATATCTTCTGTGTGTGAAAAATTCCCGATAATTCAAAGCTGTTAAAAATGTATTAATGTGCCGAAACCGGTTTGGCTCAGTGGATAGAGTGTCGGTCTGCGGACTGAAGGGTCCCAGGTTTGATTCCGGACAAGGGCATGTACCTTGATTGAGGGCACATCCCCAGCAGAGGGTGTGCAGGAGGCAGCTGATCGATGATTCTCTCTCATCGATGTTTCTAACTCTCTGTCCCTCTCTCTTCCTCTCTGTAAAAAATCAATAAAATGTATTTTTTTTTTAAATGTATTAATGTCTTCCTGTAGTTCTGCACTTTTATTAGTGTAAGGGTAGAAAATTTAGTTCCTATACTTCATATATTTTATTCTTCGCAATGTGAATTCATCAAGGGCCTGATAATCAATAAATCCAAATATAAATTTAAAAGTTATAAATGTGGGGTTTTTTCAAAGACAAGTAAGTTTTTCTTCCACTAAAATATTTTTTAATCTGTCCTATAATAGCAGCTTGGAATTTGTCAAAAGATTCCAGAGTAAAGAAAGATTGTCTGTTTCCATACATTCAGCACAAAGCACAGGACAAATACTTCATACAAATGAACAAATAGCTTATGCTATTAACGAATAAAATACCTAGAAAACATAATGAGTCATTTTCCCAAAAATAATTAACTGCAGGAAAATCTGATTCAAGATTTTTAGTTTCACCATGAAATGTGTTTCTTCGGTCACAAATTTGACCGCAGTAGCAAGACTATTATAAAATGCCTAGAAACCCATGCAATAGCACATGAAAAAAAATTAAATGGAACTCTTCTCCTGCAGCAGAGGATTATTCTAACACTGAATAAATACTTGGGGGCTCATTTCTGAGAAAGAGAATTAGCTGCGCAAGAGAAAAAATTTTGTTGAGCTAGTGTTTGAGTTTTGACATATGAACCAGGGCAAAACGGTTTGATTACTAGTCAGGGTACAGTAGGGGCGTGCAGGAGGCAGCTGGTTCAATGATTCTGTCTCATCATTGATGTTCCTATCTCTCTCCCTCTTCCTTCTTCTCTCTGAAATCAATAAAAATATATATTTTTAAAAAAACAAATACTAGTAAATTTGACCAAACACTAATACAACTAATAATGGAATTAGAATGACCAACTTGCTTTACTACTTATTTCTCCCCTTGTATTCCAATGCAGAAAAAGCCCAGAATATTGTTTGGCTTCTGTGCTGATTTTACCACCCAAATACAGAGGGCCTTCGCCTCATGTTGGGTAAACAAGGTGCCAGGCAGGGGCGTGAAACAAAACTCTGTTGACTTATGAACAGAGCCATTGGACTGGTGCCTGTCCACCCACCTGATAACCTTACACCCTTGGTGCCAGGAAGCCTCGGTTTCCCCATCTGTGAAATGAGGAGGTGGGACTTGGGGTCTGTGTGAGTCACATGCAGAATGTGTTTTATCACATCCCATTACTAATGCATTCATCATGTTCCTCCAAGTGTAGACTCATTTCTGAAGAGTAGTTTCTCTGAAAATTGAGGTTATCATGACAAAGTGGATAAAGTACTTTCTGTTTTGCATTTAGCACTGACTGAAAGAGTTCTGAAATGTTTTTACGGGATCACAGAGAACTTAAAGTGAAAGTGCTACCTGTTCAAGAATTCTACATGGAAGGATGTGTTCCAGGTTGCTGATAGTCAAACTGGTTTTCAATCATTTAAACGTAACAATATTCCGAGTCCTGTTTATTTTTCTTAGGATATTTTTGAATTAATAAATGCATTATCCTAACATTTCAAAAGTAGATATTTATCAAATGGCTACAAAGGTTATATCCACATTAACACGGTTTGACATTATACTTGTTTATCCTCAGTACTTTGAGATTGATGCGTTAAAAACATATTGTTAGTTTCCTGACATCAGAACCTGGATGTATTTGTCACTTCCGTCTATTTTTAGACACACATTTTCAAACTCTGGAGATGTACACGATAAGCCATCATTGTCTTCACATAAAAACCAGTCTTATCTTCAAAAGGAGATAGTGACGGAGATTTGCACAATTCGGATTCAAGTGTCTTGGCAGAAATGAACACTTTCCTATTTATAATTCATCAGTAACACCATCGCTTTATTGGCTGTAAAGGGGTTTCCACTCGTTTGGGAAGAGAGATTACAGAAGAGAAATACACAACGCTTTCTTCAAAGACATAATCGGGTGCGACATGAAGGAAATCGTGAGATCCCACTGTGCAAAAATACCTCGCTCAACTGGAGGGCCTGAGTTTCCCATCGGCGGTCACAGATGATAAACTCTCTGAATCCAGGGAAGGAAACACTTTGTGCCAACGGTTTACCTGCTGCTGAGCAGAAAGCAAGGCCTGGGGAGACAGAACTCGGGCACAGCGGGGGCCAGCAGATGCCAAATAGGTATTTGTTTGATGAGCAAACAGACTGTGTATTGAAACCTCCCCATGATGTTAATAGAAACCCAGAAGGGAGGCCAGACCCCCACCCCCTCACCTCTTCCCTAAGTATTTAAGAAGTAGGTTGATGAAAGGGGATTTGTTTGACCAGTAGCCTTTTCAAATGTAGAGCGCCTTGGAAAGAACAATTTATAAAGTCCTCAGAGTTCGTGAAAATACTCATATGCATTATTTTACTTGAGCCTGAAACTGGGATGCATGGTTAGTCCTGAGACAAATAGGCAGGGAGTGACCAGACGCCATGAGTAGGGTGTTGGAGCCAGTCAGTGGTCCAGCCTTGACATTCAAGCACAGGAACCCAAATCTGGCTGCAGGCAGGGTCATAGACACTGCCCTGCAGATGCCGCACGAATTGAGTGAGTTGATGGACAGGCCACCCTTCCTGGCAGTTCCTAGAAGGTCGTTTTTAAGAGGGGGCAGGTGCCTGTAGAGAGGAATGGCTCTGAGTACTAACATGGATGAACGCATTAGTTAAAACATAAGAAAAACAAAGTGAAATGCTTTGGGAGGGAACAAAAGAAGGAGGGAAGGGAGGGGAGTAGCAGCCTCGGCCGTCCATCAACTGGATGGATAAGGCCCGTGCAGAGCCCGGTCATAGTAAACAAACCCCACTCAGGGTGACAAACACCTCCATCAGAGAGTTCCCGCTCTTAATAAGGACAGGAAACTTTCTGGCGCAAGCCAGGGAGATGCCAGTTCTATAAACATACTGGGTCTGAAACATATACTTTAAAAGGAATGGTTTACACAAAGAGGTGGGAAAATCTGCTGGATAATGTGACTTCTAGACAGGATTATAGCCCCATCCTGCCACTTCCAATGAATGATGCATTCTGCTGCGCTATTAGACACTCAGATGTGCTGGGACGGAGCTTTCTCTCACAGGCCTCTTGCTAGTGCGGACACTAAAAGATGGTGAAGGTAAATACAGTCTGTTCTCACGCTGCAAGGCAGACTGATAGCACCCCAGCTCCTTGATGATTCATGTACAAGTTACTCCCCAAGCTTCTCAGTCTAAAATCAATATATTGATCTGCCAACGCAACAATAGCCATCTAGAGTGAATGAGTAGAAAGTATAGCTATCTCTGTAAGATCGGCAAAAAATAAATTTGTTGGTGTGCCCCAGAATGTAATGGGAACCATGAGATGAAAAGGGTGGAAAATCAATGGAGGATACAATTGATTAAGCATTTACTAGGTGCCCGGCGCTGGGCCAATCACTTCACTTGCATCATCTCCTTTAACTCTCTCTCACAACGTCATATACACTTCTTACCTTGATTACACAGCAGATAAAACTGAGACTTTACAAATGTTAAGTAATTTCTTCTAGGCCACAGAGTTAGAAGTGGAATGGCTGGAACTTAGGTTTTTGTTTTGTTTTTTAAGAATATTTTTAATTGATTTCATAGAGAGGAAGGGAGAGGAAGGAAGAAGTAGAAACATCAATGACGAGAAAGAGTCATTGATTGGCTACCTCCTGCACGCCCCACACTTGGGATCAAGCTTGCAACCCGGACATGTGCCCTGACCAGGAATCAAACCCTGACCTCCTGGTTCACAGGTTGACGCTCAACCACTGAGCCATGCTGACTGGGATGGAACTTAGTTTGTATCTTCTCTGCTAAACTTCTACTTGTAGGAATCCACATCTACTACTTCCTCGGGCAGACAAAACTGTATTATCTGTTTCAGGATGTCACTGTTGTAGGAAAAATATTCTTTTTCAATAACAAACCTCTAATCAAGTATCTGGGTCACCCAAGAACAATGAGAAGGACTCTAAAATAGGCCCCCTAATTAATAAATAGATCAGGGATGGGGAACCTTTTTCCTGCCAAGGACCAGTTGGATAGTTATCACATCATTCTCCGGCCACACAAAATTATCAACTTGAAATTAGCCTGCTCTAGTTGGTCAAACAGTTAATGAATTCAGCCCTAATGCCTTGGCAGGGCCAAACCAAATTATTTCAAGGGCCTTGGACAGCCTGTAGCCCCAGACATTTCCCACCCTTAAAATAGATGATGTCAAAGCTGTTTAGATGATGTCAAAGTTGTTTCATGGCTTGAATGAATATAAATTTTCAAGGGGGGAGAGGGGAACTAAATCACATTAATAAATGCAGAACTCTATAATAAATAACAACAATTATTAGACAAGGATTTCTAAATATCAGAGCTAATGATAACCCCAAAACCGGGCAGTTGGAAAGTACAACATGGAATGAGAGAATTATTGTCAAATGAGTCACTGTAGGATTGGAGTTGGTGAAGCTATCTACACGTGACGTTACAAAGTACTTGGAGTACAGTTCTATCTGTTCTCGGTTTACAGTTTCTGACAGTCAAAGAACTCTTACCAACAAGAAGAGCATGAAGTGCCTGAGGAAGTTCAGTTAGGGTGTCTAAGAAAACATTTCAAAACAGATTCCTCCAAAAATGAATTCTTAATCTTCCTCCAAAACTCATCCCGCCCTAAGTTTCCTCATCTATGGAAATACCGTCGCTTCTTCCTAGGTCTCCCCTTTCCTTAGAGTTCATCTGCCTGAAATGTCTGCTCCTTCCTCTTCGCTTAAAAAAATTTTTTTTTTTTTTTTTTGCCGGCACTGGTTTGGCTCAGTGGATAGAGCGTCGGTTTGCAGACTGAAAAGTCCCGGGTTCGATTCCGGTCAAGGGCATGGACCTTTGTTGCGGGCACATCCCCAGTAGGGGGTGTGCAAGAGGCAGCTAGTCGATAACTCTCTCTCATCGATGTTTCTAACTCTCTATCCCTCTCTCTTCCTCTCTGTGAAAAATCAATAAAATATATTTTTTTAAAAAATTCTTGTTCCTCCCTCAATATCCAGTTCAAATCTCATGCTGTTTTCCCAAAGTCCTCCGTGATCACCCCAGGGTAGAACACTATGCTCTTCACCTCTGAATTCCCACAGCAGCTATGACCAATGCAACCCACGGGCCATAAACATTTAGACTGAACCCTTAGCATGTTCCAGAACTCTACTCTTCCTGTCACATCCCACATGTGAGGCATTCGTCAACCTGAACATTTCTTCGTTAGACACACACATATGCAGAATCCTATCACTGCTCATCCTCTTCATTACTCTGACCCTCCCCCACTCCCCCAAGCCACCATAGACAGGGGAAAGAGATTTCCACTGGCATTCCAGCTTCTACCTGTCCACCCTACCACCTTCTCCAATACACACACACACACACACACACACACACAGCCGGAGTGTTCCTTTGAAAATGTGTCAGTTCCTATCACTCTGCAAAATTATCCAGTGATTTCAATGGCACCCAATGAAAACTCCAAAATCTTTGCCATGAACTACTGGGCTCAGCAGGACCCTGCCACACCTGTCTAACTGAATACCTCTTCCTCCGACAACTCTCTGCTGACAACAAAACCCACCACCTTCCCCTCTGCTCCTGGATGTTGGGGCCCCCTACCCTTGTATGAACTTCATCGCTCCCTTCTTCCTCTACCCCAAGCATCTGCACTTGCTCAGCACAGTGCCTGAGACTCTCAGTTCAGCTCTCTCTGCACAACGCCTTACAGGGGTGGGGAATGCCTGGACCTTGGGTTGTAGAAGGCCCTCGAAATCATTTGCTCTGGCCCTGGCAAGGCAGTAGGGTTGTATTCATTAAATGTTTGACCATACACAGCAGGCTAATAATTGTGTATGGCCCTCGAATGACGTTGTAAATATCCAAATGACCCTTGGCAGGAAATAAAGATTCCCCACCCCTGCCTTCGGGAGACACCCTCTGATCACCCTATATAATGTAAAGTTATCATCACCATCTCTTTCTCTCCCCTTACCTCATTAGCATTTGTCTAATCACTAACGTATTTTTTCTTAATTTTCTGTAGGCCCCTAATGGACAAAAGCTTCCAAAGAGCAAGGACTTTGTTGAGAAATCTGCAAGATGATCAACTAAGTATATATTTTAAAATATTCTTAATTATTAAGATTTCAACCTTATGGGGGCTGAGGGGGGTGGGGAGAGAGAAGAAGAAAACACACAGACTTTGGTGAGGGAGATCTGGATTTCTGTCCTTATCCTATTCCATTTTTAACTGAACTGAATTTAGGGAACTTAATGCTTGTGAGTCTCTATGTATTTTTTATCGCCAGAACAGAAAGGGATATATAGGATGCCATGAAGTAGGGCTGATGAAGAGAAAGGTTAGGGGTTGAAAGTAGAATTAGCAAAAACTTCACATTCCTACAAAAAAACCTTAACGTGGGTGTTTGTGG